>NC_141018.1:36698810-37298810 GCF_052327205.1 Somniosus microcephalus
TTATACACTGTATGAATGGAACCGCGTTTATGTGTTCAACCATAAATGTATTTTGATGCTTTGGCAACATAAGATGTACCTTATCATGCCAATAAAGCGATTTGTATTATTGTATTGTATTGTATTGAGAGGTGGGGGGGAGGGGGAGGGGTGGGGGGGGAGGGTGAGGGGTGGGGGGGAGGGTGAGGGGTGGGGGGGAGGGGGAGGGGTGGGGGGGGGAGGGTGATGGGTGGGGGGGGGGAGGGTGAGGGGTGGGGGGGAGGATGAGGGGTGGGGGGGGAGGATGAGGGGTGGGGGGGGAGGGTGAGGGGTGGGGGGGAGGGGGAGGGGGTGGGGGGAGGGTGAGGGGTGTGGGGGGAGGGTGAGGGGTGGGGGGAGGGGGTGTGGGTAGGGGGAGGGGTGGGGATGAGGGGAGGGGTGGGGAGAGGGGGAGGGTGGGGAGAGGGGGAGGGGTGGGGAGAGGGGAAGAGGGGGGTGGGGGAGTGGGGGAAGGAGGGGGAGTGGGGAAGGAGGGGAGTGGGGAAGAAGGAGGGGGGAGTGGGGAAGAAGGGAGGGGGAGTGGGGAAGAAGGGGAGGGGGAGTGGGGAAGAAGGGGAGGGGGAGTGGGGAAGAAGGGGAAGGGGGAGTGGGGGAAGAAGGGGAGGGGGAGTGGGGAAGAAGGGGAGGGGGAGTGGGGAAGAAGGGGAGTGGGGAAGAGGGGGAGGGAGTGGGGAAGAGGTGGAGGGAGTGGGGAAGAGGGGGAGGGAGTGGGGAAGAGGGGGGAGGGAGTGGGAAGAGGGGGAGGGAGTGGGGAAGAGGGGGAAGTGGGTAGGGGAAGAGGGGGAAGGGGGTGGGGAAGAGGGGGAAGGGGGTGGGAAGAGGGGAAGGGGGTGGGGAAGAGGGGGAAGGGGGTGGGAAGAGGGGGAAGGGGGTGGGGAAGAGGGGAAGGGGGGTGGGGAAGAGGGGGAAGGGGTGTGGTGAAGAGGGGGAAGGGGAAAAGGGGGAAGGGGGTGGGGAAAAGGGGGAAGGGGGTGGGGAAGAGGGGGAAGGGGGTGGGGAAGAGGGGGAAGGGGGTGGGGAAGAGGGGGAAGGGGGTGGGGTAAGAGGGGGAAGGGGGGGGGAAGAGGGGAAGGGGGTGGGGAAGAGGGGGAAGGGGGTGGGGAAGGGGGGGTGGGGAAGAGGGGGAGAGTGAGAGGGAGGGTAGGGGAGAGGGAGAGGGGGTGGGGGAGATGGGGAGTGGGGGAGGAGGGGGAGGAGTGGGGAAGAGGGAGGAGTGGGGAAGAGGGGGAGGGGGTGGAGTGGGGAAGAGGGGGAGGAGTGGGGAAGAGGGGGAGGGGAGGAGTGGGATGAGGGGGAGGGGGGGAAGAGGGGGAGGGGGGAAGAGGGGGAGGGGGGAAGAGGGGGAGGGGGGGAGGGGGAGGGGGAGGGGGGAAGAGGGGGAGGGGGGAAGAGGGGGGAGGGGGGAAGAGGGGGAGGGGGAGAGTAAGAGGAGAGAGGGGGTGGGGGAGAGGGGGGTGGGGGAGAGGGTGTGGGGGAGAGGGGGTGGGGGAGAGGGGGTGGGGGAGATGGGAGAGGGAGGTGAGGAGATGGGGTGACGGAGATGGGGAGAGGGAGGTGGGGGAGAGGGAGGTGGGGGAGAGGGAGGTGGGGAGTGAGGGAGGTGGGGTGAGAGGGAGGTGGGGATGAGAGGGAGGTGGGGGAGTGGGGGGTGGGTTGGGGGAGAGGGGGGTGGGGAAGGGGGGAGGTGGGGAGAGAGGGAGGTGGGGGGAGGGGGAGGTGGGGGAGAGGGGGGTGGGGAAGAGGGAGGTGGGAGAGAGGGAGGTGGGGAGAGAGGGAGGTGGGGGAGAGGGAGGTGGGGAGAGGGAGGTGGGGGAGGGGGGGTGGGAAGAGGGAGGTGGGGGGTGGGGGGAGAGGGAGGTGGGGGTGGGGGAGAGGGGGGTGGGGAAGGGGAGGGGGGGTGGGGGAAAGGGGGAGAGGGGGGGGTGGGGAAAGGGGGAGAGGGGCAGAGAGGGGGGAGGGGGGGGCGTACCTTTCTTAAAACAATTGTGAAAATAATTGTGGCCGCATGCAGTACTGACAATAGAATTTGTTACGGTCAAGACCCCACTGAGAGTGCCAGGATTAGAATGACTGGAACCGGAAGAACAGTAAATTATACAGCGAACAGCTCCTCTCCGTGGGTGTGTGAGTAAATGCGTCGCACCATTGAGCACAGCACACCTCGGTGAGGGACGGGGAGAATCAGCCAGAGTTCCTCTTGGTTGCTATCTGATGACTCCTGCTGGAAAGTGCGCCTGTCTGGACAAAATAAGAACATAAGAAATAGGAGCAGGAGTAGGCCATTCGGCCCCTCGAGCCTGCTCCGCCATTCAATGAAATCGTGGCTGATCTTCGACCTCAACTCCACTTTCCCGCCCGATCCCCAAATCCGTTGATTGCCTTAACATCCAAAAATCTATCGATCTCTGTCTTGAATATACTCAACGACTGAGCCTCCACAGCCCTCTGGGGTAGAGAATTCCAAAGATTCACCGCCCTCTGAGTGAAGACAGTCTGCTGGTACTCAGGGGGTAATTTTAACCGAACTCAGTGTGCGGGAAACCCATGGGATCAGGTAGCTTTACACCCCGACCAATGCTCACACATACATAGAAGCCACAACATGAAAACAGGCCATTCGGCCCAACCAGTCCGTGTCAGCTTTAACCCTCCATGTGAGCAAATAATCCTGAATGCATTTACCCACCAAGTTCCCATATTCCTTCATCCACCCAACCAATCTAATTGTGAATGTTTCTGCCTCAGTCACTCGCCCTGGGAGTGAATGCCACAGCCTCACAGCTCTCTGTCCCCGTTCTAAATCCCTGACATTTAATCTTGTATGAAAGGTCTCTCATTCTAGACCCCTCAACTCCTAGAAGACTGCTTCTATCTACCCTGTCCAATCATAATATTAAACACTTCTATCATATCGACCTGTAACCTGTGTTATTCCAACAAAAAATGCCCCATGAAGACATTTCTTTTTAAATTTGTTTATGGGATGTGGGCATCACTGGCAGGGCCAGCATTTTTTGCCCATCCCTAGTTGCCCTCGAGAAGGTGGTGGTGAGCCGCCTTCTTGAACCGCTGCAGTCCGTGTGGTGAAGGTGCTCCCACAGTGCTGTTAGGGAGTTCCAGGATTTTGACCCAGCGACGATGAAGGAACGGCCGATATATTTCCAAGTCAGGATGGTGTGTGACTTGGAGGTGGTGGTGTTCCCATGTGCCTGCTGCCCTTGTCCTTCTAGGTGGAAGAGGTCGCGGGTTTGGGAGGTGCTGCCAAAGAAGCCTTGGTGAGTTGCTGCAGTGCATCTTGTAGATGATACACACTGCAGTCACGGTGCGCCGGTGGTGGAGGGGGTGAATGTTTAAGGTGGTGGATGGGGTGCCAATCAAGCGGCTGCTTTATCCTGAATGGTGTCGAGTTTCTTGAGTGTTGTTGGAGCTGCACTCATCCAGGCAAGTGGAGGGTATTCCATCACACTCCTGACTTGTGCCTTATAGATGGTGGAAAGGCTTTGGGGAGTCAGGAGGTGAGACACTCCCCGCAGAATACCCAGCCGCTGACCTGCTCTTGTTGCCACAGTATTTATGTGGCTGGTCCAGTTAAGTTTCTGGTCAATGGCGACCCCCAGGATGTTGATGGTGGGGGATTCGGCGATGGTAATGCCGTTGAAGGTCAAGGGGAGGTGGTTAGACTCTCAATTGTTGGAGGTAGTCATTGCCTGGCATTTCTGTGACTCGAATGTTATCTGCCATTTATCAGCCCAAGCCTAAACGTCGTCCAGGTCTTGTTGCATGCGGGCATGGATTGCTTCATTATCTGTGGAGTTGCGAATGACGCTGAACACTGTGCAGTCATCAGCGAACATCCCCATTTCTGACCTTATGTTGGAGGGAATGTCACTGATGAAGCAGCTGAAGGTGGTTGAGCCTAGGACACTGCCCTGAGGAACTCCTGCAGCGATGTCCTGGGGCTGTGAGGATTGACCTTCAATCACCACAACCATCTTCCTTTGTGCTAGGTATGAGTCCAGCCAGTGGAGAGTTTCCCCCCCCCCGATTTCCATTGACTTCAGTTTCACTAGGGTTCCTTGATGCCACACTTGGTCAAATGCTGCCTTTCGGTCAAATGCTGCCTTGATGTCAAGGGCAGTCACTCTCACCTCACCTTTGGAATTCAGTTCCTTTGTCCATGTTTGGACCAAGGCTGTAATGAGGTCAGGAACCAAGTGGTTTTGGCAGAACCCAAACTGGGCATCAGTGAGCAGGCTATTGGTGAGTAAGTGCTGCTTGATAGCACTGTCGATGACACCTTCCATCACTTTGCTGATGATTGAGAGTAGACTAATGGGGCGGTAATTGGCCAGATTGGATTTGTCCTGCTTTTTGGGGACAGGACATACCTGGGCAGTTTTCCACATTGTCGGATAGATGCCAGTATTGTAGCTGTAATGGAACAGCTTGGCTAGATGCGCGGCTAGTTCTGGGGCACAAATCTTCAGTACGATAGCTGGGATGTTGTTGGGGCCCATAGCCTTTGCTGTATCCAGTGCGCTCAGCCGTTTCTTGATATCACATGGAGTGAATCGAATTGGCTGAAGACTGGCTTCCGTGATGGTGGGGACCTCAGGAGGAGGCCGATATGGATCATCCACTCGGCACTTCTGGCTGAAGATGGCTGCAAACGCTTCAGCCTTGTCTTTTGCACTCACGTGCTGGGCTCCACCATCATTGATATTCATGGAGCCTCCTCCTCCCGTTAGTTGTTCAATGGTCCATCACCATTCACAACTGGATGTGGCAGGACTGCAGAACTTTGATCTGAACCACTGATTGTGGGATTGCTTAGCCCTGTCTATAGCATGCTGCTTCTGCTTTTTAGCATGCATGTAGTCCTGTGTTGCAGCTTCCCCAGGTTGGCACCTCATTTTTAGGTACGCCTGGTGCTGCTCCTGGCATGCTCTTCTACACTCCTTATTGAACCAGGCTTGGTGGTAATGGTAGAGTGAGGGATATGCCAGGCCATGAGGTTACAGATTGTGGTGGAATACAATTCTGCTGCTGCTGCTGCTGATGGCCCACAGTGCCTCATGGACGCCCAGTTTTGAGCTGCTAGATCTGTTCTGAATCTATCCCAATTAGCACGGTGGTAGTGCCACACAACATGATGGAGGGTGTCCTCAGTGTGAAGACGGGACTTTGTCTCCACAGTGACTGTGCAGTGGTCACTGTTACCAATACTATCATGGACTGGTGCATCTGCGACAGGTAGATTGGTGAGGACGAGGTCAAGTAGGTTTTTCTCTTGTGCTGGTTCTCTCACCATCTCTCGCAGGCCCAGACTGGCAGTTATGTCCTTCAGGACTTGGCCAGTTCGGTCAGTAGTGGTGCTACCGAACCACTCTTGGTGATGGACATTGAAGTCCCCCACCCCAGAGTACATTCTGTGCCCTTGCTACTCTCAGTGCTTCTTCCAAGTGGTGTTCAACATGGAGGAGTACTGATTCATCAGCTGAGGGAGGGCGGTAGGTGGTAATCAGCAGGAGGTTTCCTTGCCCATGCTTGACCTGAAGCCATGAGACTTCATGGGGTCCGGAGTCAATGTTGAAGACTCCCAGGGCCACTCCTTCCCGACTATACCACTGGCCGCCACCCCTGGTGGGTCTGTTCTGCCGGTGGGACAGGACATACCCAGGGATGGTGATGGGGGAGTTTGGGACATTGGCTGAAAGGTACGATTCTGTGAGTATGACTATGTCAGGCTGCTGCTTGATTAGTCTGTGGGACAGCTCTCCCAATTTTGGCACAAGTCCTCAGATGTTGGTGAGGAGGACTTTGCACGGTCGACTGGGCTGGGTGTGCCGTTGCCGTGTCCGTAGCCAGTGCGGAGGTTGATGCCGGGTGATCCGTCCGGTTTCATTCTTCTTATTGTTTTTCGTAACCGTTTGTTACCACGAAGTGGCTTGCGAGGCCATTTCAGAGGGCAGTTACGAGTCAACCACATTGCTGTGGGTCTGGAGTCACATACAGGCCAGACCGGGTAAGGACGGCAGATTTCCTTCCCTAAAGGACATTAGTGAACCAGACGGGTTTTTACAACAATCCGGTAGTTTCATGGTCACTATTACTGATACTAGCTTTTTATTCCAGATTTAATTAACTGAATTTAAATTCCCCAGGGGCCGTGGTGGGATTTGAACTCACGTCTTTGGGTCATTAGTCCAGGCCTCTGGACATTACCACTATGCTACCGTTCTGTCACCTGGTTGAGGTAATTGAGGATGGCCAGTGTCTGTGGAACTCGTACCCCAGCAAGTCAGGACCTTGAGAGCAGGAGGGGCGAAAATTGGAACAAGAAAGTGAAAAAAAACAAAAGCACATTAACAAATCACTCGCACAGAGCAGTACACAAGAGCATGTTACAAATAGCCAGTGTGACTCCCACTGATTTAATCTATTTGAACTTTCAGAAAGCTTTTGAAAAAGTTGCACATGAAAGACTGCTAATTAAACTGTGCTCATGGAAATCCAGGGTAGAATATGTGACCAGGAACTAGGAGCTAAATTAAAGAACAGGACCTCAAGGGTTATAATTTCTGGATTATTACCTGAGCCACGTGCAAAATGGCGTAGGGGGTAAGCTGATTAGGGAAGCGAACACATGGCTAAAGGAGTGGTGTGGGAAAGAGGGGTTCCATTTCATGGGCACTGGCACCAGTATTGGGACAGGAAGGAACTGGACCGTTGGGACGGGCTCCACCTGAACCCGTCTGGAACCAGGGTCCGAGTGGAAAGGATAAATAGGGCGGTCACAAGGACTTTAAACTAGTAAATGGAGGGGAGAGCTTTCAGGGGGAAACTGTAGTACAAATAGCAGTTCAAAACCAAACGAAAGGGAAGAGAGAAGAGTAACAGTCAGAAATTGTGCTTTAGGCACTACGGGTAAAGGGAAAACTAAAAGATGTAAAGTGATTAAACTAGGTGAGAGAAATAAGAAACATGTGAATGAAACATCAGAGCTGAAGGACAGGCTAGGGTGTGTGGCCCAAATAAGCGTTCATTATACAAACGCACGGAGTATAGGGAATAAATTGAATGAACTACAAGCGCAAAGTCAAATTGGAGGGTACAAAATGGTGGCCCTTACTGAGACGTGGCTGCAAGACGGTCAGAACTGGGGACTAAATATACCAGGCTATAAGGTTTAAGGAAAGATAGGGAAAATGGCAGAGGGGGAGGAGTAGCCTTTGTGATTAAGGATGAAATCACTTTAATGATAAGAGAGGATATAACGAGAGGTAAGCAGGCAGTGGAGACTTTATGGGTAGAATTAAGAAATAGGAAAGGATTTAATACTGTAGTGGGAGTTGTGTATAGATTCCCGGGTAGCAGCTGTGAAGTGCTAGATTGTATAAATGCAGAGATTAGACAAGCGTGTAGTAAAGGCAGAGTGGTTTTAATGGGGGATTTTAACTTTCATATAGATTGGGAAAAGCAGACTAGCATCTGTCAGAAAGGTAGTGAATTTCTTGCGTGCTTCTGGGATAGTTTTCTACAACAATATGTCCTAGAGGAAACAAGAGGGCATGCCATATTAGATTTAGTAATGAGCGAGATTTAGTTAACAGCCTAACTGTGCGTGAACATTTATCCAACAGTGATGATAACATGATCGAGTTCAACGTAGTGTTTGAAAGGGAGAAATATGAAACAGCTACTTAGATTCTAGATTTAGGTAAGGCTGACTTCAACAGGATCAGGCAGAAATTGTCCACGGTAAATTGGGCAAATCTGTTAATGGATAAAACGACAGAAGATCAGTGGGAGATACATAGATACATAGAAGATAGGAGCAGGAGTAGGCCATTCGGCCCTTCGTGCCTGCTCCGCCATTTAATGAGATCATGGCTGATCCTTTAATTCAGTATCCCGTCCCCGCCTTCTCTCCGTAACCCTTAACCCCTTTTGCCCGTAGAAATATATCTAATTCCCTCTTAAATATATTTAATGAGTTGGCGTACACTGCCCTCTGTGGCAATGAATTCCACAGGTTCACCACTCTCTGAGTGAAGAAATTCCCCCTCATCTCTGTCCTAAATGGTTTAGCCCTTATCCTTAAATTATGTCCTCTAGTTCTGTTCTCACCCGCCAAGGGAAACATTCCTTCTGCATCCAGTCTGTCTAGACCTGTCAGAATTTTATACACTTCTATGAGGTCCCCTCTCAATCTTCTAAACTCCAGTGTGTACATCCCTAAACTACATAGTCTCTCCTCATAGGTCATTCCCGCCATTCCTGGTATCAGCCTGGTGAATCGCCGCTGCACCCCCTCCATGGCAAGAACATCCTTCCTCAGATGAGGCGACCAAAACTGTACACAGTACTCGAGGTGTGGTCTCACCAGTGCCCTGTACAGCTGCAGCAAGGTATCCCTGTTCCTGTATTCTAACCCTTTTGCTATGAAGGCCAGCATACCGTTTGCCTTCTTGACCGCCTGTTGCACCTGCATGCTCGCCTTCAGTGACTGGTGTACAAGAACACCCAGGTCTCTCTGTACTTCCCCCTCTCCCAATCTATTGCCATTTAAATAATAATTTGCCCTCCCGTTCCTGCACCCAAGGTGGATAACTTCGCACTTGTCCACATTATAGTGCATCTGCCATTTATCCGCCCAATCGCCCAGTCTGTCCAAATCGCTCTGGAGCTTCCTGGTCTCTTCCTCTGAGCCCACCCCACCTCCTAGTTTAGTGTCGTCTGCAAATTTGGAAATGCTGCATCCGACTCCCTGATCCAGGTCATTAATGTAAATTGTGAACAGCTGGGGGCCCAGGACAGATCCCTGTGGTACCCCACTTGTTACTGCCTGCCATTCAGAAAATGAGCCGTTTATTCCAACTCTCTGTTTTCTATCTGACAGCCAGTTCCCTATCCACGCCAAAACTTTCCCCTTTATCCCATGAGCCTCAATTTTCCATGCTAATCTTTTATGTGGGACCTTATCGAAGGCCTTTTGGAAGTCCAGGTACACCACATCTACTGGCTCTCCCCCATCTATTCTACCAGTTACTCCCTCAAAAAATTCCAATAGATTAGTCAAGCACGATTTACCCTTTGTAAATCCATGTTGACTCTGTCCTATCCTGTCCCCATTTGCTAAGTGCTCCGCTATTTCATCCTTAATGATGGACTCCAGCATTTTGCCCACAACTGATGTAAGGCTTACAGGTCTGTAATTACCTGCTTTTTCCCTGATGTTCAAAAAAGAATTTCATGTGATACAGAACCAGTTTATACCCCTGAGGGGCAAGAGGTCTACTTGCCAAAACAAAACCCAGCCATGGCCGACTAAAGAGGTAAGGGGCAGCATAAAACTAAAAGAAAAAGCATACAAAAATGCAAAAAATAGCACAGATCCTGGCGAATGGGAAAGATACAAAGAACAGCAAAGGGTCACAGAACAGACAGTAAGAGCTACAAAAAGGGAGTATGCAAAGGTTAGCAAAATCAACACAAAGAATTTTTTACAATTACATTAGGAAAAAGAGGGTAGTCAGGAGCAATGTTGGCCCCTTAAAAACTGAAATCGGTGATATATCAATGATAAGGAAATGGCGGACATGTTGAATAATTACTTTGTGTCAGTATTTACAGCAGAGGAAGAGGATAGCATGCCAGAAATCCCAAGGAAACTAAATCAGGTACAGGGACTCAATACAATTAATGTAAGTAAAATAACAGTAATGAAGAAAATAATGGCACTGAAGAGTGACAAATCCCCAGGGCCAGATGGGTTCCATCCCAGAGTTTTAAAGGAAGTCGGTGAGCACATTGCAGATGCTCTAACTATAATCTTCCAAAGTTCTCTCAATTCAGGACCCGTTCCTTTAGATTGGAAAATTGCGTATGTCACTCCGCTATTTAAGAATAGCGAGAGAGGGAAACCAGGGAATTATAGACCAGTTGTGGGAAATTGCTGGAGTCTATAATTAAGGATAGGGTGACTGAACACCTCGAGAATTTTCAGTTGATCAGAGAGCCAGCATGGATTGGTGAAAGGTAGGTCATGCCTGACAAACCTGATTGAATTGTTTGAAGAGGTGACTAAAGTAGTGGACAGGGGAATGTCTATGGATGTTATTTATATGGACTTCCAGATGGCATTTGATAAAGTCCCACATAAGAGATTGTTAACGAAGGTAGAAGCCCACGGAATTGAGGGCAAATTATTGACCTGTTTAGGAAATTGGCTGAGCGGCAGGAGACAGGCAGTAGGGATAATGGGTAGGTACTCAAATTGGCAGGAGGTGACTAGTGGTGTCCTGCAGGGATCTGTGTAGTGGCCTCAACTATTCACAGTATTTATTAACAACTCAGATGATGGCATAGAAAGTCATTTATCCAAATTTGCCGATGACACAAAGATAGGCGGCACTGTAGGCAGGGTAGATGGAAGCATAAAATTACAGAGGGATATCGACAGATTAAGTGAATGGGCGAAACTGGCAAATGGGTTTCAATGTCGGCAAATATGAGCTCATCTACTTTGGATCTAAAAAGGATAGAACAGGGTACTTTCTAAATGGTGAAAGGCTAAAAACAGTGGAGGTCCAAAGAGACTTGGGGGGGGTCCAGATACATAGATCATTAAAATGTCATGAAGAATACAGAAAATAATCAAAAAGGCTAATGGATGCTGGCCTTTATATCTCGAGGACTAGAATACAAGGAGGTAGAAGTTATGCTGCAGCTGTACAAAGCCCTGGTTAGACCACACCTGGAGCACTGGGAGCAGTTCTGGGCACCACACCTTAGGAAGGATATATTGGCTTTGGAGGGAGTGCAGCGTAGGTTTACCAGAATGATACCTGGACTTCAAGGGTTAAATTACGAGGAGAGATTACACAAACTAGGGTTGTATTCCCTAGAATTTAGAAGGTTAAGGGGTGATCTGATTAAAGTTTTCAAGATATTAAGGGGACAGATAGGGTAGAGAGAAACTATTTCCGCTGGTTGGGGATTCTAGGACTAAGGGGCATCATCTAAAAATTAGAGCCAGACCTTTCAGGAGTGAAATTAGGAAACACTTCTACACACAGAGGGTGGTAGAAGTTTGGAACTCTCTTCCGCAAACGGCAATTGATGCTGGATCAATTGTTAATTTTAAATCGGAGATTGATAGATTTTTGTTAACCAAAGGTATTAAGGGATACGGGGCAAAGGCGGGTAGATGGAGTTAGGTCGCAGATCAGCCATGATCTCATTGAATGGTGGAACAGGCTCGAGGAGCTGAATGTCCTCCTCCTGTTCCTATGTTCCAAGTTCCAGAAACAACAAATGAGATGGATGACCAGTTAATCTGTTTTTTAGTGATGTTGGTTGAAGGATAAATATTGTCCAGGACGCTGGGGAGAACTCCCCTGCTCTTCTTTGAAATACACCTGAGATCAGACAGGGCCTCGGTTTAACATCTCATTGAAAGACAGCACCTCCGGCAGTGCAGCACTCCCTCAGCACTGCACTGAAGTGTCAGCCGAGATTTTTGTGCTCAAAGAGGTGAGGGTGCTACCCATTGAGCCTCGGCTGACACAGTTTAAGAGATTCCGAGGTGAAACCGGGGCAATCCAAGAGATTCCGAGGTGAAACCGGGGCAATCCAAGAGATTCCGAGGTGAAACCGGGGCAATCCAAGAGATTCCGAGGTGAAACCGGGGCAATCCAAGAGATTCCGAGGTGAAACCGGGGCAATCCAAGAGATTCCGAGGTGAAACCGGGGCAATCCAAGAGATTCCGAGGTGAAACCGGGGCAATCCAAGAGATTCCGAGGTGAAACCGGGGCAATCCAAGAGATTCCGAGGTGAAACCGGGGCAATCCAAGAGATTCCGAGGTGAAACCGGGGCAATCCAAGAGATTCCGAGGTGAAACCGGGGCAATCCAAGAGATTCCGAGGTGAAACCGGGGCAATCCAAGAGATTCCACCGGTGCGTTCCAAAGGCTGCTTAAATTGATCACAATGTTGGTACCAATCACCATGACTGGAAAATGGGAAGAATTTGTTTTACTGAGAAACTTGGGGGGGAGGAGGGGGACGGTGGTGATGGTGATGAGGAGGGGGACGGTGGTGATGGTGATGAGGAGGGGGATGGTGGTGGTGGTGATGAGGAGGGGGACGATGGTGATGAGGAGGGGGACGGTGGTGATGGTGATGAGGAGGGGGATGGTGGTGGTGGTGATGAGGAGGGGGACGGTGGTGATGGTGATGAGGAGGGGGACGGTGGTGATGGTGATGAGGGCCAAAGCTCAGTGCAAGATACCATCAACACTGAGAAAAGGAGAGAAGACCAGGTAAATCAGGAAGCAGCCAGATGACACCAAGTTTGGGGTTTTAAATGCCTGTGGATTGTCGGGAGGACTGAGGGCCGACGGGTTAAAGTAGGAGGTGATTGAGTGAGGATACTATTTCAAGAACAAAGTGATGATTGCAATGCAGGTCCTTTGTTAACTCAGTTTCTATTGTTGTATTAAGTCATACAAAGTTTTCAGATTCAAGAAAAAACAAAAAGAAACACCAAGAACAGAACAAGTCAGATTAATTTCACTTGAGTATAATTCAGCCACGGGTGAATGTAAGGGATGCACAGCACCGGAACATGCTGTCAAATAACGGGATACTTGTTTAGAATGTACTTTAGTGATTATGATGCTGTTAATTCCGCCGCGCCATGCACCAAACAGCACAAAAGACCGTGACAATATGGTTTTGTGTAAGACGTCATGCCTCCAGCATGTTCCCGAAGGTCAGAGTAGAACATACCAAGTACTTCCAAGACCACATCTCCATGTTGCATCAACAAAGAAGCCCCAGGGAGAGTGGGAGGCGAGGGGGGGGGGAATGAGATTCCCTAGCATCCTTACAAGTGACATGTCTTACAAAACTCAAAGCCCACCCGGCCTTTCTACTGCTGGCTGGAAAAGTACGCCAAGCCCTGCAAAGGTGATTCCTTCTTTAACAAAAATATAGGTCTATCTCAACCCAGCCAGCTAACTCATCCAGAAATCAAGGTACAGATTAATTCAAGAAAGACACACCGAACTAATCATTTCTTCGACAACTGTTCGATCAGTTTTTTCCAGCTGGCTCTCTTCTGGGTGATGTGGGCTGGGGTAACGACAGCCGGCGGTGGCCTCTGGTCCCTCCTGAGGTACCGCTCGCACAGGGCCTCTGTGTTGCACATCACGTACATCCCGCAATCGTAGCTGTTCTTCTGGACTGGCGCCGACTCCTCCACGAAAGGCACTTCGGATTTGGTTCCCAAGAAGCGCTGCAGCTTCCCCGCTATCTGCCGGGCGTGGCTCGCATTCATGTTGCTGTAGGAGTCGTAGTGGCTGAAGCAGTTCTTGTCTCTGTTGTAGAACAGCAGGCTCCAGTGAGACCCTCCGGCCGCCTGCACAGAATTGTCGTTGACCGCCAGGAAGACCAAGCTCTTCTGGGCCAGTGCGAGCGGCTCCAGGAAGATGGCCAGCTCCTCCTGGCTTGCCGTGCACTTTATAAATTGAGTGACCTCGGGGCTGATGAAGCAGGCACTGCCCAACAGCTCCTTGTACTGCTCAGCGGCAAAGTACTCAAAGGCAAACCCGATGATGTGGTCATTGAGCCAGTTGGGTGGGTTGAGGAGCGAGAGATCTGAACGCCGTATTAAACTGTCATGGTAGCTCAGTATCACTGGGTCCATGCTGTTCCTGCAAACAAAGAAGGCACTTTAGATACTTCACCATATTTAACCACAGCCTATATGGGTAATAAGAACATAAGAATTAAGAGCAGGAGTAGGCCATTCGGCCCCTCGAGCCTGCTCCGCCATTCAATAAGATCATGGCTGATCATTGACCTCAACCCCACTTTCCCGCCCGATCCCCATATCCCTTCATTCCCCTAGAGTCCAAAAATCTATTGCTCTCGGCCTTGAATATACTCAACGACTCAGCATCCACAGCCCTCCGGGGCAGAGAATTCCAAAGATTCACAACCCTCTGAGTGAAGAAATTCCTCCTCATCACGTCTAAGGTGCTCGGCAGATTACACAAGATCACACCATCATTACGGATGAGGAAGGCCATTCAGCCCATCTTTATTGGTCCATCCCAAGGTTCCCCCATTGTGACATCCAATTGGTTCTTCAATGATTCCAGGGGTTTTTACCTCCACTACTCTAACCGGAAGTCCATTCATTCGCTGTGTAAGCAATTAGTCCTGAATATACTGCTTTTTTTTATCAGTTTGAACCTGTGTCCTTGTCCTACTCGCGCATTTTACTTTGACTTTTTCCATCCCATCAACTCTCTTACATTCTTCTTTCAGATCATCTCTGGGCTGTCTCCTTTCAAGTCTGAAAAGGCCAAACTGCTTCAATCTTTCTCAGACCTTTCATATGTGCGATCAGCCTCCTGGCTTCTCGCTGCATTGCCTCCAACTGAACGTCTCCCTTACATCTGGATGTCAGAAATGGACATGGTGCTCAAGACGTGGTCTGACCAGAGAACTATATAATTTGCTGATGAGCTCCTCTGACTTGCATTCTGCTGTTCTGACCAAATTATAAGGGGTTTTGAGAGAGTAGGGAAAATCTATTCCCTCTGGCAAGTGGGTCAATAACCACTTAATAGAGGTCACAGATTTAAAATCATTGTCAAACAATCTGGAGGGGAGATGAGGAGAAATCTTTTCACTCAGAGAGTTGTCGGGATCTGGAACGCTCGACCTGAAAAGGTGGTGGAAGCTGATTTAAAAGGGAATTGGAGGGATATTTGAGGATGAGGAACTGACAGGGTAATGGACAAAAAGCGGGGATGTGGGACTAAACACGGTGACTCTTTCAAAGAGCTGGCACAGGCACAGCGGGCCGAATGGCCTCCTTCTGTGCTGTAGGTTTCTATGATTCTATATATTATATTACTTGTTATATACTGTATTACCGCATGGATGAACTACAGAATTTGTTCATCCCAGTTTGGCATAAAAATAAAAAAAAGGTGACTCAACTGTGGCTAACAAGGGAAATTAGGGATAGCATAAGATCCAAGGAGAGGACATATAAATTGGCCAGAAAAAGCAGTAAACCCGAGGATTGGGAGCAGTTTAGGATTCGACAAAGGAGGGCAAAGGGATTAATTAAGAAAGGGAAAATAGAATATGAGAGTAAGCTTGCTGGGAACATAAAAACTGACTGTAAAAGCTTTTATAGATATGTGAAGAGAAAACAATTGGTGAAGTCAAGCGTAGGTCCCTTGCAGTCAGAATCAGGGGAATTTATAACGGGGAACAAAGAAATGGCAGACCAATTAAATACATATTTTGGTTCTGTCTTCACAAAGGAGGACACAAATAACCTCCCAGAGATGTCGGGGAACATAGGGTCTGATGAAAGGGAGGAACTGAAAGAAATCAGTATTTGTAGGGAAATGGTGTTAGGGAAATTGATGGGATTGAAGGCCGATAAATCCCCAGGGCCTGATAATCTACATCCTAGGGTACTTAAGGAAGTGGCCCGAGAAATAGTTGATGCTTTGCTGATCATCTTCCAGCATTCGATGGAATCTGGAACAGTACCCATGGATTGGAGGGTAGCTAATGTTACCCCACTATTCAAAAAAGGTGGTAGAGAGAAAACGGGGAATTACAGACCAGTAAGCCTGACATCGGCAGTGGGGAAAATGCTAGAGTCCATTATAAAAGATGTAATAGCAGAGCACTTGGAAAACAGTGACAGGATCGGACAAAGTCAACATGGATTCACAAAAGGTAAATTGTGCTTGACTAATCTACTGGAATTTTTTGAGGATGTAACTGGTAAAATAGAAAAGGGAGAACCAGTGGATGTGGTGTATTTGGACTTTCAGAAGGCTTTCGATAAGGTCCCGCATAAGAGATTAGCGTGTAAAGTTAAGGCACATGGGATTGGGGGCAAGGTATTGACTTGGATAGAGAACTGGTTGGCAGACAGAAAGCAAAGAGTTGAAATAAACGGGTCCTTTTCCGAGTGGCAGGCAGTGACTAGTGGAGTACCGCAGGGATCGGTCCTTGGCCCCAGCTATTCATAATATATATTAATGATCTAGACGAGGGAACTAGATGTAATATCTCCAAATTTGCAGACGACACAAAGCTGGGTGGGCGCGTGTGCTGTGAGGAGGATGCCGAGAAACTACAGGATGATTTGGACAGGTTGGGTGATTGGGCAGAAGCATGGCAGATGCAATATAACGTGGATAAATGTGAGGTTATCCACTTTGGTGGCAAAAACAGGAAGGCAGATTATTATCTGAATGGCAATAGATTGGGAGAAGGGGAAGTGCAACGAGACCTGGATGTCCTTGTGCACCAGTCGCTGAAGGTAAGCATGCAGGTGCAGCAGGCAGTTAAGAAGGCAAATGGTATGTTGGCCTTCGTAGCAAGAGGGTTTGAGTACAGGAACAAGGCTGTCTTGCTGCAGTTGTACAGGGCCTTGCTGAGACCACATCTTGAGTATTGTGTGCAGTTTTGGTTGCCTTATCTGAGGAAGGATGTTCTTGCCATGGAAAGAGTTCAGCGAAGATTCACCAGGCTGATACCTGGGATGGCAGGAATGACGTATGAGGAGAGATTGGGTCGATTGGGCTTATACTCGTTGGAGTTTAGAAGAATGAGAGGGGATCTCATTGAAACTTATAAAATTCTGACAGGACTGGACAGAGTAGATGCAGGAAGGATGTTCCCGATGGTCGGGGAGTCCAGAACCAGGGGTCACAGTCTAAGGATAAGGGGTAGGCCATTTAGGACAGAAATGAGGAGGAACTTCTTCA
Organism: Somniosus microcephalus; assembly: GCF_052327205.1. NCBI lineage: Eukaryota > Metazoa > Chordata > Chondrichthyes > Squaliformes > Somniosidae > Somniosus > Somniosus microcephalus. The sequence continues at coordinate 36,715,671 of NC_141018.1, forward strand.
CCCAGCGAGTGGTGAACCTGTGGAATTCTCGACCACAGAAGGCAGTAGAGGCCAATACATTAAATATATTCAAGGAGTTGGATATATTTCTTAAGGCTAAAGGGATCAAGGGATATGGGGAGAAAGCAGGGACCGGGTACTGAATTTGGATGATCAGCCATGATCTCATTGAATTGCGGAGCAGGCTCGAGGGGCCGAATGGCCTACTCCTGCTCCTATCTTCTATGTTTCTATGTTACTTGCTGTGCGCAAATTGTCTGCTGCTTTTCCTACATTTCAACAGTGACTGCACTTCAAAAGTACTTCATTGGCTGTAAAGCGCTTTAGGATGTCCTGAGGTCGTGAAAGGTGCTATAGAAATGCAAGTCTTTCTTCTTTCCATATAGTTCAACAGTTTCGAATGATAGAATCATAGAATGGTTATAGCAGAGGAGGAGGCCATTCGGCCTGTCGAGCCTGTGCTGGCTCTCTGAAAGAACACTTCATTTAGTCCCACTCCCCCGCCCTTTTCCCGTAGCCCTGCAAAATTATTTTTTTCAGGTACTTATCCAATTCCCTTTTGAAAGCCACGATTGATTCTGCCTCCACCACCCTTTCAGGCAGTGCATTCCAGATCCTAACCACTCGCTGTGTAAAAAAGCTTTTCTTCATGTCGCCTTTGGTTCTTAAGCCAATCACCTTAAATCTGTGTCCTCTGGTTCTCGACCCTTCCACCAATGGAAACAGATTCTCTCTAACGACTCTGTCTAGACCCCCTCATGATTTTGAACACCTCTAAACTTTCTCTGCTCTAAGGAGAACAACCCCAGCTTCTCCAGTCTATCCACGTAACTGAAGTCCCTCATTCCTGGAACCATTCTTGTCAATCTTTTCTGCACCCTCTCTAAGGCCTTCACATCCTCCTAAAGTGCGGTGCCCAGAATTGGACACAATACTCCAGTTGGGGCCGAACCAGTGTTTTATAAAGGTTCATCATAACTTCCTTGCTTTTGTACTCTATGCCTCTATTTATGAAGCCCAGGATCCTGTATGCTTTTTTAACTGCTTTCTCAACCTGCCCTGCCACCTTCAACGATTTGTGCACATTTACCCCCAGGTCTCTCTGTTCATGCACCCCCTTTAGGATTGTACCCTTTAGTTTATATTGCCTCTCCTCATTCTTTTGACCAAAATGTATCACTTCGCACTTTTCTGCGTTAAATTTCATCTGCCACGTGTCCACCCATTCCAACAACCTGTCTATGTCTTCTTGAAGTCCATAACTGTACTTCCAAGTTTTGTGTCATCTGCAAATTTTGAAATTGTGCCCTGTACACCCAAGTCTAAGTCATTAATATATATCAAGAAAAGCAGTGGTCCTAGAACCGACCCCTGGGGAACACCACTCTATACCTTCCTCCAGTCTGAAAAACAATCATTCACCACCACTCTCTGTTTCCTGTCACTTAGCCAATTTCGTATCCATGTCCCTTTTATTCCATGGGCTTCAACTTTGCTGGTAAACCGATGATGTGGCACTTTATCAAAAGCCTTTTGGAAATCTATGTACACCACAACAACCGCATTGCCCTCATCAACCCTCTCTGTTACCTCATCAAAAAACTCAATCAAGTTCGTTAAACACGATTTGCCTTCGACAAATCCATGTTGGATTTTCTTAATTAATCCATACTTCTTCAAGTGACTGTTAATTTTGTCCCGGATTATCATTTCTAAAAGCTTCCCCACTACCGAGGTTAAACTGACTGGCCTGTAGTTGCTGGGTTTATCCTTGGACAGCACAGAGGGAGGCCATTTGGTCCATCGTAGCTCTGCTGGCTCGTTGAAAAAGTTATCCATTAGTCTCGCTCCCGCTGCTCTTTCCCCATAGCCCTGGAAACATTTCCTTTTCAAGAATATAACCAATTACCTTTTGAATCTGCTTCCACCACCCTTTCAGGCAGTGCATTCCATTTTGGGTTATTTATTCTACCAAAACCCTTCATTCCCTGTTCCAAATAAGCGGGGCAGAAAGATGTGTGTTGTCCAGTGCTTCGTTTGACTGCACAGCAGATTGCTCAACATTTTAGGGGCAGCACGGTGGCATAGTGGTTAGCACTGTTGCCTCACAGCGCCAGGGACCCGGGTTCGAATCCGGCCTCGGGTGACTGTCTGTGTGGAGTTTGCACGTTCTCCCCATGTTTGCGTGGGTTTCCTCCCACAGTCCAAAGATGTGCGGGTTAGGTTGATTGGCTATGATAAATTGACCCTTAGTGTTAGGGGGATTAAATACGTGGGGTTACGGGGATAGGGTGGGATATGTGTCGGTGCAGGCTCGATGGGCTGAAATGGCCTCTATCTGCACTGTGGGGTTTCTGTGATTCTGTGATAACCTTCCCTGCTCGAAGGAGAAATCCCAGCTTCTCCAATACTGACATTTCTGATTGCAGCATGATTGAAAGCTAATTAGCATACGCCCCACCCCAAAAGCGTGATAACATAAATCCAGCCCCGCCCCGTGATTGACAGCTGTGACAAGCAAAGCCACGCCCCCTGCAAGGTGATTGACAGCTGTGAGAAGCCGCAAAGCCCCGCCCCCTGCAGTGATTGACAGCTGTGACAAGACAAAACCCCGCCCCCTGCAGAGTGATTGACAGCTCAGTGACAAGCCGCAAAGCCCCGCCCTCTGCAGTGATTGACAGCTGACAAGTAGCCAAGCCCCGCCCCTCCAGCAGAGTGATTGACAGCTGGCGAGGCCGAGAGGCCGTGCCCCGCGGGTCTGATTGACAGCCAAGCCGTCAAGCCAACCGCTAAGTTCCTCATCAAGAAGAACCAGTTCACATTATGGTCCCCGCAGAATGGAGAATAAACAAAGTCGGGCACCAACCGCCGCAATTTACCTGACGGGCGGCGAGAGGCGATACTCGAGCCCGGGCTGACGCCGGCACAGCGCGCGGCTTCACGTTGCCCAGCCACGCGTGCGCGCGAAGGCTGCCGTAAGGCGGAGCCTGGACTTGGCGACAGCGCTGAGCACCGGCAGGTGGCGACCCGGCTCCGGCTGGCGGCCGCTGGCTGCGGGGCGCATGCGCCGCCAAACTCCCCCATTCCCCTTGTTTTAACCCACCGCCTGGGCGCATGCGCGGGACGCTGGCTCGTGCCGAACGGAAGAGCCGAGGGAGGCGCGAGCGGAGCGGGAGAGGACGGACGGCCGGCCGGCGGACAGAGGCGATGAGATGAGGGAGCGGCACTGACCGTGCTGGCCACGGGGGGGGGGTGGATATAACTGCGAGCCACGGTGGGTGGTAGGGAGGGGGGTCTGGTAATTGAGTGGAAGCGGCGGAGGAGGAGCAGCGCCCGGTGCTGAGAGGGACTCTGAGGTGAGAGCGCCGCTCGGTCGGTCAGTGCGGGACCGGGCCCGAGATCAGCCCCGCCCCCTACCCCCCCAGCCCCGCCCACAGCGCCAGCCTCCCCCCGCGTCTGCCCCACAGCCCGCATTGCGCACGCGCCCCCCTCCCCCCGGGCACCCCGCGCCCCCCCCGGGACAGCCCGTGCCCACAGGGTCACCCGGGACCCCCCGCGCCCGCAGGGTCACCCGGGACCCCCCGCGCCCGCAGGGTCACCCGGGACCCCCCGCGCCCGCAGGGTCACCCGGGACCCCCCGCGCCCGCAGGGTCACCCGGGACCCCCCGCGCCCGCAGGGTCACCCGGGACCCTCCTGGACAGCCACTGCCCACAGGGTTACCCTGCACCCCCCCGGGACCCTCCGCGCCCGCAGGGTCCCCCGGGACCCTCCGCGCCCGCAGGGTCCCCCGGGACCCTCCGCGCCCGCAGGGTCACCCGGGACCCTCCTGGACAGCCACTGCCCACAGGGTTACCCTGCAACCCCCCGGGACCCTCCGCGCCCGCAGGGTCACCCGGGACCCTCTGCGCCCGCAGGGTCACCCGGGACCCTCCGCGCCCGCAGGGTCACCCGGGACCCTCCGCGCCCGCAGGGTCACCCGGGCCCCCCCGCGCCCACAGGGTCACCCTGCGTCCCCCGGGACCCCCCCCGCACCCACAGGGTCACCCTGCGCTCCCCCCCCCCCCCCTCCCCCCCACGGGCGACTTGCACCCCCTGGGGAAGCTCGCACCCACAAGGGCACCCTGCACCCCCTGGGACAGCCCATGCCAACAGGGGTACTCTGCACCTGGGACAACCTGTGGTATCTTGGCACGTTTTACTGTGTTATGGGTGCAATATAAATGTAGGTGGTTGTTGTTATATCAGTTGTGCAAATGTGCACCTTGGAGCTGGAGTACTCATACAAATCTGCACGCTGCAACTGGAGCACTTGTGCCAGCTGTAGCACTTCAGTGAAAATGAGCACCACATAATGCCAGTGTACCTGTGCCAAGTGTCCAGAGTATCCATGCCAGCTGCAATCTTCGATAGTATAACTCAATGTGACTCTCTCATGGTGCTGAAGTAAACTGCACCAACAGCTTTGCAAAGTAACTGTTACTTCAAATTATTTAGCACTCGTTCTGATTTAAACTAATCTGAGCTCGCCTTAAATTACAGCTGAGTGCTGTTGCTCAAGGAAATTGTCACTTGAGGGAATTGCAGTTAAAGCATAAAACATTTATTGCATTTCAATCATTTGTTATTTGTGAGTTGCTTGGCTTGGTACAATGAAGTAGGAGGTGAAAGAGGTGGGGCTGTTACCTTGCGAAGTGAGGAGGATGGAATTGGCTTGGAATAAATACAAATGCACCATTGCCAGTATAGCATGTGGCAATGTGTTGGCTTTACATTTACACTTAAAATAATCTTTTTATAAAGGTGTTTTGAAATTTCTTATTATTTAGGCTGTTGTTCTACAAGCTCAGAATGGGCTTCTGCTGCAGGATGTTGTCTTTCAAACATCCAATTTGAACTTTGCTTTTATGTGTATGAGAATTTTTATTTTGAAGGTTGACAGGTGATGTAATTTGTAAGAAGGGCACTAGCTGTCATCCAGCAGTATCTTAGAATGTTGTTTAAGATTTGTTTTTAAATCAGTTTAGAAGAAGTAACCCAATGTTAAAATGGCTAAGGAACTCTCTTTGTCACCAGGCTTTCGGTGAAGTGTACTGTGAAACTATATATTGTCCCCTTGAACAATGCAAAACACCCAGCAGTGGATTCTTGATTCTGCCCTTCCAAACGGAGGTTGTGTCTGGAGAGAGCATTTTGAGTTGTCATGAGACTGACGTATTGACGGTGAGAGCGACAACAACATCAGCAGCAACTTTCATTTATATAGCGCCTTTAATGTAGTAAAACGTGCCAAGGCGCTTCACAGGAGTATTATCAAGCATAATTTGACACAGAGCCACATAAGGAGATATTAAGACAGGTGATTAAAGGCTTGGTCAGAGGTGGTTTTAAGGAGCAATCTTAAAGGAGGTGAGGGACAACATTACATAATTGTACTACACACTAAAGCATGTTTTGTCATTTTTCTATATTAGCTGAATTATAACGCTAAGGATGTGGGGTTACAGTTATGAAGAGAGAGTTGAGAAATTCAGGTTTTTCTCATACGAGTTATGATGAATGGGTGACTTGATGGAGATCTTCAAGACTGTGAAGAGTTATGGAAATATGATGGATTGCTTCCACTGGTCAGTGAGATGGCAATGAGAGCGCACGAATTTAAGGTAATGATAAAAAGAATTGAAGGGAAAGTTTAAAAAATAACCTTTGGACAGATTGGTTAAAATGTGGAATTCTCTGCCACAAATGGTTGAAGCCAAGTTTTATTAAAATGGAATTAAGTGAAAAAGAGGAATAGTGAAGTGTATGGAAGCAAGGAGGAGAGAGGGATTAGATTAGATGACAAACGTGGAGATAAACACAAATAGCAGTCTTGATGGGCTGTGTGCTCTAATATTGTAGGATTCAAAGTTGTCTAAAACAGAAATTGTTGAATGTTGCACGCCTGTTATCTTGTACAAATTAAACTACTCTCCTTGAGATTGAAGTGTGAAAGGAAATGTAATAAATGTGCCACTATTTAACTTTGGCTAGGTGCTTATCAGAACAAATGTGTACCAAAGAGAATGCTTAATATTGTATTGCCGTGCAGAATGTACTTGTGTGTTGCAGAAGAGCTTTTTCTGTGTCACTGGTCCTTCCTATCATGATGTAAATACTGTAAAATTTTAAAGTTTTCTATCTTTAAAATCGCAAATGTGTGATTTACTTCATCTTGAGGGGCCCTCTCCCCCCGCCCCCCCCCCCCCCCCCACCCCAGCCCCCTCAATTGTAACACTCGTGTTTTAATTTACTAGTATTCTCCTGGTAATTGTCAGGCCTGTTAGTGGGGTGACAAGAAGGAGGTACCCATTTTCGCTGATTGGAAGATGGACGTTTGTGTGCACAGAAAGGGAAGGTAATATATATTATGTATTTGCAGACTGCAGGAAAGTGGGAAATGGTGTTACAGTTTATAGAAGGTATTGTATTGTGTTTAAAATCTGGAGGATGATCATTATTGCTGAATGCAGTGTTCAGATACATGAGGAGGATCCTGCATTCTGAAATGGCTACTGCTGCTGTATGTGCTTCCTTCATATACAGTACTGGAATTGCTGGTACAGCATATCATTTATTCAGAGTTTGGGTTGGTAGTACTATATTGGGTTGATTCAGAGATTGGGATGCTGAGACTGGATGTGCTTTATTCAGAGACTGCGGATGCTATTAATGCACATGCTTTATTTGGAGACTGGGTCCAGACTTCACCGTCTGAGAGATGGGAGTTGTTGTACATGTTGCATTGTATACTCTATTTAGATTAGAAATGGATGGTACTGTATATATGTTGTGTGGGAGATGGATGCGAGAACTTAATTGTGTTGAACCTCGGTTGACTGTTTCTGTATTGCTGTTACACTATAAACGCTTCAGTCTGTACAGTATGGATACTGTAATCCTTTAGCCCTTGGGGAGTGGGCGCTACTGTATCCAGACTGGAGAGATGACTGCAGTCAGTATCTACCATATTTGGTCGAGGTAGGTGTATTTGCTTTCTTCCAATATTGTCACTAAGAATTTAGTAAAGCATAATGTATGAAATTTTCATATTATGTTCCAATACTCAGATCATGCTCTTGGGTATTGCTACTTGATATGAACCATCCATCGAGTTGTTAGAAGGTGAAATGCTTACGAAGTGTGAGATTCTAACTGGTAGATTTTGCTTTGGTTGTCACTTGGATTTCAATAACATGCAATGTTGGACATGTGCAATTTTTACAGTGTCCACTTGAGCTCTGAAAAAGCATCCAGTAATACAGTTGTAGATTCAGTTCCTCCAAATGTGGGTTGTATCTAGAGAGAGCATTTTGAGCTCTGCAACACTGGAATGAATTGTTGGTTATTACAAATTGCTCATTGGTGGTGGGAGCAATTTGAGGTGATGGATTAAAAGTAGCACACAGGAAGGATATTGGTACAACAGTAAATGTTTTGGCTTAAGTATGAATTTTCCTGTGGTGCATTGGTTCAAATACAATAAATAAGCCTGATAACAATATTCTATGTTGTGTTCACAGAAAGTTTAGAAGACTGCTGTTACTGTAGTCAGATTATATTAAATAGATGCTTATCTTATCATTGGTTAGTTAATGTTGCTCTTGTATTTCAATAGCGGGAGATGGGTGTTCTTTGTTTGTATGCAACATTAAGCTCGACTTCTTTTTGTTTCAGCAGCAGCAATTCTGTCACTTTAATCTAGGGGAAAGCATTTATTTTCTACCTGTTCTGGTTCTTCCATGAGCACTTGTGTTAATAAGGATCCATATGCACTGGAGAAGGTGGAAAACAAGATTTACAAGGCTAATACCAGAACTGAGAGGGTAGCTGTCAGGAAAGATTGAACAGGCTGGGGCTTTTTTCTCGAAGTCTGAGAGGTGACCTGATAAATGCCATTAAAATTATGAAGGAGTTCAATAGGGTAGACGTCGAGAAAATGCTTCCCATTGTGGGGGAATTCACAACTCGGGGCCATAAATAAGATAGTCATTAATAAATCCAATAAGGAATTAAGGAGAAACTTCTTTACTCAGAGAGCAGTGAGAATGTGGAACTCGCAACCACGTGTAGTGATTTGAGGCGAAATTAGATGCATTGAAGGGGAAGTTAGATCCGTACATACGGGGGAAAGAAGTAGAAGAATATATTGATAGGGTGAGATGAAGTATATAGAATCGGAGGAGACTCATGGGAAGCATAAACACTGGCACAGACAACCAGTTGAGCTGCCTGCCCGGTTTCTGTGCTGTAAGTTCTATGTATGTAACCTGCTATATGTTTCCAAATATTTTTGGGAAATTTTATTCTGTTCACTTCTTGCACCGTTACTTGTTTTTTCAATGTTTTAGTTTTTGTGTTGCAGTTCTTTGGTTATCTTTTCACTTTAATTGAACCTTTCCCTAGTTAATACCAGTGCCTAATTTGAAGGCTTTAGTTTGTTGCTGTCGGTCCTTTTGGCAATTGGTGTCCATATCTGATGCTCATATCGTCTACCCTCTTGACATAATTTCCAGATATGCACAGCCTGCCCCACTTTTATCCACTTTGTTGAAGGTTAGTGATCACTTGAATTGTGAGAAAGTGATCTTGAACAAATAGATGGTATCACTTGATTATTCCTTGCATCAGTGAGAGCTTAGAATCCAGTTCCTTTATGGAACACAAGAGGAACTTGCTGTCTCCACGCTGGATAGAGAATTGAGTGTAGATCTGTGATTGCCTCCAGAAGTGTTTCGATTAAAAATGCTAAGTGAGCTCCTTTAACATTGATTCTATGGAGAAGACTTTCAGGATTTGTACGTTTTCCACTGCTTGCCCTAAAACTTGTTTGGGTTGCCAGTTTTCTCTACCAGTTTGCCCTCCCTCCTTTCTTGAAGGTGTTGACGTCTTGCTGCGATACAAATCCATTGATCAGTTTGCCCTACGATGGCATGCCGACGTGACCATTATTGTGTGTGCCTAGACTGTGAATGTTGACCATTTATTTAATCGTGGATTGAATGGAGCTCTGCGGGTAAACAAGCATTCTTGTATCGGTGTTGCTGCAGCATAAATGTACTCTGAAAGATGCTTGGTGTCCACTGGCTGCCTTCATTGAATGATGACAAATGACAAGTTCATGAATATGCTGCTTTTGGAAGGAAACTAAGTAATATCAGAATATTTTCATGATCAGCAGCATGTCAGATATGTGACTGCAGAAAAGGCGACATAAGATATTTTTGGTTAAACCCTTTTAGTGATGTCCATGTTTCCAAGTGTCAAAAGGCCTATTTTTTAAAAATCTGGTCACAAGCTGACTGTATTTTTGTTGGAAATCTACATCGGTGTTGACCCCTGAGCCCTGAAATGTGTACTGATCTGAAACCTGCTGATGACACTGTTCAGAGCTAGACTTAATCACTGATTCACGTGGACAGGTGACAGATACAACAGCCTGCTTCATCACTAATACAAAGTTGAATCATGAAGTTCGTTATTCACATTTTTTCTCTTAATTTTCTAACCCCCCGCCCCAACCGCTAACTCATGCTGTGGTACAGTCCCATAGATACCAGCATTCTTCTGGTACTGTGATGAAGTGGTTATGCTTCAGAATATTTTTTAAATGGTGAGAAACCTTTAAATGTTGGTGTTCAGAGGGATTTGGGTGTCCTCGGGCAAGGAACACAGAAAGCGAGCGCGCAGGCACAGCAAGCAATAAGGAAGGCAAATGGCATGTTGGCCTTTATTGCAAGGGGGTTGGAGTATAAGAGTAAGGAAGTCTTGCTACAATTGTACAGGGCCTTGGTGAGACCACACCTGGAGTACTGTGCACAGTTTTGGTCTCCTTATCTAAGGAAGGATATACTTGCCTTGGAGGCGGTGCAACGGAGGTTCACTAGATTGATTCCTGGGAGGAAAGGGCTGTCCTATGATGAGAGATTGTGTAGAATGGGCCGATACTCTCTGGAGTTTAGAAGAATGAGAGGTGATCTCATTGAAACATACAAGATTATGAGGGGGATTGACAGGGTAGATGCTGAGAGGTTGTTTCCCCTGGCTGGAGTGTCTAGAACTAGGGGGCATAGTTTCCGGATAAGGGGTCGGCCATTTAAGACCGAAGTGAGGAGGAATTTCTTCACTCAGAGGGTTGTGAATCTTTGGCATTCTCTGCCCCAGAGGGCTGTGGATGCTGAGTCATTGAGTATATTCAAGGCTGAGATCGATAGATTTTTGGACTCTAGGGGAATCATGGGATATGGAGATCGGGCAGGAAAGTGGAGTTGAGGTCGATGATCAGCCATGATCTTATTGAATGGTGGAGCAGGCTTGAGGGGCCGTATGGCCGACTCCTGCTCCTAATTCTTATGTTCTATGTGTGAGCTCAAACAGGGAATACAGACAAACTGTTTAGCTGTTGGGGCATCGCACCTGAGTGCAATCCTGGACTCATCTAAGGCATCTTCCTATTTGTGAGGAGCATTATATAAATGCAATTTATTGTTGCTGATTTTCACACTGACATACTTTCCAACAGGAATTACTGGAAAGGGATTAGTTTTGGGAAACCTGGGTGAGATTTCCATTTAAAGGCTCGTTTTGGCACCTCTGGCTGTGATCAGTTAACTCGGCACAGACTGGGGATGGAATCTGGGGCCCTCCTGCTCTGTGTGACACAGTTCTACGCTAGGAAGTGCACTATGACACTGAGTGATGGGGCACCTGGCCAGTTGTTTCCATCTCTTTTTTTAAAATTACCACTTGTACCTTTGCTTCACAAAACCAAATATGAAAAATATCCTCATTGGATTTAATTGGAACCCCTCTCTTTCCCCACCCCCCCCAAGCTTGTTGATTCAAATAGCTTTTTATGGAGTTTGTATGAATTTTGATGGAGGAACTTCTATGAAAGTATACTACCAGTGCAGTACTATTATTAGTTAATGCAGTCACTGAAAATATAAAACTTGCCTCAAATATTTTTCTTTAATGACTGACGTAGCGTTTCTTGGTCTAAATAAAAATGGATGTTTGTCAACCGGCATCCCAGTTTGTTAAACTCTTATTTTAAGAGTATTATCACACGTAGAATCATAGAGGGTATAAATGAAGAGAAACTTTCCAGTGGCCAAAAGGTCGATAACCAGAGGACGCAGATTTAAGGTGATTGGCAAAAGAACCAGAGGCGGCATGAGGAAAAACTATTTTATGCAACGAGTGGTTAGAATTTGGAATGCACTGCCAGATAGGGTGGTGGATACAGATTCAGTAGTGGCCTTCAAAAGGGAATTGGATAAATACTTGAAGGAGAAAAAATTGCAAGGTTATGGGGAAAGAGCGGGGGAGTGGGACGAACTCTTTGAAAGAGCGGGCGCAGACTCGATGGGCCGAATGGCCTCATTCTTCTGTGCTGTACTATTCTATGATTCTATGGTGGATAATTACACTGCCTTCGCTGTACTTGCAGGGATTAAAATGTAGACAGATTTTGTTGTAACAAGCGTATAGCATTTCAATTTAAATTAGGAAAATAATAAAAGGAGCAGGCCATTTAGCCCCCCCCCCCGAGCCTGCTTCCCCATTCTATTAGATCATTGCTGATCTGTACCTCAACTCCATTTAGCTGCCTTTGATCCATGTCCCTTGATATCCTTATGTAATAAAAATATGTCTATCTAAGTCTTAATAAATGTAAATGTAAGCCAGCATCCACAGCCTTTTGGGGGAGAGAATTCCAGATTTCCACTTCCATTTGTACAACTGATGCATTGTTGTCACGAATTTCAGTGAAGTGTGGTGGTGGGCATGTGAAATTTTCAGATTTTGCCTACTTGAACTGTGAAACACACATCGCAGTACAATTATGGATTTTGCCTTTCCAATCTTGGTTTGTGTCTGGAGAAAGCATTTTGAGTTGTTTAACATTAAGGTGAAGTGCTGGTGATTACAGGTATTGACAACTGATAGTTTTGGGAGCAGTATGAGATGATGAATTAAGAGTATTACATGACACTAAAGGCTATTGTTTTTTTCCCTGTAGTGTACAATATCAGTATGCTAAAAATGTTTAGTGACAACATTGTTCCTTGCGCCTGAAAGAATGTTCTATAGTTCCTTGCATTTTTCAAATCCCACTCCTGTAATAATCCATGTTGGATATTTATAGAAGCTTGCTTTTGACAGAAAATCTGTGACCAAGTATTCTGAAATTTGCAAGGGTCCTCCAAGTTCCCTCAGGACTAAGTGTACTTGCGTAGGAAAGATGTGTTGAGGTGGCTTGGAAGCAGCATATCCCTCGGTCACTTCCAAACGACAATAACAACTTGCATCTGTACCGATGTATTTTTCAGTCGAGTACTGTTGGTCGAAGGAACAATGCAGCCAAGCATTTTTTTTGCAGGATTTTTGTGCTATGTTTTGGCATCCTGTGCAAGGCACATCCTGTGAACACTGGGTGTGTAATTGAAATAGCTTCTCTTCATGATTGGGTGTGTGATGGAGACACATGGTCTAATTATAGCAACAAGAGCAGCACTTACTGGGGCCATCCAGAAATGTCTGAAAACTTCTGGCTGTGAAGTACTCTGTTTAAGTGGATCCGAGCTTATTTTTTCTTGGTGCACTGTTTTTTGTGTACAAGTAGATCTTCCATTGAGTTTCTCATGCTGTGCTCTTTTCTAATCTTTATATATCTCTCATTCTATTCTTTCTGTCACCCCATTTTTTCCCTCTCCCCAATATCGATCTACCTCTTTCTTGCTCTCCCTTGATCTGTCTGTGCAGTCTACCCCCTCATCTTTCTTTGTCCACGTCTCTCTCTCCCCATTGAAGAAAAATGAGAACCAAAGCAAAAAGTTTATTTGTGTGTGACCGACCGACCATTTGGAGCTGAATGAGCCCTTCATATGTAAATATGTGTTCTTTGATGTATTATTTGTGTTATGATCAATCCTTTCTCAACGTATAGATCAATTGTACAGCCAGAAAAAGTCGAACTCAAAAGTATTGCACTGTTTGTGCAAAATTCCCTGTAGTTATCTAAAGCTGTTCCAATTTACAGTGATATTGAGCGTAATTTCTACTGTGTTAGCATTTTATAAGCACTTTGATATTGCCAAGAATCATTGTAGAACCACTAGAGCCCAAAGACCATAGTTCTACAGCCAAAAACTACTGTATATTTCAAATTTATTGAATTTAGGTTGGGGCTTTGTCAGAGGAGCAGGATAGTAAAGGATTATAGAATTGTAGGAACAAGCCAAAGAATTTGTTTAAACATTTTATTAAGGCTTAACCATTGTAATGGCCACATCTGAGACAATCAATAATGTTTTCTTTCCCCACTATGACTGAGAATGATTACTTTTTTTTTGAAAAAGTGCTTTGCATGCTTGTCAAGAATTGTGTATGTGTTCCAACCACTTTCACTGCCAATATATTATCTTATGATTTCAGTATTCGTTGACACTGTGCTCTTTCTATCTGGTGCAGTTGTGCTGAGATGTGGATAGCTGATGGCTGGCATGTGACTTGTCCCTTTTGCTTCTGTAGTGTGGTGTGTGATGCCAGCTGAAAATCTTGCTGTGCAGTGATACGTGCCCTCGGGCCCTGCCTTCTCATGCATCAATTTGTCCTCGTGCTTCTGATTCTGTTGGTGAAATGGGCTGTAAATAATCACTGAAAATGATCTGATTTTTAAAAATTTATTATGGTTGTATTTCTCAGTTAACAGTTTTGGCTTTGCAAGAGCTTGTTGCTTAACACACAGACTATCAAGGATAATGTTTACTGCATTTCCTTTGATTGTCAGATGACGGCTGCCTGAAATCAATGTTCGTTTTTGCATCCCTGTGTGATATATTATAAAATCCTTCCTGTAGCTCACCGGAACTTCACCCAAATAGCATTTCTTCATGTATGAGCCTAGACATTGTGTGGACAGACTATTAGATCACGGGGAGTCATCGCAGCTCCGCCTAATTTTGTCTCCATCCAAAACCCACACATGCACTCTTTGAAACAGAGGTCACCAGATAGAGATCAGGAGTGAGAACACTGGCCAAATTCTGCCCCGCACCCCCAACTAAGAACACTCAGCTGCTGCCCTAGCCAAAATCAGCTCATTTAACACAGACTCTGGATCGGATCTATGACCTTCTCATCTATATGGCTCAGTTCTACACTACATAGTGTTATAAATGTCGACATGTCTCTGTTGCAGTCACTAACTCTGGTAGTACATTCTGCTGCCTCACACCACTCTGTGACTGAAAAAAGTTTCTCTTGCTGCCTGCCCTAAATCTCCGACATTTAATCTTGCTTCTCTGTCCTCATTCTAGACCCCTCAATAAGTCTGTTTCTATCTACTCTGTCCCGTATATTTATAATTTTGAACACCTCCGTTAATTTAACCTTTGGAATTCTTGTTAGGTTAAAATAAAACATTTGTCAATGAATTTGCTCCAAAATGTGAAGATATGCAGTAAACCCATACGAATTGATTGTTGGAACAGTGATTTGGGTTGATGAGAGGGAGTGTTTTAGGATAATGGGAAAAGGGTGGCAAATAGGCTCAATATGTACACGGGAATAATCAGTGACATTGCCTGAAGCATCTGCAAAAGGATTTTGTGCCTATTATTTTCAGTAGCTCTGTTCTGAGTGATAGCCAATGAGAATAAGAGCAAATTATTTCTTTTTAGGTCTTTATTGGTGTTGTCAGTTTGGTTTCTATTAATACAAACTGAGAAGCTAGGGTTGTTCTCCTTGGAGCAGAGAAGGTTGCGAGGAGATTTGACAGGTGTTCAACATCGTGATGGGTCTGGGGATAGAGAGAAACTGTGCCCATTGGCAGACGGGTTGAGAACCAGAGGGCACAGATTTAAGGTGATTGGCAGAAGAACCAAAGGCGACATAAGGAAAAACTTTTTTATGCAGCGAGTGGTTAGGATCTGGAATACACTGCCTGAAAGGGTGGTGGAGGCAGACTCAATCGTGGCTTTTAAAAGGGAATTGGATAAGTACCTGAAGGAAAAGGATGTGCCAGGCTACGGGGAAAGAGTGGGGGAGTGGGACGAGCTGATGTGCCAGGCTACGGGGAAAGGGTGGGGGAGTGGGATGAGCTGAAGTGCTTTTGCAGAAAGACAGCATTGGCTCCTTCTGTGCTGTAACCATTCTATGATTCTAAGTAGGATGCAGAAAAGGCACATTCAGCTGGTTCCATTCTTCAGGCTGCAGTGTAACTGTTTTTAAATGAATTTCCTACCCCATCACATGCCCCTCTCTTAACTTTTGGTATTTTAATAACTTCATCATCTTGAACTGTAATAGCTACAGGAAACTCGTTTAAACGGCACCTAAATATCCAGAATTCTCTATTAACCGGCACAATTCATACTCCGAAAACAGCACCTCAATAACCGGCAATGTTTCCGAGTCCGAGTCTCCCGCGCTGGCCGAGTTAGTCAGTGGGGGTAGTTCTCCAAACTGCCACTACTCGGCTTCTTGGCGCTGTCGGGAGTCAATTCAATTCAATTCAATTCAAATCGCTTTATTGGCATGACAAGTTACATCTTATGTTGCCAAAGCATCGAAAAACATTCATGTTTGTACACAAAATACAGATCTATCCATACAGTGTATAAACAGATATATCCCTGAGTGTATAAATATACTTTCATATAATTTATGTATACTCTTTTCTTATATTTAGTGGTTGTCCCTCTGTTTATGGCAAGCTGTAACATAGTGTGCTGCTAGTGTTACACAATTTCTCTCTTCCCCGAGTAGGTATGGGAGTTTTTGGTCGTCATTCAAATTTCTGAATTCCGGGCATATTTTTGTGAATTTTGGGTAGAAATTCTCCCTTATGCCCTGATATTTTCTACAAGCTGTGAGGAAGTGCATCTCTGTCTCCACCACTCCCTGACTGCAGTGAGAGCATATCCTGTCCTCTCTTGGTAGCCGGGTCTGCCTGTGTCTACCTTTTTCGATCGCCAGGCTATGTTCACTAAGTCTGTACGTTGTCAAGGTTTTTCTCAGTTTGCTATCCTTTACCATGGTCAGGTAATCAGCCATGTTGTATTGTCTGTTTGGGGCCAAGTAGCAATTGAGTTTGCTTTGGGTTTTTGTTGTTTCTGCCCAATATGACAGATATTTTTCCTTTTGCTTAGCAACGATTGTGTTGGGTCGAATTCTTTGTGTTACGCTGTCACTGTCCTGGGGCTGGTTATTATTAGTAGTGACTTTACTGAGTCCCAGGACTAGTTGACTGAGGGTATTCTTCTTTATGGGCCTCTCTTGGCATTTCAGGGCTTTGTAATGATAGCATTGGGGGTTGCTCATTTCTAGGTGTTTCCAAAATTTGGTGGCTCTTTTTTGGATCGTGATTATTAATGGATATTGGCCTAGTTCTGCCCTGCATGCATTGTTTACGGTTTTCCTTTGAGTCCGGAGGATACTTTTACAGAATTCTGCATGTAGGATCTCAATTGGGTGTTTGCCCCATTTTGCAAATTCTTGTTGTGTTAGCGGTCCCCACACCTCACTGCCATAGAGTGCAATTGGTTCAATTACTGATTTGAAAATTTTGAGCCAAATGCTAATTGGGATTTCTATTTGGATTGATTTTTAATGGCATAGAAAGCCCTTCTTGCTTTCTCTTTCACTAAACACCTCAATAACAGGAGTCTGACTCTCCCGCGCTGCCGGTAGATAGATATACCTCTGTCATCCGGAATTTTTAATCAACCGGCACCATCCCGGTCCCGTTGGTGCCGGATACAAAAGAGTTTCCTGTACAAGGCTCAAGGATTTGGGTACAAATGTTACAAGTAATTTTTTTCTCCTTGGGTTAATTACTGTATACCTTAGCTTGTGTTTGGTACCTTATTATTTTGAAGAGTTGATGTTCAAATGGGTTAGGTGGCAAATTAAAATGTTAGTTTTCTGTATGAATTGCAAATCAGCAGCAACTCCTAAACAGGTAGTACATCTGTAATGTTCAACTGGGACTGGTTTCTTCCAATTTTGTGAATGGTAGCCCAGTTCAAGACTCCGGGGGTGGGGAAGTGGGGGGTGTGAAGGTTGCAATATTTAAATCAGTACCATTCGGAACCGGAGTCCATAGGGTGTGAAACTATAATGAGTCAAAGAGGAAAAGAAAAGCTCGTGTTGCTGAAGATTGGCCTAACATAGAGCACCATACAGTTGCTTCCTGCAGAGTTGCTGCTGTTGTAGTGATTTCTCATTGTTTGTTGAAAGGAAGCCAGTGTGTAAGGCGGGCGGGGTGGGGGGGGGGGGTGGGGGAGGGGGAGGAGGAAGAGACTGCTATATATGGCGACTCTGCAAGGCAGGTTGGGGCAATGGCGACAGTCTGTATCACAGTTTCCTGACTAACCCTCTTGTGTAATAATAGAAACCAGTTCCTTTCAGGAATCTTTTTGCTATCAGTTGATGTTTGCTTCTTGGCAAGTTGTTCTGCAGTCAATGATGGAAGGATCAGTTAGTCCACCTACATCCTCCCCTTCAGAAGCTACAGTGCGTCTCCATCGCTGGAAACAATATAGAGATTTTTACACCTAAACATTTTTAAGTGCTTTCTTTGGTTTTGTCTCATCTAATGAAGATTTAAATTTCATGACTGAACGTTTGTACCTAAGTGCCAAGTCCCAATATGTTTCATTTATGAGACTTTACTACAACAACAATTTGCATTTATATAACGTAGTAAAATGTCCCAAGGTGCTTCACAGGAGCGATTTATCAAACAAACTTTGACACCAAGCCACATGAGATATTAGGACAGATGAAGTAGGTTTTAAGGAGCGTTTTGAAGGAGGAGAGAGAGGCGGAGAGATTGAGGGAGGGAATTCCAGAGCTTCGGGCCCAGGCTGCTGAAGGCACGGTCGCCAATGGTGGAGCGATTAAAATCGGGGATGCGCAAGAGGCCATAATTGGAGGAGCGCAGAGATCTCGAAGGGTTGTCGGGCTGGAGATTACAGAGATGGGAAGCGGCGAGGCCTTGGAGGGATTTGAAAACCAGGACGAGAATTTTAAAGTTGAGGCGTTGGGGTATACTTTAGAAAATAACTTTATGAATACAGGAAACTCTCGTTTAAACGGCACCTAAATATCCAGAATTCTCTTAACCGGCAAAATTCTCACTCCGAAAACAACACCTCACTAACCGGAAATGTTGCCAAGTCCGAGTCTTCCGCGGTGGCCGAGTTAGTCAGTGGGGGTAGTTCTCCAAACTGCCACTACTCGGCTTCTTGGCGCTGTCGGAAGTCGGAACTCCTCAATAACAGGAGTCTGACTCTCCCGCGCTGCTGGTAGTCTCTTCTGATCCGCCATTTTACAGGGGGTCTGTGTGTCTCCCGCGCTGCTGGTAGTCATTGCATTGCATTACCCTCAACTGGCAGTACTGTACTTAATCAAGCATCTTCCACCATCCATTTAACACAACATTCTGTAGGCGAGTACCCAATTACTGTATACTGCACATTTCTTGATTTTTAAAATTTTTCTTTGTTAAAAATAGCCTCAGTAGATAACCCTCTCCGTCATCCAGAATTTTTGATCAACTGGCAACACGCCGGTCCCATCGGTGCCGGAGACCAAAGAGTTTCCTGCAATGCACTTTTTTGCCAGTTTCCCCATGTCTCCTGAAATTGCTGACTCATGCTTGGGATATGGTTCCATGGTTGCCAGTATCATCTGGTACTTCACCCAAAAGGCCATTCTTCATGTGTGACACTTGACAGTTGTCTGTTCCGCTGCACCGATATCACAGTAGCCAAACTGTACAGCTTCACACTTCTCTATGTTGAATTGTATGTAACCACCCATCTGCCCACTTCGCTCAACTTTCCCTGCTCCCCTGCATTCTGCCTCACAGTTTGCCATGCCCCTAACAGGAGTGTAATGGCTTAAGCCTGATTTGACCTCTGGTGCCTTGCCATTTCATTTTTCTTTTTTAAACTTACATTAGAAATTAAACCTGATCATGACACTACAAGAAGCAATGAGCAGGTCATCTGTCAATCCTCTCCATGGGGCAACAAAATATGGCATGGTGCGTAGGGGAAAAATATGGTTGAAGTTGAGATTTGTTTTTGTTTGTGTTGGACTCTTAGTTGCTTTTATTAGGACTTTTATATTATGCTAGCTTGTTTTAAAATTGGGCTTCTTGGTGCACACTGCATTGGTTGGTGTTATGGTTTTATGATGTATCAAAGCAAAAATAATACCCTGTTATATGACACAAAAGCGATTGATTTCATAATGTTGGTCTTGAAGGTGTATTACTGTGATACTCCAAGTGGCTTACTTCCCCCTCACCTGTGACCATCAGTGTATTTACTGCTCTAGGTGTTTTAAGCCAGTTCTTGAATATTGCTGGAGCCATGATCTATTATGCACAGATTATTTGGAATTGTGCCCCTCTCTTGTAAAGTTGCTTATACATATTCTGAAGGATAACGTGGCGGGATGAACTCATTCAGCGTTGAGGTGATGTTAAATTATTTAAACTTTGCTCTAGTACTTTTGCCTACTGAACCTCTTAACATGCCACTGCTTTGTAACACTTCCCTACTTTTTAATGTGTATTTTGACCCAGCAGGTGCTCCGCCCCAAGAATGTGCCCAATCTTGCGATAGTGCTGTTCCCTGAGTGCTAACTGCCCTTTGGTATCTTGCCATTTCATCATCATACTTCTATGCAAGTCTATACTTCGATAGTGGGCAGGTGATTAAACTATGTAGAGATGGGGAAAGATTTATCCGGTCCTGTCTTCACCTGCTGTCCACGCATGTTCACTTACCACCAGGCTCACTGGATAGCTATCACGAGTAGGTTGCCTGGTTTCCGCACCCGCCACCCCCCCCCCCCCCCCCCCCGCCCTGCTCAAAAACGCTGAAGTTGATTGTTAACTTATGTGTAACATTATCTTCCTGACATGTTTTTTTTTTCTCCTTTTTATATTCTATCTAAATGACACTATTTGAGAAGAGCAGAGAATTCCTCTGGTGTTCTGGCCAACATTCTTCCCTCAACCAACAGCCAGCAAAATAAACCAATTACTTCGCGATTCATTCATTTGTGGGACCTTGTCTGAAAATTAGCTGTCTTTTGCCTACATAACAGTGGATACACTTCAAAAATAACCTTTTGGGAGGCACTGAGGACATGATAAGATGCTGTATAAATGCAAGTTCTTCTCAATAACTTCCCACATCAGTGTTTTTTTGTAGCATTGTTTTTAAGAAATTATGGCTTCTCAATTCATTGATATTGTGGTGAAAGCACTTGCATGCAAACACCGTAGCAGTCTGTTTTGCATGCTGTATATGGGATTTTGGTCTTAAAAATGAGTGTGGTGTTTTTGTAAATACAGTAATTGAAGTGAAAAGTTGAATGTATTGCTAAGTTCATCTTTATTGTCATTCTGGCCTTTTGTTCACATTTTTATTTAATCTCTATAATTGGCTTGAACATCGTTTTGGGGCAGATGTTTTGAGTTGTGCATTCTTTTTGTAGAAAGAAGATCATGGTTCTAATCATAACTGAACAAGGTTTTACTTTGGAAGTTGGAATTCTAAAACGACTTCAGCTGTTAGGTTGGCAATGAATAAACTACAGAGCTTTGTAGTAATTTAAAAAAAGATTCTCTGATGATTCAGTGAGCCTATCTAGTGACCAGTCTATCCAGGTGTCAGCCTTGGCTCAGTGGTCGCACTCTTGAGTCAGAAGGTCGTGGCTTCAAGCCCCACTTTAGAGAGACTTGAGCACAGAACGTGGGCTGGCATTTCAGCCCAGTGCTAAGGGAGTGCTGCACGGTTGGAGGTGCCATCTTTCAGCTGAGACGTTACATTTAAGAAAGTACTTCATTGCTTGCAAAGCGCTTTGGGAAGACCTACGGTCATGAAAGGCGACATATAACTGATTGTTCGTTCTTTTGATTTAGTGCGTAGCAGATTGATGCAGACCATGAAAGTCTTGTGTACCTTGCTGAGCTAGCTGTTCTCAGCCATGGTGGCAGCAGTGGTGCTACAGTTTGCTTTCG
Organism: Somniosus microcephalus; assembly: GCF_052327205.1. NCBI lineage: Eukaryota > Metazoa > Chordata > Chondrichthyes > Squaliformes > Somniosidae > Somniosus > Somniosus microcephalus. The sequence continues at coordinate 36,736,760 of NC_141018.1, forward strand.
GGGCCCTGAGTTAGTGGTTGCTAGTGAATAACTCCAACTGGAAAGTGTAATCGTGTGGATGTTGAGTCGGATAGGATTGGGTTTGGCTGTGATACTGCCCATCTCCAGTGGTTGGATTGCTTGCTGATGCTCACTGTCAAGTCTCCCATGTGGCCACTCGGCTGTCTGTACCCCAGCAAGGAATCAATGCAGGAAATGAGAATGATGACAAGAAAAGAGGAGGGGTGGGAGAAACGAGACGAGTGAGGGTTTCATACAGTGGAGAAGATTGAAATGGAATGATAAAGACTGGTGGACAACTTCTATGCTGAATGGGGTTGAGGTGGTGGGGTAGAAAATTCAGCCAGGGTTCCTAGTTTTGATCATGATCCAGTGATTCCTAATAGAAAGTGCACATGTCAAAGTCTAGTGAGGACAGGATTAGGCTTGACTGTGATGCCCTGTACAGTTGAATAGCCTGCTTTCCCTGCTCGTATTTGAAGAATGGCCACTTGGGTGAGGTAAAAGAGGGTTGCCTGTGCCCATGGAATTGTCCCCCCAGATAAGTTAACACTTCTGAGAGCAGGTGGAAAATGGAGAAGGAGTGAAATCAATTTTAAAAACCAAATTCTCTCCACCCTGACCTAGCCAAATATTGTACCATTGCTTTAAAATATGGCTGTAGGATCACTAGACAACAGTCTAATAATTGATTTCATATTAAAAATAGATTGCTCATTTTGGAGCCGAGTAGTCTTTGCGATGTCATACAAAAGTCTACAGTTGTTCAGGTGAGTGTGATATAGGAAGTGAGTGTTCACTAATCTCATGAATCATTGTCTGGCCCCTTTACAACTTTTATTATTCCGAGGTTGCATATTGCTCAGTCTCTGCTTTCAATTTTGAATGAATTTTGCCCATTCTTGGCTGGGCTTCGAGATGAGATTAGTAGGTGGGACGGAGCATTCCATTTTGGGGTAAGAAAATCTGACATAGTCCAGCTCATTGTGCTGTATTTGTGCTTCGGTGACGTGGTATACAGGCCGAGCTCTGCAGTATTCCTGGAGAAAGAGAGAGAGCTGTGTGTTGCTGAGCAGCCAGCAAGGGGAGGGGAAAATTGCATCAAAAAGGCCTTTGTGTGTGTGAAAACAGTATACTGCTTGGAAACTGCTGTACTGTATATGGATCTGTTCCACTTGTGAAGAAGACTTTTATAACCTACATGAACGATGAAGATCTTTCTTACTGATTCAGTTACAAATCACGTGCAGCTTTCCTTGCTCAATTATCCATGTATGTGCAGCATGAGTAGGAGAGCCTGAAATGTTGTCAAGCTTTGCTGCAGTGCAAGTATTGGGAACTGAATCTAGCACAGAAAGGGTTACTAGCTCCGTGTTGGTATGTTCTTGGGTGGATTTTTCTTGTTGGTTTTGCTAATTTGCTTGACTAATCCTGTTGTAGTTGCTTGATTGCATTTTAGTGTACAGTTTTATCCAGCGTTATTTATCTAAGCTTTGCGATAGTGTTGGCTGCACTCTGGGAAACAGCGCTGAGACCCTGCCAAATAAGACTGTACTATACAAGTAGGAAATGGTGATTGATGCGACTTGCTTGACCGTTCCAGCAGGATTGTGCAGCACGACAGATGGTATGTGGGCGTAGCATTGGGCAGCCGGCTAGTTCCCCTTGATGAAGAGCCCCATTCACTGGTGATATTGATGCTTTATTTCTATGCATTGGTCAGAATACAGTTTTTAAAAAAAAAAGTAAACTGCACTGAAAGAGTAAGGAGATGAAAGTTTCATCAGCACCACGTAAGCTACAAAGGTCTGCATAGGGCCCCTTTCAGCACAGTGTCCCAGTCTAAAGTGGAAACATGGATTTAAAAGGCCAAATTAACTCATGACCCAAGTTGATTAGCACAGGGAATGCCTGTTCATTGAATACAGCATATCTATCCTGGGCCCACAATGTGTGACTTAAGTAGCAATCTGACAACTGGATGTGGGATGGCAACTATTATGCAATCCATACAGGCCACTTATACTATGTTATTTGCATTGATGCAAAGAGATTTGGGGCATGTATATTATTAGTAAATAGTGTGCACTCAGGAGAACAAGAATATGAAAGTTTCACCAGGACTATGGAAGTTATATGGTCTGCATAGGTCACTATAGTCGTCTGCCTGGGAACTTTTTAACTTGTTTTTTACTGCTAGCGAGCTGACAGCTGTTGGTGAGCAGAGTTGTGCCCATTGCAAGCATATGTAGAGTTTCACCACCCTTGGCTGGGAGTGACATGGAAGCTGGCAGTGTTACTCGTATCAGCTGACCCCACATTGCTCTGTACAATTACTAGTGTGAGACGAGTGCCCATAGATGTCTCCCAGCAGGTGATGAATTATGTAATTGAAATTTACATTAGATCTTGCAACAAATCTATGTACGGAATATTATATTCATTTATTTTCTGTAAAATCTAAGCGATCTGTCAACCAAGGGGGAATAGTGATCCTTTACTATTTTTGTGCTCACTTAAAACGCACCCCAGAGATTTGAGCACATATTGTAGACTGGCGCTCCAGTGCAGCACTGAGGGAGTGCTGCATTGTCGGAGGTGCCGTCTTTCAGATGAAAAGTTAAGCTGAGGCTCCCTCGCAGCTGGCTGTGAAAGATCCCATGGCATTATTCAAAAGAGCAGGGTAGTTCTCCCCAATGTCCTGGCCAATAGTTATCCCTCAACCAACATCACTTTAAAAAAAAAAAAAAATAAAAAAAAAGATTATCTGGTCATTATCTCATTGCTGTTTATGGGACCTTGCTGTGCGCAAATTGTCTGCCGCTTTTCCCTACATTACAACAGTGACAAAACTTTAAAAGTAATTAATTGGCTGTGAAGAGCTTTGCGATGTCCTGAGATTGAGAAAAGCGATCTATAATTGCAAGTTCTTTTTGGGCTGTGCAGGGGTGGCAGCCCAAGACCAGTCCTTGATTATTTTCTCTTATCTTACGCAGTGGTAGCTTGTTGTTCCTTTCCCAGTTTGAAAAGTTGTGGTGTCTTTTCTAATTGTTGAATCATTTGTCAAGCTTCTGGACAAAATCGTCATTTCAATTATCATGACCTTTTGACAGACTTTATCCACTTTTCTTTGCAAGATTTTTTTTTAATGTAGATAGAAGCCATTTATTTGAAGTGGGCTATGAGTGCAGAGCTAGAGGTCATGAGGATAAAATTAACAAACCTCAAGGAAACCTTGATATTTGAGTTTCTCTCCCAAAGAGTAACGTACAGGATGAATGAATTAGTCTCCCAGCAAAAATGCTGAATCTTGTGCCAATTACTGTTTTTTTTAAGAGTTTGAATATCTGGTTTCCCATCAAGTAAGGATTATACAGATTGACAATTTAACACCTTTTTAAATAAAGAGTATATCTAGTTACATGGAGTTTTTATGTACATGGACAATTTAATGCTTTGTTTAACAATGGTTCCTAAGCTACTGGGACCATGGAAAGGTCATACCAAAGAAGGAAGCCAGTCAGGAATAAAGTTAAAATTTAATAGAAATTTTGAGGAGGGGGAAATGCTTACAGAGCCTTTGCTAAATCGATGAAATGGGTTGGTTAGTGTCCATGATAGCTTAGATTGTATATGATCTGTTCACATTGCCACTTAGGCTTAGTTAGCATATATTGGTATGAAAACACTGCAGCAAAAATCAAATTAAAATTAATAGGCTTCAGTGTGTGATACAATTTAATGTGTGATGGTCTTAATTCATCAGGACAAAATGCTCCCATTGCTCTCATCAGTGACCATCCACCAATACTTCATCCTCATGTTATACCGCTTAAAATTGTCTCTCCAGACACAATCCAAGTTTGGAAAGCCAGCATTTATAATTATACCACTGGGTGTTTTCACAGTTCAGGTTAACATAGAATGAATTCAACCAGCCATTGCTACACTTTATTGAAATCCTAGCGATATTTTATTATGTGTACAGAGGATGTTAATGTATTTAAAAGAACAGTAATTTTGATAGGCTGAAGTGATGGTGTTTTGTGTTATACAGAACATTAAGTAACAAATGACACTTGATGGGTATGCATCATCTGCTGGATAGTGTGGCTGACATAGAAACACAGAAGATAGGAGCAGGAGTAGGCCATTCAGCCCCTCGAGCCTGCTCTGCCATTCAATGAGATCATGGCTGATCATCCAAATTCAGTCCTCTGTCCCTGCCTTCTCCCCATATCCCTTGATCCCTTTAGCCTCAAGAAATATATCTAACTCCTTCTTGAATATATTTAATGAATTGGCCTCAACTGCCTTCTGTGGTAGAGAATTCCACAGGTTCACCACTCTCTGGGTGAAGAAATTCCTCCTCATCTCAGTCCTAAATGGCTTACCCCTTATCCTTAGACTGTGACCCCTGGTTCTGGACTCCCCCTCCATCGGGAACATCCTTCTTGCATCTAGTTTGTCTAGTCCTGTTAGAATTTTATAAGTTTCAATGAGTTAAGATAGGTTCACTAATACAGTTAGTTTTCCTGAAAACGTAATCTTCTTTGAACTTGTAGCAGTCCTCTTAGCTGTCAGGATTATTTCAATAGATATATATTTTTTAATGTAACTTAATTATTGTTTTGCCAGTTTTCTCCCTTGCTCTCCTCTCCTTGATGGGTTGATGCTTGCTGTGATATGATTCCAGGGGTGTCTGGTGCTCTCCAGTAACTTGCCCAGTTGGCCATCATTAACGTATGAGCGGATCTACCAGCAGTTATTTGTCATGTGTGATGTCACGGAAGCTTCCAGTCTAGTTCTTAGTTGACGTTTACACTAGCTTTCCAACAGGGGACACTGGATAGAGATCAGGAGCACGGACCATGTCTGATTTTCCCTTTTCCCCCCTTCCCTGGTCTAGGGCACTGATTGCAATTGTAGCACCTTGACTGCTACTCCAACTGAGATCAAAACAAACTCAGCACAGACTTGAAATTAAACCTGTGACTGGTCTGCATGACTGGGCAGGGCATATAGCCATTTGTCCAGTGAGTGCATCTGTAACCGTAGGGCTGACCTTCGTGTCTGCGTGTGTTTTAATATGGGAATAGTGTGATCATGTTTCATTCGAAGAATTGATCTGTACATTTGACTGTACAGTGTTCTGCATGGAGTGCTGAAGTGCCTTCAGTTCAGTTGTGGATTAACTTTTGTTTCTCGTACTTATTGAATAGTTAGAATTAATGTCAGGTTATTATCTTGCTGGACCCTCCCTGTACAAATAGCCGTTTAAATAAAATAGTTAAGTAAATAGATGACGGTCCAGGGGGAAGTTGTTTGATACGCATTTTAGTTGTGCAAGTAGTGATGATTCGATAACTAATTATGAAGTTAATCATGAAGCACTGACTGGGAGGAAAATTGCATGGGTCACCTTGAGAGTAACGAGATCTCCATCGCGTGCTGTTTGCATAATGGCAAAAATAATTACATTTTCTCTTCCAATATTTCTCCACGCTCCTTACTTTACCAAGTTTCCCATTCCTTTATACTGGATAGTCATAATAGTGTAACTGGAGGAGTGGAAAGCTTGGTGAATTTTTTTGCCCCCTTTCCTGGCTTGGGGTGCTGAGGCCAATTGTAGTTGAGTCCCAGCTGTAATTCAGAACGTTATTGGAGAACTTGGGACCTTCCTGGTCTGTGTGGCTTCGTGCCACACCAGGCTGAAAGTGCCTCAACTGGAAAATAAAGGCAGAATGTGAGTGTGAAGGACGATGGATGACCGAGTGGATGGTGTCATGACATACGATATGGCACCCTGGAGCCCTTGGCAGTTGATCCATTTATGCTGTGGCTGGTAATATTTGGAAAGGGTGGAGCAATATTAAGAATGAAGTGCAATTGCTGACAAACTTTGTTTTATATCATGGATTTTTGATGCCTTTCTAAAACAATCTATAGTTGGGAGGAAGTAGAGCAGTATATTGGGCAAATTAAGCAATTTGGGAGCACGAGTCACTGAAAACATGAATTTATTTTTGCTTGTGGGAGTGAACTTGAAGCTTCAGGTGGCTACTGAAAATGTAATGGTTGTGGTTTAAAACAAGCTGTGACTAATTTATGTTGGGGTATGATTCTTTGAAGTAATTTTTCTAATCCCCATTCTTCATTGTAACCCCCGGTGAGAGTTGGTAGGCAGTTTTGGTCTTTCCAACTGGTGCTGGGAATTGGTATTCTTTATAGTTTTCCCTCCTTCCACTTGTATATCTGCCTCTGCTTGTTTGTTCTTTGTGAGGATGTAAATGAGACTGGAACTCGGTTGATGCAAATTGATGTCTCACCACATTGTGGTGGAATACATGGGTGCTGAATGCACTGCGCAACATGATTGATTTTATCTTCTCTATCTACCTGTGCTTTTAGCGTAACAAAATGAGCCAAGATGTTTCATAGTTGGGAATCTGACCTGAGCAAGGATAGGAGGAAAATGAGGGGACCTGGTTGTAGTAGATTTTAAGAAGGCTTTAGAATTTGGCAGATATGTAACCCGTCAGAGGGATGGATTTGGGGAGAGTGTTCCAGGGTGTGTTCTGTGTACACAATCCTGTGTTAAAAGAAAATTCTTCTAACTTCTCTTATTCTTGTGGTGATGATAAATTTATGCTCACCAGTTACTGGCTCCATGACAAGTAGAAATAATTATACCCTATTTACTTTATCAAAACTCGTCAGAATTTTGAACATCTCCTCTGCTCTAATAAAAAGATCTTGAGTCTCTCCTTTATAATTAAAGCTTTTCTTTCCTGGTTTTATCTTAATAAATCCCTTCCGTAGCCTCTCCGTGGACTAAGGCATCCTGCCTAAAGCAGGGCACCCAACTGGGCATTAATATTCTAACCATTGTCTAATCTTTCGAGCGTGATTCACTGGATAGCAATGAGAGGGAACACTAGCTGACTTTTTTTTCTGCCCATCCATAGGGCAGGGGCACTGAGGCTAATTGTAGGGTTCTAACCACTGCTTGGATTAGATCGGCTAAGCCAACACAGACCTTCTGGTCTGTACGGCTCAGTACCACACTGGGCGGTGCCCCACTGAGCCACTTCACACACTGGTAAAGTTAATTTTGTTTGTAAGTTAATACTTTAGCAGTGATTGCAGCAGCTTCTACTGTGTTTTCACAAAAGCAAACGATTGAGGTAATGTGCTTATGTTAGTGTTGATCTGTATGCGATTCTGTGTTCACGGGTAGCACGTCTCGAATGATTGGGACTACGGTGTTTTGTGTATCTCTGACCCACGCTCCCTGTTAACGAGATTTCCCACTGGGTGTGTTGCATTGTGAAGTTACCCCTATAATCCTGTTTGATGGGGAAAGGCTGTGTATTGCAGTGGGTTAGAATATTTGTCCATTCACTACTTGGTTAAATCTAGCCCCTATAGACAGGACAAAAGTGTCCTTTCTAATTCAATTAAAGCTTTGAAACAGACTCGATCCCATCCCCAGTAGACTTGAGTGCACGACAGCTGGCACTCAAAATGGGTGGTAGACTGCGAGTGGACTTTTCAGTAACCAGAATGGTTTAGTTGAATGAGTTAAAGGCTTTATGATGAGCCTGAGTGAGCTCCTGTGTCTGGACTTGCTGCTTGGGCTGTATTGGGAGTGAAGTTTCTGTGTGATGTCATTCCCTTCTGCAGATGCTGATTCTTGTTCTCTGCAGTGTTTTGTGTGATAGACCCAATAATAACACAATATGTTGTAACTGTGCGGGTTGCCTCAAACTATTTGTTGTAGTCTGGTTTCAGGATATGATTGATTCCTGATAAAGGCTGCTAATCTCGTTAAAGCACTGAATGAGACGATGACACAGGAGAGTAAAACACTGCTGCACTCGGACAATATATGTGTGTGTGTGTGACCTCCTTTCATACCGCATGATAGCTGGACCCTTGCTGAAATGAACATGCAGATGTTAAGCTGTGAGTAAGAAGTTAGGTTTTCAACAAGCAAATTTTACTGTTTTCTTGAACTACTGCTTCTGAAATGGAGGGTGATTTGAGAAAAGGAATACCTCAGTGTAGGAAACTCCAAAATGGGAAATTAGCATTGAAAACTTTAATCTTGATGTGGCAATGCTGATGTTGGCCGCTGTGGTATTGGTACTTGGTCTTTATAGAAGGTTATCTTAATCTTTGAAACCACAAGGAGAACCTGTCTGTATCTGTAGCAATTTAGCTAAGAGGAGATGGGGGACTTCACTGATTTTGTGTTGTGCCTGGAAAAGCAAGAGCCAAATGTTACTTGACTCCTCTGGAAAGTCATTCTTTTGAAATGCAATGAAATACTTTTTGTTCTTTGCTGGATATGAGTCAGCTATACTATTTTTTTAATCAGACCTCAGTCAAGGGGAGCTTGAAAAACTTGAAGTTGGCTAAGGGTCAATTAAAATTTGCTGCAATGTACAAATAAATTAAACTTTTAAATTCTATTTTTCTTCTTCCTGTAGCTTTCTTTGTGTTCTTATTCCTGCATGCTTCCTTCGTCTGCGTGCTTAACAGCTTTGCATGCGCACTCTCCTCTCTTTGCTTGTTTCCGCTTCTTTGCTTGTTCCCTTCCTGCCCTTGTTTTCTTCATCCAATCTGCCTAAGTGCTTATCCTCTTCCCATCCTTGCTTCTGTCTCTGTTGGCATACCATCACTTGGCTTCATGTCAGTCACTTTGTGGATGTTCAATTTGCAATTGTGAGTCAGGTTTAGCACAAGTTTGATGAGGGTAAAGCTACCGCCACTATCTCCCAACAATATATCTTTGCCCACCATCAAAACAGCTCTCCATATTGTGCCAATAGTTTAGTTCAGTTTCCCCTCATGAAGTATCCTTTTTGGTCTGTTTGATTGGGATTTAGAATTTAAAACAAAACACTGCCGAATTATGTGCAATTCTATGCTGTGTGCTTGTACCTACTAGAAATTGGATTGTGATTGGCGCAAGTGATTAAAATGCAAGCCTGAGAGGTGTTCTAGCTGACTCTTGTTATGTGGTTCCACAGGCACCCTCCAGTACCTTGCCGAAACAGCCATTCATGTGTGTACCGAGACGGTGACATTTCGCAGGTTGTTTGAGGCATTGCAGCCAAGCCTCATCCTTTCCATGTATGTGCACTTTGCAGGAAGAGTCACTGGATAGCCAATCAGAACGAGGACTTGTGTTGTTTTATGTTGTAACCAGCACCCTCCAAAAAAAAATCTGATCATTTGCTGATTTGTGAGACCTTGCCATATGCAAATTGGCTGCCGTGTTTGCCCACATAACAATAGTGATTGCACTTCAAAAATAATCCATTGGATGGAAAATACTTTGGGATGTCCAGAAGGTGTGAAAGGCAATACAGGTATATAGATGCAGTTTTAAAAACATATTTTTTTCCCCCCCACTTTGCCATTCTAGCTCCGATGAACTAACTCTGTACAGACTGGGAATTGACCTTGAGATATTTTGGTCTGTATGGCTCAGTACTATGCTGCACATTGTCTTTACCCACTGAGCCTTTGAGGGAGCGTTGTTCTGTTCCCATTATCTCAGTCTTATTGTATTAGAAGTTTAATGCTACTGCTTCTGATTGAAACCAAACCTAGAGATCACTGGGTAGTTTGTGCTAGTTTTAACAGTGCAATCCGGATGAACTGGCGCAAAAGATCGTGAAATTTTAAACGTAAGTTAGCTCGAGCGTAAATAGAGTTTCTGTGACGTTAAACTCTAGTTTAAAAATAATTTTGCCTGAAGATGGCCCCCACCACAAAATAGGCCGTGCCCCCAGATTGTAACGATGAGGATGATGAGTGCCCACCGATTGTGCCCATTTGCGGCTGTTGGAGGAGGGTCTTCAAGTTGAGCTTGTTTTCTGAGGCGCACAGGCACTAGTGGACACGTTTTAAAAGTTTTTACTATTTATAGATATGTTAAAATATTTAATTTACTAAGAAATTGGCTAGTGTACATCACTGAAACTAGTAAGTAATGAGTATAGTTTTTTTTTGTCATTTTCATTGATTTAAAATCCGGTTACTCTCGGGTGGAGCACTGGATGCTCTTATTGAAAAAGCTTATTTTTTGTGATAAATCCATTTTCATCAGTATTAATAAAACTACAGTACTACAGGTTACCACTCTTAAATGTTAAAGGAGTATGAGCAGCTGGGGTCAAATTAAAAAACAGAACCTCAAGGGTAATAATCTCTGGATTATTACCTGAGCCACGAGCGAATTTGGCTAGGACAAATAAAATCAGAGAGTTAAATGCGTGGCTCAAAGACTGGTGTGGGAGAAATGGGTTTTGCTTCCTGGGACACTGGCACCAGTACTGGGGCAGGAGGGAGCTGTTCCGTTGGGACGGGCTTCACTTGGCCAGTGCTGGGACTAGGGTCCTGGCGGATCATATAACTAGGGCTGTAGAGAGGGCTTTAAACTAACTAGTGGGGGGGAGGTTCCTAGAGAACAAATAATAAAAATGACAACAGAGAAGGTCATAGACTTAGGTAGCAGTGGGGAAATGAAAAACCAGAGCGTGTCAGGAAGGGGCAGAAGGTATGGAGTTAAAGGTAAAGCAATAAAAAGGGCAAAAGCAGGAACTAAGTGTCAAAAAACACATTTGAAAGTTCTCTATCTGAATGCACGTAGCATTCGTAACAAAATAGATGAGTTAATGGCACAAATAGCTACATATGGGTATGATCTTGTGGCCATTACAGAAACATGGCTGCAGGGTGACAATGCCTGGGAATTAAACATACCAGGTTATTTAACGATCAGGAAGGACAGGCAGGAAGGAAGGGGAGGTGGGGTGGCTATGTTAATAAAGGAAGGAATCACTGTAATACAGAGAAATGATATTGGGTCAAAAGATCAGGATAATGAAACAGTTTGGGTGGAGATAAGGAATAATAAGGGGAAAAAAACACTATTGGGCGTAGTCTATAGGCCTCCGAACAGTTGCAACTCGGTTGGACGGAGTATCAATCAGGAAATAGTTGAGGCTTGTAATAAGGGAACATCTATAATTATGGGGGATTTTAACTATCATATTAACTGGACAAATCAAATTGGGCAGGGCTGCCTTGAGGATGAGTTCATTGAGTGTATTAGGGATGGGTTTCTTGAGCAGTATGTAACTGAACCGACCAGGGGGCAAGCAACCTTAGATCTGGTCCTGTGTAACGAGACAGGATTAATTAAAAATGTCCTAGTAAAGGATCCCCTTGGAATGAGTGACCATAACATGGTTGAATTCCATGTTCAATTAGAGGGTGAGGAGGTTGTATCTCAAACAAGCGTGCTAAGCTTGAATAAAGGAGACTATGAAGGTATGAGAGCAGAATTGAGCAAAGTGGATTGGGAAAATAGATTAAAGGGTAAGACGATACATGATCAGTGGTGTACATTTAAGGAGTTATTTTACAACTTCCAAAAAAAGTATATTCCACTGAGAAGAAAAGGGTGTAAAAGAAAAGACAGCCATCCGTGGCTAAGTAAAGAAATTAAGGATAGTATTTGACTAAAAACAAGGGCATATAAGGTAGCCAAATCTAGTGGGAGGATAGAGGATTGGGAAAACTTTAAAAGACAGCAAAAAATAACAAAAAGATTGATTAGGAAAGGGAAGATAGATTATGAAAGTAAATTAGCAAAAAATATAAAAACAGATAGTAAGAGTTTTTATAGTTATATAAAAAGAAAAAGGGTGGCTAAAGTAAATGTTGGTCCCTTAGAGGATGAGACCGGGAAATTAATGGTGGGAAATATGGAGATGGCAAAAACACTGAATGAATATTTTGTATCAGTCGTTACAGTAGAGGACACCAAGAATATCCCAACACTGGACAAGCAGGGGGCTATAGGGGGGGGAGGAGATAAACACGATCAAAATCACTAAGGAAGTGGTACTCGGTAAAATAATGGGACTCAAGGCGGATAAATCGCCTGGACCTGATGGCTTACATCCAAGGGTCTTGAGGGAAGTGGCGGTAGGGATTGTGGATGCATTGGTAATAATCTTCCAAAACTCCCTGGACTCGGCAAAGGTCCCAGCAGACTGGAAAACTGCTAATGTAACACCCTTATTTAAAAAGGGCAGTAGACAGAAGGCTGGAAACTATAGACCGGTTAGCCTAACATCTGTGGTAGGTAAAATTTTGGAGTCCATTATTAAGGAGACAGTAACAGGACATTTGGATAATCATAGTTTAATAAGACAAAGTCAGCATGGTTTTATGAAGGGGAAGTCATGTTTGACAAATTTGCTGGAGTTCTTTGAGGAAGTAACATACAGGGTGGATAAAGGTGAACCAGTGGACGTAGTGTATTTAGACTTCCAAAAGGCATTTGACAAGGTGCCACACAAAAGATTATTGCTTAAGATAAAAAATCATGGGATTGGGGGTAATATTCTGGCATGGATAGAGGATTGGCTATCTAACAGAAGGCAGAGAGTTGGGATAAATGGTTCATTCTCAGACTGGCAATCAGTAACCAGTGGTGTTCCGCAGGGGTCAGTGCTGGGTCCCCAACTCTTTACAATCTATATTAACGATTTGGAGGAGGGGACCGAGTGTAACATATCAAAGTTTGCAGATGATACTAAGATGGGAGGGAAAGTAGTGAGAGAGGAGGACATAAAAAACCTGCAAGGGGACATAGACAGGCTAAGTAAGTGGGCAGAGACTTGGCAGATGGAATACAATACTGGAAAGTGTGAGGTTATGCACTTCGGCAGGAAAAATCGTAGAGCAAGTTGTTATCTTAATGGCAAGAAACTGGAAAGTACTGAAGTACAAAGGGATCTGGGGGTCCTGGTGCACGAAACTCAAAAGGTTAGTATGCAGGTGCAGCAAGTGATTAAGAAGGCCAATGGAATGTTGGCTTTCATTGCTAGGGGGATAGAATATAAAAATAGGGAGGTATTGCTTCAGTTGTACAAGGTATTGGTGAGACCGCACCTGGAATACTGCATACAGTTTTGGTGTCCATACTTAAGAAAAGACATACTTGCTCTCGAGTCAGTACAAAGAAGGTTCACTCGGTTAATCCTGGGGATGAGGGGATGGACATATGAGGAGAGGTTGAGTAGATTGGGACTCTACTCATTGGAGTTCAGAAGAATGAGAGGCGATCTTATTGAAACATATAAGATTGTGAAGGGGTTGGATCGGGTGGATGTTCCCGATGATGGGTGAAACTAGAACTAGGGGGCATAGTCTTAGAATAAGGGGCTGCTCTTTCAAAACTGAGATGAGGAGGAACTACTTCACTCAGAGGGTGGTAGGTCCATGGAATATGCTGCCCCAAAACGTTGTCGAAGCTACATCATTACATAAATTTAAAACAGAAATAGACAGTTTCCTAGAAGAAAAGGGAATTAAGGGTTACGGGGAGCGGGCAGGAATTTGGACATGAGTTTAGGTGCGGATCGGTCATGGCCCTGTGGGTAGCGGAGCGGGCCCAGGGGCCGTGTAGCCTGATCCTGCTCCTGTTTCGTGTGTCTAATTCTGTTAGATTCAGGAGATAGTCCTGTCATAGTGGATTGGCGGTTAGGATCAGATCAGCCATGATCTTATTGAATGGCGGAGCAGGCTCGAGGGGCCAATTGGCCTACTCCTGCTCCTATTCTTATGTTCTTATGTTAAATGCACCAATACATATTTTTTATGCAAAGTAAAAATCCCCAATTTATTACGTTCTATTATGCTGACTGGTTCATGGAAGATTTTACCTTTGTGATTATGCATATTAATTTTAGCAGATATTTGAACTGTAACCTAACCAGCCCAATTTCGCAAGCAATTTGCACCCAAAGCAGAAACCTAGCCCCTTTACACTCATGTATAGGCCTACCAAGATGTATGAAATCGCTTCCCCTGTAATTTGACTTTGTTTCCTCTTGTAGCAGCAATGGGAAACTGAGAAATGGGGTTAAGATGGCCATTATTCAACTTTTAATTGAATTAAGAACAATTAACTTCTGATAAATATTACAGAATTACTGTCTTGGATACAAAAGTGCAATGCTTAGCACTTTATAAAAAATGTTCTCCTACCACCTTTTTAAACAAAAAAGTGCAGTGTATTATCCCTGCAGTGAGTCAATATGCCAAACTGACTTGCTATTGATGGGCTGAATTACAGAAGTAAAGTTGCATCTTTGGCACTGTGTGCCAATGTGAAAGCAGTGAAGTGATGTTGGGGAAACCTCTGCTTGCACAGTGATTTGCGAGAAGCATTTTGCTCTGTGCCACAGCCTACTCTCAGCCATGTTGCAGCTGAAACCAGAGGGGAAAGATTTAATTATAACCACTTCCCTTGAAACCACTATGTGGATGTGATTTCCAAACTGCTTATAGCAACTGTGTACCTTTTCACAGCTGAAGTACAGAGCAAAAAGTAATTGCTAAACATTTAATAAATGACATAGTTGCGCGATTTAAGTTTTAAACCATTGTTGCTGCTCATTTATTTATTTTAAAATAGTTCTGTAATTTGTTGATTATTGTAAATTTAAAAAAATCTGAATGTCAGTATTGTTTCTCCTCCCTCCTCCTGATTCTAGACTTGTGCAGAAAATGTTTTGAGATCACTTGGAAGAGAGGGTTGTTAATTTAGCAGATGAGTGGAGGGAGCATCTGTTGAGGTCATTAGGTGGTCAATTATCCTTTTTTCGAGAACAGCTGAGTTTGAGAGACAGTTCTTCTCTTCTCCCACCCCTCGATGGATGATAGAAAGAAATGTTAATCACGGGCTGCATTCTCTTCACTCATTGCCACAGACTAGTCCTTGTTTTTGAAGCTCTTTGAGACTGAGAATTTTTTTGTTCTAGTTTTCTCCCCTCCTGCCCTGAAGGCCGTGTTTTTGCTGAAGAACAACCTCCGAGGCACCGGCCACCATCTGGTACCTTGGGCAAATGGCCAATCTTTTTAATTTTAGACAGTGAGTGTTGGAAGGCTGTTTGACTGTGGATGGTGCAGCAAGAAAACCTGATCCTGACACATGCATATTTTCCAGTTGAGTTACTGACCAGTGATCAGCAGCAAGAATCCTGTCTCATTTTCTTTGCTCTCCCTGCCCAGGTCAGTTGTAGTGCACGACTGAGATCAGCTAATTTAATCACCTAAGGCATTAGGGGAGCTTTTCTGAGAATTTTATGCATATTTTTCTCTGTGCAGGGATCCAGCTCAAGTTTGGGGAGTCACTGCAGAGATTTTTCAGGAAATGCTAAAATCGCAACTATACACATTTATTGAAAGTTTATTTGATGGCAGAATTTTGAAGTATTATCGCCTGAATGTCCATTATCTTAAGCTATGCCAATAGCTTGTCCTCACCTTCCACCCCACCAGCCTCTACATTCAACGGATAATCCTCTGCCATTTTTGCCACCTACAGTGTGATGCCACCACCAAACATATCTTCCTTTCCCACCCCTTTTCAGCATTCTGAAGGAACTGATCCTTCCGTGACACCCTGGTCCACTCCTCAATCACCCCCAACACCCCCTTCCCTTCCCATGGCACCTCCTCCCTTCCCACTGTCCAGGGCCCCAAACACTCCTTCCAGGTGAAACAGCGATTTACTTGCACTTCTTTCAATTTAGTATACTGCATTCACTGCTCACGATGCGGTCCCCGTGAGTCCTAACGCAGATTGGGTGACCGCTTTGCGGAGTACCTAGGTTCAGTCCGTGAGCGTGACCCCTGTAGTGTATGTACCTTTTAAGAGAGAAC
This sequence comes from Somniosus microcephalus, assembly GCF_052327205.1. NCBI lineage: Eukaryota > Metazoa > Chordata > Chondrichthyes > Squaliformes > Somniosidae > Somniosus > Somniosus microcephalus. Next base: position 36,752,519 of record NC_141018.1, read on the forward strand.
TACTTTTACAGCTCCTGTATACTGTAGTACCGACAGTGACCACACCTGTATATAAGCCTTGAGCATGCCTCTGTACTGTTAGTCTTTAGACTACCCTCCTCCAGTAAACACCTGTTGATTGTTAAGTTACAGCCTCCGTCTAGTTATTGGAAAACATCATACTTTAAGAATCACGGATTCAACAGTGGCAACGAGGTCGATTCGAATCTACCTGCAACTCTGCATTTCCTTTCAAGGATTTGCTCCGGGAGGGCGGTGGAAGAAAGTCGAGGCCAGAAGCACGGGCGTCGACCACGAGCAACCGCCCAGTCATCCGGCAGAGAGTGAACATTGCAGGGGAGGCTGTTGAGAGCTGGGCTTGGTTCTCCAGCCACGACGATCCAGCAACAGACTGGCAACAGGTACAGCGCAGACCCTTCCCGGACAGCGGCGGCTGGAGCCGACCGACGGCACAGAAAAGGCCGAGCAGCGTCGACGGGGTAAGAGAGAGGGTGAAGCGCACAGGGCGCAGCCGGGGGTTGAAAACCGAGCGGCGTCGACGGAAAACAAAAAGAGAGAGAGAGAGGATAAAGCAGCAGCCGGGGTTCAGGACCGAGTGGCGGCAACGAGAGAGGCGCACAGGAGAACGCGCAGAGCACAGCCAGGGCTCAAGGGCTGAACAGCGTCCACGGGGGAAAGAAAGGAAGCGCGGGAGACGCCATTGAGCCACGGAGAAGAAGGGAGAGCGTGGGAGACGCCATTTTAGAAGCCGCAGCGGAGAAGGAGGGCGAGCGCGGGAAGAAAGGAGAGCGCGGGAGACGCCATTTTAGACAGTTTAATCACACCCAGGGATGCCGAAGAGTGGCAGTATCACTGCGTTCGACAATGAAGTCGAAGATTGGGCGACATATGTGGAACACATTGAGGTGTACTGCAAGGCGAATGAAGTGCCAGATGCTAGGAAAGCACGGGTTTTGTTAAATTCCATGGGTGCAAAAACTTATGGCTTACTGCGAAACCTAATAACCCCAGAGAAGCCAGTGGATAAGAATTTCGAAAGCATAGTGGAAATCCTACAGGACCACTTAAACCCCACACCGCTGCTGATAGCAGAAAGATTTAAGTTCCACCAAAGGAACCAGCATAAAGACGAAAGTAATGCTGAGCATTTAACAGAACTGCGCAAGCTATCGAAACACTGCCAGTTTGGAATGGGACTAGCAGATACGTTAAGGGACAAGTTTGTGTGTGGGCTTCAAAGTGAAGGAACCCAGAAACGGCTTCTATCAGAAAAGGATCTTACGCTGAACAAGGCTTTCAGCATGGCAGTATCACACGAAGCAGCCGCACGGGGCGCTGCAGAGATACAACGGAGACTGCAAGAATATGGCACAAATGAAATGTCATATGGAGCAGGGAAGTGTTATCGCTGCGGCAGGACAACACACGACCAGAAGGATTGTTGGTTCAAGGACCAAGTGTGCAGACAGTGTGGAAAAGCAGGACACATAGCAAGAGTCTGCAGGTCAGGGAAGAAAACCAGCAGCAAGAAATCTCCACAGGAGAAGTACAAAAAGGTACATAAGGTGATGGACAGTAGTTCAGATGAACAGAAAAGTGATACAGACTCCGGAAGCAAGGAGCTGGGTTGTCTGAAACTACATAAGGTAATCAAAATGGAGGATCACCAGACTATCTGAGTCACGCTCAAGATAGACGGAGTCCAAGTGAAAATGGAATTGGACACAGGATCAGCCCTAACAGTCATAAACCGAAGGGACTACAAGCGGCTATTTTCACATATACCCTTGAAAGCTACAGAGATTGTCTTGAAGACGTACACGGGGCAAAAAGTCTACCCCAAAGGAAAAATAAGGGTGAACGTGATATCCAAAGGCCAGGAAATACTCAAAATGGACCTATATGTATTGCCAGATGGAGGACCACCACTACTAGGACGTGAATGGATCCGGAAGATACAATTAGATTGGCATTCCATACAGGCACTGAAGGTTGAGGCCAAAAAGGATGACGATGTCACACCTGGACGACTGTCAAAAATGCTAACGGACGCACAAGAAGTGTTCCAGGAGGGACTCGGAACACTAAAAGGCATAACAGCGACGATTAAAATAGAGGAAAATGCAAGCCCAAAGTTTCTGAAGGCCAGACCGGTGCCTTATGCGATCCGACCAGCCGTCGAAGCAGAGCTGGAAGGGTTGGAATGTTCAGGAGTACTGTCCAAAGTAGACTGGAGCGAGTGGGCTACACCCATCGTTCCTGTAATGAAGAGGTCGTTGAGTAATACGCCCGGGGAACCAAAGACGGTTCGCATCAGTGGGGACTTCAAGGTGACAGTGAACCCAGTCCTTCACACGGTACAATATCCGCTTCCGTGGATTGAAGATATTTTCGCCTCGCTATCTGGAGGAAAACGCTTCACTAAGATTGATCTGGCCCAGGCGTACCTGCAAATGGAGGTAGAAGAAGCCTTGAAACAATACCTCACAATCAACACTCACAAAGGTCTCTACCAATACGACCGGCTGGTGTTCGGGGTAGCATCGGCTCCGGCTATTTGGCAAAGGGCAATGGATCAAGTCCTGCAAGGGATTCCAGGGACCCAGTGTTATTTGGACGACATCCTGGTCACGGGCGAAAATGACAGTGATCACCTTGCCAACCTGGAGAAGGTGCTCACTAGATTGAAGGAATATGGGCTACGAGCTAATCGCCACAAGTGCGAGTTTTTCCAGAAGCAGATCTCGTATTGTGGCCACGTTATTGATGAAGAGGGGTTCCATAAGTTCCCTGAAAAGATTGAGGCAGTAGTCAAGGCTCCAGCACCGGAAAATGTGTCACAACTGAGGTCGTTCCTCGGGCTGGTGAACTACTACCATAAGTTCTTACCAAATTTGTCTACAGTATTACACCCACTGAACACCCTACTGCAAACGGGGGTACCATGGAAGTGGAATGACGAATGTAAACGAACTTTCCAGAAGTGCAAAGAATTGATCACATCAAAAGAGGTGTTGGCCCATTTCAACCCAGCACTACCAATTCGGTTGGCGTGTGATGCATCACCCTATGGTATTGGAGCGGTGCTGTCGCACAAATTCCCAGACGGGTTGGACAGGCCAGTAGCCTTTGCGTCTCGGTCACTAACCTCAGCCGAGCGCAACTACGCCCAGATCGACAGGGAGGCCCTCAGCCTTGTATGGGGAGTAAAAAAATTCAACCACTATCTGCATGGGCAGAAGTTCACCTTGCTGACTGACCACCAACCAGTTGTCTCCATCTTTAATCCAAAGAAGGGCGTTCCGGTGATGACTGCACAACGGCTACAAAGATGGTCCCTTTTTCTAGGGGCGAACCAATATGAAATAGAGTATAAGGGCACGAAACAGCATGGAAACGCTGATGGGCTATCACGCCTGCCACTGCCTACTGTGGAGGAAGCACCAGCAGTGGACCCTATCGAAATATTTTATTCGTCGATAATTGAACGATTGCCAGTGACTAACGTGGATATAGAGAAGGAGACCCGCAATGATCCAACAATGTCTCGGGTATATGATTTGACGGTGAAGGGATGGCCAACACATGGCGACTCACTGTTGCCAGCATTCTCATCCAGAAGAGAACAGCTGTCAGTATGCCAGGGGACAGTGATGTGTAGACCCCGAGTGGTAATTCCACCCAAGTTAAGGGAGAGAGTGCTCAATGAGCTTCACGAAGGTCATCTGGGAGGGGTGAAAATGAAAAGCCTTGCTAGAGCTTATGTGTGGTGGCCGGGGATCGATCAACAAATCGAGGACCTGACAAAGAGCTGCTCAGGATGCCAGAAGGTCCAAAATGCACCACCACATGCCCCTCTACACCCATGGGAGTGGCCCTCCTCTCCATGGCAACGGGTGCATATTGATTTTGCTGGTCCATTTATGGACTCAATGTTCTTAATAGCAGTGGATGCGCACTCGAAATGGCCTGAGGTGATCAAAATGTCCTCAACCACTACAGAGAAAACGATTGCAGTCCTATGGACCATATTTGCCAGGAACGGCTTGCCAGAGCAGATTTGCTCTGATAACAGACCACAGTTTGTGTCCGAAGAGTTTTGGAAATTTATGAGTAGGAATGGGGTAAGGCATTACACATCCGCCCCGTATCATCCAGCTACAAATGGATTGGCTGAGAGGTTCGTACAAACCTTTAAAAAGGCGATAAGGGCCATGTGCGATGATGAAATTCCATTACAGCATAAGGTGGACAATTTCCTGTTAGCCTACAGAAATGCGACACATGCAGTTCCCAACCAGACCCCGGCCATGATGTTCTTTAACCGAAGGTTGAGATCGCGTCTGGATTTGCTCAGACCAAATGTGCGAAGAAATGTTGAGGATAAGCAATTCCAGCACATCAATGAGAAGTCGACAAGGAGCTTCAATGTAGGGCAACCAGTCTTGGCCCACGACTACCGAACAGAGAAATGGCAACCCGGAACGATATGCACACGGCAGGGGCCATTAATGTACACAGTGGATGTCGGGGAGAACATTGTGAGACGCCACGTCGAGCAGATCCTAGCGTCACAGGAACGAGTCAACCCCATGTCTCGCGTACCTGGGGATGAACCCGACATACCGGTAGCATCTACCTCAGAAACAGTAGCAGCGGAAACTGATGAACTAACCGACGAAAGGGGGCCAGAATCGCCTCCGCACCAAGAACAAGAACCTCAGGAAAGGCGCTATCCAGAAAGGATCAGGAAGCCGCCCCAAAGACTGAATCTATAAATGGACCATTTCAGTTTAATGTGCATGTTAAAGTGTTAACTGTTATTTGAATGTTATGGGTACTGTTAATCTAAAAGGGGAGGAATTGTAGTGTATGTACCTTTAAGAGAGAACTACTTTTACAGCTCCTGTATACTGTAGTACCGGCAGTGACCACAACTGTATATAAGCCTTGAGCATGCCTCTGCACTGTTAGTCTTTAGACTACCCTCCTCCAGTAAACACCTGTTGATTGTTAAGTTACAGCCTCCGTCTAGTTATTGGAAAACATCATACTTTAAGAATCATGGATTCAACAACCCCGAGCTTCCGGTCGCCTATCATTTTAATTCTCCACCCCGACCTGTCAGTCCTCGGCCTCCTACACTGTTCAAATGAAGCTCAATGTAAGCTCGAGGAACAGCACATCATCTTTCGATTAGGCACTTTGCAGCCTTCCAGAATCAACAGTGTGTTCAACAATTTCAGACCATAACCACTGCTCCCATTTTTTTGGACAGCAGGTGCTGGTAATGATATTGCTATTCTCATTTACACCTCCTCTAGACCTATCTTTTCTTCCTTTACTTGTCCCATTACCATCCCCTTTTACCTCGCGCCATCATCCCTTTTGCCACTTCATTTCTCCTGCCTTCCATTGTATCATAGACCTTCCCTTTTGTTATTTTCTTCCCTCCGCCCCCCCCCCCCTTCCCTGCCTCTCTACTTGCTTAAAACCTGTTACATTTCTAACCTTTTCCAGTTCTGATGAAAGGCCATCGACCTGAAACGTTAATTCTGTTTCTCCCTCCACAGATGCTGCCTGACCTGCTGAGTATTTCCATCATTTTCTGTTTTTAATATAGCTGTAGTGACTGCACTGTTCTCGATAGGAGCAACTATTGCATATTGATTTTCAGTCAGCAGTTCTGTCATGAATCTTATCATGACTCATGAAGTAACACTGGGCGGCCAGCTGGTGGCGCCGTCCAAGGAGTATAAATAGTCGGGCTCGGGCCCAGCTTGCTTAGGATGGTTCTGAAACCATGAACTAGTGATGTAACTAGAAATCTCATGGTTGTGAAACAGTTGATTAAAGCCTTGTTTTATACTGGAACCAAGTGCTCAGTAGTCTTTTTACATCAAGTTCTACTTTAGATTCTGAGTTTAGTTTGGAATTGAGAACTTTTATATGAAAAATTAAAGTTGATGGGGATATGCAGTAAGCAAAAATTCCAATTATAGGACGGTTTCTAAATCCTTACTTAACAAAATACAGTGGTCTATAAATTGCATATCCTGTTTGGTCAAGACTTGCCTGTATGTGAATAGGGGAATGTGTTTTCTGCCAACACTTGTTAACTTTGTGAATGGTATTTGGTCTGATTCTCTGGCACAAGAAAGTGGCATTAATACATTTTTACCTTTTTTGTGAAGCTTTGTGTGAAGCATAGGATGAGAGGATAAAGGGTCTCCTGGAGGGGTGACTGCACTGACAGTGTGTGCGAATCTGGCATTCGACTCTGCTGGAATGCGACAAGTATCCCAGATTCCAGAAAATAAATTATTTATTTCTTGGGAAAAGCATAGTTGAGATTACAGGCAAAAAACATTTTTGTTGCTATTTTTGGGTATACCTTTCAAGGTTTGGGTGGTAAAGGTCTTAACGAGATTCAAGTTGCTTGTTTGACGCTTCTTCTGAAAAAGATAAAGTAGCAAGGATGGATGAAGCGTATATTTCTCATTCTGGTTAGCTGGTGCCAAGTAGTTCTGTCCCCAAAGGCTGACTAAATGCAGAAGCCCTGTGAAATAGCCCAGTCGGAGTGCATAAGGTACACTCTCTAGTTAAGTTGGATCACATTTCTCATCCACGGCTTTACTTCCTGCAGTGGTGTGTATGGTGATTCGCAGGATGTCATCAACAGTCGACAAGACTTGGTCATCATGTAGGTGAACCTACATTGAAGGAACAGAAGAGAATATTCTGATTCTTGGACAGTTTCTGGACTGACTGGGGACACAGGAAATTTTAGTGAGGGTGGAGCTCTTCCAAAATCCATTCGGCAGGGAGTCGCTTCATAGAAACATAGAAAAATAGGAGCAGGAGTCGGCCATTCGGCCCTTCGAGCCTGCTCCGCCATTCAATATGGTCATGGCCGATCCTCTATCTCAATACCATAATCCCGCTCTCTCCCCATACCCCTTGATGGCTTTTGTGTCTAGCTTCCCAGTGCCAGACACCCTCACCAGATAGTTACCAATATTGCACATGACACCATGCAGGAAAGATTGGCCCCAAATTCTTTCTGCATTGATGCACACCATCAGAATGTATGCCTCAGTAATTCATTTTTATCTCAGTTGTTACTTCACTGTAAACTCTGTTGCTTTTGCACTTTCTATATGGTTCTAAACACTCAATATTTGAGTTACCCTATTTTTGTTGGTGTCTTATCCCCTTTAAGTTGCTGGTTTCAGTTTAGCTGAGAACTGCCCTTTTGTAATGAGGCATTTAGCAAGGTTAGGATGGACATAATTAATAATTTATGCAAAACAGCACATCAACAGTAAGATAATTATAAACTAAATGGAAAAAAAACACACTGGACCACAGTAGGAAAGTTACAAATTTAGTGATTCTGATGTTGCTGAAATGGTTGGACACAGTATTTTCCAATTCATGAATTTTCCAGACAGATGACTGAATACAATTACAGAGCACCTGTGCACTGTGGCAAATGTCTCATTATACATACAACTGTTAGAAATCAAGTAATGAATTTAAATTAACTTCATTATTTGCCCCCAAATATCTTCTGCTTGGTGAGTTCTGATTATCTGCAAAAATTGCTTGGCGTCATCGCTGAGTCTGACGTTATGAGGAAGCTGAATTAAGATGAATGGTTGAAATTATACATTTAATGAAGCAGCCTTAGGTTAAAGAGTGGACCTGCGCTGTTCAGCTGCATGATTTTCTGGTTCAGTTATTTTCCTGTGACTGTCTCTTCTCTCCAATCAGCACCTAATTCAAAAATAGACAGGGGAGGGGAATGGAAGCAAAAGATGGCAAAGTTTTCCCAGATTTCTTCAGAACATGATCAAAGTGGCTATTCTTCATGTATGGGCTTTGACGATGAGAGTTATCCACCTGTTAAACCATGGAGAATATTGTAGCTGAGCCCTATCTTCTTCTCACCTGATGTTCACACATGGGCACTTTCTTAGCAGGGGGTTTTGGATAGTGATCAGGATTAGAATGCCGGCTTGCTCTCCCCCATCCCCCCACCCTCTCCTGCTATCCTGTGGGGGCTGAGGACAATTGTAATGCTGCATATAATGACACCACTATTCCCAGCCAGAATGGAGATGATTGAGTAATTCTCCTGTCAATCAAGCCTGGAGTCTGCACTGCTGTAAGTGACTGGGATTGATTTTACGGACATAATTTGGATGTAACTGTCCTCCACTCATTGCAAGTTGCTGGAGAAATAATCAATTTGTATTATGTAACTATCTTCCACTCACTAGAAATCACACTATCAGGAGAAGTTGTTGTAGTTTAGGTCTAGTTTGTAGAGACTCTTTTCAAATAGACTCTAGACTGTTTGGTGTATTGTGCTGTTTAAATAGACTCTGTTTGCTGAGTAAATAGACTTTGCTGTACATAGACTGTGGGCCCTGCCCCGCCTCCAACTCATTGGCTTACCCAGTGATGTCAATAGACACTGCAATTGTAGTGCCCTACTGCAGTCATGGCTGAGGTCAGTTAACTCAGCTAAGACTGGTGACAGAACTTAGGACTTTCTAGTTGTAGCTTGCACCTAAAAGCTGTGTGAGTTTAAACACGACATAGCCTGATGCCATGGAAATTTGGTTTTGATTGTGGTAGTCTTATGGATAACTTTTAAAACGAAAAAGGATTTTCCTTGCAACTGCTTCAATCACTTTGATATTTTTCTTAGCAAGTATGCTGGGTATGCTTAGAGTGGATAAGTTGCCTGGTCCAGATGGCTTGCATCCCAGGTTGCTAAGGGAATTGGGGGAGGAGATAACGCAAATGACTTGCCATAATTTTCCAATCTTCCCTCGATGCCGGGGAGGTGCCTGAGGATTGGAAAGTGGCAAATGTGACACCATTGTTCAAGAACGGGTGTAAGGACAATCCTAGTAACTACAGGCCGGTCAGTTTAACATCAGTGGTGGGTAAAGTTTTAGGAACAATAATCAAGGAAAAAATTAACGGGCACTTGGAGAGGTTTAAGCTAATTAAGGAGAGCCAACACGGATTTGTAAAAGGCAGATCGTGTTTGACTAACCTAATTGAATTTTTTGATGAAGGGAATGCAATGGATGTTGTCTACATGGATTTTCGCAAGGCGTTTGACAAAGTACCACATACAAGGCTGGTTAACACAATTGAGGCTCATGGAATAGGTAGGTCAGTGGCAGCTTGGATAAGGAATTGGCTTAAGGACAGAAAACAGCGAGTTGTGGTAAATGGCTGTTTTTCAGACTGGAGGATGGTAGACAGTGGTGTTCCCCAAGGGTCAGTGCTGGGGCCACTGCTTTTTTTGATGTATATAAATGACCTGGATATTGGAATACAGAGTAGAATTTCTAAATTTGCCGATGACACCAAACTTGGGGGTGTGGCAAACAATGAGGATGATACCAATCGACTGCAACAGGACATAGAAAGTCTAGCAGAATGGGCAGACAAGTGGCAGATGGAATTTAATACAGAGAAGTGTGAGGTGATACATTTTTGCAGAAGGAACAGGGAGAGGCAATATACACTTAATGGCACAGTTTTAAAGAGTGTGCAGGGACATGGGGACCTGGGAGTTAATGTGCATAGGTCCCTGAAGGTGGTAGGACATATTGAGAGAGTGGTTAGCAAAGCATATGGGATCTTGGGCTTCATAAATAGAGGTATTGAGTACAAAAGTAGAGAAGTTATGCTGAACCTTTATAAAGTGCTGGTTAAGCCACAACTGGAGTATTGCGTCCAGTTCTGGTCACCACACTTTAGGAAGGATGTGAAGTCCCTTGAGAGGGTGCAGAGGAGATTTAGCAGAATGGTTCCGGGAATGGGGGATCTTAGCTGCAAGGACAGGTTGGTGAAGCTGGATTTGTTTTCATTAGAGCAAAGGAGGTTGAGGGGTGATTTGATAGAGGTGTACAAGATTATGACGGGTTTGCATAGGCTAGACAGGGAAAGGCTGTTCCCACTAGTTGATGATACAAGGACCAGGGGACACAGATTTAAGGTTTTGGGCAAGAGATACATGGGGGAATGTGAGGAAAAACTTTTTTATGCAGTGAGTGGTGAGGACCTGGAACTCGCTGCCGACAGAAGTGGTGGAAACGGAGACACTCAATGTTTTCAAGGGGAGACTGGATAGGCACTTGAGGGAAATAAACTTGCAGGGCTACGGGGATAGAGCGGGGGAATGGTACTGACTGGATTGCTCTACAGAGAGCCGGCACGGACTCGATGGGCCGAATGGCCTCCTTCTGTGCCGTTATGACTCTGACTCTATGACTCTATAAGTAAATGCTTTAGCTGTTGGTAACATTGGTGGTCAATAATTAACACTTGATTTTATTTCTACCCATAGTGGTTCCTTTATTTTACCAACAGTGGACACTGTTGGTGAAATATCTTTCACCACATAGAAGTGGGCAGCCAGCACCCATGTTTTATTTATTGCAATCCTACACTTGAAACCGCTTTTGGGGCTTGTGCTACCTCAGTATTACTGAAGTGGATGGCTGGAATTTTTCCTGGTATTTTCGATTAGGATTCAATGCACATTTTTTGTGGGCTTTTCTTGTCTCTCTTTTCCTAGCCCCTTTCGTACAGCAAAGTGCCCAGAAGAATTCCATCTTCTGTGGCAGACAAGTAGAATCTTGTCGACACTGAGTGAGCAAATGTGTCATATAGAAGTGTTCTTATTTTATTATGATCACTTAATTGATGAAAAGAACTCCCCATGAAAATATGTATGCTTACAACAACCTAAATTTCCACGTATTTGCACAAACTGTTTTGAAGTTGCAGTTACAAATGAAATTCTGTACGGAAGATCTGTACAAGTAATAAGAAATAACTTTTCTATTACAGTTGCACGAAAATAATTCACACCTCCCGCCAGCCCCCCCCCCCCCCGCAACACTTTTGTAGGGTCCTCTCCATATCACCTCGCGCTTGTGTCCTGAGAGGCAGCTCGGACTTCCACTTGTACTGCTCTAGATTCTTTGCTCGGGCATGCACAAAATCATAGTGATTGACTTTCTCTTCCTCTATCAGTACCTCTCTAGACGATACCTATTGAGGTAGCAAAACCTGTTATGTGGGGAACGTCAAGTATGGATGTGAGCCTTGTCATTATTTGGCTGAGCATTGAGCTGCCAACCAGTCTTGGAAGTAATATTTTAAAACCTATGTACTTACCTGGTTTTACACAAGTGAGTAGTGTTTACAGCTAGCTGTGTGAAGAAATGTTTTCAAATTAAGTCTGGATCATCAGCTCAAAAGTAAAACACATAACTGAAAATTATGAAAACCTCAAAAATAAATAGAAAACTCTGGAAATACACAGCATTTGAAAACAGAAACCAGGTTAATGTTTTGAGTTAACAACAGAAAACGCTGGAAAAACTCAGCAGGCCAGGCAGCATCCGTGGAGAGAGAAACAGAGTTAATGTTTCAGGTCTGGGACCCTTCGTCAGAACTGGAAAAAGCTGGAAATGGAAAGCAAGTTTAGGGGCTGGGAAAAGGGGAGGGGATGAAAGAACAGAAGGGAAGGTCAGTGATAGGATAGAAAGCAGGAGAGAGTGAGAGACATTAAGAGATATTCAAGGTGAGAGGAGGTGGTAATGGGACAGGTTAAGGAACAAAGGATGGCTCTAGATGAAGTGTGAATTGCGCTGGCAGAATGAAGGACAGCTGCCCTGTGGGAGGGAAGAAAAAAAGGCCAAACAAAAAGTGTGGATAAAAAAAAGGAAAATATATATGTGATCGGGGCCGAGGTTATGATCTGAAATTGTTGAACTCTATGTTGAGTCCAGAGGGCTGTAGAGTTCCTAATCGGAAGATGAGGTGCTGTTCCTCGAGCTTACGCTGAGCTTCCGTGGAACAATGCAAGAGGCCGAGGATGGTGAGGTCTGAGTGGGAATGGGGCGGTGAATTAAAGTGACAGGCCACCGGGAGCTCGGGGTCCCCCTTACGGACTGAACGGAGGTGTTCCGCAAAGCAGTCACCCAATCTGCGTTTGGTCTCCCCAATGTAGAGGAGACCGCACCGTGAGCAGCGAATACAGTATATTAAATTGCAAGAAGTACAAGTAAATTGCTTTTCTCTCTCCACGGATGCTACCTGGCCTGCTGAGTTTTTCCAGCGTTTTCTGTTGTTATTTCGGATTCCAGCATCCGCAGTATTTTGCTATTAATGTTTTGAGTAGTGAGTTCTGCCATAATGCATTGTTTTGGGCAATGTGTAAAATCTGGTCTAGGCCCTTGGTGTTTTCCAACCCTAAGCATGCTTGGAATTGTGCTATTGTAGGAGTCGCTGGAAATAAACAGACTGCGAGACTTTCATAGCAGCAAAGAAAAACGCGTGTTAGCTTTATTAACTCTCCACATGGACTGAGGGACTCGGCCTCGTCGCAGGGCTATGACGTCATCGCACAATCGACGACTCTTAAAGGGACCCTGCCCCGATAACCCAACCAAGTTCCGTACATAACGTGGAGCGATAACAACATTGGCTATACATAGTGAATTGTGTTACTGTCCCTATGTGGTCTCCGCCACACTATTGAATCTCCAGGTTCTGATTGACTTGCTGTGTTCTGTGTGTCAACTGTATGTCGCTGTTGCTACTCATTGATGTTACAGTTTAGAAAACATTTTTTTCAGTTGCTGAGAGCAGGCTTTAACAGCTTTTGGAAAGATTGTTACCAATGTTTTTGCCAAGGTCAGATGTAGGGGAGAGCTTTATTATAGATTTTGTAAAAATAGCTTTTTACTAGGCGAGTTTCCTGTGTTAATGGCTGCCCTGTTGCTACTAGGTAAGTGAATAGTTTCAAGATTGCTTTGACTGTGTCAAAGAATCCAAAAAAAAAATGCCGCTTTGGAGCCAGATCTTTGAGTAATTGTCAGCATATTACGTAGAGGTTGATTGGAGCTTAGTTTTTTTCCCCTGTAAGTAAAGATGTGAGGCTGGTAGTAAAGAAATTTAACTCTGCCAAGTCTGAGTACCAGTAACTTTTGAACTTTTAGTTCAGTCAGTGACATTATGTACCTTAAATCCTGCATGGTTTGAAACTGATGTAACTGACTGACTGTGTTTCCTTCACTAGCTTACTTTAGATGCTCTTAAGCACAATAGCATGGCGTTCATACAAGGGGATACAACATTCCTTTAAAGCAGAGCTTGAACCAACTTAGAAGAGGAAAAAAAAGTAGCCTTCAGAGTAAGATTCCAAGAAAAATGTTTACTGCATCTACAGTAAGTTTGAGACAGATTTCGGAGTTTGATAGAAAGGACACAGATTTAAGGCGAGTGGCAGAAGAACCAAAGGCGACACGAGGAAAAACGATTTCTTTTTATGCAGCGAGTGGTTCAGATCTGGAATGCAATGCCTGGAAGGGTGGTGGAGGCAGACTCAATCGTGGCTTTCCAAAGGGAGTTGGATAAGTACCTGAAGGAAAAAAAATTGCAGGGCTACGGGGAAAGGGCGGGGGAGTGGGACTGGCTGAAATGCTCTTGCGGAGAGCTGGCACGGGCTCGACTGTCCGAATGGCCTCCTTCCGTGCTGTAACCATTCTATGATTCTAAATTGAAACACTAACTTATTTTTGAAATGTGATTTGATTTTGTCTGGATTGTGCAGGTTCTTCTAATTATGTTGCTTGGTTTGAAGTACCACTGATTGCTTCTCTGTTGATGATAATTGTGCTGCAGCCAACCCTTTCATAACACTTAGTTTTAGCTGGTTGTGGATTGGACAACTTTCCTAATGGTGTACGTGTAATCTTTTTGTCCTGAGGGAATCATTGAATCTGCAAGCTTGCATTTGTTTTTCCTGAAGCCCTTAATTAAAAAAAAATGCTTCCTTGATCTATTTTGCATCATATTGCTTTTAAATATAATTTATTTACCATACAAGTTTTGCCATTGAGATCGTATTTTGAACTGTGTAACAGTCAGGTGAAGTTCTGGTGGTAATGGGACTCTCACCGGTGCTGGTAGTGCTGGTCGGAATTTGAAGAGATGAGTATCATACATCATTCAGTGTATTTGATGAGTGTTTTCCTATAATGTATTAGTGCCAATGTGTGAAATAATCTTGAGTGATGACACGATTTCTGTTGTTGGTTTTTCTACCTTGATATTTTTTGTTCATAGTGCACTTACTTACGATGTTTTTGGGGTACCTGACTTGGAGAAGTTACTAACTCTAATGGTACCCTGGAGCAAACTAAATGTGTAGAGTTGAAGCCTCCGTTTGTGAATGCGCCTTTGATGTTAATCAGCGTCTTTGTGCTTTGGGGCCAAAGTTACACCTCCAATCGCGGCAAGGACCAGAACTTTTGTAGGTCCTGAGAATACCGGAAGATATCGGCTGCCTTATTGACCTTCCAGTGGGTCCAGTAAGCTCTAGCTGTACACTGGTTTACAAATGAAGCTGGGAAGTGTGATGCTTGTACAGCCCAGTGACCTACTTAAGTATTGGTCTCCTGTATGAGGGACAGCCTAAAGACAATGTATCAAAATATCTAATATCGACCCTTGCAAAATACCACAATTCTTTGTGTATTGATCTTATTTGAAAATCTATATTTTTCGATGTACAAAGAGTTTCCTTTTATTAATTGCACCCCTGGTGATTACAGACTGCTGGGTTGTGGGGAGACAATTTTGCATGCCTAAATGCAGCTGAAAATGTGATTTCTGCTCCTGTTGGTTGTGTTTCAGGTCTCATGTCATGAAGCAGTACTGCCCCACTGTATGGATGTGCTATCAGTGCTGATGGCACAACTGATCCAATATGAATGTGCATGATGTTGGAGGAAGACGACGCTATGAAGATAATGAGTTTACGTTGCGGGTTTACCCGGGGAGTATAGCAGAAGGCACCATTTATTGCCCTGTCACTGCAAGGAAAAACACCAGCGCAGCAGAAGTTATAGAAATTCTTATTTACAAATTGCAGCTAGAAAAGACAAAATGCTACGTCCTGGCAGAAGTGAAGGAGTTTGGTGGGGAGGAGTGGATTCTCAATCCAACCGACTGTCCGGTGCAGCGCATGATGCTTTGGCCGCGCAGTGCCCTAGAAAATCGTTTCAGCAGCGAGGACTATCGCTTCCTGCTTCGAGAGAAAAACCTCGATGGTTCTATTCATTATAGCAATTTTCAGTCATGGCTGAGAGTGACGGAGGAGCGGAGGAGGATGACGGAGCGAGGTTTTTTGCCTCAGCCCCAGCAGAAAGACTACAATGATCTGTGCAATCTACCAGACTTGAATGAAAAAGCACTCCTGGACAACCTGCGCAACAGGTTTAAACAAGAGAAAATCTACACCCATGTGGGAGCGATTTTAATTGCCATAAACCCTTTCAAATTCCTTCCTATTTACAACCCCAAATATGTAAAAATGTACGATAATCACCAGCTGGGGAAGCTGGAGCCCCATATATACGCTATTGCTGATGTAGCGTACCATGCCATGCTGCAACGCAAGAAGAACCAGTGTATAGTTATTTCAGGCGAGAGTGGTTCAGGAAAGACACAAAGTACAAACTTCCTTATTCATCATCTTACTGCTCTGAGCCAGAAGGGATTTGCCAGTGGAGTGGAGCAGATTATTCTTGGAGCGGGACCTGTACTGGAGGTAAGATGCAGTCACGTACTGTAGTTTCCTCTTCAGGGAATAGAAAGAAAATCATTCTTAAAAATTAACAGATGTAGCGAAGTGCTTGATTTTTTTGTTCTAATGCCAATACTGTACAATACACAAGTATTATGTTGATTGTGAGGTGTGGAATACCATTCAGCTGACCTGTTTAAAAATCTGAAACTGTCGCTCTCGTATCCACATCATAATCCATCAAAGTAAGGTGCATCATTACATCCTTATTTTTAACTCCCCATTTTCTGCTATATATTTCCCAATGAGCAGCTTTTGTCAGGTGGGGTGATCCAGTCTACAAAGTACGCTGATTGCGTCCAGTGCCTCTTTAAGACCAGCTGTGCCGAAGGTTTATATACACTGAGGGGTTAAGCTACTGTTCACTTTCTTCCCCCTCCCCCGATTGATGTAGTGCTCCATTTAGCAGCCCGGATGAGAATTGGTTGAACATGCCTACAAGGAGTCATGATTAAGAACCCAAGAATTTTTAGGACCAGGAAGAGGCTATCCGTTCCAATAAACCCATTTCTTTTTGAAAGATCTCAATCACATCGAACTACCTTTTGTAAAACTAATTTTGATTGATTTTCAGTACAACAGAAATAACATCAGCAGGAAGGAGGAACGATCCCTTCTCCTCCAGAAATACATTTAATTGCATCTTGAATCCATTTATGCTGCTTAAATTACTGGTTGTGTCGCAGCTAACTGCCTGCAACCTATGCCACTAAGCCATGCTACCTGAATTCAACTCAGTTACAGTTCTGTTCAGACAATGATTAAAAACAAAATGTCACAGATTCCAAGAGTAACTAGATGCTCACAAGCTTTATAGAAGGGGCCAAGGCCAGTAATAAAGGATAACATTATAGTTCAAAAGATTGAGAGATCAAGAAATAAATAAAGAAATTATAGTTAGATGATGTCAAGCCTGTAGATTGAAGGAGGTAAGGAGTTTCACAGTTTTTAAGTCCTGGGAAAGAATGAGTTAAAGTGCATTGAGTCTTGATTTCAGCCTCGCGAGGACTCTAAAACACAAGGCAGTCACTTGCAGAAGCTTTGACTGTGTTTTCAGGAATTCTTGAGAACCCTCTGTTCTCCCTTAATAAATCAACAGTAAAGAGTCTCTGAATTTGGCTCTGCTTTTCTCAAACTGTAATTGATGCAGTTGGCTGCCCACAAATTTCAGTAAGCAAGATAGGTCCCTGTAGTCGGAAAAACTTCAGTTTGAAAACTACATTCCCTAGATCAATCTGTGTGCGTAAATTATGCGTTAAACCTGGAGAAGTGATTGCATCAGTTCTGATCCCTAAGAGCACCATAAAATGTGCTACAAAGTCTGCAACTTTGGCAGAGGTGAAGAGGAAGAGAGCGAGAGGCACAACACTATGGGAAGTAAGACTAAACATACTGCTTATCGCCAGAGAGCAATGGACGTAAAATCTCTGAGCTTTTGGAAAATATGCATATCTTATCATTAATGTAAATGTGTTTTTCTGTTTACACACTGTGGAAACTAACTTTCTCAGCATCCTCCGCCTCTTTGTCCACAGTCCCCCATCGACTCGGGCCTCTGGCCTAGCTTGGTGGGAATGCAGAAAACTCATAAATTTTAAACCCCAAGCGTAGTCAAATCCCATTTTCATATGTGCTGACGGAAGCTCTGCTTTCCTTGGAGGCCTTATCACTTATCACTTCAACAGGCAGGGTTAGTTCCTGACGAAGCCAGGGGAAGGCTGCTGTGGAGGTTCGGTCATGTAGCCGTTTGGAGAACGTTATCGACGTGCAGACCTTTGGAATGTAGTTTCTGTTGGTCTTCGTTTTCGATTTAATATTTTTAGAAACTTGAATATAATTTTGGCAAGAGTTTATGGCATCTTTGGTTTAATCGATAAATGCAGCATATAAATGGACAGATCAAGATCTTGGGTTCAATTGTTCTGTGCTGAATTAGCTCATTTCAACCTGGATATTCATAGGAATGCTACAATTTGCCTCGATGCCTTGGACCGAGAGGGAGAAAAATAAGTTATTTTTGCTGATCACAGTCCTGTGATCCCTGCTCAAAAATGAATGTGTGGATTTCAGATTGTCCCCCATGATGGAACAGGCTGCCACTGCTCATTGTCTAGATTTACGTTTGCAGAATGATGACTTGGACACCAGAGTGCTGCTGGTGCCTATGGCATCGTGCCCCAGCATGAATCAGCACATTCAGGAATAGAAGAGAGAAAATTTGCAAAATAAAATAAGAATATTAAAAACAAGTTTTTTAAATGCAGAGATGTGTATATATATGAGATACATAAACTAACTAGGAAGAAGCAGTAGAGTACAGACATGGATGCATAATAATGAGGCCTGGCTAATTTTCCCAGTTACAAAGCTGAGTAGCTCTTAATGAATATCTGTTGCAAAACATAGTCCTTTGAATGATACATGATCTATAATGCTGTCTGTCTGTGTAAGTTACACTCTTCATCACCACCATATCAGGACAGCCAAAGACTTTCGGTGCATCAGTGTTTTGAAAGCGCTGGAAAAATATTCTAAATACTCATCGTTGATCTGTTATGAGGATGGATTGACCCGTTCCAAACTTGTTTTTTTTTCATTCCAATATGTAATCAGTTTTATTGAGTAGATATATTCTGTAAATGGTTAATGATCATACACATACTTTTTCCTTTCCACCATTTCTAATAAAAAGAAAGACTTAACATAGAAACATAGAAGATAGGAGCAGGAGTCGGCCATTCGGCCCCTCGAGCCTGCTCCGACATTCAATGAGATCATGGCTGATCATCCAATTTCAGTACCCGGTCCCTGCTTTCTCCCCATACCCCTTGATCCCTTTAGCCTTAAGAAATATATCCAACTCCTTCTTGAATATATTTAATGAATTGGCCTCTACTGCCTTCTGTGGTAGAGAATTCCACAGGTTCACCACTCTCTGGGTGAAGAAATTCCTCCTCATTTCTGTCCGAAATGGCCTACCCCTTATTCTTAGACTGTGACCCCTGGTTCTGGACTCTCCGACCATCGGGAACATCCTTCCTGCTTCTAGTCTGTCCAGTCCTGTCAGAATTTTATAAGTTTCAATGAGATCCCCTCTCATTCATCTAAACTCCAGCGAGTACAAGCCCAATCGTCTCAATCTCTCCTCGTATGTCATTCCTGCCATCCCAGGTATCAGCCTGGTGAATCTTCGCTGAACTCCTTCCATGGTAAGAACATCCTTCCTCAGATAAGGCGACCAAAACTGCACACAATACTCAAGGTGTGGTCTCACCAAGGCCCTGTACAACTGCAGCAGGACATCCTTGTTCCTGTACTCTAACCCTCTCGCTACGAAGGCCAACATACCATTTGCCGCCTGCTGCATCTGCATGCTTACCTTCAGCGACTGGTGCACAAGGACACCCAGGTCTCTTTGCACTTCCCCTTCTTCCAGTCTATTGCCATTCAGATAATAATCTGCCTTCCTGTTTTTGCCACCAAAGTGGATAACCTCACATTTATCCACATTATACTGCATCTGCCATGCTTTTGCCCAATCACCCAACCTGTCCAAATCATCCTGGAGTTTCTCGGCATCCTCCTCACAGCACACACGCCCACCCAGCTTTGTGTCGTCTGCAAATTTGGAGATATTACATCTAGTTCCCTTGTCTAGGTCATTAATATATATTGTGAATAGCTGGGGTCCAAGTACCGATCCCTGCGGTACCCCACTAGTCACTGCCTGCCACTTGGAAAAAGACCCGTTTATTCCAACTCTTTGCTTTCTGTCTGCCAACCAGTTCTCTATCCAAGTCAATACCTTGCCCACAATCCCATGTGCCTTAACTTATCGAAGGCCTTCTGAAAGTCCAAATACACCACATCCACTGGTTCTCCCTTATCTATTTTACCAGTTACATCCTCACAAAATTCCAGTAGATTAGTCAAGCACGATTTACCTTTTGTAAATCCATGTTGACTTTATCCGATCCTGTCACTGTTTTCCAAGTGCTCTGCTATTACATCTTTTAAAATGGACTCTAGCATTTTCCCCACTGCCGATGTCAGGCTTACCGGTCTGTAATTCCCCGTTTTCTCTCTGCCACCTTTTTTGAATAGTGGGGTAACATTAGCTACCCTCCAATCCATGGGTACTGTTACAGATTCCATCGAATGTTGGAAGATGATCAGCAATGCATCTACTATTTCTAGGGCCACTTCCTTAAGTACCCTAGGATGTAAATTATCAGGCCCACTTGCATTTATATCGAACCTTTCACGACCACCGGACGTCCCAAAGTGCTTTACAGCCAATGAAGTACTTTTGAAGTGTAGTCACTGTTGTAATGTAGGAAACAAGGCAGCCAATTTGCGCATAGCAAGCTTCCACAAACAGCAATGTGATAATGACCAGATAATCTGTTTCAGTGATGTTGATTGAGGGATAAATAATGTTCCCAGGACACCGGGGAGAACTCCCCTGCTCTGCTTTGAAATAGTGCCATGGGATCTTTTCCATCCACCTGGGAGAGCAGACGGGGCCTCGGTTTAACATCTCATCCAAAAGACGGCACCTCCAACAGCGCAGCACTCCCTCAGCACTGCACTGGAGTACCAGCCTAGATTTTTGTGCTCAAGTTCCTGAAGTGGGGACTTGAACCCACAACCTTCTGACTCCGAGGCGAGAGTGCTTCCCACTGAGCCACAGCTGACTCCTATAACACCCTTCCAATGACCCCTTGTCATGTTGCTGCAGCTCCATTTGCATCCACTCTTTGCGTTCTCTGTTTTAGATAATTTTGAATTCACCTCAAAGCTTGTTTCTGATGACATGCCTTCTTCCCTTGTGGACTAATTGCTTATGAATGTAGTGGAGAGTCCACAAGCTGAGCTCACTGGGAGGGGAAGGTAAGTTATACCATTTGGCTCTTGCACACCTCAGACTTTTAGAGGCTTGGGAATAGTTTACATGCCTGTTGGTTGGTGGTTTGGGGTGCATTGTGCATGATCTGAGGGCGAGATGATGATGATAGGGTTTTGCTGCACTTGTCTGAATTTGTGTTTTGGGAAAATTTGTATTTTGGAATTCTCTACCCGAGAGGGCTGTGGAAGCTCAGTCATTGAGTATATTCAAGACAGAGATCGATAGATTTTTGAATATATGGGGAATCAAGCGATATGGGTATCGTGCAGGAAAGTGGAGATGGGATCAGCCATGATCTTATTGAATGGCGGACGGATCAGGCTCGAAGGGCCAAATGGCCTACTCCTGTTCCTATTTCTTCTGTTCTTATATACTTACAAAAGTTTTGGATCTTTTGTTGTTTGTGGAACCAAAAGAGATGTTAATATTGTTAAAATACTATCAGAAGCTTTTGAAACAGTGAAGTGTTTTAATATTTCCATCATTTCTAAAAGTATGTTCACATAAAAATGGAAAAAATATTTGCAGAACACTTTCAGGAAAACAGTCGCCCCCCTTTTTAAACCAATGTTAGTACGTCACCTGTAGAATTCCGAAAGGTTTCTTGTTTGGAGTCCTGTTGGCTAACAATCTGAGGTCATTAATTTCAAACCAGTCGGGTTAATAATATAGCTGAAGTGCTCTGCATGAGGGGTGATTGTTTGAACAACGTGATTTGCTATCAGCCTATTACTGATTAATCTGGCTATTGGAGTATTCAAGTGCAGCTTTGGGAATGTGTTTTGTTAGCCTTCCAGTACTGAAAGCCAACATATCGCAGTTTGTGAGTTCATGTTTGTTGGGCAGGTGGAAGCAGAGCCAGTGCTTTTTTTGGTGTGTAATGTTCACTTGTATAGTGACCATTCCTTTCAACAGGAGGTTTGTGTATGTTTGCACAGTTGAAATGTTTTAATACCCTACTATATAAAAAAACAAAGTGATCTGGTGTCCCTGGTGTGGTCTTGCCTGGCAATGCTCTGCATTGTCAAAATAATTGGAAATAAAATACTGATGATTTCTATTTTCTTCCTTTTTGTGTTGGGGTATTGTTCCACCAGTGTTGACTGCCTCACCCAAGTGGCCATTATTCACGTGTGAACCTGGACCATGCATGTCAAAAGCCAATTTGATCATGGACAGCATCACAGCTGAGCCTTAATCTGTCCTCACCCGACATTCAAACACATACTGTGCAGCAGGACTCACTGGATGGGTACCAGGAGTAGGAATCTTGATGGTTCCACCCACACCCCTCACTATTCCCAAGGACACTGAGGACAATTGCAGCAACTAACTGCAGAACTGCAGAAAACCTAGTCTTTTTATTCCATGATTAGGACCAAGTAGTTACGGATATTATCTTGAGCTGCTTTTAGTGAATATACAGGCTTCAAACTCCTCTATAGATCATATCCAAATATGTTACGTAGGTTTGTGGGTAGGTCCTAATTCTGGTGAAAAACTGTGAGACATCAGTGCATACTATATTTTCTCCTCATTACCAGTAAAACAAAATGATACAGAAATCTTGATTTTCAAAGTGAGCTGTCAATGTAGTAAGTGAACACCATGTTGCTAGCACCGTTTCAGTCGAAAAGTAGCTCC
This sequence comes from Somniosus microcephalus, assembly GCF_052327205.1. Lineage (NCBI taxonomy): Eukaryota > Metazoa > Chordata > Chondrichthyes > Squaliformes > Somniosidae > Somniosus > Somniosus microcephalus. Next base: position 36,774,766 of record NC_141018.1, read on the forward strand.
TTAGTTCAAGACGGGCACTGCATTTTCATTACAATTAATTTTGTGAATTAAATATATTCATTTTGTACAGTCCTTGGTATTCAAGCATATATGAATCAATTTTCAAAACTGCTGCATTCTTTTTCCAAGGATTAAAATTAAAGTTCTGCAATATCTACTACTATATTAATTTAATTATTGCTAAATACTGACGTATCTGGCAAATGCATATTTCTGGCACTGTCTCGTGTTAGGGGTGTGGTGATGGTGTTCCAGGGAATCACATGTACTGTTGAAGTACACCGCAGGTAAATTAATGCAACGTAATGTATGCAGGATAGAATCTCCCATGGTGACTGTAGTGAAGGAACGATTTGGTATACTTCTAAGCTATACAGACTAGAAATTCACAGGGTTGATCCCATATCTACACGAAGTTAGATAATCTCAGCCTGGACAGTATTCACAGTACTGCATTTGGCTTCAGTACTCCTAGGCCAGAGAAGGGAAAATGAGTAAGTGTTATAATTCCTGTTCACTGTTCAGTGACTCCTGCTGGAAAGTGGACAAGTGTGGATACTGGGTGTGGACAGTGTCATCAATTGGGGAGGGGAGGGGAATGCAATCCATATTACATTAATGCAATAAACGAATTCATCATGGTCCAGTGTGTGTTTTTTCAGCTGGCTGCAGTTAGGACTGATTTTTTTTTTTAATCTCCCTTTTAAATAGGTCCATAAATGAGGAACAGCAAAATTATACCGAGGAAGTGAAATATATAATTTTCTCTCCTTGCACACGAACATTAGTATTCGTTACTAGAAAAAAATGTTAAAATAATTGATTTTCAAAAGTTCTCCAAAACATTGTAAGTAATTTAATGAATATTGGAATGATTCCTGCTGGAATAGCATGGCTGTTTCAACAGCTCAATAGTGACATATTGGCTATATTAGAGCATTGAAGCAGGTTTCCATTCATGTGCACCAGTTGAAACATTGGCTGAATGTTTAATTGCACAAAGAGCAGCAGGAAATTTACATAAGGTCACTGCTACAAATATTTGTCAGGGGCTGCAGTTCCAAGCAGTATTTTGCTCAAGGGCAACTCTTGATAATCATCCAACACACTGATGTACCGAGTTCTTCATTTGGGCGGTTGCTGAGTATAGCCGAGGCATTTCCTCACAGGAAGGTGAAAAAAATCAAAATGGCAAAATTATTGGCCCTGCAACTCCAATAGAGACCTTTTTATTTGGTCCTTGGATACTGGGATAGCCCCATCTCATAATAGCATTTTCTGTTTGTTTTTCTCTGGATAGCAAGGGGCAAGAGAGTAGCATTGAATGCAGCCCTGATGCCATTGCACCGCCAGGCAGACTATATCTGAACGTCCTGAAGCGCATGGAGCAGCACATCTGTTGCTGTAGTATGAATTACTACTGCTGTCACTCTTCATGACAGCCTATTTATATGAGTGAACGGACAACAGTTTAAATCTAGTATGCAGAGGTGAGAGTTGATGGTCGAAACTGAGCTAGCAGTATAAGGGCAGTGTGTGTATTCTCCCATTTATAATAGCTAAAATAACAAACGGAATGTTTGTGAATCATGTTCTGTTTTTCCTGTTTTTTTTTGTTTGTTCTGAAGTTGTTGAAGGTTTAAAGGAAAGAAATATAAAGAATCTTGAAGCATGGGTTCCTTGCACTCAATCTAGTATATTTGCCTTTCCACAGTGCTGGAGAAGGGGTGGGGGACATAGGGGCATGACAGTTGGCCTTAGCTTGTCCTTGGCTTAATGAAGGGAAAATCAGTTCGGGGTTTCTGCTTCAGTTGATCGTCTCGCGACACCAGCTGGGTGTGCATGTGTTTGGGAACCAGGTGAGGACAGGATCAGGCTCGGGTGTAATGGGAACATTTCAATTTTGACCCAAGCCATATGAGCACCGTTGAATGTTTCTGAAAGCCAGTAAGCCATTAGCAACTAAATAAATGTTGTACAATTTTCTCAGAAATGTAGCTGTCCCAAAGAATGGTGGCATAAGAGAGTCTCTGGTCACAAACATTATATCTGTATTAGACATTTGTACCCTTGAGGGTGAAATTTAATGACTGAAGTTAATATTTCAGCTATAGGCAATAAGGTTTGTGGAAACCATGTGCAGTGAGATGACTGGTCTGTAACCATTTATTACTATGCGTTGATGTGAGCAATAGGTGAGACTGGATGTGTATTTGACTCCTGGCTTGGCTTTTTACCACGCCTCTGCTGAAATGCTGGAACTTGATGTGCTTTTATCCATTACTGTGATGTGTATAGGTCACAAAGACAGTATCAGTTCTGTACAGTGTATGGGATGGAGTTGTTATATTTCACTTTTTTGTTGAATACTTCGACATGGTTTAGGAAGCAATGTTTCCTGCAATGGATATTATCCTGTTCAACTGACTTTCATTTAGTGGCCTCAGCATCCATCATTATGTTTAACTGCAAACTTTAAGCTGGTGATGACCATAATATGACCTCAAATCACTTACAGGCTGTTTACCTTCATTTCAATTTGCAGTTGGTCCGGTTGTGGGATTCAGTGCTGTTCCTTCTCCTTTTTTGTTGCTTTCCTGCAAACGCAAGTGATGTTTTTGACTTGAGCTACAGGATTTTAATGCAACTGTCAGCCCTCTGTTATTTTTGTCCTTCCACTGGGGAAGTGCCTGGCCTTTGTTTGCCCCCGTGGTATGATTGAAATCAAGAACGTATTATGTGGAGAATTTTATAAAGTCCCTTTAACACAGAAGAACATCCCAAAGCACTTCACTTGTGTAATCAAAAAAATGGATAATGAGCCAAAGAAGATATTGGGAGGGGTTACCAAAGGCTTGGTCAAAGAGGTGGTTTTTAAGGAGAGTCCTGAAGGAGGAGGTGACGAGGCAGAGGGGTTTAGAGAAGGAATTTCATAGTGTGGGGCCTAGGCAGTTGAAGGCATGACTGTCAATAGAGGTGTGGGAGAGAGGGGTGGGGAGAGAGATCAACAAGAGGCCAGGGTTAGAGGAATGGAAAGTGGGGGCGGGGTTGGTGATGGGGCTGGAGGAGGTTACAGAGACGGGGAGCGGCCATGAAGCGATTTAAACACAAGGGAACCTGAGGCATTTGTTGGGGGGACGGAGTTAGAGTTAATGTAGGTCAGCAAAGGCAGGAGTGATTGGTCAGTGGGATTTGGCGTGGAATAGAATATGAATGACAGAGTTTTGGATGAGCTGAAGTTCATTGACAATGGAGGATGGGAGACCAGCCAGGACAACATTGGTATAGTGGAGTCTGGTGGTGACAATGTCATGGATGAGGGTTTCAGCAGCAGGTGGGGTGAAGTGGGGTGGAGGGGGGAGATGTTACTGAGGTGGATGTCGGCGATCTTTGTGATGGTAAGTATATGGGGTCGGAAGCTCAGCTTGAGGTTGAATTGGACGCAGAGGCCGTGAGCAGCCTGGTTTAGTCTGAGACAGTGGCTGGAGTTGTTGGCAAGGGTAGGGAGTTTGTGGTGGAGGCCAAAGACTTCTAGTCAGAAAATTTCTGAATGTCGGACAAGCAATGTAACAGCACAGGTAGTGGAGGGGTTGAGAGAGGTGTTGGAAAAGTAAAACCGGATGTTGCCTTTTTTTTGATTAGTTCCTGGGATATGTGTGTCGCTGGCAAGGCTGGCATTTATTGCCCATCCCTAGTTGCCCCTTGAGAAGGTGGTGGTGAGCTGCCTTCTTGAACTGCTGCAGTCCGTGTGGCGAAGTTGCTCCCACAGTGCTGTTAGGGAGGGAGTTCCAGGATTTTGATCCAATCTCCCATTTATATTCACTAAAAAGAAGCTGACCCCCATGTGTGCAGGTGATGTTGCCAAAGTGCATCATTTAGATGAGGAAGGGGTCATGGATAGATCCTTGGAGGACTTCGGAAATAACAGTGCAAAGGCAGGAAGAGAAGCCATTGCTTAAAATGCACAAGCTATGATAAGATAGGTTAGAGTGGAACCAAGTGAGGTTAGTTCAGCCGAGCTAGACAGTAGAGGATGTTGGTGTGGTTGACCATGTCAGGCTGCAGAGAGGCTTCTGTGATGCTGTGTATTACATTATTTCTCAGAGTGGCCCTTGCAAAACGCTGCTTGGGATTATGGGCCTCGGAAAATAGTGATACTGCTTTAGATTGAGATTCTGTTTGCCAGTAAATTATCAGAGATTGGCATTTGTAGGCCCTTGAGGGAATGCTGACACCGAAGGCACTTTCTAACATAAAATAGGGTACCTCCAAAGACCCAGTGGCATTTGGAGGGGTATGAACAGAACATAATTTGGTCGTGATGGATTCTTAGGAAAGGGGCTGTTTGCATTGTCGCTTGTACTTCGCATTTTAGGATGGGGAGACAATTTTACAGTTTTTGGGAGCAGTGGGGAAAGGAGTTTTGGAGATGTACTGTCTTATGTGAGTGACAAAAAATATTGAACTTGTTGCAGCAGCCTTGTGATCCTGAGGTGGCCATTGTGATTTCCGTAACTCCTGTCCAGAAAGGCTGGTTGCATTTGCTGGATCAAAATTTGTAAATCTGCTTAAACAGCAGCTTGTCATGTCTCTCAAAATGTGTCGTGTGCAATTAATTATTTTGAAGTGCAGTCGCTGCTATGCAGCTGAACACGGCAGCCATTTTGTGCACAGCAAGGTCTCGAGCAAAAATGAAATGAATGAGCAGTTGGTTTGTTTTGGGTGTGGAGGGAGGAATTTTAGTCAGGACACTGGGAGTATTCCCAAAGGTAGATGAGCCTTGGTTTAATGTCTGTTTTGAAGGAAAGAACCTCCGATAACGCAGCAATCTCGGTGCTCCACTGAAGTGTTTACCTCGATTATATGATCAAATCATGGAGTGGGACTTGAATAACCTCCTGACTTCGAGGTGTGAGTGCTATCCACTGAGCCACTTGGTGTGTTGTCATGTGCCCTCAAGGCCACAATCCTTCCAACATTCTCCTGAGAGGGAGAGATGAGATTCCTGGATCTTGTTTGGGACGTGGCATTTTTAATGCATTTTGAATTTGTTCTCCTGCATCTGTCCTGTTGTGTAATTATTTTTGGACCACACCCAGGATTTTCAGCACGTTATAATTCAGCTAATAATGGCGTGTCCGATGACGATGATTTTTGAATTTCCTTGGTCAGTTTAATCCTGTTTGATGCATTGACTGCCAATCATTTGTATGAAAACTCAAAAATAGGGAAGTCATGTCTGGCAGAATGGTGGTAATGAAGAGCCTGGGCTTAAAACAGAGGAATATCTAGAGGGAGTCCTTTATGTTTAAAGTTCATGATGCGCCTGGTGGGGTTACTGGGCTCCCGGGGGGTCCTACCTGTCTGCCCCATTAAAATGAAGAGCGTTGTTCCAGAGGCAATTCCCCTCTAACTGACTAGATAGGAGGAGACTGAAAATGGCTAGTTTCCATAAGGCAGGAAAATTAACATTATTTTAATAAATTTTATCAGAAACAGTCTTAGATTAATTTTTTTTCTGGGTGTACACTGAACAGAAAGGATGCCCGCTCGACATTTTCCCCCGATAAAGGTTCATGTACTGAAAAATTAAGTTAAAGTCTATGAATATTACATTGTTGCAGCCTGATCTGTTATATTTAATGTTAGTATATGCGCTCCCACTGAATGATCTTGTTAACTTCTAGTCTGTTTGGCTGACAAAGTCATATTCTTGTTGGTTTTTACAGTGCTTATTTTAAGAAGTTGACGTATTTATTTATAGAGTATAGTTTGTTTTGAAGTTCAGATAGTTTGAATAACATTGTTATTTTTATGTTTTATTTGCAAGCGCAAATCCTTTTTCTATCCTGAGTTGTATGTGTTCTCAGAAATGATTCATGCAGCAGATGATCTATATTTCCAACTTCGAATGCAGCTCTTTATTTTGATCCTTCCAGTATTTCCTTCAAACTTCCCCCTTTTGCCATTCTTCTGAAGACAGCGATTCATTCTCGGGTGAGAACATGGTCTGGCTATAATAACCCCCATAATCAAATAATACCTGCAATCTTTAGTTTTGTATGTATTGGACTACAGTTTGATGGGTGGTACATAACAATAACAACATAATAAATAGGAGCAGGAGTCGGCCATTCGGCCCCTTGAGCCTGCTCTGCCATTCAATGAGATCATGGCTGATCTAATCTTGGCCTCAACTCCACTTTCCTGCCTGTTCACCATAACCCTCGACTCCCCTGTAGTTCAAATGTCTGTCAATCTCAGCCTTGAATATATTCACTGACCCAGCCTCCACAGCTCTCTGGGGCAGAGAATTCCAAAGATTCACGACCCTCTGAGAGAAGAAATTCCTCCTCATCTCCGTCTTAAATGGGCGACCCCTTATTCTGAAACTGTGACCCCTAGTTCTAGATACCCCCACGAGGGGAAACATCCTCTCTGCATCTACCCTGTCAATCCCCCTCAGAATCTTATGTTTCAATAAGATCCCCTCTCATTCTTCTAAACTCCAATGAGTATAGGCCCAACCTGCTCAACCTTTCCTCATAAGACAACCCCTTCATCCCAGGAATCAACCCAGTGAACCTTCTCAGAACTGCCTCCAATCTACGTATATCCCTCCTTAAATAAGGAGACCAAAACTGTACGCAGTACTCCAGGTGTGGTCTCACCAACGTCCTGTACAGTTGTAGCAAGACTTCCCTACTTTTATACTCCATCCCCCTTGCAATAACGGCCAACATTCCATTTGCCTTCCTAATTACTTGCTGTACCTGCATGCTAACTTTTTGTGTTTCATGTACGAGGACACCCAGATCGCTCTGTACTGCAGCATTCTGTAGTCTCTCTCCATTTAAATAATATTTTGCTTTTCTATTCTTCCTACCAAAGTGGATAATCTCACATTTTCCCACATTATACTCCATCTGCCAAATTTTTGCCCACTCACTGAACCTCTCGATATCCCTTTGCAGACTCTGTCCTCCTCACAACTTGCTTTCCCACCTAGCTTTGTATTATCAGCAAATTTGGCTACAATACACTCTGTCCCTTCATCCAAGTCCTGAATATAGATTATAAATAGTTGAGGCCCCAGCGCTGATCCCTGTGGCACCCCCTAGATACAGTTGCCAATCTGAAAATGACCCATTTATCCCAACTCTGTTTTCTGTTAGTTAGCCTGTTCTGTTCGGTGTTAGCTGACCTGCCTTTGAGTTGCTAATACCCATGGAACTCCATCATTGAGTAACTGATTTAAGGAGAGGAATAAAGACAAAAACTGGAATAAGAAATTGAAGGAAGAAATAAAGTGTGACCCTGTGATCAACTGTTGACAGCCATGATGTAAGCAAGGTGAGGTGGGTAACAATTGAAGTCAATATTTACTGGAGTAATTAATTACTTTGGAGGGAAGGAGATGGACTGAGACAATTGTTACCGGAACCGGTCTTGCATTAAGACCAGTCTGTAATGTTAACAGTCATAATTCTTCTCTTCTTCTTAGGCAGTCCCTCGGAACCGAGGATGACTTGCTTCCACATTAAAAATGAGTTCTCAGGTGACTGATGAGTCCAATGCGGGACCTACAGTCTCTGTCACAGGTGGGGCAGACGGTGGTTGAAGGGGCGGGTGGATGGAGTGCTTGGGTTGACGTGCACTGCCTGCGCTTGGCTTCCACTTGCTCCTGGCGAAGAGACTCGAGATGTTTGGCGCCTTCCCGGATTCTTCTCCTCCACTTTGTGCGGTCTTGGGCCAGGGATTCCCAGGTGTCATTGGGGATGTTGCACTTTTTCAAGGAGGCTTTGAGGGTGTCCTTGAAGCGTTTCCTCTGCCCATCTGGGGCTCTCTTGCCGTGTCGGAGCTCCGAGTAGAGTGCTTGTTTTGGGAGTCTCGTATCGGGCATGCGGACAATGTGACCCGTCCATCGGAGCTGATCAAACGTGGTCAAAGCTTCAATGCTGGGGATGTTGGCCTGAGCGAGAACACTGACGGTGCGCCTATCCTGCTAATGGATTTGCAGGATCTTGCGGAGGCAGCGTTGGTGGTACCTCTCCAGTGCTTTGAGGTGCCTGCTGTACATGGTCCATGTCTCTGAGGCTTACAACAGGGCGTGTATCACTGCTGCTCTGTAGACCATGAGCTTGGTGCTGGGTTTGAGGTCCTGGTCTTCAAACACACTCTACCTCAGGCGACCGAATGTTGCACTGGCACGCTGAAGGCGGTGTTGGACTTCGTCATCGACGTCTGCCCTTGTTGACAGTAGGCTGCTGAGGTATGGAAAGTGGTCCACGTTGTCCAAGGCCTTGTCGTGGATTTTGATAATCGGGGGGCAGTACTGTGTGGCGGGGGCAGGTTGGTAGAGGACCTTTGTCTTACGGATGTTTAGTGTAAGGCCCATGCTCTCGTACGCTTTGGTGAAGGTGTTGACGATGGTTTGGAGTTCGATCTCTGAGTGAGCGCAGACGCAAGCATCGTCTGCATACTGTAATTCGATGACAGAGGATGGGACGACCTTGGATCTGGACTGGAGGCGACGGAGGTTGAACAGTTTCCCGTTTGCTCCGTAAATTAGCTCCACTCCAGCGGGGAGCTTACTGAGGGTGAGATGGAGCATTGCAGCAAGGAAGATCGAGAAGAGCGTTGGTGCGATGACAGCCTTGCTTGACCCCGGTCCGTACGTAAATTGGGTCTGTGGTGGAACCGTTGGTCAGGATCACGGCTTGCATGTCGTCGTGAAGCAGGCGGAGGATGGTGACCAACTTTTGAGGGCAGCTGAATTTGAGGATGACGGTTCATAATCCCTCACGGTTGACAGTGTTGAAGGCCTTTGTGAGGTCAAAGAAGGCCATGTACAGTGGTTGGTGCTGTTCCCTGCACTTCTCTTGTAATTGACGCGCAGTGAAGATCATGTCCATTGCACCCCTTAGTGGGCGGAATCCGCATTGCGACTCTGGGAGGAGCTCCTCGGCTAATGGGAGGAGGCGATTGAGGAGGATTCTTGCGCTGACTTTCCCTGTGGCAGACAGCAGGGAAACTCCTCTGTAATTACCGCAATTGAACTTAACACCTTTCTTGAAGATGGCCACAATTCCGGCGTCTGAGATCCCCTGGCATGCTTTCCTCCTTCCAGATAAGAGAAATGCGTTCATGAATTCGCGCCAGTAGTGCTTCTCCACCATGCTTTAGCGCCTCGGCAGCGATTCCATCTGCTCCTGAGGCCTTGTTGTTATTCAGTTGTCGGATGGTCTTTTCAACCTCATGCCGGGCTGGGGTTGCGCTGATATGGTGGTGGATAGCATGCTGCTCTGTCAGCTCCATCAATGTAGCCCCAAAACACTGGCGGCAACAGAAGCAGGAAAATCAACGTTGAAGCACTCCAAGACCCCGCTAAGAAAGCCCTATTCAGCCTGCACCTCTCCAACAACCTGACGACTCCCAGTGATGCAGAGACACAGAGTGTCCACAGCGCCTGGACTGCACTCAAGGCCTCCATAATCAGCACCTGTGAAGAGACGCTCGGTCACTCGACCAGGAAACACCAAGACTGGTTCGACGAGAGCGACCAGGAGATCCAGGAGCTAATGAGCCGCAAGCGCAAGGCATTCCCGATCTGGAAACGGCAACAGAACTCGAGAGCAAGAAAACAGCTCTACAGACGCCTGAAGGCTGAAGTCCAACAAAAAACTCGCGACCGAAAGAACAGATGGTGGGTGGAGAAAGCTGCTGGATCTCCTGCGCTAGCCGACAACCACGACGTGCGTGGATTCTTTAGCGCAGTCAAGACCATCTATTGCTCAAGCACCCAAGGTCCTACCCCACTGCGGGCCAAGAACGGAGAGGTACTCATCAAAGACAGAGAGGCAGTCAGTGCCCGCTGGAAGGAGCACTTCGAAGATCTCCTTAACCACGACTCTGTGTTCGACGCGAGTGTCCTCCACTCCAACAGTCACAATACGATCAACATGGCTACATTTCATTTAGCTACCTTAGCTGATTTGGATCAATTACTACAATAGTTAAGGGTTAAAAGCAGATTGTGCATGTAGCAAAGTTTTATTTTTTTCTATGTGTTGGTATTTCTAACTGAGCTTCTACATACATGAGAACTGCAGTATTGAGACTCTTAACAGTGGATGTTATCCTTCTAAAATTGGGTTGTCTTGTGGCGGTACCACTGGTTGTCCCTTACATTGAGACACATAATTCCCTTTAACTTACCTAACTGTATGTACTTAACTTACTTATGTATGTATAACTTACCTGTTGGGCCGTTGCCCCTTTAAGAGGCGACCTAACGCGCTGACGTCATGCATCACGTGACACATGCGCGCCGGCCGCCGGCCCAACTCGGTCTTCCAAGACGGCCGCCGGCACAGCCCGGCCTACCGCAACTTCGGCCGCATCGGCCAGCCGACGGGAGCGACGCGATCTCCCGCTCCCGCGGCAAGCACCGGCACAGCCTGGCCTCGCGACCTCAGCCTCAACGGCCAGCCTCCGTATCGGGGAGATGCACCGAAGCAACGGCGCAGGTCACGTGACCGCCTAAGCGCACGCGAACGTGCTGACGTCACGACGCGGTCACGTGACGCCCAAAGCGCGGGAACACAGCAGAGCGTGATGACATCATCACGCTCTCCACAGGACTGCGAACTCAGTCTTCGTGGAGTCCCCGCTGGGACAAGACCTATACCACAGTGCTCCTACAGTCAGCCATTTTACCTGCCATCTTACCTGATGTAATTAGTCTGCTCCTGTAAATAAACAACTTGTTAATAGTTCGTCGAAGTCAAACTCTCTTATTTAGTGGCGATCTACACGAACCACTACAGTCTTTTGAAAACGCTTTGGGATCTGTATAATGCTGTGGTGAAGCACTGGTGATTGTAGTGGCGGGAATAATTTGAGAAAGTGAATTGAATATCCTGCAAGATGCATATTTGCATATCAAAGCCTTTAGTCTGTGCTACTTTCCGAAAGCTCATTGTTATTAATGCACTAAATATACCGAATGAAAATGCTGCACAATATTGATTTTGAGTTGTATCTATTGATTATCTTGAATCACCATTTCAGCTATTTAAACTGCTTATGAGAATTCTTAGAAAATGTTTATCTGTATCTAAATCTGCATATCTTGGGCCCCTGCAGAAACCTCAGCCAGACTGGAAGGTATTATTGGACCATGTTTCCAGATTTGTGCTTCATACTGGTTTCTCATTAGCTGCTTCTCTGTTGTTGCTCTGTAAATAGTTCCGCTCTCTCCAGGCGGCTGTTTATCTCTCCACTGCCGCTGAGGGCTTTTTCACATTCTGGGTGATTTATTGGAAGTGTTGCCTGTTTTATAAACTTGAGTGTTTACAACCCAGAAGGTCTGTGTTTCTGAGAAACCGTTTCCTGCTTTTCTCTCTCAGTGCGACACGGATATTTCTATTCAGCTACAGATTAAGTATCGACCTCTGTCACTGCTGGAAAATTACTGAAGTCAAGGAGAGAGTCAGGGGAGGGAATGCATTCTTGGGGCACTTCAGTGTTACTGACCCAAAGCTAATTCACTCAGTTCTGTTGGTGAATCAGACCTTTGTATGGGAGGTGGGGGATAGTTTTGGCAGTAGTCATAAAACTCTGCATGCCCGAGATTCACGTGCAGAGTTAAGAAAGAAAGAGCCTTATACAGCGCCTTTCATGACCACCGGATGTCTCAAAGCGCTTTACAGCCAATGAAGTACTTTTGGAGTGTAGTCACTTGTAATGTGGGAAGCCGAAAACAACTTTAAATCTACTCCACAGGGGTGAATTTTGTGCCCGCACAATTGATTCAAGGTTGCTGTACAGACTGGTACTGGCAAAAGCCAAACTCAGGTTGGCAGACTGGACGCTGGCTGGAGTGGTTGAACATTGTTGCAGGCAACATTTTCTATGGCAAGCACCACCAACAACTACATTGCTGCACGGCTTTTACTTGCAGGAAAATTTTTAGAAGCACTTAACGTTAGGAGGACAAAACAGTGGGCACTAAGAAGAAAGATAAAAGGGAAAAATAGTTGGAGGGGGAGAACCAAGAGCACGACCTGAGAAGGGTTTTGAGAGCGTTTTTAAAAGCAAGGAGGAGGTTGCAAGGTAGAGGGAACTGGGCAGGGAGTTCCAGAGGGCAGGAGCACAGTAGCTGAACGAGTGGCAGCCAAAAGGTATGGTGGGAAGACTAAGAGAAGGGAAGGGCATGTGTGGGACAGAAGGCAGGAGGAGATTACTAAGATAAGGTAGGGCAGGCCACACCCAATAATGAGACACTAGCTCTTCTGAAGTAAGTTTCTTACTCCATTCCCCAAAATCCTAACACTTCGACCTATTCCATTTGAAGCAGGGACTTTCTTTCCGTGTTTCACTGTCTAGGGATTTCCTAATCTTGAGCTGGCTGTCAAGCAGAGGTTATGAATGGAAGTGACTTTTTTTTTCCACAGTGAGCTCGCTAATATCCGAGGAGACCAGTCTCCTGTAGTGGTCAAACATACTTATCTTCGTAATCGCCTCCTGTCTTCTCTCTCCACACACGTCCTTCTCTTCTCTCCGTCTCCCAACATACCTTTGGCGGCCGCTCGTTAAGCTACTATGCTCCTGCCCTCTGGAACCTAATTGACTAGAGGAACTGTGCCCAGTTATAGCAGTTTGGGCAAATTCAGATTGGTTAAGTTTCTGTTCCTAGTCTTTGTTGTGAACTACGCTGGAAAGTGCATGTGTGAGAATGACCAATGAGGGAAGTCTAGCTTGATTGTGATGCCCTCTATTGCTGAATAGCCTGTTTAACATTTGGTAAACTCACATGAAGAATGGCCACTTTGGTGAGTTACCAAATTGCTGTTGACGGTGGTAGAATTGTTTCTCAGTAGGATTCAGTTAGTTCAGGAGAGGAAGGGAGATAACTGGATAGATTTAAAAAAATTAAAAAGTTAAGACTGTTACAACTAGATAAATCATGGTCAGTAATGCACAAGACTGCAGGTTCCAAGCCAGTGAAGTTCAAGGCCAACAATAAGTTTCAAACAGGAAAAAGCAGTGTTACACTTTTAATCAGTGACAACAACTTGCATTTATATAGTTATTTTAATTAATGAACAAAACATTGCAAGATACTTTACAGAGTGACAGTATGTTCGTAATCCAGTTATTCCTGCATCGATGTGAGATGAGGGCTGGGTTAGGCTTGGCTGTGATGCCTTCATGACCAAATAGACTGTTGACTCTCACTGTCCAGATTCACACCTGTAGATAGGCCACATGGGTGAAATAATGGAGGGGCAGTTAGTGCCCACAGAGCTGTTCCCCAGCAAGAGTTGGTGTCTTTATACCATTTTATATAGCGCCTTTCATGACCGCAGAACCAAAGCGTTTCACAGCCAATGAATTACTTTGACGTGTAGTCGCAGTTACAATGCAGGGAATCACAGCAGCCAATTTATGCACAGTAAGGTTCCAAAATAGCAATGACATAAATGACCAGTTAATCTGATTTTAATAACGTTGGTTGAGGGATAAATGTTAGGCAGGAGATCCGATGAACTCACCTGCTGTTCTTTGAATAGTGTCATGGGATCTTTTAATCCACGCGAGAGGTTTAACATCTCATCCGAAAGAAGGCACCTCCAACAGTGCAGAACTTCCCCGTATTTTGCTGAAATATCGGCCTAGATTTTGTGCTAAAATCTCGAGTGGTACAAATGGCTGACCTAAACGTGAGTGCTACCGCAGAGCCAAGGCTGACCCCTTGTCAAAGACTCTGTGCTAAAGCAAATAGTTTTATCTGTAGTCTTATTTTGGCTTTAAAAAGGTTGCAATTCTATTCCAGGTGAAGACTAAAAGACTAAAGTATTTTGCTTAGCATGGGAATATAGGTTTTGTTTTCCTAGTTTTCCGAGTCCTGATCCAAGCAGCCTTGTGTGGCATGGACGAGGAACCTGGTTAAGTAGGATTTTTTAGATTACTTGCAGGGCCTGTTGTGCCTGCCTGATTACTTCTACAAAGGAGGTAAAAGCATTAATGTTATTGAAAGCGATTTGATTCCTGATCGGTGCTTAGTGATGGCAGTTCTGTATGAAGTGTCATTCTGTCTGCACAGATTTATTCTGTAGTAATCTATGCACTTTCTACAAACTCAACTTCTAGACATTCGGGTCATTTACATTGTGGGGGACAGGCGATGGTGGTGATCACTAACTTGGGATCTTTTATTTCTATTTGGGGGAGTAGTATAAAAACAAATCTGCTCAACTAGAAAAATTTGTATAGCAGGCATTAAACTAAACAATTCAAGTCTTTTAGGTTGAAACAGAATAAGATAATACATATGAATTATGAAGCGAAAAAACAAATGATCTGTTATATAATGCTATATTACAACAAGCCTTTATTGCTGCCAGATGTCTGCCAGTATTCAAAATCCTCCAGAATGTTTTAAACTTAGTCATAATCCCTGCTTTATATAGCATTTGAAAAATACAGGAAATAGACAATTAAAGAGCTAGAAGTATCATTTCCATGATTTTGAATGTGGCTGCACTTAATGAGTTGCTGATGTGTATTCACAATTTGAAATCAACGGAATTAGCTGTTCCCTGCTTCTTCTGAGATCTGTCTTTCTCATCTCTCTGAAACCTCTCCCTCGTATGCTTGTAAAACTTGCCTTCACAACCCAGTACTTCTCCACCTCAACCTCACACTGCCGCGCCCAATCGCAACTTCATTTCTCCCTGTTGGTTCCCCTGCTGAGGAGTCCTAATAAACTGAGCTTCCCTTGACTGCTGGCTCACTGCGCAAAAATAGTGCCTGCACTGAGACATTGCGTCACATGCTGAAGTCTAGAAGTCTGTGTGACGGAGAGATTTATCTTGCAGCACTGTGCCCCTTTCTGTACAGGAGTATAAAGTAGCTATGATTTTAGGATTATCCCCCCGGGAGGGAGGGAATCATACCACAGTCAGAGTGTGTGGGAAACAGGGTTGCTCAGAGAAGGGCAAAAATAAAACTACATTTGCTGAAAACCTGAAATATAAACAGTAATTACTGTAAATAACAAGGGCGTCACTCAGCACCTGATAGAGAAATATAGGTTAATGTTTTTGGCCCAGCGAGTGACCAGGGTCAGATCATGAAATATCATAAATTGACTTTAGTACATACAGGGGCTCCAGATGTTGCGTTAAAGACAGATCATTGATGACTAGATGCAGGAAGGATGTTCCCGATGGTCGGGGAGTCCAGAACCAGGGGTCACAGTCTAAGGATAAGGGGTAAGCCATTTAGGACAGAGATGAGGAGGAATTTCTTCACCCAGAGAGTGGTGAACCTGTGGAATTCTCTACCACAGAAGGCAGTTGAGGCCAATTCATTAAATATATTCAAGAAGGAGTTGGATATATTTCTTAAGGCTAAAGGGATCAAGGGATATGGGGAGAAAGCAGGGACAGGGTACTGAATTTGGATGATCAGCCATGATCTCATTGAATGGCGGAGCAGGCTCGAGGGGCCGAATGGCCGACTCCTGCTCCTATCTTCTATGTTTCTATGACAGAAAGTACTTAATTGTGCATCCAGGTCAGACTTTTCAAACCATGATTCTTTCAACTTATGTTTGTGCACAAAACATCCGAAGATGATGATTGCAATTCACTGACTCCTACCTGCAGATATGTGCCAAATATCGAGAAGGGTTGCTGCAGCCAAAGATTTGTGTGGTGAGTTTGGACCTGTTCATGCAGCACAGCACAGTGAATCAGTGACCATCAGAAAAAATTACATTGATGCCAGAGATTTTGGAGTGACTTGTCGACCCTCTCTGTATCCTCCCTTTGACGGGATTGGTTAGGGCAGCGTAGCACGTTCTGTTGTAACTGGAGCATATTGCTTCTATAACTGAGGATGTGGTGCAGATGGCATCCTGAATGCAAAGCTTCCATCTGATGCTGGTCTCCAAGTAAAAAATGTTTGGAAACGTACTCAATTCTGCGAACACAACTGTCAAAAATACTTCAGATTTTATGCCAAGAATTTAACTCCAGCCAAATGCACCAGGGATCAGAGCACTTGGGGCCAAATATAATTTTACTCTACTGTTAAGCACCTTTTCAAACACTAATAGAGGAGATGGAGGTATATATGATAAATTTAAAGGTGTTAAAATGTTAACTCCTAAAGATTGTGTCTACTTATTGGCCAATCAGAAGAGGATGGGTTGCTGCAGTGTCATCAGCCTAAATCAAAATAATTTAACAGAAGTGCCCCCTTTTTAAAAGGGAAACAAACAACAAAGACTCACATCATAAGAAATAAAGGAAACTTAATAAAGTAAATGAGAATTCTACTATCTGTGACCACTATGCTCTTCAGTCCCTCCGGTGCCCAACGAAGGGTGCTGCTTCGACAGGGCCGAACAGTCCATTTGAATCTCACTGACCAAAGCAACAGTAGAGAGTTCTAATTGTAATTTTCATGCAGCTTGGTTCCAGCCTGGAAGGTGGCACATCACCAGGAGCCATTGCTATTGCATTACCACAAAGTGTGTACCATCTGCAAGATGCACTGCAGCAACAAGGCTTCTTCGACTGCACTTCTCAAACCTGTGACCGCTACCATCTAGAAGGACAAGGGCATCAGGCACATGGGAACTTCACCCCCTCCAAGTCACACACCATTCTGACTTGGAAATGTATCGCTGTTCCTTCATCGTCACTGGGTCAAAATCCTGGCACTCGCTCCTTAACAGCACTGTGGGAGCACCTTCACCACACGGACTGCAGTGGTTCAAGAAAGTGGCTCACCACCACCTTCTCGAGGGCAATTAGGGATGGGCAATAAATGCTGGCTTTGCCAATGATGCCCACATCCCGTGAATGAATTTTAAAAAAATAGTGTTGGCCAGCAGGTTGTGGAGAGGGTTCCCCTCAGCGACAGCAGACTGAAGATAGAGGGTGGGAAGGCAAGGGAATTGGTGAAAAAAAGAACAAGATGGGCTTTATTTTTGAAAGTTTTTTGTTGTGTAATCCTACTGTATGTATCACAGTATTGAGATAAATGGGACCTACAGACAAACTCATTTATGTATATTCATAAATTTTCTTATTTCTAAACTAGCGAGGAAAGCAGCTTCAAATAGTGAGATGATTAAGTATTTTAATTTGCCATTGATAAAACATGTTAAATTTACCAATAGTGCGTGCCCTGCACTGTTCGGAAGGGATCTTAATTAGTTCTGTGTTGGCTTTGAAAGAAAGAGTTGTGATAATAAATACAAAGAAATGGGTTGGGATTAATCTGAAGCCAGTATTGTACACAAAAAGGTACTTTATCCATAGCATTATATCAGTATTAGAACATAAGAAATAGGAGCAGGAGTCGGCCATTCGGCCCTTCGAGCCTGCTCTGCCATTCAATGAGATCATGGCTGATCTTCGACCTCAACTCCATTCACCGGCCCTATCGCCATATCCCTTGATGCCCTTACTAGTCAGAAATCTATCGACTTCTGTTTTGAATGTACCCAATGACTGAGCCTCCACAGCCCCCTGGGGTAGAGAATTCCAAAGATTCACCACCCTCTGAAGATATTTCTTCTCATCTCAGTCCTGAATGGCCTACCCTTTATCCTGAGGCTGTGGCCCCTGGTTCTGGACTCCCCAGCCAAGGGAAACATTCTCCCAGCATCCACCCTATCAAGCCCTGTAATAATTTTGTATGCTTCAATGAGATCCCCTCTCATTCTTCTGGATTCAAGAGAATACAGGCCTAGTTTACTCAATCACTTCTCATACGACAGTCCCGCCATCCCAGGAATCAATCTCGTGAACCTTCGTTGCACTCCCTCTATGGCAAGTATATCCTTCCTTAGGCAAGGAGACCAAAATTGTACACAGTACTCCAGGTGTGGTCTCATCAAGGCCCTATATAATTGGAGTAAGACTTCTTTACTCCTGTACTCAAATCCTCTTGTAATGAAGGCCAGTATACCACTTGCCTTCCTAATGGCTTGCTGCACCTGCACATTCACTTTCAGTGATTCATGTACAAAGACACCCAGATCCCTTTGAGCATCTGCATTCCCCAATCTTTCACCATTTAGGAAATACTCTGCCTTTCTGTTTTTTCTACCAAAGTGGATAACTTCACATTTATCCACATTATATTCCATCTGCCATGTTCGCGCCCACTCACTGAGCCTGTCGAGATCCCCTTGAAGCCTCTTCACATCCTCTTCGCAACTGACACTGCCACCTAGCTTTGTATCATCAGCAAATTTGGAAATGTTACATTTAGTCCCCTCATCCAAATCATTGATATAGATTGTGAATAGCTGGGGCCCAAGCACCGATCCTTGCAGTACCCCACTAGTCACAGCCTGCCATCCTGAAAAAGACTCGTTTATCCCTACTCTTTGTTTTCTGTCTGTTAACCAATTCTCAATCCATGCTAATATATTACCCTCAATTCCATGTGCCCTAATTTTGTTCACCAACTTCTTGTGTGAGACCTTATCGAAGGCCTTCTGAAAATTCAAGTACACCACATCTTTGTCTACTCCACTAGTTACATCCTCAAAGAACTCGATAGGTTTGTCAAACAGGATTTCCTTTTCATAAATCCATGTGACTCTGCCCAATCTTACGATTAGTTTCTAAGTGCCCAGTTATTGCATCCTTTATAATAGATTCCAGCATTTTCCCAACTACTGATGTGAGGCTAACCGGTCTGTAGTTCCCCGTTTTCTCTCTCCCTCCTTTCTTAAATAGCAGGGTTACACTTGCTATCCTCCAATCTGCAGGAACCGTTCCAGAATCAATAGAATTTTGGAAGATGACAACCAATGCGTCCACTATTCCAATGGCCACCTCTTTCAAAACCCTAGGATGTAGGTCATTCGGTCCTTGGGATTTATCGACTTTTAGTCCCATTAATTTTGCTAGTACTGTTTTTTTACTAAAAATAATTTCTTTAAGTTCCTCATTCTCGCCAAACCCTTGGTTTTCTCGTGTTTCTGGAAGGATTTTTGTGTCTTCCTCCGTGAAGACAGAAACAAAGTATTTATTTAATTTCTATGCCATTTCCTCAGTCCCCATTATAAATTCTCCCGTCTCTGACTGTAAAGGACCTACAGTTACCTTTGCCAGTCTTTTCCTTTTCACATACCTATAGAAGCTTTTACAATCCGTTTTTATATTTTTCGCTAGTTTGTGCTCATATTCCATTTTCCCTTTATCAATTTCTTGGTCCCCCTTTGCTGATTTCTAAAAAGATCCCAATCCTCAGGCTGACCGCTTTTTCTGGCAACTTTATAAGCTTCCTCCTTTAACTTAGTACTAGCTTTGTTAGCCATGGTTGGATCACTTTTCCTTTTGGGTTTTTATGCCCTAGAGGAATATGTGTTTGTTGCAAATTATGCATTATTTCCTTGAATGTTAGCCATTGTATGTCCACCTTCATACCTTTTAGTGTAGTCTCCCAATCTATCATGGCCAACTTGTCCCTCATACCCTTGTCGTTTCCTCTGTTTAGATTGAAGACCTTAGTTTCAGATTGGACTACATCACTCTCAAACTTAATGGCCCAGAAATTCGGGTCTCTATGAGTGAGTATGCACGGGGTACTCACCCGTAGGCCCAATGGAAGTGCCAGTTTCCTGCATGCACTGCGCATGCGCGGGAAACCGGCACTTCCGTTCCCCTGAAAGAAGAGGTTCAGAGGTCGAACGGGTGCGCAGGAGAGGCTGCGCGTGCGCATCGAACTTACCTTTTTTTTGCAGTTTTTCCCGGGAGGGTAAGTCTCCAGAAGTTAGACATGTAAAAAGCAGTCGCAAGGCCTGCTTTTTACAAGGTAAGTGGTGAATTAATTAAAATTAAAACATTTTTTCCACAAATTTATTATTTTTAAATACTTTAAAGAAAGGTAAGTTTAATTTTAGCCCCGTTAGAAAATAAAATTATTTTTTTCAAAAATTTAAATTATTGTTTAAAAGTTATTTCATGTAATTTATAGTTTATTTAAAAAATGTAATAAAAAAAATTAAAAAAATTATTTGAAGATTTAGTGATGTTTTGGGGCTCATAGTATTTAAACGTTTGACAGCCCTTCCTGTCAAACTTATGAATGAAGCATTCCCTGCTCCGATTGGCTCCCCATGGCCCATGTGATCCCAGGGGACGCATCGAACTAACTGTGCCCCTGGGATACGCAAGCACTGCGCGCCAGCAGGTGGAGGAGGCCCAAGATCGCAATTCCACGGGGGCCCAGAGCTCAACGGCCGGCACGCAAGGCAAGTGCAGGTCGGGGGCTTACACCAGCGGGAAGCCCCCGACCCGAATTTCTGGGCCAATATTGTAAAATTCAATCATATTGTGGTCACTTGTCCCTAAAGGCCCCTTTACCACAAGATTATTGATTAGCCCTTTCTCATGACACAGTACCAGATCCAGAATAGCCTGTTCCCTGGTTGGTTCCTCCACATACTGATCCAGGAAACCACCTTGCATGCATTCCAAGAATTGGTCCTCCACACCGTTAGTGGTAATTTGATTTGCCCAGTCAATGTGTTGATTTAAAGTCCCCCATGATTACCGTATTGTCCTTGTTACATGCACTTCTAATTTCTTGATTGATACTGTGCCCTCAAATTCAAGCAAAATATAATGGTGAATGCATGAAATGTTCACACCACTTTGACTTGAACTGTGAAAAACACCCACTGTACAAATCCGGATTCTGACCTTCCAAACTTGGGTTATATCGTGGGAGAATGATGTGACACAAGGATGAAATACAGGTTGTTGAAGATCGGTCATTGGTGGAAGGGGAGCAAATTGGTGATGAATAAAGATCATCATACAGGCCTTTAATATTGGTGAATTGGTTTGGGACAATAATTTTCTTTAGCATACTTTTGGGAAAGAAGCACTACCGTTTATAAAGCACGTTTCACGTCCTCAGGACCACCAAACACACGTTGGAGCCAATGAATTACTTTTGAAGTATTGTCACTGTTTTGTAGGCAAGCACGGCAGCTAATTTGTTGTGCACAGCAAGGTTCCACAAACCGCAATGAGATGATTCCCTGATCAATCTGTTTGTTATTGTTGGTTGCAGGATAAATTTTGGCCAGAAGAGAGGGAGCACGCCCATGCTCTTGTTTCAATAGTGTAATACGCCACAAGTCTTGTGACAACATTAGCCTTTAATTCAGCAGGTGATGTTTACACGAATGGGAGAAAAGCAGGGACTTTGGACTCCTGAAGTAGTCTTTCGAAAGAACCTATTGTACTAAATGGAGTGTATATATTATTGGTTTCCTTAAGAATGCAGTTTGTAATATTTGCAGCCCTTCCCTGTGAAACCTGCTAGTCTTGCAGCAGTTCCACTGGAGGCCGTTCCCATTTCTTGCATGTATTTAGAGGAAACTGCAGTCGGTTTGAGCTAATTGCTCTTTCTTTCACATTTCCTTAATTCCTAATTGCATTTCCGTGCCCCAGATGTGAACTCCATCAGGGGCATGCAGCGTGAGGAGAGGTAGGGACCGTGTTTCAATGGGGGAAAGCAGGGTTTATTCCCAATGACATCCTTACATTATCTGTCAAAATTGGGCGGGGGAGAAAACAATAAGAAAACTTATAGGAAGTAACCAACGTCAACAGGGTGCTAACTTTCCTCAAAGGTCGGAAAAGGTTTCGTCTTGCACAGTATTTACAGCACAGAAACAGGCCATTCGGCCCAACTGGTCTAAGCTGGTTTTTATACTCCACATGAGCCTCCTCCCACCCTTCTTTGTCTAACCCCATCAACATATCCTATTCTTTTCTCCTTCATACACTTATCCCTAAATCCACCCTATCGAACCACTTCATAACTTTAAACAGAGCTCCAGCCTGTTCAGTCTTTCCTGATAGGTATAACCCCTCAGTTCTGGTATCATCCTTGTAAATCTTTTTTGCACCTTCTCCAGTGACTTTTTTTTATAATATGGAGATCTGAACTATGCACAGTACTCGAAATGTGGTCTGACCAAGGTTCTATACAAGTTTAACAGAACTTTGCTGCTTTTGAATTCTGTTCCTCCAGGAATGAACCCTAGTGCTTTGTTTGCATTTTTTATGGCTTTGTAAACCTGCGTTGCTACTTCTAATGATTTGTCAATCTGTACTCTTGGATCCATTTGCTCCTCTACCCCAGTTAGACTCTTTTTTTCCTCGGAGTACATGGCCTCCTTATTCCTCCGGCCAAAATCCACCACCTCGCATTTATCTATATTGAAATTCATTTGCGATTTATACAAGTACATTGGCTGTTGATAGACACGTGTTGGGTAAAATTAACTCTTCCACCCTCTCTCTTCTCCCCCCGCCCCCCCCACCCCACAAGAACAAGCAGTGTGAACTGATTATTGAAAACTGTATTTTATAATTTCAAAACTTATCTTTATTTGCATCAATTGATATATAGATTGTTGAATTCCTGGGAGGATGTAGTTCAGATAGAGTTGCCAACCCTCCACGAATGTCCTGGAGTCTCCAGGAGTTAAAGGTTAATCACCAGGATAGTGTTGCAAGCAATCCAGGAGAAAAATCATAATGGCATAAAAAATGGTGTTTTATTCATTTTCTTTGAATACTTTTGTTTATTAGTTAGAAAAATATTGGAGCTGGAAGGAGGGTGGGTGGTGGGCGGGGGGAAGGCTGTAAAAACACTGTTTGACTGGGCAAAGCTGTAGGTCATACGATTAAACCTCCAGGAATACATCCAGCCAGAGTTGGTAACCCTAAGTTCAGATGGTGTGTATGGAACATTGAAAACTTGGCTTAGTTGGTAGCACTCCTGCTTCTGAGTCAGAATGATGAGTGTTCAAATCCCAGTCCATATAATCCAGGTTGACCGTGCTGCCTTTCAAATGAGATATTAAACTGAGGACCCAGCTGCCCCCTCAGTTGGATGTGAAAGATTCCATGACACTTCCAGGAGGCACAGAGAGTTCTCCTGTGTCCTGGCCAACATTTATCCCTCAACCAACGCCACCAAAAAAATTAACTGGTAATTCACCTTATTTCTGTTCGTGGGACCTTGCTGTGCCCAAATTGGCTGCTACATTTGCCGACAAAGCAACACTGACTGCATTTATTAAAAAAAAGTAATTCCTTTGCTGTGAAGTGCTTTGGGACGTCCTGGGACATGAAAGTTGATATATAAATGGAAGTTTGTTCTTACTTGAGATTGTGTTACAGACAATAATCTGAGGGAATTCTGATTTTGTGGTATTTGCCCAGCTGTAAATTGAGGCTGTTCACCAGCCTTTTCGATTGCTAGTGTTAGCTGTGAGAGTGGCTACCAGTCACATCGTTAGATGCATCTTGCATGCAGCATTGAGGGCTGTGCTTACAGTATTTACATGCTAGGGCCTGGGCTTCATTGAGAAGTAAGTCCATCAAGCAAGGCTGGTTCTTAGCGTGGGGGCATAATTGCGATCATAATCCAGAAGCAGACGTTCTGGAGATGCCACTGCATTAAACCATATATTTAAACATTTATAGTTGACTACAAGTCTCTCAGAACATAGCATAAAACAGCTCGAATGTTGGAAGGGGCAAGGGAGATAGGTTTAAGGAGGAAAGAAGCCAGGGGCTGTCTTTGCTCTACAGGATGATCCGAGAGTAGTTGGATGATTTTGGCTGAGCTGGAGTAAAGCTTGATGTGCACCAGCCATATCTGGTGATGGATGGCTAAGCATGTTGTGTGCAGATCTGCTCAAGCCACTGCTGCTTGGGCTTGAGCTAAGATGTTGCCATACTGGAGGAACTAACAGGCTGGAAGACAGTGAGGACTTTGTTGCGATCAAAGGTGGAGCAGAGTATCTGGGGGAGGAACTTGGAGTGGAGCTGGGTGGATCGATAAACATGGATTTTAAGAGTGGCGAAGAGGTGCTTCAAGGAGGAGAAGGCGCCAGAGGAATAGGAGGAGCAGTCAATACCAATGCCGACACTGCTGATAGCTTCAGCACCCCAGTTAGGGAAGAGAGCAAACAAAAGCACCCCTAATGCTGGCTGAGATCAGTCAACCATGTAGACACTTGGGATTGATTGGAACCGTGACCTTCCTGGTCCGCATGACTCCACTTTACACTGGACAGTGCATTTACTAACTGAGTAAAAATGGGAGCCCAGTTGTGTATAATTTTTAATTGGAAGCAATTTTGTTCTTTTTAAATGTCAGATTCAGCTGGAACGAGAGCAATGTTTGGCTCATATGACGTGATTGGTGTGTTTATCCTGATAGTTTGCAGTGGAATCGGAAAATAACACTGGTTGTCAGCAATATGCTGGCTGTCTGAAAAATTAACTAAAAATTATGAGGTAAGAACGCTCTTTTTTCTGAAAGAATGCAGAAGGAAGGTTAAAGTTCCAAACACAAGGCTCTCCTTGTTTCCCTAAGCATTCAAACTCCCACTTCCAGTTGGTACGTTGTTGCTTAAAACAAGGCTGTTGCAGTTTGTCGCTGCCTTTCTGAAATTGTATATTTTCTCGGGCAGCAAGTGGTAGTGATTGTAACACAGATAAGTGGCAGAATATGATATGAGCAAACTCCTGCAAACAGAAGGCCCAGCAATACTGAGAGTCCCCTCTTTCTGCTCATTTTACAAAATCACAGTACAGTAAAACATTTTGTGAATCTGGCACTCAAGTCAATTTGTGTTTTAAGTAATTGGATAGTGATTTAAAAATAGGATTGTGAGCTAAACATTTTCGTTATTTAATTGATTGCTGTTAACTGTAAAGGTACTGGTACATAATTTGTAGGAATGATCCATCCAGTTCTCATTAATTTTATCTTCCTTCAGAGCCTGCACAGGCCTCATTCATCTGCTCCTTGTCTTGATGCCAAGTCTTGCATCCCTGTGCTTGTCATTTAAACAAGCTCCTAATTTTCAACTGAATACATGTGGGGTAATGAAGTGTTGGAGAACTGGACTCCTTGCTTGTGTTTTTGAAAGTGAAGGATGTTATCTGGGTCTTTTCAGTGAAATAAAACATAACAGATTTTACTGCTGGATAAGTCTATGTATGATTTGTTCATTTAAAATAAAGTACATGACTAATTGCTGTTTGTTTAACCGCCATATACAAATAGGATATTGCCCTCATCTCATAGGGGGCTGGGGGGAGAGTGAGAGTGAGCTCGGGAGATTGTCAACGTGTGTGATTGGGTGACCTTGACCCCTCTACTATGTCAAAGACCTTGTTCTGAGTCTTGTCTTTATTTTCTCCTGCTGACAGTAAAAGTTCAAAGCAACATATATCTGATCATTTTGATTCAAAGGCTTCAGCGCAGTTTTTTTCTTTGTCGGGAATTTTTTTTTCTAGTTCTATTTCTGTAAAACTTTTAAAAGCATCCTGACTCTATTACACTGTAATCCCTTGAATTCATTTGCGGTGGTGTCTGATGCAGATGCATTTCATGGTTGGGGCACTGATGTCAGCTGATTGCTATGGATGGGCAGTATTTTTTGTTCAAGTCTTTAAGTGAGGGCGTCAGTCCATTCTGAAGCTGTTTTTGTTCCATTGTGTATAAATCTGAATCATCCATGCTGCACACCTACCTTTTTTAAGAAAGTATTTTGCCTGGAGCATTGGCATTTAAATTTAACAATCAAATCCTCTTTAACTATTATGAATCAGCTTGCTCATCACGCCCATCTTATTAGCAATTTTTGCAACTGGTTTGTATTTATTGGGCCACTTGAGACCACAGGAGTCCCATCTGAATCCTGCATGGTATGTTAGGATGTTTAACTGTGGTTAGTAACATGCAGGATATACTATGATGACAAAGTATAAAATGCCACAGTCTTCACATCACGCCATCCAGAACTAAGGGAGTATTATTATGACGCATGCTGCTGTAATCTTAGAAAAGTAAACCCTTCTGTAGGATGTGGCTGTTAAACTTTGCAATGGCTTTATTGGTAATTGTCTATTGAATTCTGGATCATAAAATGTAGTTCTGGTTTCCATTGTAGACAGACCTTTTGACCAAAAAAATAAGAATGAACTTTAAATGTATTTGGTACAGATACTGTTTGACTCCAACTACTGCCGATAGAAGGGGAGGGAAGGAAGAGTATGCGAGAGACTCGGCTGTTAATTCAAGGCTTAAAATACCGCTCCTCATTAAAAGTGACCGTAAGAAGGTGCTTGTGCATGAAAGTACAGTACAACAAGCATGCATTGGGTTTGAAATTCACCTGCTTGTCTTGATCTGGTTGAAGTCATGTCATTTTCAAAAAAAGATTTTTTTGTGGGGGTAATTCATGGGTTGGTTTCCCTGTAATTTTGAATCCCAATGTCCATAGACTGCTGCTGTGGCCAGTGCCATGAAGGTAGTTTTGATCGCTTCACCAATTGTGGATCGCTGTAATTTAAAATGTTTCCTGTTTAGTTCAAGGTTCTGCTTTATGGGGTATTGAGTCGCAGTGGCAGGTATTTCACCTCATACTATTGGGAGAGAGGGGAGAGTTAATCTATTTCTTGCTTTCGTGTGATGAAAGAAGTTGCGCACTTATTTTGTTGAGTAGCAAAAATTAGTTCCTACTATTAGTTGGTTTCAGAAATGAAGTGAAGTATCTCAGGAAACTGCGATTGTACATTTTTGTTAATTTTAGCAATACAGTTACTATAAATATAGTTTAAGATGGAAAAGTTAGTTGTTACTTACACAATTATTAATAATTGAAAAGTATGCATATATTCAAAACTGGATGGTTAATCATCAGATTAATTAGTCTAATTCCACTTTCTATCGTCAGTCATGCTGATGGTGTCCTTCATTACTGCAATTATATAGGACCCTGGTGAGACCACACCTGGAGTATAACGTGCAGTTTTGGTCTCCTTACCTAAGGAAGGATATACTTGCCACAGAGCGAGTGCAATGAAGGTTCACCAGACTGGTTCCTGGGGTGGGGGGATTGTCCTATGAGGAGAGATTGAGTAGACTAGGCCTATATTCTCTAGAGTTTAGAAGAATGAGAGGTGATCTCATTGAAACATACAAAATTCTTACAGAGCTTGACAGGATAGATGCAAGGAGGATGTTTCCCCTGGCTGGGGAGCCTAGAACCAGGGGTCACAGTCTCAGAATAAGGGGTCGGCCATTTAGGACTGAGATGAGGAGAAATTTCTTCACTCAGAGGGCGGTGAATCTTTGGAATTCTCTACCCCAGAGGGCTGTGGAGGCTCAGTCCGAGTATATTCAAGACAGAGATCAATAGATTTTTGACTATTAAGGGAATCGCCCTCCTGCCATCTGGGAGACGCTACAGATGCATTCACACCTGTACGACCAGATTTAGGAACAGCTTCTTTCCCAGGGCTGTCATCCTACTGAACTCCACAAATAAACTCTAAAGCCTGCACATCTACCAATGCACTTTATTATGGTTATGTTTATGTTAATGTATTACAAGCCAAATGTATGTTGAATGTTTAAATGTCTTAATCTAAATGGACACTCTCGGGAGCCGCAAGCCTACATTTCGTTGTACTGCACTTGTGCACTAACAATGACAATAAAAGTTGATTTGATTTGATATTGGATATGGGGATAATGCAGGAAGGTGGAGTTGAAGTAGATGAGCCATGATCTCATTGAATGGCGGAGCGGGCTCGAGGGGCCAAATGGTCGACTCCTGCCCCTATTTCTTGTGTTCTTATGTTCATTGAAACTGTACTAACATTGGCTGAGAACATTTGTTTGCTAATTTTTAGTGATTAAACCATTCACTTAGATGTTTTCTAAATACATTACCTGTACTGTAATTTAATTATCCTGTTGTATAGGAGTTTGTGGCCTTGGTTGTCAAGGAACCTGCTGGCATGGAGTGTTTCCACATGATGGACTTTGGCCCGGGGCATTCTCAGAACTAATATTTGATATTGCTACCTTCAGTACTACGCAAAGCACACATGAGAAGGTTCTGTGTCAGCCACAGTTTAAAGTAAATGCTAGAGACAGCAGCGCCTATAGTGTGACTGGAAGAGAAAATAAATATACTAAATTGCAGCAGCACTGTGTAAAAGCTGAATATACTACAGTCGGTCCTCCGATGCAGAATCTTTCATCATAATGCCAGATAGGATTCAATAATGTATTGGCTGAGTAGATCATGTGTCGTGAAAACCCATATTCTTCATTTAATATCCATCATATACCACTGGTTTGGGCTGGCACCAAACATCTTGCTTAAAGTAAATTCAGATAACGATGAGACAACTGGGATCTCTTGCGAAAATGAAGAGTAGATTTTCTTCCTCTGCATTGAACACATTAGAAGCAAAAAGAGAAAATACACGAGATTTTATTCAAATATCAACGAGTAGGTTTCCTAATCGCTTACCTTTTTATTGTTATTTCCTCCATTAAACAGTCTGAAATGTAATTGTTATCCACAATAGTTTATTATGCATTATTCTCCCTTTATTTAGGAACTTTGTGTACTCTGAAATGCGCATCCGTGCGTTTGCATTGCATCCCTCCCGTGCTCGGGTCTGGATAGAGACTTGCAGTTTCTTCATGACGTTTCAAGATCCTTTTATATTACAGGATCTCATTGGCTTCGCGCTAAAGTATAGAGATCCTGCTTGTGGAGAACCAATGGCATCTTAGACCTCTGAAAATATGGGTTACTGATTGGGCTGTCCAGGTGAGGGAGCTGGTTTAAAAACTACTGAGAACAACTCAAGTTTTAAAAAAAATACTGCAGATGCTCAAACTCTAAACAAAAATAGAAAATGCTGGAAACACACAACAGGTCAGTCAGCTTCTGTGGAAAGAACAGAGAAATTAGCTTTCAGGCTATCCCCCTTCAAGACTGGAAAAATAAGAGGTGAACAGGTATATTAATACAATCAGGAAAAAGTGAAGATTTAGCCCTTGAGTTTACACTCTGTTAAGAAATTGGGAACTCTACTACAGGTACAGTGAAGGGCAACCCAGCTAGCACCTGACTGAAAACTAAAAGGGGTACGTGACGCATGGAGGTTGCTCTCCCTAGACTGGGCCAGTTGGAGATCGGCAGTGAAAGCACATTTCGAGGGAAACCTGAGTCTGAAATAAAAGTGGTAATGTTGGAAATGTGCAGCATCCGAAAGGGACACTTCATCAGATGAAATAAGAATACCCTTTTTGTATCAAAACTCTTATTGATGCAATAGTCCCAAAATAAATGTAAATTGGACTATATCTCATCTGCGTCATCTCTTGCACGAAGTACTGTTCCGCTAATTCCCTGTCCTCGCAAACTTTCATTGGCTTTCTGTCCCCTTAATGCATTGATTTTAAATCCTTGTTAATCTAATCTAAGTCCCTCCATGGCCTTGCCCCTCCCTATTTCTGCAACTTTCAACAGGCTCTTCCAACTCTGGTCTCCTTTGCATTCCCCTCCCTTCTGCTCCACCTTTGATCGCAGAGCCTTCAGCTGTCTCAGCCTCACTTCCTGAAACTCATTCCCTAAGCCCCTTCACCTTGCTGCGCCTCTTGTCTCCATCAGACGCTCCCTCTCAATCTACCTCTTAAATCATGCCTTCGGTCATCACCCAATTCTTAACCGACTATTCTCAGTGTCTCGATATTTTCGTGGCTGTGAAGCTCTTTGGGACGTTTTATAATAGCAGTGAGCAGTGTGTGGGAGCTGCGTCACACACAATGTGTGGGAGCTGCGTCACTCACATTCTGCCTTCAGTTGCTGATGTTAAAAAAGATGTGCTGACGTAAGACAATATTTGTTTCAGTATTAATTGAGTGTTATAGTGTTGAAACTGAAGAGGTGGTATGCTTCTCGGACTCCGTAATTGCATGCTTCTCAAAATTATGGAGTTGGTGTCACTTTTTATTCTGTGACTTGACCCTAAAAGGTTCTCCTCAACTGCTGAGTTCTGTTCTGTACCTTGTAGCCTATTCACTATACAAGGCTATCTGCTGTGAAGTGAGTTTGCCACTTATTCCACACTTGTAACCAGCAAGCATATAGATAATGCTTCAAATCATGTCGGTCACCGTGTGATAAACCAACAGAGGTGGAAGCACAAACCAGGATGCATAAGACCGCTTCGGATAATTATGTATCAGTTTAAATAGATTAAAAAAAAATCTAAGTCTTAACAGACTTACAGAATCAGTAAGCATTGATGCTGGGCATTAAAGCGAGAAGTCCAATTCTTTTTGCTAGTGTCTTTTTTTGAAAGCTAATGTTAGTATTTAAAAATGGTTATATGCAGCACTATTGCTAACATTTTGAAATCTGCTACAGAATTATGTTTTTAAGTTGTATAAATAAGGAGTGATCCTCCTACTCTGCCAACCCTGCTGTTTTGGAGATTGTTGTATATTTAAAGCAAGTTGATGCAGAAATCCAGCCAAACATTAAATGTCAAAAACAGAAAATGCTGGGAAAGCTCAAAAATGAGGCAGGAAAGTAGACTCTGGAATAGAAATATTTTGTATCGAAAGCAAAAAATCCTTGTGTTTTTATTGATCAAGTCCTCCTGCTTAATCCCACCAGCCCAGCACTGTCAACGTAATGACTTGGTTTGTGTTGTGTCGTGTAACCTCGCTCTTTAAAATCAAATGAAATGATTGTCATTCTTTAGTCCCAAATAAAAGTTTGACAGTTTAACAAAGGTAGAGTGGCTTCCATGACTAAAGACCTCACTGTATTTACTGTACACTGACTCAAACTATTGCTAGTTATAGTGAACCAACAAAAAAATGATCCGCTTATTTCAGATCCTTCCAAAAACTTAATATGTTTGAAATATTAACAGGTATCTGCCTTGGCTCAAGGGGCAACTAGGGATGGGCAATAAATGCTGGCCTTGCCAGCGATGCTCACATCCCATGAACGAATTTTTAAAAAATAGCACACTCGCCTCTGAGTTGGAAGGTCATGGGTTCAAATCCCACTCCAGAGACTGGAGCACAAAAATCCAGGCTGACACTCACAGTGCAGGACTGAGGGAGCACCGCACTGTCCGAGGGGCAGTACTGAGAGTGCGCCGCACTGTCGGGGGGCAGTACCGAGGGAGCGCCGCACTGTCGGAGGGGCAGTACTGAGGGAGCGCCGCACTGTCGGAGGGGCAGTATTGAGGGAGCGCCGCACTGTCGGAGGGGCAGTACTGAGGGAATGCTGCACTGTCGGGGGGCAGTATTGAGGGAGCGCCGCACTGTCGGAGGGGCAGGACTGAGGGAGCGCCGCACTGTCGGAGGGCCAGTACTGAGGGAGCGCTGCACTGTCGGAGGGCCAGTACTGAGGGAGCGCTGCACTGTCGGAGGGGCAGTACTGAGGGAGCGCCGCACTGTCGGAGGGCCAGTACTGAGGGAGCGCTGCACTGTCGGAGGGCCAGTACTGAGGGAGCGCTGCACTGTCGGAGGTGCTGTCTTTCGAATGAGATGTTCAACCAAGGCCCCATCTGCCCTCTCAGTGGAGATAAAAGCTCCCATGGTACTATTAGAAGAAGAGCAGGGAAGTTCTCCCTGGTGTCCTGGGTCAATATTTATCCCTGAAACACCTAAAAGACATAATCTGGTCATTTATCTCATTGCTGTTTGTGGAACCTTTCTGTGTGCAAATTGGCTGCCACGTTTCCTGTAGTTCAGCAGTGACTACATTGGTTGCAAAGTGCCATGGGGCATCCTGAGGCTGTATAAATGCAAATCTTTATTTCTTTTCAACAACAAGGTGCCTGAAGTTGTTTTCTGTGTTGCTGTTGCAGATACTATTAGGTATCATTGTAGTGCTTGGTCCTGGGAAGAAGTCAAAAGCTGGTATTGTCATAGACACAAAAAGGAGCTGTGGGGTGCAGCCAGTAATACCACAGTGCAAGTGTGCAATGAATGGCATGAATAACGTGTTACTGTTTCAATGTAATTGTTGTGTTGCAAAGGCTGGGTTGACTACATATTATAACAGCTACCAAAGCACAAATACACCCAAGCATATTAAGAACTGCTGCTGTTTTTTCTTGTCTACCGATAGATGTTGAGACTGTTCTATGCTCCCAGCAATCACAGCTGTTCCACAAAAAGTCTCTGCCATTCAGAAACACTCCCAGAAGCTCAGTGTTTACAGATGCTCTTATCTGCTTTAAAATGTTGATCTGAAATTCTGCTGCTACACTTGGCTCCCTTGTGTTTTTTTTTAACGCTTTTACATATTAATTTGGATTCCTTCAGCACCGCTTCTGTTAGGTGGCTGCCAATATTTACGTTGTTAAAGCCATCTTCACCAGCCCAGTGGCAGTCTTTTAGACCCAGTAGGTGCTTTCATAGTATGTGAGACTTGTGCTATTGCCACCAGATTCCCAAAGTTCAGGTTTCATACAGCCAGCTGTATGCCAAATGCAAAACCAGCTGCTTTGCAGCACATCTTCCTGGCTGCTGGTCTTGGAGCCCCAGCAATTTTGCACTTGCAGCAAGCTGCACGAGACAAAACCTGGGCAACCCGGTAGTTCTGGCACAATATCATAACACTAACTAGGTTTAGAAATGTGCCCTTGAGATATAGACAACTAATTTAACAGTATAAATGTCGGCAGCTGGCTCGACGGATGCCGTTGTGGGATGCGGGAGTGGGGGGGATGGTGGTGGTGGTGGTGGTCGGCGGAAGGGAGGGAGAAATGAGTTAAACTGAAATTGATTTCAAAGGAATTGTCCTGAGCAGCTGACGAGATCAAAGATTTTTGCCACATATAGGCTGGAATTTTGCTGGCGCTCAAAGGGTGGGTTCGGAGGCGGGTCCGCAGTCAAAATAGAAAAGATTGACTGGGTCAAGACCGCTTCCATGTCAGTTTCCCAAGTGCTGGGTCTGTCTGCGCTTTACAGACCTGACACCAAGCGGTGGGGGAGCCATTTGACATAGTTAAGAGCTTCACCAAGCGGTGGGGGAGCCATTTGACATAGTTAAGAGCTTGTTAAAAGGTACTTAAACAACATTTTACCATGTACTTAACATTTTTCCAGCTTTTTGACAAGTTTCACAGCGCTCGGGGATTACGTCAGGTAAGTGGGTCAGGTTTTCAATGACTCTCCATTGCTCTGAATAGATGACGGCTGCAAAAGTAGTATAAAAGCTACCATTTCACTGCTGTTCACTTTCCAATGTTAAAAGCTGGAGCCTTCAGGATTTGGAATACACTTTTCAGCTTTATGCAGGTTGGAAGTTGTAATGAAATGTGCTTGGCTTGCCTGTATTTGTTTTGCACTCATGTATATTACCCTCCCCCACACGGTGTATAGTTTCACTTCCTCTTTCCTGACTAACCTGGAATGTTCCAGGTCTTGGCTCTTGGCTCCACCCCTGACTTCTCTTACATAAAGATCCCAGGATCTTTATGACTCATTCCTGCGAGCCAGTCAGTGTGTTGAGATGGTGGCTCTGATCTTAGTGATTAAAAGCCAACTTGTTAAGGTTTATAACTTCTAGTTTTGTGGTTATTGAAGGCACATCAGAAGTGTTTGGAGTAAACTTTCTATCCACTGTCACCTCCTTGGAGCAACCTCTCACCATTGACAGATCGCTTCTGTCATCTCAACTTCAGCTGCCATCTATTCCAGCAGCATCGGTACCCTTGAAAAAATCTCACCTTGGTCCTCTGAAACCCTCCACAATCAGCCCACCAACAACGACACCCACCAGGGATGGCCTCTCCATGGCAGTATTTACTTCACTTGACACTGTACACCCTGGCTGCCACATGATGCACCAGGTTGGCACCACCCCACACCAACACCATAAAGCACCCCTGCAATGCCCAAGCCATTCCTTTCACACTCTTCACCATTGTGGGAGGTACCATTATGTCTCACCATTCACTGCAACTTACTAAGCCGCTTCCAAAGGTGCTCACAGATCTGTCCAAGAACGGAAAGTGTTGAAAATAAAGATTTCAGTGTTTGGCAACACCAACCGAAACTTCACATGAACATTGGCGCAATCACCCAAGTGCCTACCCTTATGTGTTAATAGTTGGTATGATTGGACAAGGATGAGGGTAAGTGTGAGGGGTGGCTAGTGAGATGGGGATGTGATGATGTAGCGAGAGAGAGTGGGATGGGTGGTGGCGCTAGGTCATTTGGTGTGAGTAAGGATGTGCAGGAGTAGGGTAGGGAAGGCAGAGTGATGTGGATGTGATGAGTGGCACAGCAGGATGAGATTGAGTGTGGCTTTGCAGTAACGTTTCGTGATCTACTGAGATAATTGAAAGGGTTTGCGCCACTGCAGCCTGGTCCTCCTGACGACATCCCTGCTTGTGTCCTCTGTGCAATGTGCAACCAGGCTGCGTTGGTGTCCTGGGGTTCTCTCTTTCGCCCATTAGAAGGGAAGAGAACCTCCCTGCGTGCTGTGACTCCCTCCATAAGCATATGGAGGGAGTCCTGGGAGAGAAGAGCCTGGGTGCAGCCGTGCACCTTTGTGCAGTGCTTGTCAGTGTTTGCAGCACCTCAATGCTGCAGAACACTGACAGCACAACTGTCAAAGTAAAATTGGACATGGCCCCTTTAAGGATACCAGCTGATGACGCGTCATCAAATGACGTCATCAGACCCGCTTCCTTATAATTGGCCGGGAACCTTACAGGGCGGGCTTAACGAGCCCAATCAACGGAAAATTCTTCTCAGAGCAGGATGGAGCCGGGAGCAGGGTCGCCACCCGCCACCCGCCACCTACCTCGGCCGCACTGTGCCCTCCTCGGTAGGCAGTATCGCGGCCACAATGTGACAATGCAGCAATATATTTGTAGTGAGACAAATCAAGTTTAAGGTAAGGAATCTTTTCATGTTGTATCATGTAGGGGTTAATAAGCACTATGATGGCAAACTAATTAACTCATAATTACCAATGTCAACAAGAAGACATGTGTTTTTCAGCATTACAAAATAAGTCTTGCCAATGGTACACCTCTTTACAAATTAAAATGCTGTGAAGAATTATAATTAACTTCAGTGCCCTACTGACTACTTGGCTCTTTGTAAACTGAGTGCTGTTGAAATAATTGGGGGAAACTGAGTCGGTGGAGTTGAGCTTCATTAACATATACAGTAAGATTATTAAAGCACCAACGTTCTGATAATCTGTGACTCCCTCACACATTAAAGCTGAATAACTTCTCCTCTTCCCTCCATGATATCCATACTTCCTTTTTAAATGGACTCAAGAAAAAGTATAATGTTTAAGCTAACC
Source organism: Somniosus microcephalus (assembly GCF_052327205.1). Taxonomy (NCBI): domain Eukaryota; kingdom Metazoa; phylum Chordata; class Chondrichthyes; order Squaliformes; family Somniosidae; genus Somniosus; species Somniosus microcephalus. The sequence continues at coordinate 36,810,014 of NC_141018.1, forward strand.
ATAATTATATTTACTTTTTTTTTGTTTCTTAAATGGCATTGTTGGTGAGATTCTTCCTAAGATTAGTTTATAGGGATATTTCTGTGCTCCCAGCATGGAGTTGTGCTCGCTGGAAGTGTGGTGTTAGGGAATCTGAGCTCCAACATTGTATCTGTATCCCCAACCCTTCAAGTGAAGCTTCCCCACTGGTAATTAACCTACATATTAGAAAACCAGTGCTACGTGAATCAATTCTGTAATATCTGGGACAACTGGTGCTGTGGAATTCACCCAGCTTACATTGCAGAACAGATTACACAATACTGATCATGCTAAAACATCTGCCTCCACATAAGCATGCGTACGTACAGTTGTTTAAAAGATGCAGTTGTGATATTGATTTCTGCTTGCGTTTGTTCCCCAATGGCTGGGGGAGGTTTAAAGGGGCCAGTGATTGGAGACCTGCATTCCTGGCTCGTACAGGTGGCTGAGTGCTCAGCGTGTCTGCACCCAGTAAAGATGGCAGGCGGCGCAGCAGCGGGCATTTACAAAATGCTCCAGTGACATAGGGGAAAACATCTCTTGAAGTGGCATGTACTCAGAAGGCAGTTAGTTGTACTGTCTCATTTATCTTTTAGTTTGTCCACTGAAGTTTGAGCTGCTGGTGGCAGCGGGTCTGCAAAGTGAATTCAGCAGTATTGTTCTGGGATAGAAAAGCTCCTGACTTGACATTGTGGATAATCAACAAAAACTATTGAGTTTGTTTTACATAGAATTACATCGAACTTACAGCACAGATACCTGCCATTCAGCTCACCTGGTAGTCTATGCCTGTGTTTATGGGCCACACGAGCTTCCTCCCACTCTACTTACTTCATCTCACCTATCAACATAACCTTCTATTCCTTTCTCCCTCGTACTTATCTAGTTTCCCATTAAATGCATCTGTGCAATTCGCCTCGACCACTCCATGTAGCAGTGAGTTCCATATTCTCACCACTCTGAGTAAAGATATTTCTCCTTATTCCTTATTGGACTTAATAGTAACTATCTTTTATGTTTCTAGCCCCAAGTTTTGGACTCTCTCACAAGTGGAAATGCCTTCTCTACGTCTACCCTATCAAATCCCTTCATAATTTAAAAGACCTCTGTCAGGTCACCCCTCAGTCTTCACTTTTCTAGAGAACAGAGCTCCAGCCCTGCTGAGTCAGCCAGAAATAAAATCAGATTTGAGGATTTTTGTCAAGACCTGTAGATTTTTGAACGTATTACTGGAGAAAATAGTGTGTTGCAGTAGTGGATGTGTTGCATGCACAGGTAATAAATTACACCATGGCTCTTCAGACTCAGCTCGGGGGTAAGCATTCTGTGAATATTGCTACAAAATGAAACTGGAACAGATGTTGGTCTCAGTAATGTTGTCATCAGGGCTTCAGATCGAGCCACAATCACTTTAGCACCGCGTAGTATTGCCTGCAATGCTTCAAAGACTGCTGCAGTGAGTGATAAGGAGAATGGTTGTACAGCTCACCTTCCTCGTAAAGCCAGGCTGCTGTTGCTACCTTCCATTGGATGTGCATTAGTCGCTCTTTGATTGTTATTTAATGGACAGGAGTTTTCATTCGATCATAAGGACTGTTGACTTTGAGAGGGATTAAATGCACTGTGGAGGAACAGAAAGATACTGTGTTACAGTCTCTTTAGTGCTGTGTGATATTCATGATATGAAGTTGACAAAATTGAGCCAAGCAAATTGTTCACTGTGATGAAGGGTTCCAATGCCAGGGGAATCGAGTTTAAAAATTAGAAATTCAGAAGGTAGGTCAGGTAGCACTTTTTCACCTGGAGGGTAATTGAGTTGTGAGATAAGTTACCAGGAAAAGCCATTGAAGTGGACAATAGAAATAGATTCAAGGGAGAGTTTGTACCTTTCTGAAGAGGCATTGTGGGACATGGTGAGAAGGCAGGTTGGTTGGGTTGATCTATAAAAAAGGATGGGCTTGTTGAGCTTTCAGTATCTTTTTCTGTTCTAAAACTTTGTTTTTAAATCTGTAACTGATGTGCTTCCAGTTACTAAAGTTGCTGAATTGTGATTCATTATACTTTGGGGATGTTATTTACATACAGCAAACCACTAGCTGTGGAAAACGTTCCTGCTGTGAACTGTTTATCATACTTTGGCTGAAATGACTATTCATCAGAGGTGTGTAAAATGAAGAGCACATTAAAAGTCTGTGTGTGTCGCACTGTTGTAATTTGAAGAATTGAGGTGCTATTGTAGAGAAGATTCGTATTCTACCTGTACACCTCATCAAAAATAAGCGAAACCTGTCCAATGCCAATTGGAATCAAATCAACATGAATACAGTATTATATTATAGTGCCAGCCTCCAGTGGCAGGGCTGTAATTTTAACGAAGCGCCACACATGCCTCTGGTGGTACAGAGACCGATGTCTGGGTGATTCCCCTGCTTTCTGCTGGGCACTGGATGCTCCTGGTTGGCGATTTTCTTTGCTGCAGGACTGAGAGCCAGTAGTGTGGCTTATCACATAATTCAAGATGTAATGACACCATGTTAAAGGAGCTGTATAAATGATGGTTATTTGGGTGAAATTCAGTGTATTCTGATCCTAATTGCTTGTGTAACTAAAGTAAGAGAGACTGTTTGCATTGGCGTTATTTGTATAAAGGAGGGTGATGAGATCTGCTCATTTAATAAAATGTGAGTAGATGAAAAATATGGTAAAGGCTCCAATCACTTTGCTTAGGCCCCGGTTGCTCTCTGTACAGTGCACCTCAAATGCTGATGAGCATAATATGCTCCAGCAGAAATGCCACAGCCTGTTTTCAAATGTGTGGAAATCCCTCTCTGAAATGAAACCTGAGTGTATTTATTTTGCGTCATGGGGGTGAATTGAGCTTCGGGGGTTCTCCCAGAATCCACGTTTGTGTGATTCTTCCATTAAAATTTAATTCTGTTGTCATAAAAATCTAATTAATTAATGCAACCATCTGTGCAGTAAAATTGCAAATTGCTCCCTGCAAAGGAAACCAAGACACGTGTCAGGCAATCAATTTTCTGTTCTGTTCTCTTGACACTCACCATTCGTCTCCTCTCCTCTCCTTTGAACTTTCAACTACATTCGTGTCCTCTTTGCTTGCTTATTTCCTCAGTATCTGGATGAAAATTTTCAGTGTGAAATCTACTTGCTTTTCTCCCTTACATTTAGATTTCATTGACAGCTGAAGCTTATAACAGAATTCATTTTAAATATAACCATTAAATTCTTTGAGGTCCACAGCAGAGCTCCTGCTGCTGTCGCCCCGCAGAGTTCAGTCATGCTGATTGAAGCTGGCTGTGGTCTCTGCAGCTTGCTAGATGATGCATTTACCTGCTAAACCATCAGACAAACTTGTTGAGATAATTGACACAAAATGTAAATTGGCAAAGAGATCGAATCATAGAATACAATTAATTGGTTCCATTTTTTTCACTTTGACATTTTTATTTTCTGTTTGTTACAGAATACTGTACAATAATTGTGTTTGTGAAGTTAAAGCTACAAATGTGGAATTTTATGTAATTTTTTGTGATCAATTAAGCATTCTGAGTATTTAGTTAAACCAACTGTTTTCTTCAATACCTCTACAGGTTGTCTGGAGGGATTGATGGGTGGGTATTTCGAGAGTCACTGGTATGGTCGTGTAATTGCGGAGCCAGTAATCTGTTTGTTACAAATCAGAAACTAAAGCTCTAACATTGTCTAATTTGTGTTATGCAATTAAGAACATAAAGAACAGTAAGAAAACCAAAGAAAGGGCCAAGTGGCTGTTCAGGCAGCATGTTAAAAATATTAAAATGATGGATCCAGTTGACAATATTTTCAGGAGACTTATTTAGTGTTTGGTGCCAATTTGTCACGTGGAAATTGCATTTTAAGCCAATATGTTAAGATTGTGTGATATGTATCCAGTGACTGGTTTGTAACCACCAATACTTTACCCTCATGTTACAAAGGTGAAATGCTCTCTTCAAATTTAGCTGAAGTTCAGAAGGTCACAATGTATAATTGCACCGCTGCATGATTGTCACAATTCAAGTGGACATAGTATGAAACGTTCAAGCACCCACCATCACACTTTACTGAAATCTTAGTGGCAACACTGCAGCTATAGGATCTTTCTAAAAACATGCTAAAGACCCCATCAACGAGTCGTCTTCAAACAATGTTCTTCATGGTGAAGTTGCGGTGAGTTTAACCTGTCTGCTGTCAAGTATAGCCAATATGCTGCAGCATTGACAGCTGTGCCCATTTGTGGTGCTGTGACCGATAGCTCAGCATAGGCTTAAAAACATTGAGATGATCACTGTCTCCTGATAAGAATGTGGTTCGTTACTCCGTTGTATGTTGTGGCCCCACAAGAGACCATATGGCATTCTTTAAAGCTCCTTTACACAGAAAGGTGTAATTTTCTTGGTTCATTTGTAAGCAAGTTGGAATTCATTTATCAGATTATACCATAGCCTGTAGTAATCTGTAAATGGAGTGTAAAATGAAGGGTAATTCTGTCTGCTAGTTATTGAATCATTTTTAATGAATTGATAACACGCACACAACCTATAATCATGCTTCCTTTGCAGCTCTACATCGGTTGGATGGAGAACTGTGCTGCAGTTTTTATTGATTAGAAGCAATTCATTTAATTTATTTTTTAGCTTACAACTTGTGATGTACACAACAGCACACTGGCCTTAATAACATTTGTGATTGGGAGAACCTCTTTGCGTCTCTCCTAGTGATCCTTTGTACTAGAAGAAAACGCATTATATGAAAGGACCTATATAAATGTAAAATCCAAAGGGGCTTTACATGCAGAAAGTAAATGTCAAGCAGGAAGTGAATGAGAAGTTGGAAGAAGTGACTGAAGTCACAGGCCAAGAAGTTTTTGAAAATGAGGACAGAAGTAGCAAGGCTGGCGGTTTAGGAAGACAATTTCTTTGTGCAGGAGCGTGGAGACTGGAGATTCTGCCACCAGTAGTGTAGCGGAGAGAGCTGGCGATTGCAGTAGGTTACAGTTGGCTTAGACATAGAGCTGGAGAAGTTTTCAAAGGTAGTTTGGAGCAAGGCCTTGGAGGGATTTGAAGGTGACAGTAAGGATTTTGTAATTGATATACTGGAGATAGAAGAAATCGAGCTGTGAGGTAATCTAAATATGGATGTGGGTTTAAATGGCATCGGGGGTTAAATAGGAGTGAAGGTGATTACGGCTCTGGAGATGGAAATACACATGATCAGTCGGGGAGTAGTTGTGAGCTTTGGACCTCTGCTCAGGAAGAAACAGGATACGAAGGCTGTTCACCTGTAGGTTCAGTCTGATGAGCAGCTGGTGAAGGAAATGGAATTGGGAGCAATTCTGGGTACCTTCAGCCTAACTGATGGAGTGAAGAAAATCCTGACTTGTCGAGGCAGCTGGACTTTTTATTATTCGTTCCTGGGATGTGGGCATCGCTGGCAAGGGCAGCATTCATTGCCCATCCCTAATTGCTTTTGAGAAGGTGGTAATGTGCCGCTGCCTTAAACCGCTGCAGTCCGTGTGGTGAAGGTACTCCCACAGTGCTGTTAGGGAGTGAGTTCCAGGATTTTGACCTGTGACGATGAAGGAACGGCGATATATTTCGAAGTCAGGATCAAATCAAATCAAATCAAATCAACTTTTATTGTCATTGTTAGTGCACAAGTGCAGTACAACGAAATGTAGGCTTGCGGCTCCCGAGAGTGTACAATTTGGATTTGGACACTTAAACATTTCAACATACATTTGTACATATATATTAGCATAAATATGACCATAATAAAGTGCATCGGCAGATGTGCAGGCTTTAGTGTTTATTTGTGGAGTTCAGTAGGATGACCGCCCTGGGAAAGAAGCTGTTCCTAAATCTGGTCGTACGGGTGCGAATGCATCTGTAGCGTCTTCCAGATGGCAGGAGGGCGAACAGACTGTGGCTGGGGTGGGTAGGGTCTTTGATGATGGACCGTGCCCTCCGTAGGCAGCGTTTCTGATATATATGTTCTATGGTCGGTAGCCGGGTGCCGGTAATGCGTTGGGCAGTTTTGACTACCCGCTGCAGGGCTTTCCGGTCATGGGAGCTACAGCTGCCGTACCATACCGTGATACAGTTTGTCAGGATGCTCTCTATAGTGCAGCGGTAGAAGTTAGAGAGGATCGGGGGTGACAGATTACATCCCTTCAGCCTCCTCAAGAAATATAGGCGCTGCTGGGCCTTCTTCACAAGAGAGGAGGTGTTGAGGGACCAGGAGAGGTCTTCCGTGATGTGGACTCCGAGGAACTTAAAGCTGGCCGCCCTTTCCACCTCCGCCCCATTGATGTGGATGGGGGTGTGACTTCCGCCTTTGGACTTCCTGAAGTCCACGATTATTTCCTTTGTTTTCTTGGTGTTAAGGGCCAGGTTGTTGTCGGCGCACCACTTAACGAGATGCTGGACCTCCTCCCTGTAGGCTGACTCGTTGTTGGTGATCTGGCCTACTACCGTGGTGTCATCTGCAAACTTGATGATGGTGTTGGAACCATTAACAGCCACACAGTCGTGGGTGAAGAGGGAGTAGAGGAGGGGGCTCAGCACACATCCTTGTGGGGCCCCCGTGTTCAGGGTCAGTGGGGGGGGGGAGGTGTGGTTGCCTAATTTGACAGACTGGGGTCTGTTTGTTAGGAAGTCCAGGGTCCAGTTGCAGAGGGAAGTGTTCAGGCCAAGAGTTTGGTGGCCAGCTTGTTGGGGACGATAGTGTTGAATGCTGAGCTGTAGTCTATAAACAACATTCTGATGTAGGTCTCCTTACCATCTAGGTGATTCAGTGCCGAGTGTAGAGCAGTAGTGATTGCATCCTCCGTTGATCTGTTTGCCCGATAGGCAAACTGGTGTTGGTCAAGGGAGGCAGGAACACTGGCTTTGATGTGGGCTAAGACCAGTCTCTCGCAACACTTCATTATGATGGGTGTGAGTGCGACAGGTCGATAGTCGTTCAGACGCGTCACAGCCGCTTGTTTAGGCACAGGAATGATGGTGGCGGTCTTGAAGCATGTAGGGACTACTGCCTGGGCCAATGACAAGTTGAAGATGGCGGTGAAGACATCAGCCAGCTGATCAGCACATTCCTTGAGTACCCGTCCAGGGATGCTATCCGGTCCAGTAGCCTTTCGTGTGTTCACTCTGCGTAAAACTTGGAGGTGGTGGTGTTCCCATGCGCCTGCTGCCCTTGTCCTTCTAGGTGGGAAAGGTCGCGGGTTTGGGAGGTGCTGCTGAAGAAGCCTTGGCGAGTTGCTGCAGTGCATCTTGCAGATGGTACACACTGCAGCCACGGTAAGCCGGTGGTGGAGGGAGTGAATGTTTAAGGTGGTGGATGGGGTGCCAATCAAGCAGGCTGCTTTGTCCTGGATGGTGTCGAGCTTCTTGAGTGTTGTTGGAGCTGCACTCATCCAGGCAAGTGGAGCGTATTCCATCACACTCCTGACTTGTGCCTTGTAGATGGTGGAAAGGCTTTGGCAAGTCAGGAAGTGAGACACTCGCTGCAGAATACCCAGCCTCTGACCTGCTCTTGTTGCCACAGTATTTATGTGGCTGGTCCAGTTAAGTTTCTGGTCAATGGTGACATCCAGGATATTGATGGTGGGGGATTTGGCGATGGTAATGCCGTCGAATGTCAAGGGGTGGTGGTTAGACTCTCGCTTGTTGGAGATAGTCATTGCCTGGCACTTGGGTGGCAGGTAACATTCATGCCACCTATCAGCCCAAGGCTGCATGATTACACGGTGACAACTATGGAATCAAGGGTGGAGGCAGAAAGGGAGCATTTGGTGTCATCACATACCTGAAGAAGCTGAAGCCCATGTGAAATAAAGAGTAGCTTGCCTTTCAAAAGCTAGGCTTTATTAACCTTAAAAAACCAGCAGTACATGTTAAGCACCCAGTCTCAACCAAGCTGTAGAGAACTGAATTTAAGATGGCCACCACAGGTCACATGGAATCAACTGACCAATAAGTTTACAGCATATATTTCAAGGCAGGAAAACAGGCAACCAATTACAATGCTTCTTATAAAACAAGAATAATCACCACACCATGCTTGTGGATGATGTTGCTATGGTGGGGGGGGGGGGGGGGGAGGGAGGAGGCGGGGTGGGTGGGGGGGTCAAGCCAAGGATGTTGGACATACCAAAGCTGAACTTACAAGCACAGAAGGGGAAGCATTGGAGAGTTTGAATTGATTGCATCAGAGCAACTTGGAGTGTGATGCTGTAGTGGTGAACCACAGCGGATAGGCAGAGTTCACCGAGGGGAGGAATCGAAAAAAAGTTAATAGTGCACCCTTGTTGTGTTGCAAGTTTGACATACATACTTCTCCCCACTGGACCTTTACACATTATCCTGAATAAACAAAACCATTACATTTTTTCTCCTTTTTATATCCTAAATAAATTTGTGTTGTGCTGGACTTCAAAGGGTTAAAATACAATGGTGATGCCTATTTCAAGGCGTAATGTCACTGTTGACTTTTAACGTGTCATTTCTATTGCTCTCGTGGCACATCTGTTTAACAATTCCACGCCCTTGGCAGAGGTTCAAAGAGTAAATGACAAACCCTGTTGTATTGGTTGTCTAAGTTTGACGAGCAGATTGTTGGTTTCTGCATCTTTTTGCTAAAGAGAAAAGGTGGTAAAGTAACATGCTCTCTACCCCTTCGCAATGTAACTGCAGATCATGTCAGCATTATTTCCTCAGCTTCTTTCAGCTCCTGCCTATTGAACTAGTGTTGAACAGTAACTACAACAAGGCTGCCTTTAGCTGCATTTCTATTCTTGTGCTACTAGTTCCTGCGCACAGTTCATGTTTGGCCAGCAACAACCACATGCTAAACTGGATGGGTTTTTTACACTGGCGGCCCAGCGGGCCTATTTTTTAAATTTGTTCTTCCTGATTGCTACCAATCTGAAGTAAACATGCTGTTCCAGTGGCAGTGTGATCCCCGTATTGATGTCATGAGATCATCACATAGATGCATGTGGTGATGTCATGAAACAAATTTTCTGTGTGTGTGCACTGGACAACTGTTAACAGCTGGCCTGCTCATGCACAATATACCAAAATCCCATGGAGACTGGATACTCTATTTGAATGTAAATGCAGGAGAGTGGTTCACTTGGGTCACTCTTAGATGCAGCAGAAGTTTCTGAAAATTACTGTTGGCTCCTGGATTTAAATAGAGATTTTGAAGTGTGCATTACTTCTGATTACTATGCACATATGCTGTAGTTTTACCTTGTGAAGGCTGACATGCGTTTCTTGAACTTGCAGTTTGTAATCCAAAGACACAACAACATCAGAGACCCATGTTTTAGTGACTCTTGCAATCTGTCATCACCTTAACTACCTCCACATCTGGCTCACTAAATGTACTGAACTGGGTGCATATGTCTGCCTATTTGTATCTTGACACAAGCAAACAGTCCTACAAAGGTGGTCCTACATCAATTCATGGGGTGTCAACAGTATGGTGAACTCAGAGTCTGTAATCTACTGCTGCTCTTACTGTAGGTCCATTGGCGGCCAATTGATGAAAGAGATCTGCAAGCACATGACTCTCATGAAGTAAGCTTGGTAGATCACTATTTAACTATTTGGCCTCCAACAGACCAACAGAAAGACTATAACAACTTGCATTTATGTAGTGCTCCTTGTGTGCAGAAAAATATTTCAGAAAATGTTACAATAAGGAGGAAAGGTTTACCTTGGATACAGTATGTGGAAAGTGATAAAAATGAAGAGGCAAGGATGGGGAACCAAAACCACAGTGAAATAGGAATATTTTTAGTTTTTTTGAAAGGAAGGTAGGTGACCCGATTAATGAAATGGCCAAAAGAGTATTGTGGCTGAACAAACAGTCACTAGTGATGAGGAGAAGTCCGTTGTTAGAGGACCGGAGGGTAGAAGTGGTGAATTAACACAGGAGGAGATCACAAAGATAACACTGAGTGAAGTCATGTAGAGATTTGCCAACAAGGACATTAATTTTGAAATCGGGAAGGTAGGGCTTAGGAGCCAGTGGAGCTTGGGGAAGATAGGGTGAGGGGAATGTGGTAGTTGAAGCGGGTGAGGGGAATGGGTGTGGTGTTTTTAGATGAGTTAAGCTGTGGAAGAGGATTAAGGCTTGGAGGCTAGCTCGGAAGGCATCAGAGAGGTTTGCAGTTTTAGGGCAGCATGGGGAAGAGATGGGGTTGCGGCAGAAAATATTGCAGAGATCCCTTAAAAACCTTGGGCTCTTGCACTCTCTTGTAATACAGCCTTGATCCAAGGCAGGTCTCCAATTCTCTTTTTCCCATCTCAGGTGACATGTATGTCCTTCAATCTCTCACATCCAAAAAACATCTGTCATCCTTTGTCTGGCTCTTAGTAGAGCTGTATTTTCTTTAAAACAGTTTGAAACATTAGCCCAATTTCTTCCTCTATATTAAAGTCTGTTCCACCATGTAAGTTCAGCAATTCTAACTTGACCCCATCAGTTGGCCAACTGTCTAGCTTTACTGTTTGCTCAACATTTCTCTTGCTCATGTGCTCTGCCTCACCCTCTCATCCACTCATAAGAAATAGGAGCAGGAGTCGGCCATTCGGCCCTTCGAGCCTGCTCCACCATTCAAGACGATCATGGCTGATCTTCGACCTCAACTCCACCTTCCTGCATTATCCACATATCCCTTGATTCCCTTAGTATCCAAAAATCTATCGATCTCTGTTTTGAATATACTCAGTGACTGAGCCTCCACAGCCCTCTGGGGAAGAGAATTCCAAAGGTTCACTATCCTTTGTGTGAAGAAATGTCTCCACATCTCAGTCCTAAATGGCCGACCCCTTATCCTGAGACTGTGACCCCTGGTTCTAGACTCCCCAGCCAGGGAAAACATCCTCCCAGCATCTACCTTGTCAGGAGAATTTTATGAAATCACCTCTCATTCTTCTCAACTCGAGGGAATATAGACCAAGTCTACTCAATCTCTCCTCGTAGGACAATCCCCCCCCATCCCAGGCATCAGTCTGGTGAACCTTCGTTGCACTCCCTCTAAGGCAAGAATATCCTTCCTTAGGTAAGGAGACCAAGACTGTACACAGTACTCCAGGTGTGGTCTCACCAAGGTCCTATATAATTGCAGTAAGATTTCTTTACTCTTGTCCTCCAATCCTTTTGAAATAAAGGCTAACAAACTATTTGCTTTCCTAATTGCTTGCTGTACCTGCATATTAACTTTCTGTGATTCGTATTCAAGGACACCCAGGTCCCTTTGAATACCAACATTTCCTAGTCTCTCGCCATTTAAAAAATATTCTGCTTTTCTATTTTTCGCACCAAAGTGGCTAACTTCACATTTCTCCACATTTTATTCCATCTGCCACATTCTTGCCCTCTCCCCTTTGCAGCCTCTCTGCATTCTCCTCACTCACAACTTACTTTCCCACCTAGCTTTGTATCATCAGCAAACTTGGATACATTACACTCTGTCCCCTCATTTCAAGTCATTGATATAGATTGTAAATACCTGAGGCCCAAGCACTGATCCTCTCACAATTCTTGATGTGTAATGTGCTAATATTGCACATATGGTTTAAGTACACGAATTTTTCTTCCCTTACAATTTTCTCCTGAAGACGCTGGCTGATGCTGGGACATGGTTTCATAAGCAGCAGCCACCCTTTGGCACCTCACTCAAGTGGCCATTCCCTGGCATGTGCTGCAGTGAGGGGGCATCACAGCGAAGGCTGATGTGGACCTCACCTGGCATTCATACATGCAAACTTTCCAGTCAGAGCCTCTGGATAGAGATCTGGAACAGAAACTGGCTGATGTTCCCTTGCCAACATATGGGTGATAAAGCAAGTTGCAGCATCCCTGTTAGCCTGCTGAGATCAGCGAACTTAACCTGGACTGGGGATTTATTTGTGTTTTTATATACAGTACGTCATTGATGTAAAATGTACCTGCTAACCTTTTTAACTTCCAAATTTTTATGGAGCAATAAATTTAATGTTTCTACTTTCTGTATTACATTGTCTTTTATGTGAGTCAGTAAGTGGTCTACTGTGGCCTTTTTCAGGTTGACTGAACCTAATGAAACATCCTCTCATTCTCCTCTATTTGTCAAAATCACTGATGTGCATTGGGTGACTGATGAACAAACCATGTCTGCCCAGGGTTTGCAAGTTTGATACAGCACAGTGCCGATCAACTCGCATAAAGTACTTCGACAGTGTGGAACCTGCTGTTGTCTGCCAGATTTGGCACCTCACAGCTTTATTGGATTCATTACCACTAACTCAGCATGGCTGGATCCAGCTTTTAATCAAATTCTGTCAGTATAAGGGGAAAAAAAAGCAATGGGCCTTACATCCAGAAACTGAATCTGAGTTGCTCCTTTAGACCATTAAACATTATGCTGAAACAGCTCAATTTAAAAACCAGACCATCTTTTTAACTTTTCTATTTATTTAGCTAATTGTGTTGAAATCAAGACTAGTTGGACTGTCTCCTAATGAATTCTTCGAACCTCAAAACTGTGGAACTCCTTCTCAGTCTTCCCTTCGTTATATAATCAACAGACTTTAAAACCCAAAGCTTGGTGTCATCTCGGCACTGATTCTAGATCTCAGCTTCTCTCCTACTCTTTTCAACCTTGGCGATTGCTTTATAGATACAGCCCTTGACTTAGGTTTCTCAATTTAAAAATAATTCAGCACAGTCCATTACATATAAGTATTCCATTACATGTCACCAAAAATTCAGAAAAAGTCATAGTATCTGATTAATATTGCCTATCTATTGGAGTGTAGTATCTACTGTAGTTATATTCCCCAAAATGAAAAAGTACTTTTGGGAGCTGGTATCTGACTTCTGTGATTAGTTCTCTGCCCTGGATTTGCTAAATACTGGGAAGGTTGATGAACTTTGATGACAACAGAAGTAAATCGAGCTTATTCTGTAAACTATGCTCCATTTCCAGTAATTGCAGAGCAGCACAATCAACAGGTGCTCAGTAGTATAATCATTGAATAAATTAAAACCGAGCTTGCAATGCAATAGTAAACCTCCAGCTAGGTGTGATTTGTGTAACTGGATTTGTCATAATAGAAAGCAGTGTTGTAGAAATGGTGTCAAGTGTCAGGGGTGAAGCAATGCATAATTATTTTATTTGTCTATTTGCCCAGGAACATACGTGACCTTTCATAGCATTGCTTTCTGTGTTTGATCACAGTGGCCAGGCTGTGGCTCACAATTGATTTGGGGATGGGCCTTATCCACCAATACGTGACGGTGCTTTTGGGCGATTCTGAGAAGAGTGACGAAGATATTTCTGTCACCTGAGGCGCTCAGAAGTGAATATGTAATTGAAAGGGGGACATGTTCCAGGTTTATAAGCCGCTAAAGCATAGTGTACATACAAGGTTATTAACTGGTGAATTTGGAACTTTAGTTCATGTATATAAAATTGATGGATCCGCCCTGAGATTAAAAGTAATTTACTTCCCCCACAGAGTAGTCGTTACGTATAGCAGACTCAAAAGCTGTTAATGCTGTGTTAATTGCTGCCTTTTAAGAAGAGCCGAGTAAATAAGCAGAAACAGGAATAATTGTTATAATGTTAAGTGCACATTGGAGTTTTGTTTGATATACCTTGCAGGAGAAGTGGTGGAGAGGAGCTTGGAAAACCATTTTCTCCAGAGAGCGCAAGGGTAGAGCGCGTTGAGAGAGGATTGTACGTGGTCTGTGGAAGCAATAGTTTTGACGGTCCAATTGGCCTTTTCTCATTCCCTTCTTTCCCGTGCTTGAATGTATAATTTGAAACAAATTTGTCAGTCCAGTGTTTGAAAGTATTCTGTTCTGATTTCTTGAACATAATGTTGTCGGGTATGGTTGAAGATGTTTGGCGCTCACTCAATGGTTCATTTGGCATAGGTAGTGTGTGTTGGCGCTGCACAGACCATAAAGACCTAGGTTTGATCCCTCGTTTGTGCTTTGTGAACTGATCTCTGTCATATGAACAGGAGTAGGCCATTCAGCCCCTCAAACCTGTCCTGTTATTCTGTTCGATCAGGGCTGATCTGCACCTCCACTCCGTTTACCCGCCTCTGCTCCACATTCCTTGCTACTCTTATCTAACAAATCTATAGAACTCCGTTTTGAAAGTTTCAATTGGCCCAGCATTCACTGCCTTTTGGGGGGGAGAGTTCCAGATTTTCGCTACCCTTTGTGTGAAAAAGTGATTCCTGATTTCACTCCTAAATAATCTAATGCTAATTTTAATATTGTGCCCTCTTGCTCTGGATTCTTCCACCAGAGGAAATCGTTTCTCCATATCTACCCTATTGTATCAGTTTAAACATCTCGCTCCTCAATCTTCTAAACTCCAGCGAATACAAGGCAAGTTTATGCAACATGTCCCTGTAATTTAACCCTTTCAGTCTCAGTATCATTGTGGTGAATCTGTGCTGTACCCACTCCAATATGTAGTGCGGTGCCCAAAACTGAACACAGTACTCCAAATGGGGTCTGACCAGGGGTCTGACCCAGGCTCTGTACAACTGAAGCATCACTTCTTCTTTTCTGAATTCCAACCCCACCTTGCGATAAAGGCCAACCTTCCACTAACTTTCTTCATTACTTTTTGTACATGTACATGAGTTTTTAGTGATTTATGTACATGGACACCCAAATCCCTTGGCTCCTCCACAACTCCTAGTCTCTTACTATTGAGAAAATATTCCGATTTGTCTTTACCGGATCCAAATACCTCATACTTCCCCACGTTGAACTCCATCTGCCACAGCTTTCTCCACTCACTTAGTCTGTCCCTTTGTATCTTCCTGCTCCCATCTGTGCAACTTACTGTACCTCCTAACTTGGTGGTGTCTGCAAATTCAGGTATGCAACTGCCTATTCTTTCATCCAAGTCATTAATATATGTGGTGAAGAACGGCGGCCTCAGCACAGATTGCTGGGGAACACCACTTGCCACATCTCGCCAGTCACAGAATCACAGAAACCCCACAGTGCAGATCGAGCCTGCACCGACACATATCCCACCCGATCCCCGTAACCCCTACATCAACACATATCCCACCCTATCCCCGTAACCCCACATATTTAATCCCCCTAACGCTAAGGGTCAATTTATCATAGCCAATCAACCTAACCCGCACATCTTTGGACTGTGGGAGGAAACCGGAGCACCCGGAGGAAACCCACGCAAACACGGGGAGAATGTGCAAACTCCACACAGTCACCCGAGGCCGGATTCGAACCCGGGTCCTTGGCGCTGTGAGGCAACAGTGCTAACCACTGTGCCACCGTGCTGCTTCTTTTGAGGAAGAAAGTTCCAGATTTCCACGACCCTTTCTGTGAATGAATAAAAAAAAGTATTAAGGCACAGTAGAGTAGACAGGAAGGATGTGATGTGGCCTTGGATGTCAAAGACACCTGGGAGATTAAAGCTGTTCATCCTGTGAAAGAGCGGTTCAATTTATTCCCACACCCCAGCCTTTTCCCCAGAACCCTGAAAATTAGTCTCTTCAAGTACATGTCCAATTGCCTTTTGAAAGTTCCTATGGAATCTGCTTCCACCACCCTTTCAGGTTCCAAATCTTAACAACCCTTTGTGAAAAAATACCTCCACATTTCCCCTCTAGTTCTCGTGCCAATTATTTTAAATCTATGACCCCTGGCTACCAATCCACTCGCCAGAAGAAACAGTTTCTCCCTGTTTGCTCAATCAGAACCCCTCAGAATTGTGAATACCTCTATTGGGTGTCCCCTTAACCTTCTCTGCTCTAAGGAGAACAATCCCAGCTTCTGCAATCTCTCCACATAACTGAAGTCCCTCATTCTTACTATCATCCCAGTAAACCTCCTTCTTACCCCCTCCAAGACCCTGACATCCTTCCTAAAGTGTGGTTCCCAGAATTCTACACAATACTCCAGCTGAGGCCCAACCAGTGATTTGTAAAGGTTTAGCATGACTTCCGTGTTTTGAATTCAATGCCCCCATTTACAAAGCCAAGTATCCCACAAGCATTCTTGACGGCCTTATCAACTTGCCCGGCCACCTTCAGAGATTTGTGAACATGCCCCCCAGGTCCCTCTGCGCTTCCACAACCCTCACAATAGAACCATTTAGATTATACTGCCTCTCCATGTTGTTCCTCCCAAAGTGCACCACTTCACACTTACTGCATTAAACTGTATCGCTCATGTGTCTGCCCATTTCACCAGTCTGCCTTTGTCCTCCTGAAGTCTGCTACTATCCTGCTCACTATTCACTACGTTGCCAAGTTTTGTATCATCCGCAAACTTCAAAATTGTACTTTCTATACCGAGTTGTTTATTTATATACAAGAAAAGCTTATTGTGAATTGTCTCAGATTTCTCACAGATTTGTCTCCATTCTGAATAAAATATCATCCTTTTCCTCATTCAGTTCTTCAATCAAGTTCCGCTCTTTTCATCCAAAATATTGCGCGATTTCGAAAATTCAGAGTCGATGAGGTTCTGCGATTGATTCGACTGTTCCTTTAAGGGGGGAACTACTTTCTACAGCTCATGTATACTGTAGTACTGGCAGTGACCACACCTGTATATAACGCTGAGTAGTAATCTGTTGTTTCAGTTGCAGTCTGAGCCACGTTGAGTGGCTCAGACTGCAACTGAAACAACAGATTACTACTCAGTCAGAGAAGGTTCCCATGATCCTGACTCTCTCTCTCCTATCTCCCAACCAATTACCAACCCCTGTCACAAGGACAGTCAGGATAACGGTTGGATGCTACACTTGATGTCGGAGCCTCTGGGCTAGGAAGGGAGAATAACCAGCCTGGGCTCCTGCTCCTGACTACAATCCAATCATTCCTGTTAGAAAGTGGACCGTGGGAAATCAATTGAGCAACAAGCTTAGCTTTGATGCCCCTGTTGTCAATTAGACTTCTGCCATTCCCTGTTTAGGTTACTACATGAACAGTGGCCACATGGGCAAGGTGCTTGTGGAACTGCAAGCCAGTGCATTCAGGAGGGGAGGGGGAAATGCTTTTGAGTGTGTGGTGGGTCTTGACTCATCAGCCCAGTTAGCATGCCATCCATTCAGCTTCAGTGGGCAATTCTTGAAACTAGCCAGCTGATGGCTTGATATATTTCCGCTCGGTAACTGGATAGATTAAAAAGTAAGGTACTAAAGGTTTTCTGCAATTATATTCTAAAGTTTAGTTTAAATTTGATATGGAATATGCTGAATTATTGTAGTTATACTGTGGTAATTTGCCAACAGCAGCATCCATGTGCCACTCCTACTGGTGCCATTCCTACTGCCACCACTATCCAACAAGGATGGGGGCTCCACACCTTTGACAGCATGGAGGACCCACATTTGTGGGGTCCTAAAAGCTGGTGCTAGCGGCAGTGCAAAGTATGGACCTCCATCCTTACTGGGCCTCCAGTTGATCAAAGTTGCAAGTAAAATCAGGGAGAGTCGTGCTTGTAGGTCTCTGTTTGAATGCTGCCTTCCTAGTCCAATCGTATTCAGATTTCCAGCATCCGCAGTATTTTGCTATTATATTCTCGCCCAATGTCGACACACGCACTTTCTGTAGGAATGGGAACAAACTTTAGCACAGGGACATTGTAGTGTCCCTACTGCCTAGTACATCACAAATTGGGACATTTTGGCCTGCATAGTTAACTAACCTGCTGACTTTACCAACATAGCCAGCACGAGCGCATCATTCATGTTGCAATGATCCAGTGGCCACGAGTAAAGTTCCAGAAAATGTCGATTGTGACCATTGTTTACAAACTACTGATTTAGAAACATCAAGTAAGTTGGAGGTTCTTTGGACCATGCTCTCAATGTTGAAGGAATATAAATAGATGTGTATTACCGCTGGGATAGTTCTGTTGTCTTGACTTAACACTGCTTAGGTTTTTCAGAGACCCAGCTGATTTCACTTGGTCAGGGTACAGATGCACCAACAGTTTCCTGGAAATGAAACACAAAATAAAAGAAACGATGATGCTCCAAACTTTTTTTTAAGCGTAGACCCACGAAAGCTGCAGCATTCTCTGTTTGTTTATTTCCATCTGCTTTGGTTTCAGCAACAAAAGAATCCATTGTTCATATTTATTTATTTTTCACATACCTTGGGAAGGGGTCTGTCATCATGTGGAGCAAAAATACAGCGACTACGAGTGAGAGCCATGGGATGCTCTCCTGTTCTGCACCATTTTAGTACTTTAAACACAGACCATTTCATTGTAGCTCCTCTGAACCTGCCCCCCTCTCTCCCTCCTGAGTTCCAATTACATAGTGTGCCACTCCTTCCTCAATATGTTGCAATCAAGATTCTTTGCACCATCATCTACTCTAACTCACTTTTTTAGGACTTTAAAACTGAAACTCTTTACTTCCCTCAGCCTTCCTTTACTCGACAATCTAAAGGCTTTCAAACCTCAAGCTTGGTGTCACATAACCACCACTACTTTTTTTAAGTTCATCTTTTCTCATATTCTTGCCATTATTGAAGAGTCCTATCTTATGGGCCTTGGCTCTTCACTGAGGATTTCTCAATTTAAAAAAAAAATGTCCCGTCTCTGGCAATAGTTACACCCTGTAGGAAAAGTTATTTTGAATCTTTTATTCTATTCTGAACTGATTGTTCATTAGTGACTGTGACAGCATCATTCCAGGTGCAGTAACTCAGCCAGGTTACTTCAGCATCATTTCCCTCCCCTGCATCCTCCACTGCCAAGACGGCAAGAGCAGCAGCGTCATGGAAGTTCCCCTCAAGTCGCACGCCATGCTGACTTGGACATATATTCTGCCGTTCCTTCATTGTCACAGTCAGTATTCCACAATTCCCCTGAACACCATGAGGAGTGCATAATCAGCACTCGGACTGCAGTAGTTCAAAGAGAAGATTTACCACCACCTCCGGCCAATAAATGCAGCCTTACCAGCCTCGCCCACATCCCAAGAACAAATGTGTAAAAACCTGTTGGTGTAACTGTAGCACCGAGATGCTTCTGTTCTCTATTAAAGCAATGTTCCAGTCAATTTAAGCTTCAGCTCAATCTTGCTCCAAGCTACAGATTTTGAACATAAGATCATAGGAATTGCTAGATGAAAAAAGACCACGGTCCATCTAGTTCACCTTCTGCCACCCTGGTTGTCGCATGATATAATGACAATGGAATTGACAAATTATAGGAATAAGTCTCTTATTAATGAGTCTACAACAGAACCAGACATGACGCGAGGAAAACCCCAGTGGTGGAGAGCTTTGGGAACCATAGGTTCAAAGTCACCAGTTCCTCCTAAGCATGCTGTACTTACCACATATCATGTCTCAAATTATGCATACACGATCTTGTAGGGCCTTTCCACTATTTAGTGTCATCTCAGCAACAACAACTTGCACTTCAGAGGCTTAATCAGACAAAAATGGATGGTGATCTAAAAAAATGAGAGATTAGAGGGGTACCAAAAGCTTGGTCTATGTTGTGAGTTTTAAGGAGGGTCTTAAAGAAGACAGAGGTGGAGAGGCAGTGGAGTTTATGAAGTGAATTCCAGAGTACGAAGTCTAGACAGCTGAAGGTAGAGTCGCCAATGGTGGGGCGAAGGGTGGGATACATAAGAGACCAGAGTCAGATGAACAGAGTTCTGTAGGGTGTAGGAGTGGTGGAGATTACAGAGATAGGGAGGGGCGAAGCCATGAAGGGATGAAAACACATGCATGAGGATTTTAGCATGTAAGTGTTGGGGGACCAGGAGTCAATGTAGGTCAACAAGGATGGGGGTGATAGGTAAACATGACATGACGTGTGGGATAGGATGTGGGCAGAAGAGTTTT
Organism: Somniosus microcephalus; assembly: GCF_052327205.1. Taxonomy (NCBI): domain Eukaryota; kingdom Metazoa; phylum Chordata; class Chondrichthyes; order Squaliformes; family Somniosidae; genus Somniosus; species Somniosus microcephalus. The sequence goes on from NC_141018.1 coordinate 36,829,948, forward strand.
GGAGGAGCTGATGTTTATAAAGGGTGGACGCTGGTTAGGAGAGCATTGGAATATACAAATCTGCAGGTGACACAGGCATGGATGTGGGTTTCGGGGTACGGCAGCACAGTGGTTATGTTACTGGACTAGTAATCCAGAGGCCTGGAAATGATCCAGAGACACAAGTTCAAATCCCACCATGGCAGCTGGGGAATTTAAATTCAGTTAATTAAATATTTCTGGAATTAAAAAGCTAGTATCAGTAATGGTGACCTTGAAACTACTGGATTGTCATAGAAACCCATCTGGTTCACTAATGTCCTTTAGGGAAGGAAATCTGCCATCCTTACCTGGTCTGACCTATATGTGACTCCAGACCCACAGCAATGTGGTTGACTCTTAACTGCCCTCTGAAATGGCCTAGCAAGCCACTCAGTTGTACCAAAACGCTGCAAAGAAGTATACACGGACTGCAGCGGTTCAAGAAGGTGGCTCACCACCACCTTCTCGAGGGCAATTAGGGATGGGCAATAAATGCTGGCCTTGCCAGTGATGCCCACATCCCATGAAAGAATTTTTAAAAAGTGCTGAGGTGGGCAATATCACAGAGGTGGAAGTAGGCAGTCTTGGTGATGGAGAGTATATAGGTTTGGAAGCTGCAGGAGTTCCTCAGGGCTGTGTCCTAAGCCCAGCCATCTTCAGCTGCTTCAGCACTGATCGTCCCTCCATCTTAAGGTCAGAAGTGGGGATATTCGCTGATTGCAGTGTTCAGTTCCATTCGCAATTCCTCAGATAATGAAGCAATCCGTACCCACGTGCAGCAAGACCTGGACAACATCCAGGTTTGGCTGAAAAGTGGCAAGTAACATTTGCGGTACACAAGTGCTCGGCAATGATTATCTACAAGAAGAAAGAGTCTAACCACCTCCTCTTACCATTCAGTGGCATTACTGTTGTTGAGTCCCCCACCATCAACATCTTGGGAGTCACCATTGATCAGAAACTTAACTGGACCAGCCACATAGATACTGCGTCTAAAAGAGCAGGTCAGAGGCTGGGTATTCTGTAGCGTGTGACTCACCACCTGACTCCTCAAAGCCTCTCCACCACCTACAAGGCCCAAGTCAGGAGTATGATGGAATACGCTCCACTTGCCTGGATGAGTGCAGCTCCAACAATACTGAAGAAGCTCGACACCATTCAGGACAAAGCAGCCCGCTTGATTGACACCCCATCCACCACTGGCGTACCGTGGCTGCAGTGTGTACCATCTACAAGATGCACTGCAGCAAATTGCCAAGGCTTCTTAAACAGCACCTCCCAAACCCACGACTTCTACCACCTAGAAGGACAAGGGCAGCAGACGCATGGGAACACCACCACCTCCAAGTTCCCCTCCAAGTCACACACCATCCTGACTTAGAAATACATCGCCTTTCCTTCATTGTCGCAGGGTCAAAATCCTGAAACTCCCTCCCTAACAGCACTGTGCGAGTACCTTCACCACACGGACTGCAGAGGTTCAAGAAGGAGGCTCCCTACCACCTTCTCGAGGGCAGCTGGGGATGGGCAAAAAATGCCAGCAACGCCCACATCTCATGACTGAATTAAAAAAAAAGCTCAGCTCCGAGTCGAATACGACACCGAGATTGCTAACAGTCCCGTTCAGTCTGAGACAATGGCCAGGGAGAGGGATGGAATTGGTGACGTTTGTATGAAGCTTGCGGTGCAGGCCGAAGACAATGGTTTCAGTTTTCCCAATGTTTAGCTGGGGGAAATTATGGCAAAAGGAGGAGGCGGGATGATGCACCATGATCACAGTCACCAGAGAGGATGTCATTTTGAAACCTATGTGTCGAGATTCAAACATTGAGTTGTTGGAAAGAGGGCCACAGATTTTCAAGGCTACAACATGCTGAACAGCTAGAATCACACATGAAGAATGGCCACCTGGATGTGACACTGGAGAGCTTTGCCTATATTTACTTTGTGCTGTGCTGTGTCTTTGCCTGACATGTTCATTAAATAAAACTAGCTCTTTGCCATAAAGCTATGTCAAGACTATCTGTTTTCTATTAGAAGTAGCTGAGTAGCTGCAAAATTTGTTTGAAAACACTGGGATTCTTGAAATATCTTGGTGGGAAGAGAAGAGGCTGGTACACAAAGTCAGCATGATCAGGAGTAAAAGGGTAATAAACATACTCTATTGTTGGAAAAACTCCGTGAAATTGGTATGAATGCAGTATTCAGCACTCATTAAAGGCAATCTATTCCTGTCACTATTGCTGAAGATATTTTAATGAAACAGCTTATATTGGAATGCCAGCTATTATTTCCCATGAATTATTGTTGCTTATCACTCGATTAGCGTGATTGCAATCTAGTCATTAGTCTTTTAGATTGTATAAAATCATACATTAAGTAAGAGAAGAGCTACCCAAAGTGATAACAATTGCCAACAGGTTAATGTCCAAAATAGAATAAAACCACCTCCATATCTTATGAAGTTATGAATATATGGGAGTGATTCCAAGCTTGGAAACTCCATATCTTATCAAGTTATGAATGCATTTACAAACCCAGAACTTCACTCTTGAAAATGGACAATCGTGGTAAATGTATGGATCTTGTTTATGCCATTTCAAAGTCAAGTTCAGATCGCAGCTACTGTTTTGATTTGCTGATGATTGCTATAAAATGCAAAATTTTCTGTATCTTCAACAAGCTTTGCTTGTTTGTTTGTTGCACAATTCCAGAAACCTAGTGAACTAACAATGGAATCAATTTCTAGTGGTCACCGCTTGTAGTGATCATGCAAAATTAGTGCTCAAATCACAGCTGCCAAAACCTAATTATAATCATCCTATTTCCCGTCAGTTGTACTGGTATTGTTTTTAAACAGAGCAGCGTGTTGCACAGGTGAGCAGCGCGTTGCACAGGTGAGCAGCGCGTTGCACAGGTGAGCAGCGCGTTGCACAGGTGAGCAGCGCGTTGCACAGGTGAGCAGCGCGTTGCACAGGTGAGCAGCGCGTTGCACAGGAGAGCAGCGCGTTGCACAGGTGAGCAGCGCGTTGCACAGGTGAGCAGCGCGTTGCACAGGTGAGCAGCGCGTTGCACAGGTGAGCAGCGCGTTGCACAGGTGAGCAGCGCGTTGCACAGGAGAGCAGCGCGTTGCACAGGAGAGCAGCGCGTTGCACAGGCGAGCAGCGCGTTGCACAGGCGAGACAGGCGAGCAGCGCGTTGCACAGGCGAGCAGCGCTCCAGTTGCTCGGCAGCTCCGTCTTTCCTCTTAATATAAGTGTTTAATAGCTGTTAATATCACCGTTTTCTTTCATTTAATTTATTCAGTGTCAAATCAGCATTCAGTGTGGAATAATGCTGAGCACGTACCAGCAATTTAAACAGCAGTGGTGTGCCAAACCTTCTATGGGGGCGCGAGATGACGAATAATTGTGCCGTAAATGGGGCACAAGTTTACATAGAAACATAGAAGATAGGAGCAGGAGTAGGCCATTCGGCCCTTCGAGCCTGCTCCCATTCAACGAGATCATGGCTGATCATCCAAACCCTAGCACCCGGTCCCTACACCGACAGCCATCCCACCCAAGCCCTATCCCCGTAACCCCACGTATTTAATCCCCCCTAACACTAAGGGCCAATTTTTTATCATGGCCAATCAACCTAACCCGCACATCTTTGGACTGTGGGAGGAAACCGGAGCACCCGGAGAAAACCCACGCAAACACGGGGAGAATGTGCAAACTCCACACAGACAGGCACCCGAGGCCGGATTTGAACCCGGGTCCCTGGCGCTGTGAGGCAACAGTGCTAACCACTATGCCACCGTGCTTATGGTAATTGGAAATATTACAGGTGGAGCTGCCTCAGTGCAACAACTCCTGGGAAGCATGTGGACATTGGGTAAGGCCAGGATTATCAGAACAGAAATGGTCCCCACAACTGAATGGCCCGTTGACACAAGTCAACAGAACAGAAAAAGGAGCCTTACGGCAAATGTTAGGAGTAAGATTCAGTTAATAGTGACCAGGAAGATTATGGAAAGTACAGGAGGGAATTGAAAAAGTTAATGTAAGAGGCAAAGAGAATTTGGGGCAAAGATTAGCAGGTGACATTAAATTGAACCCTAAAACATTTTATAAACCTATAAAGTGCAAGAGAATAGCTAGGGAAAAAGTTGGGCTGATGAAGTACCCAAAAGGAAGTCACCATGTAGAGGCAGAGGACATGGCTAAAGTATTAAGTGAGTACTTTGCATCTGTCTTCACAAAGGAAGTGGATGATGTGAAGGTTACCCTAGAAGTGGAGAGGGAAGTTATGGACAGGATAATAATAGATACAGAAGACATACCAAGAAGATTAGCATTACTGAAAGTTGGTAAGTCACCTGGTCCGGATGGATTGCATCCTAGGTTGCTGAAAGAAGCGAAGGTAGAAACAGCAGAGGCATTGGTCACAAGCTTTCAGCCCTCATTGGATACAGGAGTAGTGCCGGAGGATTGGAGGGTTGCTAATGTTATACCACTGTTCAAGAAAGGGAAGTGGGATAAACCAGGAAACTACAAGTCAGTCAGCCTAACATTGGTGGTGGGGAGATTATTAGAAACCATTATCAGGGTCAAAATCAACTTCAATTTGCAACAGCATGGGTTAATCAACGAGAGCCAACATGGATTTGTTAAATGCAAATCGTGTCTGATTAACTTAATTGAATCTTTCATCAAGGTAGTGCACTGGATGTTGTGCATGTATGGACTTTCGGAAGGCATCCAACAAAGTGCCACACTGGAGGCTTTTTAAGAAGATGGAAGCTCATGGAATTAAGGGGAAAGTGCCGATATGGATAAGGAATTGGCTCAATGACAGGAAGCAGAGGGTGGTGGTGGTGGGTGGATGTTTTTCAGACAGGAACAAATGTGTTTTGGTGGCGTTCTGTCAGTGTTACTCACGTGTGACTATAATGCTTAAAATGGCACTGTTCTTGTATGTACTAATCTGTAGCTGTACGGTGATAATTTTTTGTAATTGAGAAACAAAGGTGTAGGGCAAAGGTCCAGAGTGCATGACACCATCAAGTAGTGAAAATAGTAGGAAAGGACAAGGTAAATTTAAATAGTAACGATTGGATAGTTTGTTTTAAAACCCGAAGAGGAAGGAAGCATTAAAGGTTACAAGTTCCACAGTTTTGAGGTCCAGGAACAGACAACTTAAGGTTGAGACTATATGATGTTGACTTCAACATAGTGAGGGTGAAATGCTTAGAAGGAATGAGAGGAAAGTTCAGAGGAGCAGTGACCATAGTAGTCTTGATAGAATAGAGGCAAGAAAGGGTGTGACGAGCAGAGACGAGAGTGTGTTGAGGCTAGTGTGAGAGATGTTGCTTCTTGGATAAGCTTTTACTCATGGATGATGAAACCATTCCCCTTGCTGTGCATGAAGGTAGTTTGATCAGGGAGTGTAACCACAGTGGAAATTTAAAAAAAACTTTTTTCAACTCTTATCCTGGTAAAAGCAGGCCTTACACCTGCTTTTACCAGGCACAAGAATTGTAAGTGTTTTCTGCGGGCGGAGGGTCTCCAAAAAACGGAACTATCCGCCCACAGAGGCCCTGCTCCTGGGCAGGCGGAGGGTCTCTCAGGAGCTTTCTTGACAGATCGGAAATGCCGGTTTCCAGCACATGCGCAGTGCATGCCTAAAACTGGCATTTCCGTTGGCCTTATGGGTGAGTACACAGCGCATACACACTCGTAGGGACCGGAATTTCTGCCCCAATATAAAGTGAATCAATGTATTCTAATTCTTCTTCCCCGCCACCCCCCCCCCCCCCCCCAATCTCCCCCACTCATTATGTATAATAGCATTTCAGTGAAGGGGTTCTTCCGTCTTCTTAAGGTGTTAACTCACCATTGAGTGATTTTTGCATGAGCACCTGTAGCCATCCGCTGTCTTGCTTGCACAAGTGGTTGTTATTCATGTGTGAGCTGAGGTATTGTGTTGGCAGACTATTTGACTTTGGAAGGAATTACAGTTGAGCTCAATCCTGTCTAACATCCACACGTCTGTTTTTCCCACCAGCAGTCACTTTTTGCAATGACCAGGCTTGGGAACCCAGCCTGATTCGTCCCACCATGGACAATTTACTGGATCCTAGTACTGCCCCTGCTGCAATCAGCTAACTCAACACAGACTGCGAATCAGTCCTAACACTTCCCTGATCTGTATGGTGGGGAGGGGGAGTGGGGGCATGGCGGTGGGGGGGGGTTGAGTCAAAGCTGAGTCTTTTATACATTTCTAGTACACATTCCAGAATCTGTTGTCGGTGTGAATTAAATATATTTGAAATTTTTAACGAGGCCTGATCACTCAGTGCCCATGTTTATCTGTCAGTGCTGTCACTGCAGCAGATAGAAACACAGAAGATAGGAGCAGGAGTAGGCCATTCGGCCCCTCGAGCCTGTTCCGCTATTTAATGAGATCATGGCTGATCATCCAAACTCAGTACCCTGTCCCTGCCTTCTCCCCATACCCCTTGATCCCTTTAGCCTTAAGAAATATATCTAACTCCTTCTTGAATATATTTAATGAATTGGCCTCAACTGCCTTCTGTGGTAGAGAATTCCACAGGTTCACCACTCTCTGGGTGAAGAAATTCCTCCTCATCTCTGTCCTAAATGGCTTACCCCTTATCCTTAGACTGTGACCCCTGGTTCTGGACTTCCCGGCCATCGGGAACATCCTTCCTGCATCTAGTCTGTCTAGTCCTGTTAGAATTTTATAAGTTTCAGTGAGATCCCCTCGCATTCTTCTAAACTCCAGCAAGTATAAGCCCAATCGACCCAATCTCTCCTCATACGTCATTCCTGCCATCCCAGGTATCAGTCTGGTGAATCTTCGCTGCACTCCCTCCATGGCAAGAACATCCTTCCTCAGATAAGGTGACCAAAACTGCACACAATACTCAAGGTGTATTGTGTACTGCATATTGTATAGTGCTTCAGTAAACATTTTAAAGGAACGAAAAGCCAGTGGGAAATATTATTTGAGGCTCCCAAGTTCGTTTGCTTGGAATTCGGCTTTTAACAGCATTTTCAGATGAGATTCTCTTCTTCTAGTCAAGCACGCCTGTGAATTGCATATATATATATATATATATATATATATATATAATATATATATATATATATATATATATATATGACGGGGATCTTTACAAAGTGACCCTGATTCAGTTTGTTTAGTTCGTTGACCCGGCTTCCCTGCTTGCTTTTCAATTCGGGGTCAAGTTTGTAATCCTCCACTTCCTCGTTTCATTGTTCACCATTTGATCTGTATTTCGTATCTCTCTCACACATACTCTTCTATACATGTGCATGGAAATAAGCCATAAAAGGAAATGGCAAAGCATCTTTCAAGTTTCCTTTTGTGGCCGCTCTTGAATTTGTGTTTTGTTGAGTGGGGTCAGAAGTCTGAGATCACAGTGAAGCTAACTCGCTGGTAACGAAGTGTGAGCGATTCAGAGGAAATGCAGAGATGGTGGAAATGTGTCGTGTCCATCAGTAAATAAAGATGGACTCTCGGATAAAATGCTCATTGTCTTTGCAAATCATTTCTGAGAAGCCCTGTGACACTTGCTGAAGTATAATTTAACTGCATTTAAAAAATGTATTCAGAAAAAGTAAAAGAAACTTATACTACTGACCATGAATGTACAGCGTGCTATTTACAAATACTATGTGCAGTGTAATATGTGAATTGTACCTTTTCTGGAAAATTTAATAATTCAGTATCAAAGCAAGGTCTGTTTCAGCATAGGTACCTTAAAAGTACAAGTTTTAATTCATGTGAAAAAAAATTCTGCATATTCTTCAACTAAAGATTGGGAAGACCCAAGCACCCTTGCCACTGACTCCAACATCCTTCGTGGCTGCTGGCTGCACCAGACTGTTCACAGCCCTGGCATGCTTTTCGACACCTTGCTGAGCTTCTGACTCCAAAGATTCTCCACCACAAAGACTGCCAACTTTCACTTTTGCAACGTGCCTGCCTCTGCTCTTACCTCAGCCCATTCATCACTGAAATCCTTATACATGACTTTATCACCTTCAGACTCTTGTACTCCAATATTGTCCTTGCCTGCTTCCTATCCTACCATCCTCCATATAAACTCCAGCTCATCTAAAACATTGTTGCTCGTATCCTGTCCTGCGCCACCCCGTTTGCCCATCACCCAAGTTCTTGCTGACCTACATTGGCTTGCAGTTCCTTCAACACCATGGGCACGAAATTCGGTTACGCCCCGTTTCGGGGCAGTAAACTGAGTAAAGGCTGGACATTTAGTGCCCGGCGCGGAAGTACTGCTCTGGCCGCTAAATTTGGTTTACCGCCCCACACAAAGTTGAGTGCAATGTCGGGCACTCCACTTCCTGGTGGGGTGGTAACCGAGGCGATGTCGGGGCGCAATCGGCAGCGCTCGGTGGACGCTGCTGCGTTAAAACGCCCCTCCCCTTCAGTTAAAGGGGAGGGCTGCCGCTGCACACTCTGCAGGGCCTCCGATGGCCCACACTAGGCCACCAGGGCGGCGTAGTACTGCGGCGATAATTTACTTCGTACAGTATTAGGACTGAATAAACTGCTGTTATGCCACTTAATTACACTAGTTTCTGTGATGTGCCCGATGCTGTCACTGATTCTGGTGACACATTTTAAGTGAAGTTTTCCTAACTTTGTAGAAACCAGGGGAGGAGAAAAAGCAAACTGAATAGTTGGAGAAGGCAGCCTGCAATAACTGACACTGTTTATAACAGGCAACTAAAAAGTTAGTGTCGAGACTAATAAGATGAGATGCTTTTGGTATTAAATTGTATGTTATAATTTTTTGTGTTGCATTGCATATTATTTTTCATTATTATTACTATAAATTTTGGTGTTTTATTGTCGTAACACATTTTCAGTGCTCATTTATAAAAAAAAAGTGAAACCTAATGTGGTGGTAATTGAGAAAATATAGTAAAATAACTATATTTACAATAGCTACACTAGCTTCCATCATATTGAATCATGTCATTGTTATCCGAGTTACTGACGGTCATAAGTCACTTGCATCATTTTGGTGCGGTTTATTGAGAATTTGTTTTCCATTATGATTGCAGGAAAGCCCATTCTTGTGAGATTACATTTTGCTTGAACCTTGCAACGTACATTTGCAGTGTGTGCGGCATTTCCTTTCCAACAAACTGAGATTCTTTAGTGATTCACTTATCCAAGGGAATATTACTAATCATGAATAAATTGTATGTCCTTTACCTTTTGGAATATATACTGAGAGTTCTTACGAGTCATAAACAATCCTGATTCAGATATTCCATGCAAGTTGATCAATTTCATTGCTGATGCTAAATTGGGAGACAGAGTTGCATCTAATGGAGCAGCCAAGGAAATAATAAGAACCCAGAAAAATGTTGCAAATGTGCAGAATTTTTCCAGATAAAATTCAATACTAATAATAATAATCAACTTTATTGTCATTGTTAGTGCACAAGTGCAGTACAACGAAATGTAGGCTTGCGGCTCCCGAGAGTGTACATTTAGATTAAGACATTTAAACATTCAACATTCATTTGGCTTGTAACACATTAACATAAACATAACCATAATAAAGTATATTGGCAGATATGCAGGCTTTAGAGTTTATTTGTGGAGTTCAGTAGGATGACAGCCCTGGGAAAGAAGCTGTTCCTAAATCTGGTCGTTCGGGTGCGAATGCATCTGTAGCGTCTCCCAGATGGCAGGAGGGCGAAGAGACTGTGGCTGGGGTGGGTAGGGTCTTTAATGATGGTCAGTGACCTCCGTAAACAGCGTTTCTGGTATATGTGCTCTATGGTCGGTAGCCGGGTGCCGATAATGCGTTGGGCAGTTTTGACTACCCGCTGCAGGGCTTTCCGGTCATAGTAGCTACAGCTGCCATACCATACTGTGATACAGTTCGTCAGGATGCTCTCTATTGTGCAGCGGTAAAAGTTAGAGAGGATCAGGGGTGACAGGTTACATCCCTTCAGTCTCTTTAGGAAATATAGGCGCTGCTGGTCCTTCTTCACATCTACAGATAATTGCACGGTGTTACACGTACAAGAAAAAAATTGGGGACATATTTACTCAGTGAATGGTGTTGAACTGGCAAGTGGTGATGCTGAAACTGATCTGGGAGTGATGGTGGACTCAACACTGACCATATGCAGTCATTGCTGAGCGATAATCAACAAAGTAAAACGGAATGGTGAGCGAAATCACTGTACAAGTCTGAGGTCACATGCCCTTGTCAGGCTTGAGTACATCATTCCATTCCAGTCATCAAAGCTGAATATTCAAGCCCTCTAAGTGATACAGACAGGGGCAAGAAGGCTGATGCCTCATGGCAGAGGATTTGTTAGAAAAACTGACCCTTGAAAGCTGGTGAATGAGCAGCGACCTTATACTACTGTATGATAAGAGGGCATAGTACAAACTAGTAAAGGGTAAATTCAGGACATATTAGGGAGCACTACTTCACATAAAGAAAAATTATTACTTTGAATGATCTCCTGGGTGTTGTATTGAAGGTAAAAACTCAGGATCATTCAAGGGGCAGTTGGATAATGTGATGAGAGGGGATCTGTAGGTTTCTACAGAAGGATGAGCTAGATGTGACTAGTAACCTTATAACCTCTGTACTTCTCTTCATGATCAATTATAAATCATTTTATAAAAATAGTCACAGAAGCATCACATCCGACAGACATCGATCTTTATTTGAGAAATAAACTTGAACAATCCTAGAAATACTGCATAGCCCTGGAACTTGCACAGAAAAGTTTAATTAAAAACATTTAGTTCCCCGAAGGCTCAGTTAGAAAGTGCACTGCCACGTGTGTACTTTTGATGGCCTTAAAAAGCTGTTGAGCTGGAGGTCAGTTTAAAACTGAGATTGATAGATTTTTGTTTTGCAAGTGTATTAAGGGTTATAGAACCAAATGATCTAATTGAATGGTGGAGCAGGCTCGAGGGGTTGAATGGCCTCCTCCTGTTCCTATGTTCCCATGTGTGGTACTGAGCAATACAAACCATAAAAGTCCTAGATTCCATCCCTGGTTTGTGCTGTTCGCCAATAGACTGGGGTGTTGGTGGGGGTACCACTGTTGGTCTCAAAGCCTTGGAAGGGCTAAACCAGCTAGGGCTGTTGGAAAGTATGCTTTTGGATGTTGGGTGACCGAGTTGCCAAATAGTCTGCAGACACTCTCTGTCATGGTTTGCATGAACAACGAGCACTTGGGCAATTTACCAGAAGGCAACTGGTTCCCACTGTACTTCACTGTGTTCAGGAGAAGAGAGAAGAAAATGTAGTACAAAATCCGATACACAGCTTGTATGGTTATATAAAATAATAAACACTTGGCAATAATGCTTTGGTGATGTCCAACTTGGGTTTTAAAAAAACCTGTAAATTGAAGGCAGGAAGAGATTCTACATAATGTGAAGCACACCATAGAATAATTTTAATGAAAGTAAGATTGGTTCAAGTCAACATTCATTACAATTTAATGTTGAATTAAGATCAGCACGAGTTTATGACAAATGTACTTATGGGAACATCTGTGGCATGGAATGTGTCCTCTTCAAACCAGATGCATAAGAATTCTTAGCTGAAGCATTGAGCATGGCGGGGAGGGAGTGTTTGAATCGTGATGCGTAACAGATAAATATTTTCGTATGTTCATAAGTGAAAATCTTGATCCTCTTGAAATTTTGACTTGTGGTTCTGCATTTCAGCAGTGCCATACTTAGAATGCTGTATCTATTTTAGGAAATCAAAGTGGTGAAATATTTTTAGTTTTCAGATGATCAGCTGCCCTGGAATAAACTGACTACTGTTCCTTGAAAGTGCCTGTTATTGCAAGCATCTTAAACCATGGAATGTGGGAAAGGGTAGAGTTGAGTGGACATAGTGCAAATGACAGGCCCCTCTCGCACCTGTTTTTTTCCCCCTAAATTTATGGCCGTGGCTCTCATAAGTAGGGTGAAGCTCCTATATTTCCCAAATTTACCCTGTAGCTTTTTAAAAAAAAAAGAAGAAAATGATTATAGCTCGACTGTGGTAACTTTCAAATCACTTAATACTACATTTAGCACACAGGGTATTGGTGGAAACCCTGCACTGGGACCACTGCTTCGAACGGCATGGAAATCCACCTGCAGAATTGGATTTCCTGGTGCCTTCAAAAGTGGCATCAATGTAAACCAGTCAGTAAGGGTACAGGGTGGCAGTCTTCTGACCAGGGGACTGATGGCAGATCAACTTGCTTAAGGCATGTAATATACTGTAAGTGGGACTTGTCGGCACAAGTGCGACTGCAAAATCCGCAAACCTTATGACATTTCCAAAAAGACAGATTGCTGACTGGACTCTGGGAAACTGTTGGAAGTATAGTTGGAGTTAGGGTCTGTGGATCCTTTTCTGGCTAATTCAGGTGAACAAGAGTTAGTGGTGCTCTGTGAATAGCTCAACTGGTTTAAAGCATTGTTTAGCTGAACCATGCAGACTGGAACAATCCCAGGTTTGATCTCCAATCTATGCTGATCTAAATGATCGCAGCTTCGAGCAGGGCAGGAGTGCTACAATTAGCCTCGGTATATCTGAATTAGCGAGGGGAAATTGACTTTGTTTCTCTCTCCTAATCACTATCCAGTTACCATTGCTGGCTATACATTGTGGACATTGGATGAGGACTGGATTGGACTTGGCTATGATGCCCCTATCCACTCCTGCAGGTTTGAATGGCCACTTGACATTCACTGCCTCGGTACACATAGTACCTACAAGGAAACAATGGGCAGAATTTTGCCAGCACTCAGAGTGCGGGTTTGGAGGCGGGTCTGCTGTCAAATTCAAAATGTTTGACAGCGGGTTGGGAACCCACTCCGAACCCGCCTCCATGTAAGTTTGCAGAGTGTCGGATCTGCGATTTCAGAACAGACCTGACATCAAGTGGCAGAGGAGGCATTTAAGATACTTAACTGCTTGTTCTCTTCGGCAGTCCCTCGGAACCGAGGATGACTTGCTTCCACATTAAAAATGAGTTCTCGTGACTGATGAGTCCAATGCGGGTCCCACAGTCTCTGTCACAGGTGGGGCAGACGGTGGTTGAAGGGGCGGGTGGGTGGGTGCTTGGGTTGACATGCGCTACTTGCGCTGCCTGCGCTTGGCTTCCGCTTGCTCCCGGCGAAGAGATTCAAGGTTTCGGCGCCTTCCCGGATGCTTCTCCTCCACTTTGTACGGTCTTGAGCTAGGGATTCCCAGGTGTCGGTGGGGATGTTGCACTTTTTCAAGGAAGCTTTGAGGGTGTCCTTGAAGCGTTTCCTCTGCCCACATGGGGCTCTTGCTGTGCCGGAGCTCCGAGTAGAGCGCTTGTTTTGGGAGTCTCGTATCGGGCATGTGGACAATGTGACCCGTCCATCGGAGCTGATTGAGCGTGGTCAAACCTTCGATGCTGGGGATGTTGGCCTGAGCAAGAACACTGACGTTGGTGCGCCTATCCTGCCAATGGATTTGCAGGATCTTGCAGAGGCAGCATTGGTGGTACCTCTCCAGTGCTTTGAGGTGCCTGCTGTACATGGTCCATGTGTCTGAGGCATACAGCAGGGCGGGTATCACTGCTGCTCTGTAGACCATGAGCTTGGTGCCGGGTTTGAGGTCCTGGTCTTCAAACACTCTCTTCCTCAGGCGACCGAAGGCTGCATTGGCACACTGAAGGCAATGTTGGACACAGTCATCGACGTCTGCCCTTGTTGACAGTAGGCTCCCGAGGTATGGAAAGTGGTCCACGTTGTCCAAGGCCTTGTCGTGGATTTTGATAATCGGGGGGCAGTACCGTGTGACCTTTGTCTTACGGATGTTTAGTGTAAGGCCCAAGCTCTCGTACGCTTCGGTGAAGGTGTTGACGATGGTTTGGAGTTCGACCTCCGAGTGAGCGCAGACGCAAGCGTCGTCTGCATACTGTAATTCGACGACAGAGGATGGGACGACCTTGGATCTGGACTGGAGGCGACGGCAGTTGAACAGTTTCCTGTTTGTTCTGTAAATTAGCTCCACTCCAGTGGGGAGCTTACTGAGGGTGAGATGGAGCATTGTAGCAAGGAAGATCGAGAAGAGCGTTGGTGCGATGACACAGCCTTGCTTGACCCCGGTTCGTATGTGAATTGGGTCTGTGGTGTATCCGTTGGTCAGGATCACGGCTTGCATGTCGTTGTGAAGCAGGCGGAGGATGGTGACAAACTTTTGAGGGCAGCCGAATTTGAGGAGGGCACTCCATAATCCCTCACAGTTGACAGCGTCGAAGGCCTTTGTGAGATCAAAGAAGGCCATGCACAGCGGTTGGTGCTGTTCCCTGCATTTCTCTTGTAATTGACGTGCGGTGAAGATCGCGTCCATTGTGCCCTTTAGTGGGCAGAATCCGCATTGCGACTCTGGGAGGAGCTTGTTAAGTGCTTGTTTACTACTATTTTGCCAGCCTATTTCTATTTTACCACATTTTTAATGGAGACCACGTCCGGTAAGTAGGTCGGTTTCTCCATGTCTCTCCATTGCTGTGAATGGGTGGCACCTGCAAAAATGGTATGGAAGCTTCTATTTCACAGCTGGTCACTTTCCAATGTCAGAAGCTTGAGCCTTCAGGACTTGGAAGAAACTTTTGAGCTGCATGCAGTTTAGAAGTGTTTGGAGTAAACTCGATCCACTGTCACCTCCTTGGAGCAAGCACTCTCACCATTGACAGATCGCTTCTGTCATCTCAACTTCAGCTGCCATTTATTCCAGCCCTTGGAAAAAATCTCAACTTGGTCCTCAATCCCAACACAATCAGCCCCAACACCAGCATCACCGGGCATACCAACAACAACACCAACCTGCTCCACAATCAACTGATGCTGCATTGGACACGGCATCATCACCTGTGCACATTGCTGCCTGGGATGCCAGCGATGGCCTCACCATGTCCAGATTTGCTTCATTTGATGCTGTGCAGTCTGGCTGCCACATGATGCACCAGGTTGGCACCACCCCACACCAGCACCATAAAGCATCTCTACAATGTCCAAGCCATTCCCTTCACACTCATCACCATTGTGGTGGCGGGGGAGACATGTTATGTCTCACCATTCACTGCAACTCACTAAGCCACTTCCAAAGGTGCACACAAATCTGTCCAAGAACGCAAAGTGTTCAAAATAAACATTTCAATGTTTCACAGCACATCACCAGAAACTTCACATGACCATTGGATAAACCACCCAAGTGCCTACCCTTGTGTGTTCTTAGCTGGTATGCTTGCAGTAGGATGAGGGTGAGTGTGAGGGATGGCTAGTGAGATGGGGAAGTGATAATGTAGATAGAGAGGGATGGGTGGAGGTGCATGGTAAGTTGGTGAGAGTAAAGATGTGCAGGAGTAGGGTAGGGAAGGCAGAGTGATGTGGATGTGATGAGTGGCACAGCAGGATGAGATTGAGTGTGGCTTAGCAGTAATGTTTCGTGATCTACTGAGATCATTGAAAGGGTTTGCGCCACTGCAGCCTGGTCCTCCTGACGACATCCCTGCTTGTGCCCTCCTGTGCAATGTGCAACCAGGCTGCGTTGGTGTCCTTTGGAGGTCTCTTCTGCCCATTGGAAGGGAAGAGAACCTCCCTGCGTGCTGTGACTCCCTCCATAAGCATAGTCACGCGAGAGCCTGGGTGCAGCCGTGCACCTCTGTACAGTGATTGTCAGTGTTTGCAGCACCTCAATGTTGCAGAACACTGACAGCACAACTGTCAAAGTAAATGTGGCCATGGTCCCTTTAAGGAAATCGGCTGATGACGCATCATCAAAAGACACCATCAGACCTGCTTCCTTTTAATTGGCTGGCAACCCCGCAGGGCGGGTGTAACAAGCCCTATTAACGGAAAATCCTTTTGATAGAGCGGTTGCAGACATGAGCGGGACCGGAACCTGCCAACCAGCTCTCCTGCTGCAAATCCGCCTCCGCTGGGAAAATCCAGCCCAATCTCGAAGTGGAGGAGGGGAGAAAATTGCCAGGAAAAATGGAGTAAGAAAAAATAATAGACTCCAACAGTAAATGGATTCTATTTACTTTGTGACACTGCTATATTTCAAGGGAGCTACTGGATATCTTATATAGTTTTAAAAGAAAAAGCACTCGGCACATCGACATAGTGCCATTAATGGCAGCTCTTGGTTCTCTCACCATTGCAATACTCACTAATGTAAATACTCATTAGTGTAAATCTAGACACCTCAGTAGACCCAGAAGTAGGGGACACATATTTCTGTGGCTTCAGAGAGCTGCCATTCAGTCTCGCTTTACCTGGAATTGTGTGGGCCTTGATTAGGATCAGCGGTAGGAGCAAAAGTGAATAGGATAGTGTAGCCTATCATGTTTTTTCCTACCTATCCAAATGCAGCCAGTGCACTTTCAATAATGGTATCTCTACCCTCCCCCACATCATCACCTCCAAGGAGCTAACCATGCTCCCTCCCACCCTCACATGCGCAGATGATACTCTGGTCTATCTTTTCTCTCAACCCTTAGACAACTTCCACACGATAAGATTGCTTGTTGAACATCCAGTACTGGATGAGTCATGGTATCTTTCAGCTCAACATTGGAAAACCAAAGCCATCGTCTTCAGGCCTTCCTAAACTCTGCTACATTGACACACTTTCAGACTGAACCAGACTACTTGCAATCTTGGCGTCCTATTTGACCCTGAACTGACCTTTTAAACCCCACATCCTAACCATTGCCCAAGACTGCTGACCTCCACCTCCGCAATATTGCTCTCCTTAATCCACTCAGACAGTGAATGTTGGCAGGCTAATCGATCGTAGGGGACATCACAGCCAATCCTGTCCTTACCCAGTGTCCCACCTGCCATCGGCTCACTCAGCACAGGTCAGAGATTGAACCTGGAGCCTTCCTGATCTTGCAGTTGTAATTTTCTGAATTAAAGCTGATTGTACAAAAATATTAACATGAGCCAAATCTCTTAAAATATTCAGAATTACACAATATCTGTACTTCTACCTTTTCAATTACAGTATGTAGGATAAGTACAAGTTGGAGTGTAAGGTAACAACAGATCAAGAGGGTCAAGATAATGAGATCTGAAGCTGAAGATGTCACCTGTTGAAATATTCCAGCATGTTCTTTTCCCAGTATTGTTGATAGGATTTCAGCAGAGTGCAAATATTCACACTGTCTGCTTGAACTGTGAAAAATGTGAGTCACTTTAATTAAGGATAATGTCCTTCCAAATTTGGGTGTCTGGAGAGAGCATCCTAACCCAAGGGCAAAGTACTGATGATGTGAGCAATGACACCATATCCCACAAGAAGCATAATTGGCAGAAGTGTCTTTTTAAAAATTCTGTAGTATATAGGTATGTGTAACTAAACCTTGTGCCAACCATGATGAAAGCGTGCAGTTTCTGGGAGTAGCCGTGGCTCAGTTTTTTTGTGCCGAAGGGAGGATGCATGAAGCAGTCCATCAATTGAGTCAGATGATTTAAAGTGTGTTGGTGTTTACTTTTATTTCCCTATCTGTTGAAGGGAAATGGCCAATGTACTTAATCAGTAAACACTGTCAACATTCCTAGAATTAATGGGAGATATTAACAGTTTCTTTATTGTTTTTCCATCCATGGGGACCTGCCATTTCGGGTGTCTCCTCTCTGTTTGAAACTGCCCAGCTGCCCAACTTTAGCAGAGTCATTGAGTGCTTCCATTTGGAATCCTACCATTTGGGACTCTTCCAACTGAGACATCGATCCGGGGCTGAGATTTCACTGCAGGCTTACGACTGCTGTGTATTTAGCCAACACTGCAGTTTTCCTACTTGGACACATCCTGATTTTAAGGGCTGGAATAGATGCTGATGAGTGCCCAGTGTTCAGCGCCATTCACAACTCCTCAGATAATGAAGCAGTCCATGCCCGCAAGCAACAAGATCTGGATAAGCTTTCGATAAGGTCCCGCATAAGAGATTAGCGTGTAAAGCTAAGGCACATGGGATTGGGGGCAAGGTATTGACTTGGATAGAGAACTGGTTGGCAGACAGAAAGCAAAGAGTTGGAATAAACGGGTCTTTTTCCGAGTGGCAGGCACTGACTAGTGGGGTACCGCAGGGACCGGTCCTAGGACCCCAGCTATTCACAATATATATTAATGATCGAGACGAGGGAACTAGATGTAATATCTCCAAGTTTGCAGACGACACAAAGCTGGGTGGGCGTGTGTGCTGTGAGGAGGATGCCGAGAAACTCGAGTATGATTTGGACAGGTTGGGTGATTGGGTAGAAGCATGGCAGATGCAATATAATGTGGATAAATGCGAGGTTATCCACTTTGGTGTCAAAAACAGGAAGGCAGATTATTATCTGAATGGCAATAGACCTGGGTGTCCTTGTGCACCAGTCGCTGAAGGTAAGCATGCAGGTGCAGCAGGCGGTTAAGAAGGCAAATGGTATGTTGGCCTTCGTAGCGAGAGGGTTCGAGTACAAGAACAAGGCTGTCTTACTGCAGTTGTACAGGGCCTTGGTGAGACCACATCTTGAGTATTGTGTGCAGTTTTGGTTGCCTTATCTGAGGAAGGATGTTCTTGCCATGGAGGGAGTGCAGCGAAGATTCACCAGGCTGATACCTGGGATGGCAGGAATGACGTATGAGGAGAGATTGGGTTGATTGGGCTTGTACTCGCTGGAGTTTAGAAGATTGAGAGGGGATCTCATAGAAACTTATAAAATTCTGTCAGGCCAGGACAGACTAGATGCAGGAAGGATGTTCCTGATGGCCGGGAAGCCCAGAACCAGGGGTCACAGTCTAAGGATAAGGGGTAAGCCATTTAGGACAGAGATGAGGAGGAATTTCTTCACCCAGAGAGTGGTGAACCTGTGGAATTCTCTACCACAGAAGGCAGTAGAGGCCAATTCATTAAATATATTCAAGAAGGAGTTGGATATATTTCTTGAGGCTAAAGGGATCAAGGGATATGGCGAGAAGGCAGGGACAGGGTACTGAATTTGGATGATCAGCCATGATCTCATTGAATGGCGGAGCAGGCTCGAGGGGCCGAATGGCCTACTCCTGCTCCTATCTGCTATGTTTCTATCTGGACGACGTTCAGGCTTTGGCTGATAAGTGGCAGGTAACATTCGCGCCACAGAAGTGCCAGGCAATGATTATCTCCAACAAGCGAGAGTCTAACCACCGCCCCATGACATTCAATGGCATTACCATTGCTGAATCCCCCACTATCAACATCCTGGGGAGTCACCATTGACCAGAAACTTAAATGGACCAGCCACATAAATACTGTGGCAACAAGAGCAGGTCAGAGGCTAGGTATTCGGCAGCAAGTGTCTCACCTTCCGACTCCCCAAAGCCTTTCCACCATCTGCAAGGCACAAGTCAGGAGTGTGATGGAATGCTCTTCACTTGCCTGGATGAGTGCAGCTCCAGCAACACTCAAGAAGCTCGACACCATCCAGGACAAAGTAGCCCACTTGATTGGCACCCCATCCACCACCTTAAACATTCACTCCCTCCACCACCGGCGCATCGTGGCTGCAGTGTGTACCATCTACAAGATGCACTGCAGCAACTTGCCAAGGCTTCTTCGACAGCACCTCCCAAACCCACGACCTCTTCCACCTAGAAGGACAAGGGCAGCAGACGCATGGGAACACCACCACCTCCAAGTTCCCCTCCAAGTCACACACCATCCTGATTGAGAATTATATCGCCGTTCCTTCATCGTCGCTGGGTCAAAATCCTACCTAATTGCACTGTGGGAGTACCTTCACCACACGGACTGCAGCGGTTCAAGAAGGCCGCTCACCACCACCTTCTCGAGGGCAATTAAGGATGGGCAATAAATGCCGGCCTTGCCAGCGACGCCCAGATCCCATAAGCGAATAAAAAAAAAAACATAGACTTGATTGTGGTTTTATTGTTTATTTTTAGTTTGTTTGATATATTTTCAAGGGGAGCTTCACTCTACAAAATGATAAATTCCAAACTGAATTCTGTACACAACATTTGCGATTGTGCACTGTTGAACACTGGTCAAGTTCAGATTGTAACATTACTCTACTTCACAACCCTGGTCAGGAAGTGGTCTTCACTGCTAGTGGCATCTCTTCACAGTATGGTGTAATTGACCCTATTTAAAATAGATTAAAATAGAGTGAAGGGTTATGAGGAATGGGCAGCGAAATGCAGCTGAGCCCAAGATCAGATCAGCCATGATCTCATTAAATGGTGGAGCAGGCTTGAGGGGCCAAATGGCCTACTCCTGCTCTTATTTCTTACGTTCTTATTTCACAAAATAGTTTTGTTTAAATATTTAGTTCATAGCTGTTTCAGTAACTAAATAGCATAGAAATCTGAAACTTTTATTTCCACAAAATCAAAATGGGTACTAACCGAAAGACTTTGGGGGCCAAAAATCTGTGTGTGTGCATTAGCCTAATCCTGATGAATGGATTAATATAAGAACAAGCAATCTAGATTTCTGGGTTGCATTTTCATAAGAAGGAAGAGCAAAATTCTTTCAATATATGTGTAGTACACTGGGGTTTAAGGTACAAAGAACACCTGAGGCTCCCTGTGAATAACACTGTGTAAGCACACATTGTGGGAATTAGCACAGCACTGGCAGAATGTAGGAAGCTTGTGCCTTTCACTGAATGCCAACGGCAACAGCAGCCTACGGAGGTTTCTGGCTAGAACTGAGAAGTGTAGGCTGTAGATCGTGGTGACTGGCAGCCTGTGAGATTCAGCGGTACATTGTGATCTGTCCCAAGGGAGTTGTAACTTGCTGGCTAAGTAGTGTAATCTGTACATATCTCTGTCCTTCTCCCCCCTCCCTCCCCCCCAAACTATCTTTCTCGGTGTTAGTAATGCATTATATGCAACGTAAAGCCATATCTGTTAATGACTAAGATTGTGTATTCGCACTACTGGCTCATTTGTAAAAATGGTTGCCACTTATTCTGTGGGTGTAATGGGTATTTTCACTATCCACAGTAGAGGAACTTCCATGCAAAAAATCCAATAACCATACATTGGTAATGGAGGAAGGGGAACAAAAAGAATGATGGTTTAGAATGTATTTTCGGATGTGCTTAGAGGTCTCTTCTGTGTAAGCAATGCTATTCACAGTAGAATTGGTGATCTGATTCTCTGCTGCCAGCATCAAAAGTCAAAGTGCTTCTTCCCCTTAATTTTAAAGAAGAACAAACTACTTTGCTTTTTTTAACAATAAAAGCATCAATGGAACGTGATTGTGCCTTTGCCAGAGGCAACATCTTTGAAATTTTCAAGATATGCACACTCTTCCCGCTGCAGCCTGACCTTGTTTCTCTAACTCTGCATCGTACATGGGCTGATATGATGTGTTCACTACTGCTCAATTTTTTTGGGAAAAAATCTGCAAGTGAATGAGATGCAATGAAGGCCTGCGGGCAAGCATATATTGTTTTTATGTTGAGAGCCAAAGTTAAACCAAGGTTCCTTGCTTTTGAGATCCTGGTAGGAAATGCATAAATACAGAATTCTTCACTGTGGATGCATTCTTTTACTTGCGTATAAATGCCATTATTTATAATTCATAGCTTATGAGCAGGACCACTGGTTTATGGTTACTAAAAAAGTCAAATTTTGTTTTTATTACATGGGGTTCTTGGAGTTTTGCTGGTGTTCTTGGAATTCACTGTTTTTCTATGAAAATGGAAAGCAAGTGGTTTTGTCTGTAATAATAGGGCTGATATTCTCTACGATCAGGGCCATTGGCTTGCAGTGGACTAAAGTCAAATTCTGTCTTTGTTGCATTAGGTTCTTGATGTTCAGTTGTGTTTTGGGGGGGTCAAATTCTGTGATTTTTGTCTTTGTACTGTATCCATAAAAACCCTTGCCCTTGATTGTGAGTTTGCAGGTTTTCAGTGGGATTTGGATTGTCGTGCTCCAAAGTGCGTAACCTTGTGATTTGAGTTAATTGCAATCAAAATTAGTATTTTAAAAAGAGTTGTAAAATTAGTTTTCTCCTCATGCACTGATGAACCTTGCCCTGGTCTCGACCATAAAACTGGACAGTTGGCCTTGCCTTGGATATCTGTTGTTCCTGTTCTGTAACTGGAAGTGGACATGCTACTTTTGTTGGCCCCAGATTTTGCATTTCCTGCTTCGATATGGGAAGTACTGAGCCCTTACTGAGCACCTCCATCTGATGGCCCAGGTGAGACTGAGAATGTGGTGTGTAGAGAATTGGTCTCTCCAATCCATGAATGCTGCTTCCTGGAGCAGTTCATTACTGTGGCAACAGACTGAATTCTTGGGTCACCAGAAATTCAACTAACTCTGTTTAAACAAGTCTAAGCACTCCACTTGAGTTAATGCCAGATTAGGTACCACTTAGTGTCTGGAGTGTGACATTAATGTACACAATGCCCTCTGATCTGTGAGCATTCACTGTGGTGTGCACAGTGAATGCTCATAGATCAGAGGGCATTGTAGATGGAGGAATGATGCAAGTTAGTCCTGCATTGTTCCAAAGCTTTGATCGATCACAGTCAGGCTAGATCAGAAAAATTGTCAGGTTAGATCGGAGAAATTGCCCAAGACCCTGATTCTGATCCTTTCCAGTTGCTGCTCATTCCCTGACAATCAAAAAACAGTTCCTGTGACCATTTTACCATATTTCTGCCAGCTCAGCTATTGCCATATTTCCCAGCCAGAAAGGCTTTGGTGTGATTCACAGATTGCAGCATAGAGTTTAGAGCACTGCGGCTTCAGTACAACAGACTCACAAAGCCTTAAAGACAACTGCATGGCATTTGTGTCAGTGAAACGAGTTGCTGCTAAATAGATCACTGTACAGTCGTCTTCACAATAGTAATTTGTTGAGACTGAAGAAATGGCACTGCAGACATGTGCTTCCACATCTGCTTTTTACAACTGTGCATTGTTTCTGCTTTTACCATTGTTTGAGTTGGGATAGTAAGTTACGCAAAGGTGCATTTTTTCTTGCTCCTGCCAGTTTTTCCCCTCATCTTCTCCGCTGAAAGCGCTAGCTCATGTTGGAGTACGATTCCGTGGATATCAGCCCTTTGATACATTACCCAAATGACCATTCTTCTTGTGTGAGCCAAGTTGAGTCTGATGGCTATTTGCAGGAAGGCGGTTCATGGTAAATCCGATTTTGTCCTTGTGACTCCTCCGGGATCAGCAGCACCACCTCATTCACATTACAGCCTTGTTGCGAGAGTTGGCCAATGCAAGAGTACCTGCAGAAAATGCACTTCCTTAAACAGGGGACTTTTTAGATTTGCTACCAGCTTCAAAGTCATTAGGTACAAAATGAGATGGCCGCAGTTCCTTCATCTTTCTTCCTCAAGGCCGTGTTCAGCTGCTCCTCAAAAAGCAGCAATATCACCGCTGGTGCTCATTGTTATTTATTTGTATGAGGCTTTTCGCCGTTCTTGTAGGGAAGCAGGAAGACAAAGTATGAGACACTTGGAGGTGCCACCTTTTTACAAATCCAAAACCAGACAACTTTTTATGATTTCTCCACGTCACGCCCCACAAAACTGGGGCAGGGGTGGGGAGAGAATGATAAGAAACTGCAAAAGGCTTAACATTGTAGAAACTTTCAAATTGTCCACTCAAATAGCACATTGTTGCTAAAACAGGATGGTTGACAACCTGAGGAGCAGGATTGACAAAGGTCACCTGACTGCCCTTTCATAGCCTGAGGAAAATTAAAGACTTTTACTTCAACTTCAGAATGATTAAATTCAGGCCTATGTTACGACATTCCTCCCCTCAAAAAAAAAAAAAAAAAAGTTCTGCTATCTGAACAGAGTAAACCAGCTTGGCTTCAGAATATTAAATAGTAGTTCCTGTCGTTTTGACAATAAAAGTGTGTGTGTATGTGTACATATATAATGCAGCCCAGTGCTTTGAGGATTGCCAAGTTCTATGTTTAGGGTTTCTGTGCTGCGTGGCCCTTTTTTGTGCAGTCAGTAAAGTTTCTCATCTGTATGGTATTCTGTGAATGAGGAAAACATGAAACAGATGCGGCTTAATAAATCTTTTAGAAAAATAATTAAAACAAGAAATTGTTTGCATAGCAAACGGGAGTAAGGAACCTTTAGATGTTACTTTATTGCAGCCAAAAAGTGGTGTTCCAGTAAACATGAAGGGCTGGTGAGTAGGGTGTTCAACAGGGAGTAGAAAGAATGATAAATCAGACCAGTGTCAGTCATGGGTGCACATACTGGCGCAGTCTGCAGTGTTCTGGTCAGATTGGATTTGTTCCAAGAAACTGCAGTCCTCTGTTTAAAATTCAATTTTGTGTTTGCACACTCTTGCATTTTGTTTGCTAATGACTGGCTAGCAGCAGTTCCACTGCAGTCTTGTACAGTGTTTATACAAGTGGCAATGTGTAAAAGGATTTAACCCTTTCTCAATTTTTTTTAATCCCATTATCATGAGATAAATAGACAAGCAAAGCCACTGGTCCAATTTAGCTCATTCATCTAGATCACAAAGCTGACATATTTCCCATCACAGCATCCATCTCATTTGTGAATGATTCCTTTTCCATCCATAACCCTACCTTGAAGTCTATTCCAAATGGTGATTGCTGTTTAGATCAAGAAGTTCTTGCAGATACCAGTCTTAATTTTGCTTTTTGTACAAGTGTATACCTTCATCCCACTGCCATGGCTTACTTTGAAGTCATGCTTTCGATTTATATTTTCTATACCATTTTTATTTTGTGTCACTCTTACGTTCCCCTCAGCCACCTTGTTTGTCCAAGCCTTAGCTCACGGATCAGTCCCCTGACACTGAGGATTGGGCTTGTGGCTCTCCCCTGCACTGTCTTTAAGGCTTGCATGTTTATCTTGTATTTTTGTGACCATAACTGGACACAGTAATCAAGATATGATCTAGTTATCTGATCCAAGCTAGATAATGTATCGTACTTGATGTACAGTACTGAAAGAGCTAATCAAGTTCATTGTTTCAAATATGAATATTTTCCCCAACATTGATTTATTATAGAAACTGTTTTTCTATTTTTCAACTTATAAAAAGGAGCTGTATGAGCTGGCAGTTATGAAATATTATTGGTTCGTCTTCCGTTAATATCTTCCTGTAACAGTGACTTGCCTTCAAAATGTTTCACAGCTAATATGGAAGCAGGCAAGTTTTATAATGCAACAGCTTGCATTCCCTCCACCCGTGGTTGATAAAATTGCCTCTTTTGAGCAGTAATTTTATCAACAGAATGTAATAAATTTAAAGATACTTTTACCTTGATTTCAGCTCTAGGAGGTCTCTGGAAAGTCATCCCAGCATTTATGCAGTATTGTGGAGTTGGCTGCCATGTAGCCCAATTCCTGAAATGAAACCCTGTAGTTCCGCCCATGCACAAGTCCCTTCTGCTGGCTTTGAGAGTTTTGGCACGCTGTGTGTAAGTTGGGGGGTGGTGGGGGGATGTGGCAGCAGGGTGGGGGGGTGGGGAGAGACATGAAATATCTGGGTATATGAACCTGAGCTGCTTCTGTACATCATTGTTCTTACATCATGATGTAGTACATTGATGGGTTGAATCGGGTCTGTGTCTTAATGAGGTTGATTTGATTGCTGGTAGTAGATTGGGAGACCCAGGAAAAGGTGGGTCCTCACTCCAATCAGATGAATGCACACCAGATTTACTTTTGGTCGTACTTTTGACAGATCAAGATCCACACGTTGAAAGTTGATTGCACTGCTGTAGTTGAGAGAGTGCCTAAATGAAGCACTTTTTTGGATTATAATATCTTGCTAATATGCACTGCCCAGATTCCAAAATGAAAATAGCCCACTTGGACAAGATACTGGAGGCCTGCCCATGTCTGGGCTTGTGTGTTCCAGCATGACATAGAAAGACTGACTTCCACTTATATAGGGCTTTTTCACGACCACCGGACGCCCCAAACGCTTTACAACCAATGAAGTACTTTTTGAAGTGTAGTCACTGTTGGAATGTCGGAAATGCGGCAACCAATTTGCGCACAGCAAGCTCCCACAAACAGCAATGTGATGATGACCAGATAATCTTTTTTTAGTGATGTTGATTGAGGGATAAATATTGGCCAGGACACTGGGGAGAACTCCCCTGCTCTTCTTCGAAATAGTGCCATGGGATCCATCTGAGAGAGCAGACGGGGCCTTGGTTTAACGTCTCATCTGAAAGACGGCACCTCCGACAGTGCAGCACTCCCCTCAGTCGTACACTGAAGTGTCAGCCGAGATTTTTGTGCTCAAGCTCTGGAGCGAGACTTGAACCCACAACCTTCTGACTCAGAGGCAAGAGTGCTACCAACTGAGCCACAGCACATTCAAGCGTCAGACCCCAGGTGGTGATAATAGGCAGTAATACCTCCTCCACACTGATCCTGAACACGGGAGCTCCCCAGGGTTGTGTGCTCAGCCCCCTTCTGTACTCCCTGTTTACTCACGATTGCGTGGCCACGCACAACTCCAACTCCATCATCAAGTTTGCTGATGACACTACCGTTGTAGGCCTGATCACAGATGGCGACGAGACAGGCTACAGGGAGGAGGTAAGAGCCCTAGGAGAATGGTGCAAGTACAACAACCTCTCCCTCAACATCAGCAAAACAAAGGAGATGATCGTGGACTACAGGTAGCGGCAGGGGGAGGGACACACCCCAATCTACATTGAAGGGGCTGAGGTGGAGAGGGTCAGCAGCTTCAAATTCCTGGGTGTATTCATTACGGAGGACTTAACGTGGCCCCATCACATTGATGTCGTAACCAAGAAGGCATGCCAACGCCTGTTCTTCCTCAGGAGACTGAAGAAATTTGGAATGGCCCCCCAGATTCTCACCAACTTCTACCGGTGCACCATCGAGAGTATCCTGTCCGGCTGCATCACTACCTGGTATGGCAACTGCACCGCCACAGACCGCAAGGCCCTACAGATGGTGGTGAAAGCTGCACAACATACTATAGGAATTAAACTACCTGCTGTGCAGGATATCTACCCCGAGAGGTGCCAGAGGAAGGCCCTGAGAATCATCAAAGACGCGAGCCACCCCAGCCACAACCTCTTCGCCCTGCTCCTGTCCGGTAAGAGATACCGAAGCATACGGTCTCGTACCAGCAGGTTTCGAAACAGCTTCTACCCCCAGGCCATAAGACTCATGAACGAATAATTTATTATTATTTATTACTGTTGTTTTATTTATTATTACTGTATTTCTATTAGTATTTTTACCATTGTTATGCCATATTTATTCCAATGCTGGGAGGACTCGTAAAAATCAACATTTCATTGTGCAGTACACACGTCTGCTGCATATATGACAAATAAAATTGAATTGAATTGAGATGGAGAAAATTGCTGGGGGTAATAAGTACAAAGCTGAGCAAAAAATAGGTGTGCACTAGAAAACAATATATGCCTTGCAGGTAAGTTTTATTAATTGTTTTATGTGGCTAAGTGTTCTGTAAAAGTTTCAGAATAATTTTTAGCACGCAAAACCAATTTCTTGTTTTAAAGGATCTTCATGTCTCAAAAATATTCTCGGGGATGATAGAAATGCAGAGTGAAGAGCCATTGTTCCAATTGTTAGAGTTTCTGATTATTTTTGTTTTATCTACAGGCTTTTGGGAATGCAAAGACAGCTCACAATAACAACTCCAGCCGTTTTGGTAAATTCATTCAAGTGAACTACCAGGAGACTGGCACTGTCCGAGGGTGAGTAATGTGTGAATCAGTGACCAGAGTACTGCTTTTAAAAATTAGGAGTAACACACGCACTCATTTCCAGGCTTAGAGATCAATTTTGTGACCAAGAGATCATCCAGGCAAACGTACCTCAGGGATCTGCCAAAGCAACTCCTTTGTCCAGCCAATAGGAAGTGCTGTAGGTAGGCTCAGAATGACTTTCCCCTCTGATTTTTCTCTCCTGCCCTTGGGAATTTTTTAACCTCAGCTCACTACTTTTACAGATGGTATGGAAGTAAACAGAAGCTCATTATTTGGAGGGCCCTGGGGTGCAAAGCTAAGACTTCTCAATGTTTGGTGCATTGGAGCGGATGTTGCTGAGCCACCATGCTACCTCTGTAAAGTACATTATTTTAGATCACAGATGTGGGGTACAGATAGTTGAATAATGTTGTTCAATGGTGTTACATAGGATATACGGCACAGAAACAGGCCATTTGGCCCAACCAGTCCATGCCGACGCTTATGCTCCACTTGAGCCTCCTCCCGTCTTTACTCATCTAAATCTATCAGCGTAACCCTCTATTCCCTTCTCCCTCATATGCTTGTCTAACCTCCCCTTAAATGCATCTATACTATTCGCTTCAACCACTCCCTGTGGTAGCGAGTTCCACATTCTCACCACTCTCTGGGTAAAGAAGTTTCATCTGAATTCCTGATTTGATTTCTTGTATCATGTATTCTACAGGCAGGAACTGTTACTGATATTCTTCAACACAAACTCTTAAAATGAGCTAATTATTGCATTGGAAACTGTATTTTAAAGATTTCTCACTGCTTGGTGACTTATTAGTATGTGAATATTAATTTTATATTTGAGCTCTCCCAGCAGTTCAATTAGTAAATATACTGAGCCATGGAAAGCAAAAGATGCAGGTTCCATTCCTGCTCTGTGTTGACTTAATTGATCTTAGCTGAGATAGCAATGAAGTGCTACAGCGTGGCCCTAGATTGGGAGGGCGATAAAATCAGTCATGATTGCTCCTTTCGATTGCAATCCAGTGTCCCATACTAGTAATAATGTTTGCATATGTGGTGAGAGAAGGGTGGGATTGGTCATGACAGATGCACTGTATTGTAAAACCGCCTGCTGGCCTTCACTTGGATGATGTATCCGAAGGATGCCAATGGTGTGGATATGTCTTGTGTGCTTTCTTGAATTGGAGGAGATTGTGATTCTTGTGCAATGTCGAGTATAAAAGTTCTTTGGCACTGTTCCAGTAACTTTCCTGCTGGTTGACCATATTCTAAGGTATGTCGAGGATAAACTATACACAGAATTGGGAAGACTATATTCAACGATTTACATTTATATAGCGTGCCTCACATGCAGGAAGACATCTGAGCTTTACAGTAAGGAGGAAAAGGATACAGTGGACACGGAGCATGGGGAAACTGGAGGAAGGGAAGGCAGGCCTTGAGATGATTGTCAGGGTTTTGGAATGGAATGGGAAAGATGGGGTGGAAGCAGGCAATCTTGCAGAGGTGGGAAAAAACAATTTTGGTAACAGAGCGGATGTGGGAAAGGGGCTGAGCTTGGGGTTGACGGCACGCCAATATTATGCAGCACTTCAGTCAGCTAGCTGTGGCAGTCGTTCAAATTGAGATTAGAGACAGCAGAAGAGGGTGACCTCAGTTTTGCTGATTTTCAGCTAGAGCAAGTTTTGGCTCATTTCGATCTTGATATCAGACAGGCAATTACAGAGTGTGGCAACAAACTTTTGGATAGTGGACTAGGCTGCGAGTTAGAGCTGGGTATCATCCGCATATATGTAGAAGCTGACTGCACTTCTGTCATAATGTGCACTTCTGTCATAATGTCACCAAGTGGTAGCACGTAGGTAGTGAAGAGGAGGTGGGGGCAAGGATCAAACCCTGGGAAACACTACAGGTGACAGTGCAAGCAGAGGAAGAACAACCCTTAGCAGCAGTGCAGTGTCTACATTGAACCAGGCAAGAGTGAAAGTACGTCGGTAGTTTGGAGCTGGGATGGGAAGGCATCAAGGGAACAGATAGAAACATAGGAAGATGGGAACAAGATTATGCCATTCAGCCCAATAGCCTGTTCTTCATTGAGTTAGATTGTGGCTGATCTGAATCTCAACTCCATTTACTCGCTTTTGTTCCATATCCCTCGACACCCTTACCTAACAAAAATCTATCGATTTCAGTCTTGAACTTTTCAATTGACCCAGCAACCACAGCCTTCTGCGGGGGGTTGGGGGGGGGGGCGGAGTTCCATATTTCTACTACCCTGTGTGAAAGACTGCTTCCTAATTTTTCTTCTAAATGTCCACCTTTAATATTAAGATTATACCCCCTTGATTAGATCGCCTCTCAACTGTCTAAACTAGAGGGGGGAAAACATTTAGGGAACCTGTTCTCATAACTTAACCCTTTAAGGCTTGGTATAATTCTAGTGAACCTGCCGTGGCCTGTTCTGACGAAGGGTCATCGACCTGAAACGTTAACTCTGTTTCTCTCTCTACAGATGCTGCCTGACCTGCTGGGTATTTCCAGCATTTTCTGTTTTTATTAACCATAGCTAATGGTGGGCAGCCAGACCAGATGCAACCACGTTTGAGCTTATGGACAAATTGTCTTCTTTCATCAGTAATTTATCACACTTCGCAAAGCTCGACCACAAGAACAGTGAAGTTCCAATTATTTTAAAACCATATTTTGCAGTTTAAGTATAGGTAGACGTGTTGACATTTTAAATCCCATCTTGATGTTTCAGTCTAAACTCAACTTTGAAAAGATTGCAGTTCACCCTCTTGAGATTTTGCCCATACAAATCTGTTGGCGATCTGTGAAGCTGTTCTTGGGTTGATTACCCTTTTGTTGCTATTCAGACAGGAGGTGATAACACCATTAATTTTCTCTTTTTTTTGTCAGACTAAATGCAATTTTGAAAGGAAAGGCGTATGCCCTCAATCAAGCAGGTTCATAACATTTGGTGAACATCTGTAAAATTAAGTCATTCTCCAGTTATTGTATCCATCTGTTCTTTTAGTACTGAGACAGACAGACATGGCAACCACGATAATCCCCTTCCCAATGGGAATTTTTTTCTCAAAAGTGCGATAGTTATTCAAACATGGAAAGAAGGGTGCGAAAAGCCCATCTGTGTTCACCTTATTGATTCGATGCTGTCACCTCCTGCGGCACCATTGCTGATCATTAGTGATGCTAACACCTGGGCTTGGTGAAAAAAAGAGGGAAAAACAGTCACACGTTTTATGCCTACCAAATTCAGTCGAATCACACGGTTGAGTTGACTCTTAAAGGCAATTTAATTTTAACTATTAGTTGACTGGGCTTAATTTCTGATTCCCAAAGCTGTTCCTCCATACAATGATGTTCAGTAGCTTCTTTAATGAGAGAAGGGTGACCTCAAGGTACAGCATCTCGAGGCCATATTCTGCAGCGTGGGAAGACATTCTGTGACAAGTTTGTTCAGGATTTTGAGAACATCACAGTTTCAGTAATAAATATTCTTAAAATATTGTATAAAAGCAATGGTAAACTGTCTTTTATTTACAAAATATGCTTTCAATCTATTAAACAATTTATTGTGCTTGGCCTCTGTCACTCAACACCTAAATATCTCACTCTATTTTTTCCCCCTAGCCAAGTGAGACAGCTAAGTGTTAAGCGGCAACTAAGTGTTAAGTAGCAGATAGCCAATATTTACTATTCCAAATCCGATTGGTGTCAATTGACACCAAAATTCTAATTTCCATTAATTTGCAGCTAATTAATCACCATGAATTTCATATCTTGCACACTTGACTTGCTAAACATTTCAGAGTTTCTGCAAAACCAGTTGATTTAAAGAGTGAGGTTACATCGAATGTCCAGCACAGAAACTGGCCATTCGGCCCAACAAGTCTGTGCTGGTGTTTATGCTCCACACATAGGAACATAGGAAGAGGACGAGGCCATTTAGCCCCTCAAGCCTATTCCACCATTCAGTTGGAGCATGGCCGATCTGTGACCTAACTCTATACCCCCGCCTTTACCACATATCCCTTAATACCTTTGGTTAACAGAAATCTATCAATCTCGGATTTAAAATTAACAATTGACCCAGCATCAGCTGCTGTTTGTGGACGAGAGTTCCAAACTTCTACCACCCTTTGCGTGCAGAAGTGATTCCTAATTTCACTCCTGAAATGCCTGGCTCTATCAGTTCCCCTTAATATCTTGAAAACTTCGATCAAATCACCCCTTAATCTCCTAAATTTCAGGGAATGCAACCCTAGTTTGTGTAATCTCTCCTCGTAATTTAACCCTTGGAGTCCGGGTATCATTCTGGTAAACCTACGCTGCACTCCCTCCAAGGCCAATATATCCTTCCTAAGGTGTGGTGCCCAGAACTGCTCCCAGTGCTCCAGGTGTGGTCTAACCAGGGCTTTGTACAGCTGCAGCATAACTTCTACCCCCTTGTATTCTAGTCCTCTAGCTATAAAGGCCAGCATTCCATTAGCCTTTTTGATTATTTTTTGTACCTTCCCTGACATTTTAATGAACAATGTACAGTACATGGACTCAAGTCTCTTTGGACCTCCACTGTTTTTAGCCTTTCACCATTTAGAAAGTACCCTGTTCAATCCTTTTTAGGTCCAAAGTGGATGACCTCACACTTGTCTATATTCAAATCCATTTGCCACAGTTTTGCTCATTCACTTAATCTATTAATGTCTCTTTGCAATGTTATGCCTTCATCTACACTGCTTACAATGCCACCTATTTTTATGTCTCCTCCAATTCCATATGCTTCATCTCAGCTTTTCAGCATATCTTTCTGTTCCCTTTTCTCTCATGTTACTCGTCTAGTTTCCTTTTCAAAGCATCTAAGCTATTTGCCTCAACCACTTCCTGTGGTAGCGAGTTCACATTCTAACCACTCTCTGAGTAAAGACATTTCTCCTTATTTCCCTATTGGATTTATTAATAACTATCTTGTATTTATGGCCCCTTGTTTTGGATTCTCCCACAAGTGGAAACATTCCACATCGACCCTGTCCAACCCATTCATAATTTTGAATATCTCTATCAGGACATCTCTAAGTCTTCTCATTTCTAAAGGAAAAAGCCCCAACATGTTCGATCTTTCCCGATAGCCACAATCTCTCAGTTCTGGTACCATCCTTGTCAATGATTTTTGTACTTTCTCCAGTGCCTCTGTCTTTTTATAGTATGGAGACCTGTATTTGTTCACCTGTATCCCTAGATCCCGTTGCTCTTCTACCCCATTCAGTTGCTTATTTTCTACGGTGTAGGTGATGTTTCTATTTTTCCTACCACAGTGCATCACCTCACATTTATCCAAGTTAAAGTTCATTTGCCATTTAACTGCCCAGTCTACAAATTTTCTAATGTCTGCTTGTATTATGTTGTATTCTTCCTCCGTGTTGGCTATACCCCCAGTTTGATATCATCTGCAAATTTTGATAGCTACATGTTCCTAAGTCCAAATCATTAATGTAAATTATGACAGCGGTGGTCCCAGCACTGGTCCTTGTGGAACACCGCTTTCTACATTTCTCCAATCTGAATAACTACCCTTTATCCCACTCTCTGCTTTTGATTTCATGAATGTGCATGGGACTGCTGGGTATTACCAGCACTATCTATTTTTATTTTTAATAAATGTAATTAATTAGTTTATGTATTTACAGTGAAAGCATGTTTGTATTTCTGAGAACTTTCCTGATCTAGTCAGTAGCATCATTTTGCTTTTGCAGAGCTTATGTTGAAAAGTACCTTCTGGAGAAATCGAGGCTGGTCTACCAGGAGCATAATGAACGGTAAGAGGCATGCAAAATGTTACAAGAGCCAATTTGACATGTCATGAATATCTCCAGATACAGTACAGGGAAGTGGGGCTCCCCTCCCTGGCACAAACATACAAAGGAATGGCGTTTGTAAATGACTGTGCCAAGGTGGGCTCTGGGATAAACTAGGTCTTGAGAATTAATTTGAAATCAACAATTTAAAAATCAAATTACAAGTTATTTTTTGAAGTGAATCTTAGCATGGAGATAGATGTCATTCTGATTGCAAGTGATGTTTTTGTTACGTTTGTGAGATATGCTGAAACATGATGTCTTTGCTGAGCCTCGATTGCCACGATCCCCTGCTATTCATTGCTTTTAATGGACGAGCAGGATGACGAGAGTTGTGGTTTATGAAGACTTGCTGTGTTTCAACATTAAGCTCCGGACTGATTGTTCACAAAGGTTCCTATGTGAAATGAGTCTCAACCCAATTCTTATAGTACAAAACTGTCCTTAATTTAGCAATTTTGCTCAGTCCACAATGTCGGAAGTGGAAGAATGTCACACTGGTGCAATAGGGGGTACTTTTCAGAGGTTGGGGCAGATGATTATTATAGAGCAGAATAAAAGGAACTTTACTCTGCATCTAACTTGTCATAAATCTGACCTGGGAATGTTTGATAGGACAGTGCAGAGGGACCTTTACTCTGCATTTAACCCTTGCTGTACATAACCTGGGAATGTTTGATAGGACAGTGCAGAGGGACCTTTACTCTGCATTTAACCCTTGCTGTACATAACCTGGGAATGTTTGATAGGACAGTGCAGAGGGACCTTTACTCTGCATTTAACCCTTGCTGTACATAACCTGGGAATGTTTGATGGGACAGTGCAGAGGGACCTTGACTCTGCATTTAACCCTTGCTGTACATAACCTGGAAGTGTTTGCTGGGACAATGTAGAGGGAGCCTTACTGTGTCCCATCAAGCATTTGCAGGTCATGGAACAGTACAAATTAGATACAACATAGAGGAAGCTTCACTCTGTATGCAACTATGGTGCAACTGACATAGAAGTGCTTGAAAGAGGCAATGCAGAGGGAGCTTTACCTTGCGTTGTATGTGATCTGAGGATGTTTGCTGATCTGACCTGTTTGAAATGGGAAATCGTTCTATTTTCCAGCACTAACATCCTTTCATGAGCAAAAAATTCACCCCCAAAATTAAAGGATTTGGGACAAAATTGGTATCTCCACCCAATCAGGCCACATCATGTTATTTTTTTTTTTTTTAAATTCATGTGGGAGTTGTTTCCAGATGAACAGTCGAGGATGAAGCCAGTGGTTTTGTCTCGGAGTAATCCTTTGAACTTTTTCAAGAGTGGGACTTTTAAAGTTTGAAATTAAAAATCATTTGTTCTAAAAGGAATTGCTATTATTAACCTGCTAATGAAGCTGGCAAGACACTGGGGAAAAGTCCTTGAAATTACCACTTCAGTAATTTTTCTGTAGATTGAACTGTAGCAAATTCTACACGTAAAAGGGCGACGCACCAGAGGCCAGACCTAGATACAGAGAAGGAATGTAGCCATGGTCTTGGTTGGGTCCAGTAGTAATTTATGTTTATTTTTTCTGCAAGGAAGTTGGTATGTGGAAGCAAAGATTTAATATTTAATTATCTGAAGTATTATCATGTGTACAAGACCATTTACATTCTGGTGTGAAAAATGGAGTAGAAATGCATCGCTTCAGTTAGAAAGTCAAACCATGGTCTATCACTGTAGCTGGTGTATTGACTAAAATGACTCTTTGCTCCAGTTTACCAAGATGCAATTACCTATTGAAACAGATTCGAATGGTCTGAATGGAAGGGGTACACAGAATCTTAGTTCCTCAGACATCTGAGAGTCAGTTGTCCTTGTGTTCTGTTCTTCCTTTTCTCTGTTTGGAGGGATTCAAAAGGTTGTCCAACAGAGACCACCCCCCCCCCCCCCCCCCCACCCCCCACCCACTTCAAACTAAGGCTGTTACTCTTGCCCAGAATTGAAGATCTGTATCAACACCAATGGCAGCTCTCTCGCTTAGATATATAGAGATTCTCCCTCATTAATTTGATCTGGGAGGATCAGCAGTAAGACAACGAAGTCTGTACCATCGATGATGCTGGTAACTATCAAGGCTGCAACTTTGTTGAATCAGATTCCATTTTATGCAGAATGAGTCATCTCCACATTCAACAACTTAAAGTCTAATTGAGTTAATTTATATCGAGGGAATCTTTCCTATTGGAATGGTACACATGACTTCTGTTTTTGTATTACAGCTTCAGTGTTCTGTTGCAGTCACTTCCTGAGTGTGACATTGTATGGTGCGCCATTTCTGTTTCAGGAACTATCATGTATTCTACTACCTGCTGGCAGGAGCCAGTGAAGAAGAGAAAAAGAGTTTCCATCTGCTGGAGCCTGAGGAATACCATTACTTGAACCAGGTCAGCTCCAGAAGCTATATTCTGTACAAAGAATACTTCATTGCAGATGTTATTTGTGAAAAATAGAACCTACTGCATTTAGAAATTATAGCCAGGAAGGTACTTTTTTCAGTATTATTAAATTGATTGATTGATGACGTGGAACTGTGGCAGGTGACTAGAATAAGGAAGTTTGATAGCATTCATATGGATCTCGGCACTTTAATGGCAGCTGGATGTCAACACACAAAGTAAGGCAATACATATTAAATTATAAAGCATGTACAGTGTGAAGATATGTCCCCTAAGTAAAGGGAACCACAAAACTGCACACAAAATGCCAAATATCGCTTCACTAATAATTAACATAAGCTTGTGATATATTATAAGAGACCCTTGAGATGCATTCCAGTACATATTATGATTTATTCTGCAGAAAGGTCTATTTCTAGAAAGAAAAAATACTAACTACTGTCCCGACAGATGAGGGAGATGTGGAGAGATATAGGATCATTTAATGGGGCGGGAGGGGTGGCGGGGAGAGTCGAATCAGGGATGAATACCATTTATTCATGAAGCTGGAGGATAGTCTGTGGCTAAAGGTGAAAATTGGACTTGAACATCTTCCTTTACAGTTGTAACTAATTGCAGAATTAGCTTGAAAATTCACAATGTAATTGGTTAATTGTTACATGTGCTTTGCAATGCAGATGGAGAGGTCATTACTTCAAGATTATTTTAGATTTTTTTTCAGTACAGCTTTTGATTAAAAGGCTTTGTTGTTGGATGAAGAGAATTGATTCTCGTTGAGAGTAATACAGATTTGCCTTGAGCTTCACTGCTGGATAAGCATCCTGAGCCATCCTTGTGAAGGTTGTTTGAGATGTATGCGCTTCCTAACACCATTTACCTTGCTTTTTCAGATGACAAAGAAACCGCTCAGACAGACTTGGGATGATTATTACTATGATTCAGAGCCGGTTAGTATTTAAGTTTTGTGTTGCAAGTGGTGAGATGCCGATCCACCACTGCACATCCACAAGGAACGCACAGGGATAATTGTCAAAAGGCGCCAGTTTTACAGAAACATTTGGGACTTTAATCCAATCAAAAGGAGCTCAAATTAATCATTCTAGATTATGTATTTGGAAAAAAGTTAAGGTTCAAATATATATTAGCTTGTTAAAGTGATGCATGTAAAATGACCGGTTGAGGTCTCTGAGTATGGTCTGCATTACTGGCTGCAGGAGAAGTTACACAACTTAGACCACTCGATCAGTGCAGTACAGAGAAACAACACTCTGCTTTCCTTGTGGTTGAAAACACGGTGCCAGGTCTGCTTGATCCTTTTTGGTCATTTCTTGTAATAGTGTCCAAATGTTGTACTTGTGCGCTGTGTCAACATCAGTGTTGCGGGTGCTGCATCAGATTTTTTTCTCACTACGCTCAATAAAGTCTCACTTGGGATAGCTGACTTATATGGACTTTTAATTAATACGACAAAGATGGGGTTCAGTGAATGAGTAAAAATGTTAGAATCTTTATCTGTAGTCTTCATTCTTTGAATTGTTCCAGACCAAGGCAGTTCTGCTCCAACCATCAGCACTGTAAGGGTTTTCTCCTTCAATTACACTGAAGTAGATCCAGATAAAAATGGGACTTCTAAAGTATGTAATATCAAGTGATTTTATTAAATATTATTGTAATAAAATGATTCGCACAACAGGCTATCAGAAAAAAGTAGTTAATTGTGGGTCAGTTAATACTTTAAAAAGGGATTGCGGTGGGGAAGAGTCCATACTAGGACAGATTGGATATAGTGTGTGGAAGGAATCAAATCGTCTTTTCCCATTCCAGCCTTGCTTATGATTTGAAATATTCACCAATATGATCTTGAGCAGTTTTACTGATCTTATCTTATTACAGAAATGACCAAACAACAGATGGAGTTTGCTTTCTGCCTGTTGCCTGCTTGTTCAAGTTGCAGCATGAATCTTTAACTCTTGTCAGCCTTGCTTTTTATATATTTGGTGTTTGGCGTGTTTCAGATCAAGTAGTTTGATGCTTCAGCTGCCAGCCTGTACAACACAAGAGCATGCTCATTAACAAGACACCCGTGCCTCTCTTTAATTGAGCCGGGAGTTTATATTCGTCCACTGGGAAAGATTGTGAAATGTTGCTTATGACTTGAGTTATTTGATGACTCCAGTGCAGATCAGTTCACCCACTGGCCTTCATAGTTTTCCCAAATCTTGTTTGATTTTTATGAAAAACAAAAAGCAACAGCTTCTCTGATGGCTTAGTTAGTTAAAGCAGTATTTAGCTGAATCACACTAGATAGAGGTCCCAGGTTCAATCAGCAATCTGTGTTAGCTTCTCTCAGCTAGGGCAGCCGTAGGGGCCCACACTTGGCCTCGACACCTCAGATTAGGAAGGAAAAAATCAGCCATGGTTCCTGCTCCTGATCCCTAATCTGCTTGTACATGTGCATGTCAGGTGGGGACAGGATTGGCTTGGCTGTGATATGGTCAAATAGTCATCCAGCACTCCATATATACGTCCACACAGGAATAATAGGCATTTGGGTGAGTTACCAGAAGATTACTGGCGTTTCCTGTGGAACAATACTCCGGCAAAGTGATCATTGCCATCAGGAGAAGATTTGGGGGGGAGAAGGGAGAAAAAACAGAAAAGACAAGCAAACTGCAAGTGGTTGGCAGTACTACGCTTTGTAATATGTACACCCAAACACTAATACTAAAAATTAGTCACAAGAATGGGTTTAAGCAATAATTGTGCATATCTTTGTATTGTAATCATAACAGCATTTAGCACTCTTGCAACATGCATTTATTTTAATGACCAGGTTCCGTGGGAAACAAATATTCTCTAAACTAATCACAGGTATGTATGTATTCGTATCAACAGATCACCTATTCAGTCACAGAACTTAAAGGCAGCTAAACCAGAGATCTAACAAGTGCCATTGCTGAAAGCTGTAAACAGACCAAATATCTGTATTCTATATTTAAATATCGTAAGGGAAATAGAAGCAACATTTCCACCGTAACAACATTACTTGTCATGTATTTGACTAGTTATAAGTTGCCAAATGTGGGCACTTATGAAGAGCTTTAAAGAGAGTGAGACAGATCAAAAGTAGGCAATTCTGTTCAAATATGGGTGTGTAGGAAAGTAGATTGTCAGCTTGGGTCACTTGTTAAGACCATTCTCTTAGAATCAGAAGATTTGTTTAAGCCCCAGGCCTTGGGCACACGATCTTGGCTGATCTTCTAGTGCAGTACTAAGTGGGAGCTGCATTGTCAGCTGATGTGTTGAATCCAGGTGTTGTCTGTGAATGTTGAAGATCACATGGCACTGTTTGTAGAAGAGTAGGCAGTTCTATCTCCTGGCCAACATTGCTAAAACCTTTTAACTGGTCATTCATCTCATTGCTGCTTGTGGGATCTTGATGTGTGCAGAATGGCTTAAGCATTTGCCTACATAACGAAAGCTACTGCACATCAAAGTAATTAATTGCCTGTGAAGTCGTTTGAGAGGTTTCTGAGACCCATGATAAAGTGCTGCATAAATCCAAGCATTTTCTTCAACTCACCTTGTACAATGAGTGTGACCTCAGGAATAGTGTGATATTATTTTCAGCCATTGCAAGGTCTGCTTTGTGACCCACTGTAATACAGCTACTGTCAGTCTTTTCAGAACTAAAGATGTGAGAATACTGTCACAAATCCTCTTTGTGGACTGTGTTCATTGCTGCAAATCTAGTGATCAGAGCACCTAGCTGTTACATTCCCCCATGCATGTAAATATAAGGCAGGCCCCCATTTCTTGAACCCATTTTTTTCACAAAACAAAACCAAAATGACAATGTTATATAAATGAAACATCACACAAGTTTTTGTGTTGTATCGTAGTGAGACAATTCATAGATCTAACTATCCGAACATATTTGAGACTTAATCATTCATGTGTGTCTGGCAATACTCAATTTAAATGAGATACCATAAGATCACGTAAAATTAAGACGACATATTTGGTCTCATCCTTCCACAATACCAACCCTATCATCTTCCTATTTCATCTTTCATTAAACTCCTCTGAAGTATAGCACCGATGACCGTGCAGCATGAGCTCAGTATTGCAATAGAGTTTCACCCTACATGAGGCACTCAAGTCGTGGTGTGGAGCTTGAACACCTAAGCTGACCCAAAGGCATGAACGCTCCCAGCTGACTGACATCAAGCAGCCATTTTTCATTAGTGAACTGAAAGCTCGGTTTTAGACTACCCCGTTATCAAAAGAGCAACGGATACAAATCAGTATGCCTTTTGGTATTCACTAGATTTACATTGTTGTGGGTTTGTTCTTTGTGGTTTCCCCAGAATTACCCACTCTTACCTTAAGAGTTCCTCCTTGGCACCACATTAAAGGGAATATGTTCAACCACCAGTACACAGGATAATAATATATTATGAGGGCAACCCACACATAACTGCAAAGAATCGACAGCCACTTCAAGCTAAAACAAGACTTACACATAAGCACTTTGAATCTGAAACTGATTTTTTTCACTGGTGACTATTGTGGCAGATATTTCTCAACCTTGATAGTAATTGAAAATAAGTAACAACATTTTAGCAAAACCACTCCCTTCTACTAATTTTTGCCTTTACCGCAAAGTAATCCCAACTCAGTCAAGGCATCCATTCTTGTGTTACCCTGGCTCCTATCCCTGAACTACAGGATAGTTGCTTCTTTAACTATTTGCTTGGCATATGCTATGAGTTTTGCAACCCTTGGCTTTTCTTAACATGTCCTCACTCTGGATTGAGTCTGTAGACCAAATCTTCAGGACAGTACTGAGGGATTGCTGCACTGTTGGAGATGCCTATTTTAGATGAGATGTTAAACCGAGGCTCCATCTGCCAATTTTTCTCTGGCTGTGATCTTTCAGGTGGAAGCCTGCTAGGGAAAGAGCACCATAATTTTGGCATTCTTTGAAAGTTGTTTCAACTTCTGCCATAATTAGGAAGCACGTCTACAGATGTGAAGCATCACACAGATACAAGGCTTTTCCCCACTTAAGATTGCTCTTACTTATTTCCTCATGCTAGGCTGCAGTGTGGGACTGTCAGAAGGAGGAGATTTCTTCATTTGCTTGGCTGGAATCTCTGACCTCAGAGCTGCATTTGCCCATAATATAATTTCCAACAGCTGCTTGATCAGCCTAATAGTTAGATACTGAAACAGGAGACAATAATCACTGCCGCAAAGCAACATTATTTGATAGATGTTGAAAAGGTACGACTTCGGTATCCTGCAGCTGTGTCACTGAATCTGGTCTGTAAAGCCGGTTTATGTTGTAAATTAGATCACTGGGAGACCAATGCTCAAGTGCATCTTGTGACCTTCAGTAGCTCCATTTTCTTGTGTAATGTACTGTCAGTCCCTCATTGCAGAATCAATAGAGACTGAGTTTTTATTTTGAACTGCCTCTGGCAGCAAATTTCAGGATGCATGTAAATTCAGAGGGGGTGGGCTCCTTTATAATGGGCGCTCCTAGTATAGGTACAATGCAGGTGCAAGACAGAACTCCCAAAAGTCTCCCTCGATTTCAAATTCTGCACCAAACTTTGTATTAAGTGTTGTTTGTGCATATAGTTTGAGATTTCATATTCTAAAATTTGTGCCTTTGCTATGCTCCCAGGATAGAATTTGCTTGCTGGTAGGCATGAGGGAAAGTTTAGACTTGGGTTTGGTTTACTTCTGTGACTTATGATTAATGACGTTTTGAATTACTTTTCATCAGCAGCTAAGCAAACTTCAGAACGAGCCATGATCTGATTCTTTAGTCTGTTGCATTTTATCCCGTATTGTTGGAAGAAAGTGGCAGCCCTAGTTACAAACTCAGCCTTTTGCTCACTACACCGTGCAGATAGATACCTCTGTCTGTCAAAAATGAGCAGGTGAGCGATATCGACCAGGAAGAACCCAGGTACAGTTCTTGCTCTGTACTTGGCTGATGCAGCAGTGAAGTATGAGTATCTGTGCAACATTACTCCAGGAAAGAGCCAATGCCTTTGGGGAGGACGGGTGACAATCGATTATAGAATTTGTTTGCGTAATGTTTCCTAACTTCAAATTGTTTTCTCTTTTTAAATTTAGCAGGACAGTTTCACTGTGGAAGGGGAGGATCTGAAACATGACTTTGAGCGCTTACAACTAGCAATGGAGATGGTTGGATTCCTGCCTAAGACCAGGAAACGGTGAGTTGAGATGCCTGGCGTGCCAGAAATATGCTGTATGGGTGTGTAGTATGGAGAGAAAGTTATTACCAGTTTTCATATCATATGTAATAATCTGATCCCATGTGAGGTTGTGGTTTTGACTAGAGAACTTACTTTGTAAAAGCTGTTTCCTTTTCATGATTAATCAAAGTCCTAGGATCTATCCTTGGTTTGTGCTGAATTAGGGGATCTCAGCTGGGATGCAGACAGTTTGCCTCAATTAGGATGCTACATTGGCTTTAGTGCCCCAGGGTTAGGGAGGGGGGAAAGATCAGTAATGATTCTTGATCCTGATCACTATTCAGTGACTCCTGTTGTGAGAGGTACCCAAATGTGGATGTTAGCCGAGAACAGGATTTGGCTCAACTATGATGCCTTTCCAGTAACCTGCTGACATTCTCAGTCTATGCTCACACATGATGTAGCGTGACATTGGTGAAGTACAGGAGGGCTGCCGGCGAGAATCACTGGGGGTATCTTTCAACTTCACTGTCTGGGTGGTAACCTGGCGGAGCAGATCGCCCACCCGTTGTAGAACCTGCCCGATTTTTGCTCTGTAGAAATCATTGGAATAAAAATCAGGCGTGTTGTACAATGGGTTGCCGTCCAGGCGGTGAATTTGTGAAGTTTCCCTCCTGTCTTTAGAAGGGGGTGGGGAGAAAAACAACATTTGAACACTCGCTGCAGTAGACACGAGCCTTGTCAGATGGAGTGATGTGGAAACAAAACAAAATATGAACATTGGATCCATTTGCTTAAGCTGCACCTGGTGGGGCACAACAAATGCTAGTTGTGGCGACAACATTGGTCTAGCCTGTTGTGCCTGTCTGGAAGGGGATAAGTTGCAAAGAATCAGAAAAAAAGAACACGCTACCGCTATACTCTGATGGTATTGGAGCTTGTTCCTATAAATACAGGCAAAGGGAAATCATTTTGTGATTTAAACATGTTGCAGAAAAACTACTGTTGTTGTCAGTGGTTTAACATTATAAAATCTGTTTTGATAGTACATTGAGGATACTGGCCAGGCAGTGATGGGTTATACAAAATAAAGCATGTTTTGTTTATGCAGTATGAGTGCAAATTATTTTGGTGAATTTTCTACCATTTGATGCAGACTTGGTGAGAATATAATGAAAGCACATGGTGATGTCTTGTGAAGTAGACTGCAATATTTGGTGCCAGGCGCTAAAGAATCCCACAGCTGTCTGTCCATTCCCGTCTTGGGGCAAACAATGGAGTCCTTCAGTCTCCAGCGTCAGATCTTGCACATGACATTGGTAAACTCCCAAAGTGGACTTTGGAATTGATAATTTATGTGCAACTTGTTCAGATTGGGTTCTGACCTAAATACTGTCTGTTTTTAACTGTGCAAATTGGCACCACTAATTGGCATGCAAGCAGAATTTTTGTTGGTATGCGAACATGAGAAAAAGTTACTTTGAGGAAATGCTATTCATCCCGTTGAAGCTCATCCTAACTCTCAGATATGATTGAGAAGGTTAATAGTGCTGCACCTGTTATTCATTGAGTGGCATCAAGAAATTGAAGGATTAAGGGTGCATAGTAATTAGAAATGCTGCCTTGTTGTGCCTTTTTTGAAACTGTGAATATGAAAGTTTACTGTTCATGAAAAGGCTTCTGTTCTTTTGCTTTGATTAATGATTTTCACCTAAAACACATCCTTGGGTACAAATTGTGCAGTCACCATTATAAAGAATGGGATTTTCTTCATCTATGAATTTTATGCTTTCAAAAATTTGTTCAGGCACTGGAGATACTTTATTCACACACAATTATATAAACACCCTCTACAGGAAAGAATCTCAAAGTTCGACAATGGAAGAGAGCCTTGGATGCAATAAAAATGATTTTAATTTAAATCTGTTCTATTTACAGGATATTTTCTCTTCTGTCTGCAATTTTACACCTTGGGAATATAAAATACAAAAAGAAGACCTATCGCGATGATTCCATTGACATCTGCAACCTAGAGGTGTTGCCCATTGTCTCGGAGCTTCTGGAGGTAATGCAGCAACTCACCTTATTAACTCAAAGCTGTAACATTACCAGATTCATTCCCCAATAAACAATTATAATTCTTCCTCTGCGCAGAACCTGCAGGTAGTTCAGTCCTGTTGATATCCTAATTCCTGGTTAGGACAAACCCATAATCATTTGTAGGAGCAGCTTCTTCTTTAGCATTCTTTGAAACCTCAGCCACCCTATGCAGAGCTTCCTCCTGACCTACCCCTTGTTTGGTTTCTGATCAGTTTTGTCCCCCTGTAAAATGTCCAATTCCTCATTGCATGTGGTGATTGAAAAAGAGTGAGACACACTCTGCATATGGTGCTATTCTGTGCTACATGTCTGTTTATCTCTTGTCCCAGGAAGAATATCACTCTGTGCCATGACTACTGCTGTAAGGGTTAATATGGGAGGAGTGATTTTAATTACATTGTTTTTGGTTAATTAGTAATAGACAGGGTTTAACTCTGTTAC
Organism: Somniosus microcephalus; assembly: GCF_052327205.1. Taxonomy (NCBI): domain Eukaryota; kingdom Metazoa; phylum Chordata; class Chondrichthyes; order Squaliformes; family Somniosidae; genus Somniosus; species Somniosus microcephalus. The sequence continues at coordinate 36,874,890 of NC_141018.1, forward strand.
AAGTCAGAGGAAAGAAAACTGAATATGTCAAATATGCCTTGATCCATGATCAAACTACAGAAGATTAAGTGGAGGAGTTACCAAGGAGGACTCAAAGCTATAATAATGCCTAAGTACTATTATCACTAAATAGTAAAGTCCCTGTAATACCACTCACTTTGATATGCTCTGTTCTTTCTTTAATTAGGTTAAAGAAGAGACGCTGTTTGAAGCACTGACCACCAGGAAGACTGTGACAGTCGGAGAGAGACTTATCCTGCCTTATAAACTATCTGAGGTAATATAACATGCAGTGCGTCGACTGCACAAAGCATGCTGTCTATTCTGTGAAGGGGAGAATCATGTAGACACAGAATTCTATATTTCTCCTGCTTACCTGCAATATAACTATGAACCCCTAAATTTCAGAGTACGTACTCACGAGTCAAAGGAAATTTACTCTATTTATTAATATTTTCTCTAAGAAAGCTTATGGCTTGAGGTTCCTTAGCCAAAGATAGATGAAGTTCCCACTGAGGCAACTGTTGAGTTTGCTAGCTCTTATTTTCCAAATTCGTCGTTGCTTTCTCTTTGAAAGGAAAGTGAGAATTTGCTTACTGAAATCAATACGTTTCTTGCATTTCTATTATATTTCTGTTCTCATAGGGTTTCATATAACTTGTGTGTTCTTTATTCCACACTTGTAGTGTTGACCTAAAGCTGCAAGCATCCTGTTTTGGTTGTGCTGCAGTTGACCTCAGTGGGCGGCAGTTGGGACACTCAATTCCATTGAATGCTCCCAGGCTCAGGAGGGAAATAATCGGCCAGGAATACCGCTCCTGATTGCTATCCAGTTACCCCTGCTGGAAATTGTGCATATACGAGGACAGAATCGGGCTTGGCTGTGATGCATCCCAAGATGTAGCATCCTATCACACATTCACTGTCTGAACTACTACATGGCCATTATGGGTGAGGTATTGGATCGGTGCCCGGTGCCCATGGAACTTCACCCAGGCATGAGCCAGCATGTTCAGGAGAAGAGATAAAAAAAATGCAAAATGTAAATGTTTTCACCATATATATTTATGGGACGTTTTCTATTTCTCTGGTATGGTGCAAATCCAACTCTGAGCTCAGCGTGTGACAAAACCGGAACCTCAACAGGGCTCCAGTGACAGCAAAGTGGAAGGGGCTCAATTTCTCATTCTATATCCTGCTGACCTCAATAAAATTACTGAATGATGATGCATCCTTACATACAAGGTGATGCACTTGTAAGATGATTCCCCTACTTTCTAATGGCGAATGGAGTGGCAGACTAACATTGCAATGGACAGAGAGATGGGCATAAAATGGGGAATTTATATTTTCACTTTTGATTTTTTCCACTGGGGCTAACTCTGTCTTTGGCACCTTGTATAAGCTGAGCACTGTGTTTGCTGACTGGAATTTGTGATGCTGTGGTGGAATAGTTAAGCTGGTCATTACAGTACTCAACCGAACACAATGAGTCCCAGCCATGCATCAGTCCTTGCTGATGTACAAGTTGAACCCCTTACTTCAAGCACCAAATAGAAGAATACGCTTCCTGACCTCTGTGCAAGTGTATTCGGCTAACTGGGATTACTCTTGAGGGCACTTATAATGTCAATTAGAAAGTGGGTTGAGACACTCCATGTTGATTTTATTTCAAGCTCTTCACAACCATCAGGTGATCTCTGGATTTGAGCTAGGCTCGCTTTTTAAAAGAAAAGTGTTCAATACACCATTATCTAGGTCGCCCATAATCTATATTTTACGAAAAGTTGAGCTACCCCTACAAATGATTTTGGTCTCATAACCTAAGAAATAGGAGCAGGAGTCGGCCAAACGGCCCCTTGAGCCTCCTCTGCCATTCAATAAGACCATTGCTGATCATCGACCTGAACTCCACTTCCACCCTATCCCCATATCTTGATTCTCATGAGAGTCCAAAAATCTATCTATCTCGGCCTTGCATAGATTCAACGACCGAGCATCCATGGCCCTCTGGAGCAGAGAATTCCCAAGGTTCAGAACCCTCTGAACGAAGACACTTCTCCTCATCTAAGTTCATTAAAAATTCCTGTAAATCGAAGCACTGCTTCATCCACTGTGGCTAATACTTTTCTATTTGACAGGAAGAATGTTGTAAATTAATAAAATTGCTAAACATGAAAGGCTATACTGTGGGATATTAGTTTACATGAATTTATTTCTAGATCCTTCTGCGCAAGGGCATATTAAATTGAATTTTAAGTACTGCGCAGAACGGAGAAATCAGAGCTTCTGAATGGAAATAACGGAAAACCCGTTGATCTTCGTAGCTCAGGACTCAAGTAGATTCATGTGTCATTAAGCAGATGTTTGTCTTGGGAATGGCAGTGTTATAAGGACTTGGAGGCAGGGAGCTGTCATGTCAGCTTACATTGTGGTACTGCAACCTCTGGGCATTGGAGTTACTATAATGCAGTATGATTTCTGAAATGTGAGCAGGGCTATAGGAAAATCAAGGTTTATTAACTTCAAAAGCTTCATCTTTGAGAAACTAGCTTCATAGTGACATTAAATTGATAATTCATGCAGAACTTCTGCTAGAGACTTCCTCCTGCATTATATTATAGGAGTGAGGGTGGTGTGTTTGTGCTGTTCACTCTTAAATTTGTTTAAATAGTATGAGTTTGTGATATTTATGGGTTTGTTTTATATGTCATAATCCATGGCCAGGAATTTAGCAATTCCGCCCCCCCCACCCCAAAAAGAAATTTGCACCTTTATCAACTTGCGCATACATTTCTTGAACTCTCTTTTTGACTGTGCCGCCTCTTGCATTCTTACAAATTCAGTGAATAAATTATTCTCCAACCCGAGTCCTCTCTTGTACAATATGAAGCCCCCGTGACTTTGTCCTTGCCAAATCTCACTGGCTCCCTGTCCCCAGCACTTCAACTTTAAAGTGCTCATTTCCAAACCCCTGATAGCTTTGCTCCATCTTAACTGTGTGATCTGAATTACTGCTGGGCTTTGCATATGCTTTCCCTTTCTCAGTTCTCTGCTGTTCGGTGATCATTGAAATCTCACCACTGTGTCTTCCGAAGGCCAGTTTCCAGCAGATTGCATGAGTCAGTTTTGAAACAGTTAAGGCATCATTAATTTTTTAAAAAGCCATAGAATTCATGAAAAAGGTGCAAATGTTGGAAACAAAAGTTTTGAATAAATAGCTGTATTTTCCCCCTGGTTCACGTGAAATATTTAACTGGAAATATTAGTCGGTTCCAAGCTGGGATGCACTAAGCCTGTCAGATGGCGAACAGCTGGAGTAAGATGGCAGCGTTCCTGCCCGTCAGTGCAGCAGCAGCAGCGAAGGAATTTGTATGGCTGGATTGCATTATGCAGACCCTGCTATCACGTATTTCTGGCTCCTGTATGAGGTGTGAGAGACTTGACGGTGTGCAGTCATTTGGGCTTCATAAACAAAGCCAGGCTGCTCTATCTTTCTTCTGACTGCTCATCTGTAAAAGTCAGTCGGAAAATAGTGGAAACATTCCTAAAATTAAATGGGGGGAGAAAAAGCAGAAAATGTGAGAAATACACACTAGTATATGAAAGAGAATAGACAGGCTAATATTTCGGTTGCGGACACTTTGTAAAAAACCCGATGAAGTGTTTGCACCGTAACATTACCTTGTCTTTTCACTTTTCAGGTGCTAACAGGCCTACTGTGCATTTCCAGCATTTGCTGCTTTACTTAAGCATTCTTAACATTCCCAGTTTTTCTTTTTATCTCATTGGGAATAAATGACATGGCTTGCTAAGGCTGGACCATGGGTGCCCTGATAAATGTAACTATTTTCAGCTCTAATTAATTTGTATTGGCCTGCAAACCTGCAGCGCTAAAGGGAAAAAGAAAAAAAAACCTTCGTGTATATATCACTCAAACAAATTAATATTGGCTCGTATTTTCCAATCGGAGGCTTCCTGCGTGCGGAGGCTTCCGATCTGGAAAAAATCTACACCCTTACCTGAGGGCTCCAGAGGTCCGGCCATTTCTGATCCTGGGCATCTCCATGACGAAATGCGCAGGACCCACGTATCCCAGGGGCGCATGCAGTTCGCGTGGGCCATGGGGAGCCAATGGGAGAAGGGAATCTCCCTTCATACTTTTGACAGCGAGACCTGTCAAAAGTATGAATGGAGATCACTCCAAAAACACATCAAAACATTAAATACATTTTTTTTAAATCACGCTTTTAAAATTAGTTAAAATTGCATGCCTGAAACCGGCATTTGTGAGGTCCCTATGGGTGTGTATACACGCGTAGGGATTGGAAAATACGGGCCATTGTAACAACCCTTATATCAGAACTTGCCTGCTTTTAGCCCTTTGCAGCTCAAATGATCACTGTGTACACAGCAGAATGGGGCGTTACATAGGCAAAAGTGACAGCCAATGGCACAGTAAGTTGTGACAAATAGCAAATGAGATGAATGACTAGTTAATTTGCTTTTGATTGTGTTGTCTGAGGAAGTAATGTTGGCCAGGGCAGACCCTGCTCCTCTTTGACTAGCGCTACGGACCTTTTACATCTACCAGAACCAGCAGTAGACCAGGCCTCAGCTTAATGTGTTATCTCAAAGTTGCCATCTCCGGCAAAATAGCGATCTCTCTCTGCTGCATTGAACTGTCGGCCGAGATTATAGGATTATCCTGGAGTGGGGCTTGAACCCACAACTTTCTGACTTGGATAAGAGTCCGACTGCTAAGCCAAGGCTGATGCTTGGTTAAACTGGTCACCAGATAGGCTCACAAAACCATCAGAGAATTATATACTTTTTAAAAAAAAAGAATAGGAGTCATATAAAGTTGCCAGAAAAAGTAGCAAGCCCTAGGATTGGGAGCAGTTTAGAGTTCAGCAAAAAAGGACTAAGAGATTGATTAAGAGGGGAAAAATAGAGTATGAGAGTAAACTTGCAAGGAACATAAAAGCGGACTGTAAAAGCATTACAAGTATGTAAAAAGAAAAAGATTAGTGAAGACAAATGTAGGTCCCTTACAGTCAGAAATGGGAGAATTTATAACGGGGAACAAGGAAATGGCAAAGCAATTAAACAAATACTTTGATTCTGTCTTCACGGAAGTGGACACAAATAAGTTCCCAGAAATGCTAGGGAACCAAGGGTCTAGTGAGAAGGAGGAATTAAAGGAAATTAATATTAGTAAAAAAATAGTGCTGGAGAAATTAATGGGACTGAAAGCCGATAAATCCCCAGGGCCTGATAATCTGCATCCCAGAGTACTAAAAGAGATAGCCATGGAAATAGTGGATGCATTGGTTGTCATCTTCCAAAATTCAATAGATTATGGAACAGTTCCTGCAGATTGGAGGGTGGCATATGTAACCCCACTGTTTAAAAAAGGAGGGAGAGAGAAAACGGAACTACATCAGTAGTTGGGAAAATGCGAGAGTCTATTATAAAGGATGTGATAACAGGACACTTAGAAAATATCAACAGGATTAGACAAAGTCAACATGGATTTATGAAGGGGAAATCTTGTTTGACAAACCCACTGGAGTTTTTTGAGGATGTAACTACTGGTAGAATAGATGAGGGAGAACCAGTGGATGTGGTGTATTTGGATTTTCAGAAGGCCTTTGATAAAGTCCCACATAAGAGGTTAGTGTGCAAAATTAAAGCACATGGGATTGGGGGTAATGTACTGGCATGGATTGAAAATTGGTTAAGACAGGAAACAGAGTAGGAATAAATGCGTCTTTTTCGGGGTGGCAGGTGGTGACTAGTGGGGTACCGCAGGGACTAGTGCTTGGGCCGCAGCTATTCACAATATGTATCAATGATTTGGATGAGGGAACCAAATGTAATGTTTCCAAGTTTGCTGACGACACAAAACTAGGTGGGATTGTGAGTTGTGAGGAGGATGCAAAGAGGCTTCAGGGCGATTTAGACAAGTTGAGTGAGTAGGCAAATACATGGCAGATGCAGTACAGGTAGACTATCCTTTATCCGAAAACCTCGGGACCAGCCATGTTTCGGTTTTCGGAGAATTTCGGATTTCGGAAGGTGGGTCGGCGGGGGGGGGTCGGCGGGGGGTCGTGCGCACGACCCCCCGCGGAGCGCCGACCCCGAACCCCGCCGGCCCCGACCCCTCGCGGACCCCCGCCGGCGCCGACCCCCCCGGCTGACCCCGACCCCCGCCGACTTACGGTTGGGGTCGGCGGGGGGTCGTGCGCACGACTTACGCTGACGCTCAGCATAAGTCGGCGGGGGTCGGGGCGGGGGGGGGGGGGTCGGCGGGTGTCCGCGGGGGTCGGGGCCGGCGGGGGTCCGCGGGGGGGGGCGACGGGGGGTCGTGCGCACGACTTACGCTGGACTTACGCTGAACGAAAAAACCTTCGGTTTTTAGAGGGTTTCGGTTTTCGGGAGTTCGGATAAAGGGTAGTCTACCTGTATAATGTGGATAAATGTGAAGTTATCCACTTTGGTAGGAAAAACAGAAAGGCAGAGTATTATTTAAATAGTGATAGATTGGGAAATGTTGATGTACAAAGGGACCTGGGTGTCTTGTACACCAGTCACTGAAAGCAAACATGCAGGTGCAGCAAGCGGTTAGGAAGGCAAATGATATGTTGGCCTTCATTTCAAGAGGATTTGAGTACAGGAGCAAGGATGTCTTACTACAGTTATACAGGGCCTTGGTGAGACCACACCTGGAGTACTGTGTGCAGTTTTGGTCTCCTTACCGAAGAAAGGATATACTTGCCATAGAGGGAGTGCAGTGAAGGTTCACCAGACTGATTCCTGGGATGGCAGGACTGTCGTATGAGGAGAGATTGGGTCGACTAGGCCTGTATTCACTAGAGTTTAGAAGAATGAGAGGGGATCTGATTGAAACATATAAAATTCTGACAGGGCTAGACAGACTGGATGCAGGGAGGATGTTTCCCCCTGGCTGGCGGGTCTAGAACAAGGGGTCACAGTCTCAGGATACAGGGTAGGACATTTAGGACTGAGATGAGGAGAAATGTCTTCACTCAGAGAGTGGTGAACCTGTGGAATTCTCTACCACAGAAGGCTGTGGAGGCCAAGTCACTGAATATATTTAAGAAGGAGATAGATTTCTCGACACAAAAGGCATCAAGGGGTATGGGGAGAGAGCGGGAATATGGTATTGAGATAGAGGATCAGCCATGATCATATTGAATGGTGGAGCAGGCTCGAAGGGCTGAATGGCCTAGTCCTGCCCCTATTTTTCTATGTTCTAATTACTACAAAGCTATCAGATTGACAATTAATAAACCACTCTTGCAGCCAAAGTTGTGAGGGGCCGTATACAAGATGTTGTACAAGCATTCTGGCTACAGGAGCTTTTTATCTGCCATACTGTAAGCTCTCCTATGATCGGTAAATGTGATAATTTTAAAATAAACTGATAAAGGAACCATTCACAGTATCTGCAAAGTGCTACCATATTGATTTCAGCTTATACTCTGAATGTGGCCTGGTCAGTAATTGTTAATTTGTTTGTGTTACAGGCGATAACTGTTCGTGACTCTATGGCTAAGTCACTGTACAGTGCCCTGTTTGACTGGATAGTATTCCGAATCAACCATGCACTTCTCAACAATCGGGACCTGGAGGAGCACAAGAAGGTGAGTCAGATAACGTGAATTTGATGGGCCAGCCCTCAACTGGCAGTTTGACCAGATCATCACGAAAAGTCATGTATGTAAATGGTGAGGCCCACAACATATTTTAACTTTTTTCCCATATTCCTTCCCTCACTATACACATTCTCTGTGAGGAGGTGGGCCTGGACTCTTGGGCATCACCAGAACTACATTGTAACAGCAGCAAGTGCGTGTGTGAGTGGCTCAGGGTGGCGTGCAATTTTTCCTGTCTACCTTGTAACCAAGTGGTTAGCCTTCACTTGGCTACGACTGTTTGTTGCAGTCTTGAAGTCAGGAGCTCACCATGCAAGGAATGCTGACACAGAGCCTTTATCCTATTGCATAGTTGTATCAACAGCATGCAACAGTAGGATACTATGCTGAACAACGGCATTCTTGAACAGTGACCATCAGGAAATTGTTGGATTATCTCATTTGGGTATCGCCAGTGTTCCCGATTATCCTTTGTAGAGTTTGAAATGGTGCTCAGATGGGCAGTTTATCTCAAGTTTGCTTTTTTTTTTAAAGTACTCTCCAGCTTTCTCCTGAAGGTGCTGTTTTGTGCTTGTATGGAAAGTTGCATAAGATTATGAAAGGGTTTGACAGGGGAGACGTAGAGAAATTGTTTCCTCTTGGGGAGACCAAAACTACGGTCCATATATAGTCACAAATAAATCCAACAGGGAATTCAAGTGGAACATCTTTACCCAGAGAATGGTGAGAACGTGAAACTCGTTACCACATGGAGTGGTTGAGGCGAATTGCATAGATGCGTTTAAGGGGAAGCTCGATAAACTCGAGGGAGAAAGGAATTTAAGGATATGCTGATAGGATTAGACTAAGAGGGGTGGGAGGAAGCTCGTGTGGAGTATAAACACTGGCATGGACCAGTTCCGAATGGCCTTGTTCTGTGCTGCACATTCAATGTAATGGTTCCCAGCAGCATGTTGGTAAGTCATTCTTCATGTGTGACCCCAGACCGTGATTGTAACAAGCAATTCAACCATGCAGGTCATCATAGAACGGTTACAGCACAGAAGGCGGCCATTCGGCCTGTCAAGCCCGTGCCCGGCTCTCTGCAAGAGCACCTCAGCTAGTCCCACTCCCCCGCCCTTTCCCTGTATCCCTGCAAATTTCTTTCCTTCAGATACTTATCCAACTCCCTTTTGAAAGCTGTGATTGAATCTGCCTCCACCGCCCTTTCAGGCAGTGCATTCCATATCTTAACCACTCGCTGCGTAAAAAAGTTTTTTCTTATGTCACCTTTGGTTCTTCTGCCAATCACCTTGAATCTGTGTCCTCTGGTTCTCGACCCTTCTGCCAATGGGAACAGTTTCTCTCTATTTACTCTGTCCTGACCCCTCATGATTTTGAACACCTCTCTCAAATCTCCTCTCAACCTTCTCTGCTCCAAGGAGAACCCCAGCTTCTCCAGTCTGTCAATGTAACTGAAGTCCCTCATTCCTGGAATCGTTCTCATAAATCTTTTCTGCCCCCTCTCTAAGGCCTTCACCTCCTTCCTAAAGTGTGGTGCCCAGAATTGGCCACAGTACTCCAGTTGGGGCCGCACCAGTATTTTATACAGGTTCATTTATAATTTCCACACTTTTGTACTCTATACCTTTATTCATGAAGCCCAGGATCCCGTTAGCCTTTTTAATGGATTTCTCAACCTGCCCTGCCACCTTCAACGATTTGTGCACACATACCCCAAGGTCTTTCTATTCGTGCACCCACTTCAGGGTTGTACCATTTAGTTTATATGTCCTCTCCTTGTTCTTTCTACCAAAATGTATTACTTCACACTTTTTTTGCATTAAATTTGATCTGCCATTTCATGAATGAACCCAATCCTGTTCTCACCTGATGTCTCTTTCTGAGGGGGAGAGGGCTCACTGGATTGCAACCAGGAATGGTAACTCTAGCTGATTTTTTCCCCCTCCTCCCTAGCCCAAGTGTGCTAATTACAGTCTCTCATGATTTGACTGAAATGAGCTAATAGCTCAAACCAGAGATGAGACCTGGGTGTTCCTCGTTGAATGGATTCACGTTACAGGAAACTTTAGATTTACCGGCACCTAAATAACCAGAAATCTTGGTTAACCGGCAAAATTCAGGAGTAGGTTCATACTTCATATTACTTGCCTTCCTCCATCTGTTGCTGTGCAAGGGTGTGGCTGCAGCTGTTGCTAAGCTACAGAGACGCTTGTAACTTGTGGCCATTGTTCTGAACCTGTTGCAAAGCAACAGGGTTTGTTGCTTTATACGGAGCTCTGAGCTCCGTATCTTTTACTATAGCGCTCGGTGATCCGGAATTTTTGATGAACCGGCACCACGTCGGTCCCGTCGGTGCCGGATAAAAAAAAGTTTCCTGTACTCTGTGTGGTCTCTTTATCCACTGGACCATCAGGAAGGCACAGCCCTGCTTTTAATAGACCAGCGTATTTAAGGTAATAAATGCAGCTTTTTCTTTTTGTAGATTCTCTCCATCGGGGTACTCGATATCTTTGGCTTTGAGGACTATGAGAATAACAGCTTTGAACAGTTCTGTATCAACTTTGCTAATGAGCGGCTTCAGCACTACTTCAATCAGCACATCTTCAACATAGAACAGGTAAAGAAGAGTTCTCGATTCCAGACATTATCTTCCAAAGGAGAAATTCTTTCTATTGCATTGACCTACAGTAGGGCTTTGCCTCAAATTAACAGTAGCTTACCCCTATTTTCTGCATTTGTGTGGCATAATTCTCTGTTGTGTGAAGAATTGGTGAGGAAGTAGACCCACATTCGTCAAATATCTTTCAAGAAATTACCCCGACGATTCTTTCTCCCTTGCCCTTCTTTCCCCCAAAGTTCGGCTTCTTCATTCTGTACCTCTTGCCATAAAACCCCGTATTCCATTCGCTATTTTTTAATAGCCTTATCCACTTGAGGTGCTGCTTTTAATGTCTTGTGAATTTGTACCCCAAAATCCCTCTACTCTTCCATATCACCTAATCGTGCCTGTTCAAGGTACTGTATAATTATTACTTATTTTTTACCAAAATGTACCACCTCACGTTTCCTGACATTGAATTCCATCTGCCACTTTTTTTCCCATTCCACCATCTACCAGCTTCCTTTGCTTCTCAGACTTATTTATTATGCCTCCTATTTTAGTAACATCTGCAAATTTGGACACCACTCCCTCTAGCCGCATACACAAATCTTTGATGTGTACTGTGAATAGAAGCAGTCCAAGAACAGTAACTTGTAGGACACCGCTACCCAGTTGCAATCACTCTGAGAAACTGCCCTTAACTGCCTCTTTCCTGCCTTCCAATATTCCAATTTTTTACCCTCCCCAATTCCATACCTCTTAATCTTCTGTAATTGTCTCCCGTGTGGTACCTTGTCAAAGTCCACGTACACCACATGCACTGCATTTTCCCCATCCACCATATCGGTCACCTCCTCAAAGAACTCTGCCAGGTTTGTCGAGCACAATTTTCCTTTTTGAAATCTGTGTTGGCTGCTTCTAATTATTTTTTCTTCATCTAGATATTTAGTAATTTCATCTTTAATTAATGATTCCCAAAATGTCCCTACCACAGTTGTTAAGCTAACTTATCTGTAATTATCTGGGTTAGTTCTATCTTTTTGAAAATGGGATACTACACTGGTCATTGTCCAGCCCTCCGGCACACATCCACTCTCAAATAGAATCCTGAAATATCATTGCTGGGGCCTCTCCTATTTCTTCCCCCATTTCCCCCAAGATGCTTGTATGTATCCCGTCAGGCCCTGCAACTCGACCCTCCTTTAGCCTAACTAACTTCTCTATTACTTTCCTTTTATTTATAAAAATATCTCTCCTCTCGCTTCTGACAAATTCAGAATGTATCTTGATGTGAGAATATAGAAGGAGCTTTACTCTGTATCTAGCCTGTGCTGTACTTGACCTGGAAGAGCTTGACACTGACGTCGTATGGCTGAATTCCTCAGATTTAACATTCCTCACCTGGATGAGCAGAAAATTACACTTTTTTTGTGCAATTGCCAAGGGTCCTGTTTGTCATATTAGAGGGAGGGAGCTTGCCTTGAGGCTAGTGTCTAAATTCAAATTTTTGGCAAAGCAACAACTTGTTTCTGAAACTTAAAACTTCATGCGCAGCGTTCAGCCTATTTTCTTACTCCAGTGAAACTTCCTGTCTGCTGTTTTTTTTTCTTTTTTCAATCGCATTTCCTGCTTGCAGCAAATACGTTCTGACAACAGTTTTGTACCCGTCACCATCTTACAACTGGAAATTTGCTTGTTGCTTGATTGTTCAAATTTCACACAGTGACCTTGGCAAAATTCTGGTGCTGTTTGTATTGTTGAGATTCAGTTACAAATTACTTTTAGCATTTAAAGTAAAGTACACACGCTCCTTTTAAATCCTCGAGATTACATCTGGGCTTCTGGTTGTCTGGTGTAGCATGAGCACCCATTTTGTTTGGAACTGGACAGTCTGGTTGCCAGGTGACCACTCAATAATTTTGATGATCAAACGTAGGAGCAGCAAAAGTACAGTTTTGCGATTACTGCGTTCTAAAATAATGCTGTGCACATGCGTGTTTCACCGCATTTCCTGTTTCGTACATATGCAGACCCCTTTTTTCACGATAAAACATATTTCTTACTTCATAAATGTGTGATTAAATCTAATTCTCAATTTTGTACTGCTTTTATATATAAAAAAAAAGCCCATCCTGGTTCAGTTTGTGATGGGCAAAAGATAGCCAGCCCGTGTTGTGTCCTCTGTCGCTTCACTGTGACTTTGTTGTGATGTGTAAGTTGTAAGCTGTTGAGTGCAGACAGCCACCTTAAGAAGAAACATGACAACTTGATACTGGTACAAGGTTATTTTAATCGCTATTCAGTGCTAGGACATTCGCACTCGATACCTGGTGGCCCTGTTCCAAAACGTTTAAACAAAATTGCTTTCCTTCAATAATTTTTTCTCTCTGCGTTCACATATCAAGTAAGTGATTTCATTGTTGGACACTCGAAGGTAGTGCCACAGAGAGCTGTTTCATGCAGAGAAGAAGCTGTCATTTTGCTTTCTTTGTTTTGTTTTTCCATTAGCTGCTTTTTTTTTAAATTCAAAATTTACATAAACCCTTCTGTCTGTTCTAGTCAGCCGGTCCTGCACTGCAGCTGAGTCTTGCTAGCCAATCTGAAAGAATTCATTCATCGGGCGACGCTGCATGAGGTCCAGTCATCCACTCCTTTAATTAGATTATCAAACAGAGACGTGCCTACAGCTCGCAAAGTTAAAACTCTTGAACTGCAGCTAATTTTTAAGCACTCCTGCAAGAGAGCTTCGGTGAATTGAAAATGTCTCCGAGTGCTTCTTAACTTTTGTTTCCTCGCAATGCTTTGTGCACTGGCTTATTAAAAAAAATAGTAGATAGCCTCCTCAGTGGCTCAGTAGGAAAATGCAGCATCTGATTTTGTACTGAGTGCGACACACTGGAAAGTTCAAGTAATGATCTCTGGTCTGTGTTGAATTAGATAATCTCAGTGGGGGCATGAGTATGGGTGCTACCATTGATATCACTGCCCCTGGGCTAGGGAGGAGGAAAAGCAGCCAGGATTCCCATTCCAGATTTCTATCCACTGATTCCTGCTGTGTGTCGATGTTGTGAGAGGGTAGAATTGGGATCACTTTGGTGTCCTGCTGCATGAATTGGTTGCTGACAGTCAATTTACAGGTATATACAGCAAGAATGGGTAATTAGTGAGGTACTAGAGATTACCCATGGAATAGTACCCTATAGTGCCTTCAGGAGCAGAGGAGAGAAGAAAAGGCAGGTAATGACTGTGCCAATGTATAAATATTGAAATGCTTCATGCTACAGTGACACAGCTGGAGTCCCTTGCACTCTGCCACATGAAAGCTAAGAAAGCTGAGAACTACAGCTTTCGATAGAGTGGGCTCTCAGTCTCACTTGGGCTGTTGTGTGAATGCTGAGCAGATGGCAGAAGTCTACGGCAGAGATCATAGAATGATATTGCACTGAAGGAGGCCATTCGGCCCATCGTGCCTGTGCTAGCTCTTTGAAAGAGCTCTCCAGTTAATCCAACATCCCTGCTGTTTCCCCATAGCCCTGCAAATTTTCCCACTTCAAGTATATATCCAATTCCCCCTTTTGAAAGTTATTATTGAATCTGCTTCCAGTACCCTTTCAGGCCGTGCATTCCAGATCATAACAACTTGCTGTGTAAATTTTTTTCTCCTCATGTTTCTTCAGGTTCTTTTGCCAATTACTTAAATCTGTGTCCTCTGGTTAACGTGCTGCCGGGCATGAAGGGTGCAGGTTTATAACCATGATTTGTGGGGGTTAGGGACTGATCTTGACTGCCCAGTCCAGAGAGGCATAGGGTGGAGGAAAGATTCCTTCTCAGTGGGAGGCAAGCTTGAGGGAAGGTTGATCTGTGCACCTCCCAACAACTAGTTATAGAACAACATTGGGTGAGACCCGTGAGCAGATCATCTCCTACCTGCCCTTTGGTGCAGGGCCAGCATTGGAGAAAGGGACAAAATTAATACTTTAAAGTACATTTGTTTTGGTGCATTTCAATTATTTGTATACTAGCTGTTTAGTGCGCTCTGTGTCGATTATGATTTGAGCAAGCACTCTATGGACTTGATCACAGTGCCTGAAATTTTGGATGTACAGGAAACTTTGTGATATCCGGCACTGACGGGACCGGCGTGTTGCCGATCTATCAAAACTGCCGGACATACAAAGTTAATGTTGAAGCATATGGAGGTTTTCATCTCCGTATCTGACAACAAACACTGTTGCTTAGCAACAGCTTCTAAAGAGTCGGCTGCAGCTGCAAGCGTCTCTAGCTGAAGCTGTTGCTATAGCTACAGACCTTGCAGTGGCTGACTGGGAAAAAAAAAAGAACGAGAACTAAAAAAAGCATAGAAAACGGCTCCTGATTTTTGCTGTTGGATCAAGTATTCCGGACATACAACCTCCGGATAAACCAAAGTTTCCTGTAACAGCATTCAGCTGCCATACTCGTTCAAGTTCACTCTGGGCGGGTAAGAGTGTGATATCTGGTGCTTGTAAGAGGGTAGCGCCGTGCATTTCCCAGTTCCTGCAGGTCCCAACTAACATGAACAACATGGTCTACAAAATGGTATCTGTGAAATACCATTTTTTTCACAAGTAGACAAACAGACTTATGTGAGAGTCAAGTGGCTACCGCCATGGGTGGGAAGTGGAAGAGCACCTGTATCAAAAAAGGTATCTCCTTTCACCGCAAACTTAACTGCATGGGAACAGAAAATGGTGGAACCGTACAACAGCTTAGTCAGCATCTGCAAGAGGAAAAAGATGCATTTCAGGTGTAGACCTATTGTCAGAACTGAAACGGCTTGCTGTACAGTTCTGATGAAGGGTCCTTGCATGAAACATTAACTCTTCTATTTTCTCTTTGAGATGCTGATTAGCATTTGTGCATTTCGAAGATTTTCTGTTTGTTTCAGATTTGTAGCACAGGCAGTTCTTTTTATCTAAATTCTCGAGACTGCCTTTTAAAGCAAAAAATGTAGTTGAAGTTGGAACACAGCTTACGAACTTTAGAATATTTGCCTGGGGAGAGTGTAAATTTAGGGTATGGCCTAGATGCAGGGGCAGCATATATGTATATCAATATGGTAGTTATGTTGCTTTCAAGAAAAGGTGTTGTCACTCAAATTGCCCTGTAGTGATTGATGTCGGGACATCAACTAAATTCGAGCTTCAAGCATGGAGTTATTCGCATGATCAAAACCCCTGTTGCTGCTTGTTCGACTTCCAAGGCAGAGAACAGGTGTAAGAATGAACAGACTGTGTTCTCTCTGTTCCCAGCTGTGGTTACTTTGCGTTACTGACATGGTGTTCATCTGTGATGCTGCTCCAGAACCTAATGAATATATCATTACAAGTCAAAAAATGTTCTCTGCCTCTGATTTACTCATCTCAGGGGCACTGCTTCCAAACATCATAGGACAGAGACTGTTTCTCCGTGAACAGTGAGCATTGGCAGCCAATGCAGCAGTGGAGTGCATCACAGTTGAACCTGGTCTTACCTCTACCCAACATCCACACCTTGCACTTTCCCCCCTCCTTAGCCCAGGGGCACTGAGGCCAATTGTGGCGCCCTTAGCGCTGCCCCAGCTGCGATTAGCTGACTCTGCACAGACCAGCGATCCACCCTGGAACCTTGCTGCTTTGTCTGGCTCAGACAGACTGTGTGGTGTGTTTACCAACTGAGACACCAGGGGAGCTGTGTGGGTGTGTCGTTAAAAAGGATCTCCAGTTAATATATTATTGGAGAGTATCATTGTAACTAGTTCTGCAACACTTATTTTTATTATATTCTCATAATTTGAAATCTTTTAATCTTTGCAGTCTGCTGGTCTTGAGGCTATTAGACTGAAAAGTCACCCTTTTCTTTAAGAAACATGCACACTTCCAAGAATTATCATGACAGACTATAAGTAAGATAATTGCCAGTGTGACCAAACATCGCTCAGCATGAGCAGAGACTGTCAGTATGCCAGCTGCACTGTGAAGTTCTGTGCTATCTGAAAGGACATTTTCAGTAATGCCATAATTGGTGTACACCACAAGAATTACTCACAGTTCGATGATGGTTTATCCTCACAAGTGGCTATTCAGCTCTCCAGATTTCAGAGGAGTCAATATGTACTGTGACTCATAATGCTTTGCAAGTTCTCGTAACAAGTCCTCCTGAGGGCAACAGCGACTGCAGGGCATAGAGGCGTACTGACCTTCAGCATTGTATTGAGATTCTGTGCACACACGCATGGATTTTTTCCATTTGGCAGTGAGATTATTTTCCCTATTATCACATCTTCTGAGGTCAGTTGGCTCTTTTGGTTTTGACTAGTAGAATGCAGGAGCAAGGAGTAGTTAGTGTCGTCCTCCTGAGACAAGCCACTTTTGCGCAGTATGCGCTTGGGGATACCATATACATTTGCCTTATCAAGCTGCCACCGTGACTTAAGTTGGGAAATTCATTGCTTGATGTAGTACTGAGCCAAAATCCAGGAAGATCCCAAGTTCAGTTCCCAATCTCTGCTGAGTCAGCTTACCTCAGCTGGGCAGCAAGTAGAGTGTTAGAATTCCGAGCTGTTTAGTGCTTTACTGTAATACTTGAGTTTTGCTACTTCACAAGCTGTGTAGGTAAGCACATGGGCTGTGGTGGCAGGGACTGGTTGCAGCCAAGGTATGATGAGGCATGCATTTTAACCCAGATCATCGGATCCTTGTTCCCCTCTTACAATCTTTCTCTCCCCCCTCCTCCAAAAGTTCTTTTCAAATCAAAACCAGTGAAGTTTTCTACTGCTGCACTAAAATGGGGCTTACCTTTTCAGTGTATAAGTAATTTTAAGATTTTGGTTTCTAATTGATTTTAGATTGAGAGCAATTCCAATTTTGAGTTTTGGCAAGAATGTGTTAGAGTTCGAGGTGGTGCCACGAGTGTTGAAATCAACATTGAGGGTGCAGGGAGGAGAAAGAGTGAGGAGATATATTTAGAGCTTAACTAATTGGCTGACCCATTTTTAAATCCATTAAGTGCATTCATCTGTAAGTGACAAGGACACAGAGGTTGTAAAGATTTTTCTGTTTCCTGCTCGCTGACCTACATTTGCTCCCGGTCTAGCAATGCCTTGAATTTAAAATTCTTATCCTTCTATTCAAATCCCTCCATGGCTTCACTCCTCCCTATCTCTGTAACCTCCTCCAGCTCAACAAACCTCTGGGTTCCTCCAATTCTGGCCCCTGGTGCATCTCCAATTTCCTTCGCTCCACTATTGGTGGTCATGCCTTCAGCTGCCGAGGCCCTAACTTCTGGTATTCGCTCCCTAAACCTCTCCACCTCTCTTTCCTCCTTTAAGATGCTCCTTAAAATCTGTTTCTGTGACCAAGCTTGTGTCACCTGTCCTAACATCTCCTTGTGTGGCTCGGTGTCAAATTTTGTCTGATAACGCTCCTGTGAAGCGCCTTGGGACGTTTTACTACGTTAAAGGTGCTATATAAATGTAAGTTGTTGCTCTTGTTCGTTAGTACCATGTACAGTTGAGCTTTGGGGATGAGTGTATTCGAGTGCCAGTGCTACGTGTTTGTACAGTATAGTGAGCACCATCATTTCAGCTTCCTCTGCTGCTTCTCCTTCTCCTTGTCCACCCACCAGGCTAAATTTCCCCCGGCCCCGCCCTAGCCCTGAACCTGCATCTTTTGCTCGTGTCACCCCTGTGTCCCCTCATGCCCTCTGGGTTTGGAGCAGGGATTAGGGGGAGGGGCAAAGTACCTGAGAGGGAGAAATGAAAAGTGGCATGACTGAGTGACAGGGTGAGGAGGAGACGGGAGAGAAGAGCCCGAGAGGGAAAGAAAGGGAGATAGAAGGTATGGGCTCAGATCCAGGGTGGCAGCCAGAAATGTGCACAAGCATGGCCACAGAGCGAATCTGTTACATCTAACGCAGGAGGCCACAGAGGAATCTGCTACTTCAAAGGGTAATAGAGTTGTGGAATAAGTTACCAGAAAAGGACAGTGAAGCAGACAGTATAAGTGGGTTCAAAGGGTATGCATTTCTGGAGAGAAGATGTGATTGAGAGATAGACGAGGATGGATAGGTAGATAATGTTGATGTTTTAAAAACGGATGAGCTTGTTGTCCTTTTCTTCCTAAAAATTCTCATGTGGCTACCGTTTTATTTAAGAAGTGGATAAGTGCAGTGAATGAAGGATGTTGAATGTTTGCTGGGGAAGTGCTGAACCCTGAGTGTCAGGCCATTGGAGCTGCACAAAAAAAAATCTAAAATAAAGCACATGACCAGATCTTGCATATGGTGCGTGGAGGTCAAGTGGGACGGCACTTTATCTTTCAGCTTTGATGCTGTTTAAGCAAAGCTGTTCAAAGTAGTGGAGGATGTAAACTTGGCTGCTTGAATATTCTCAAAGGAGTGGACATGAAAGATGGTGTTTGCCCTGAGCAGTCTTGCTGCACTGTCTGTGCACTTGCCCAGGATGTTTGTTTTGAGAAGTTTCAAATAGTTTAAAAGCTTTTATGCCATCTGTGACCCATACACTCATGGTGCTAAGCCAGTTACCAGGCTTGCCAGAACCGTAACCACATGTCTTGAGGGAATGTTGCAATATTAATTCATGCGAGTCTCCTTAAATGGTAAAGAATTATCACTGGATAGTCTATTTCCTTATAGGCTCAATCTCTTTAGCTGCTTAGTTTATTGGTTTAAATTTATTTCAGCAAAGTTGCTACGTAATATTTATGTTGTACTTTTAGGAAAAAGAGATTATTTTGAATATTGACGCATTTATTTTTTTGAGACAGAAGATAAATATCTTTTATCTGTGACCTACAAGTTTGCTTTTTTTTTTAAATAAACTTTCTTGTCTCCAAAAATTCCAGGAAATGCTGACCGAGCGTGGAAATGTTACAAATACCTTTCATATTAATAACCCTGTGAGACCAGAGACTGGTTTAGGAAAGAGTGCTCGCTGGAACACAAAAATACATTACATAGCTGTTGTTTTGTTGGCTGGAAATGGGCCAGTGTCACTTTGGCAAGCGGTTTGCAACCCTTGAGGAATAAAACTGAATTTCAGATGAGGTCATATATGGCAGCAGTGACTCCATGTGATGCCCTTTCTCTCCAGACTCTTGCTCGTTATACACTCTTTGCATAGTTGAACAGGAACTAGAGGAATAGTTACTGCTGCCTCTGCCTTCAGTGTTTCTTATTTGCAGGGTCGGGGGGTGTTCTGCTAATGCAAACCCCTGTTCTAGTAATGATGCCGTACTGGTATATTCACTGAAGAACACTGAAGAAAGAACGATGTGCATTTATATAGTATCTCATCATACCTTCCGAATGTCTCAAAAGTTCTTCAGGTACAATGAGTTACTCCGAAATATCGTGATTGTTGTTATGCAGGTGAACGTGGGATCCAACAAACAGCAAAGAGATGACTCATTCATCTGTTTTTGGTAGTTATTGGTTGAAGGACAAATATTAGCAGAGCCCCTGGTTCCTGCTCGATCGTGCCCTGAAATCTGTAACCTTTACCTGAACCACTGGAGCGGGCAGTTGGGGCCCTCAGTCTTTTGAAGGATGGCATCTTCATCATGGGACACCTTCAGTACTGCACTGACAGTCAGCCTGGATTGTGCGCTAAGATAATGATATGAACCCACAACCTTCTAATTCAGATGTGAAAGTGCTGCAAAATGAGTCAAGCCAACAATGTAAACGATATACTAATCGATATATTCCACTGAACGCAAAACTGTCTTGAGTGTGGAAAGTTTTAGGTCAATTTCAATCCACTCATGCTGTTACTACCCAGTAACAGCTGCCAAACTGGTTTCAATCGGGCACACCTTCCCCCAAAAATGTTAATGCATCTCTCCCTTCCCAACCCCCTTTTAAGGAGGGAGCCCATTAATTGTTTTCCCTGTAGGGTCGCTTGTCTGACCTCATGCTCTACTCCAAACACTGGTGTGTTTTGTTAAATAAAACAAAGCAATGTGGAACTGTGGAGTATTTCCTCCCATGTTCTTCAGGTTCTAAATTCTCCGTTCTCCATGCTTTTCCTCCTCACTGCAGCCACACTGATCAAAATCAAGGTTTGTTGTGTTGTCTACTCTAACTTATTCTTCTGCAGGACCACAAACCTGTGGAAATTATCATGCCTTCTCTTCCTTGTTTTCAAAGCCCTCCACCGCCTCGCCCCTCCCTATCGCTGTAACCTCCTCCAGCCCTACAACCCTCCGAGATCTCTGCGCTCCTCCAATTCTGGCC
Organism: Somniosus microcephalus; assembly: GCF_052327205.1. Lineage (NCBI taxonomy): Eukaryota > Metazoa > Chordata > Chondrichthyes > Squaliformes > Somniosidae > Somniosus > Somniosus microcephalus. Next base: position 36,895,452 of record NC_141018.1, read on the forward strand.
TCCCTGACTTTAATTGCTCCACCATTGACGGCCGTGCCTTCAGCTGCCGAAGCGCTAAGCTCAGGAATTCCCTCCCTAAACCTCTCCGCCTCTCTACCTCTCCCTGCTCCTTTAAGACGCTCCTTAAAACCTACCTCTGAGCAAGCTTTTTGTCACCTGCCCTAATATCTCCTTATGTGTCTCGATGTCAAATTTTGTTTGATAAGACTCCTGCCTTGGGACATTTTACTACTGTACGTTAAAGGCGCTATATGAATGCAAATGGTCATCGTGCAATCTACAGACTTTTAAGCTAAGCTTACCGTCACCTAGTAACTACTTCCTGATTTATCCTACTTCTGTCCTCCTCTCTTCAACTTTGGCAATGTCTTGCACTGTAGGACTTGGCCCTTCATCAAAAAAAGATTGTTGGCGCTGTTCATCAAATAAACTCACTTGTCCTCCATTTGTATTTTTGAGGTGAAATGAAAATGTTACTGCTGACCTGAACAAGAAGGGGCATCTACTAGTGGTGTGGGGGAGCGGACTGGGTGCTGCTGTGGCTACAGATTTCTACAACAGTATTTTATCTCTGCAAATGGTGCATTGTAATCTGCCTCTGGGAAAGGAGGGGAGAGACTGCCTGACTGCCATTCTGATGGCAGTGGATGTAACACTGCGTCACTGTCTCTATAATTGTTCTGCCAAGTTGCTTCTCACATAGAGGTAGCTCATCAGTTATGAAAAGATCCTTTGTCTAAAGTTCCATCAGTAATTCTGTATCCAGCCAATATGTTAGAAATGTAGAGGAAGGACTTTACCTTTCCATTAATAAAATAATGAGTTACATTTAAAAACAAGAAGCCCTGATTGAGCTCCTGTACTAGATGTGAAAACGACAACCTTGTTGAAATTGAGCTGCTGGGGTTGGGAATCAGGCGTACACTGGGACCAGATAGGCAGCTTTACTCTGTACCTGATCCGTGCTGTCATCCCTATGGGAGTGCTCAATATGGACACTATGCCAAAGTGGGAAGATATTCAATTTGCCATAGTTGATGCCTTTCAACAATAGCAGCTTGATTTTATAACGCTCGGGAGAACTCCTCAGAACGCCTTGCAAGGGGACAAGAAAGACTTGCAGGTTTTTAAATAAAACTTTCAATGGGAAAGAGGTGTAAGGGGAAGTAGCTTTGGGAGATAGTTCCAAAGGGAAGTCGTGGCATGAGGCGGGGGTTGCTACTGGCCAAAAGATGAGCAACCAATGGTGGATTAGGGAGAGGGCGGAATGCACAATATTCCAGAATTAGAGGATGTGGCTGAGACATACAGCTCAGTTAAGGTGAGGCAAGATTATAAAGGGATTTGAAAACACAGACTTGGAAAATGAGTATTTTGAAGTTGATGCAGGGGGCGAAAAATTGGTTAAAGAGATGGGTATTCAGGAGGTTTAACGGCAGAGCAAAAACTGACTCCCAAAACACAGTGCTGGTGAACGTGCTAACAGAGTAGACAGATCAAAATAAACGTAAATGAAACCTGTACAACTCTGAAATGTTGGATTTAGAGTAATGTATTCAGTTATCAGAAACTTTCCACTCTTAAATTAGGCACAGTGTTGCTCATTAACTTGTACTTATGAATTCTGACTCTTCCATTTTATGTACTGTAGCTCCTTTAACACTCAGCAGGTGCGTCATAGTCTATCCTTCGCACTTGGGAGTAATCGTAGCCCAAAGGCACAGTTAGTTCTTACACTAGCTGACCCATAAACAGGAAGCTTCGCCCCCGCAAACAGCCGACTAACTAGCATGTAATACCGGGATTGAAGACAAGTAGCATACTTACTGATTTGAAACATAAAGGATTCCCCAAATCAGATTTGTTTTGTATTGTTCATTCCATTATTTTTTATGGACATCAGAGTCCAAAATCCAGAATTCTGTGGCCTGTGTCCCCTTTCACAAAGCCCTGCAGCCCCAATACCTCTGTCCTGACCTATCCATTCTCTCATATTACTACCCATCGCTAGCCTCTCTCTCCTTTCAAGCGAAAGCACATTTCTCACAAGTGGCCTCCTCTCGCTGCAGGTTCCCTTCCTACACAACTACCTGCTCTCCACCCCAAAGGATCTCTCCTGTTTCTCTGTTTCAGCTTTCCTCAGGTTGACATTTCCCCAAGCTGCTTGGGTAGTGCCACAAGTGAAGCAAGGCACTGTGCTTTCGGATACAGGGATTAACATTGATGGCTATCCCCAACTGTCTGGGTTATGTGACAGAATTTGGGGCATCAGTACCTGCCCACCCTGCATCTCAGAGGTGCACGATGGAAAGGCCGTAGAAAAAAAAACACGTAAAATGTAAATGTATTCCACATCCTGCATTTTTCCCATACCAATAATCCCCTGTAATTCGGTTTCTGTTGCTGATTTTGCAATTCTCTTACCTTCATTGAATATTTTTGTCTTACAGGAGGAGTACAGGGCCGAAGGCATCAGTTGGCACAACATTGATTATATAGACAACAGCGGTTGCATTAACCTCATCAGCAAAAAACCCACAGGCTTACTTCACTTACTGGATGAGGAGTGCAAGTGAGTACTCGGGGTAACCTGATTTAACACCGTACAGCCTGGAGTGAGTGATGTTACCGTATGAACACATTTAGTGTCAAATTTCTCTGTCCACTATAAAATGGAGACATTCACTCATAAAATAAACTGGTTAATGCCTCTGTTAAAATAACAGAGTGAATAATTTGATGGGAGAGCGTTGGTTGTCCAGCAACATCACTGACTGTAATTTCCAGGCTTACCCTTTGAATTGGTGGATATCCCATGTATTAGAGCAGTTTCAAGTCCAAAATCTAATCTAGAAGTTTAGGTGACAGTAGTAAACCTTTGCTGTCGTAGTTTTTGATGCTACTCAATCCTTAAACTAGATCACCCTGTATTTATTTCTGGATAAGTATGATACTCCGTATCAGTGTATGCTGTTCGGCATTGAACTGTGACAGTGTGAAGGGCAAATACAACATTAAACAATAAATAGAATTTCTGAAGCTGTCAATAAATCTAATTCTTTAAGAAAAAAATGAAAACTTACAATTGAGACCAATTTAAATGACCTTGTTTTGCATTATTGATGGTAGAAACGCTAATACTGGGATTCTCTGGTGATTGCACCAGTGGAGGCTGGCTGTGGGCCAAGGGCTGTGTGGGCTGGAGGCTGCGAGTGGGTTTGAGACTAAACTTGCTTGGGCGATCCCAATGCTGGATAGGAGGCTGAGTGGGCCCTGGGCTGTGCAGAGCGAGGACGAGTCTAAGTCTGAATCTAGCAACCATAAGAAGGGCTTGTGGAACTCCATGCTTTAGTGATTGAGCTGCCCAATTTCGTTTCTTTGAGCAATCTAGCTGAAGGGCCAAGGGCAGCACCAAGTTTGAAAAGAGTAGAGCAGACGGTGAAGTCAATCCTAAAGTGGTAGTTATGAAATGCTTGCAAATTGTAGGAGTAACAAAAGACTGAGGGAGGTAAGGGTTTGTTGGGCAAGTATGAGATGGGAGTAGGAGATTTCTGATGAGTTGTAGTTTCAACACAGTGAGGGTGCAGGGAGGAAGAAAAGCATTGATTTGATCATACCCAAAGTTTTAGTCTCAATTTGTGCAGTATTTCATTTGTCTCGTGCGATTACGAGAGCGAATGTCACCTGTGCTTAAATAATGCGATAAAGCTTGGGTTTTGTTTATGGATAGAACTAAAGAATGTCTGCCAAAGTAGACAGTTTACTCTTGCTAATAAAACCTTAGCTTAGGCCACTGTTCTATGGCTAACTGTAGTGTAGTGGCCGTGGCATTATGGGGGCCACTTGCTGTCAAATTCCTCCTCCTGACTTTTGGCACTTGACTGATCTGCTGCTCTGTGCCTTTGCTATCAGCCTGTCGGACTGTGGGACGTTGCCAGAGCTGTAATCTGGCACTGTTCCCTCTCTTTACTCAAGCAAGAGAAAACAAAAGAACATAATTAGAAGATGGGATTATCCTAGTACAAGTGAAAGGGCCACTTGGTAGCTCCACACTGTTTCAAGGTTGATATTAGTTGGGCACCGGGTAAGGAATCACAGCTGCGATGGAACATTCCAGAAAGAGATCCTCAGGCAAGGCATTGCTTAGACTGGGGCCCTTGACATTGTTAGTAACTCTAATGTAGTGAAATATATTTATATTTAAGCTGATTGAGATCCACCAAGAAAGGTTAAGGCTTATTCAACTAAAGCTGGGGCCTCCTCAAATGCAAAGGGTTTCTCTTAACTGTGTGTGAAACACAGTTTCATGGACTAATCTCAACTCATTTACTGTCTTGGCTAAACTTTTGAGCATACTAGTTTCTCTGTGCTCCACACTCAGCTCAGAGTTCAGGGAATTACCTACATCTGTTACTGTGCTACTTATATATAAATGAATCAACAATGGAACCTAGCAATATTTTTTTCCTTATTTTACTGAATGTGTCAGAAACTGGTCACAAGCAACATAATCTTGTCCGTGTTTATTACGAAACTTCCATTTGACCTTCCTCGTTTTTAGAGTGTAATTTATCCTGTACAGTGCTGGCCCTGGGATTTCAGTGAAGTTTACTGGCGGGAGTGCGGGGGAAGATTTGAAATTTCCACACAAACTATGAAAAGCGCTCAACAGTCCAATCATAGATTATTCTCCCCAAACTTGGGTTACGTCTGAAAGGAGCATTTTGAATTGTAAAACACTAGGGTGAAGTACTGGTGCTTACAAGTTTGTCATTAGTGATGGGAGCAATTCTTGATGAATTAAAAGCATCACGGAAGATGCACATAATACAATATTGAAGTGTATTGGTTTACGAGCCTTCTGCCAGGATAAGGGAGCAAGATATAGCAGTTATAAACACAAGGAACTGATCTCTGGAATCCAAATTAAAACTGCTCTGATATAAAAGCAGCCAGAGGAGCATTGTGCAAGATGAATATTGGCTTATATGTGATACTGTTTTTCTCTGCAGTATATTGGTACTATTAACTAAATAAGCGTTTGAAATGTAGCTGGAAATAATTGAGCTTTCCAAATGTGTGGGGCCACAGGGATGTTGCCCCTTTAAGACATTAACATCCTTGCAGTAACCATGTGTCTCGATCTCTCTGGGATACACTATAAATAGGATCTTGTCCTGGATTTACACCATCCTGGCTATACCAGACTGCTACCTGCAGTGTTGACAGATTGTATGAATTACTTCAATGTGGCTGGGACTGTCATTGCAACGTTCTGGACAAGCTACTTTGGTTGTCCCTGATTCTGTCCACTTCTCCCTCATTTTTCTGGTTGTGTCCATGATGGACCTATTCCATGACTGAGGGGCATGATGCTGCCTCCTCTGGTTTCTTCAGTAGTTTGTACAGGAGTAGCGATGGGATCAGTCAAGGTTACTGTACCTGGTAACTGCAGCCTATTATATTCACATATATTAAATGGGGTAAAACTGGTCAGTGCAGCCAGTTCAATTTCAATAGCGTTAAAGGAAAACTCGGAATCAGCATGTGACACTGTCAAGTAATCTCGGATGAAAATAAGCTTGAATCTCATAACAGTAACATAGTCTAACTGTTGTAGGTGTAATTAATTTTACCAGTGTATGGGTAGTGGTTAGCAGCATTTACCTGATGCTGCATACTTATCTCTCATTCATCAGCCCACAAGATTACATAGATGTTAAAGTGGCGAAGTTTATAGTTGTGATCATCTATATTCTTGCCCAGGAGATACAGGAAACTTTGGTTTATCCGGAGGTTGTATGTCCGGAATACTCGATTTAACGGCAAAAATCAGGAGCCGTTTTCTGTAAGTTTTTTTTAGATCTCGTTCTTTTTTTTCCCAGTCAGCCACTGCAAGGTCTGTAGCTATAGCAACAGCTTCAGCTACAGACGCTTGCAGCTGCAGCTGATTCTTTAGAAGCTGTTGCTAAGCAACAGTGTTTGTTGTCAGATACGGAGATGAAAACCTCCGTATGCTTCAACATTAACTTTGTATGTCCGGCAGTTTTGATAGATCGGCAACACGCCGGTCCCGTCGGTGCCGGATACCACAAAGTTTCCTGTAGTGAACTGCTGGTCTGAGATTGCTGCAAAGTTCTGGGCCATGCTGCTCCAGTTATGAGACCTAATGATTGGGACCACCCAGATACAGCAGTGTGACCTGTACTGCCAGTGAACCATAAATTCAACCCTTGGACAACCTAGGATATTTTCCATGCTTAACTTGACAGTTTTTTGTAACAATTCCATTACCTGCATCATGATAAAAATCTGGAAATACTGGAATTCTGAAAGAGAAACAGCATTTGTAAAGATAAATGTAGGTTAAAGCTTTAGGTGGCGAGTCTGACCCTTCATCAGAACGCAACTGATTTACTTGCTGTATATTTCTAACATTTTCTGTTTTTATTGCAACAAATCTGGGGATTTAAAGATAAACTTGCATCAAAACAGTGCATTATCACATCCTTTCAAACATTTCTGAGAGACATCACAATTAATCCATGAATTACTTGGGAATGCAGTAATACTGTTATGTGACAAACATGGCATCCGATTTGTGCACAGCAATTTGCCACAAACGGCAATTGGGTGATTGGCCAGTTGATCCGGGCTCTTCCAGTAGTGCCATGGGCTTCTTAGCATCCACGTGAACCACAGGAACAGGCAGAGGGGACCTCGGCTTAATGTCATGGAAAGAATCCCAAATCTGAGTGTCGGCTCAAATCCTGGGAGTGGGACTTGAGTCTCCAACCTGATTGGATGCGAGTGCTACCAGCTGAGCGAAGCTGACAGGGTGGCGCCGGATAGCCATCAGGAGCAATTCTGGTTGACTTTTTTTTCCCTCTTCCTCCTCTCTTTATAATCTCAGGGCATGAAGGCTGCCACTCCAGGTCAGATCAGCTAACAGCACAGGCCAAGGATCAGGTCTGTCCATCCAAGTTGTCTCCAGAGTGGCAGGAGGTGGTGTATAAATGCTCCTTATGTGAAGGTTATGGAGTGACCAGGTTACCTGGATCCCAGATGTTTTAGTACTGACGCTGGTGATGTTAATCGCTGTGTGTGTGTGTTTTGTGTGTAATTGTTTTTCTTTCAATTCAGTTTTCCACAGGCAACAAATCAGACACTGCTGGACAAATTCAAACGACAGCATGAGGGAAACAATTATATAGAGTTCCCGGCAGTGATGGAGCAAGCCTTTATCATAAAGCACTACGCAGGGAAAGTCAAGTACCAAGTGAAGGTCTGTGCTGTGTAATAAATTGGCATCAATTGAACGAGAAGAATATCGAATAGATAATGGAGGGGGGGGGGGTCACAGGCCATCGACATCATCGGGTGTTATAGCAAAGATGTACTTTGTGTTGTGCAACTAACTCATTCAGAGCAGGAAAGGTCATGGGTTCACTCCCGATTCTGTACTGAGTTAGCTGATTTCAGCCGGGAATCCATGAATGCCCCATGTTTAGGGGGGGCGACAAAGGCCAGCAGCATTGCAGCTCCTAATCATCATCCAGTAGCCCTTGCTGAAATGTGGGTGTGTCAATGCTGGGTGAAGACACAATCAGACTTGCATGTGATGCTTTCCACGGTCAAATAACCTGTGGTACCCTCCGTGGTAAATTAACATTTTCTGTCCAGAGACTGCCTTCAGTCCTGAGCACCGCACCTCAGGAGGATATATTGGCTTTGGAGGGGCTGGAGCATAGATTCACCAGAATGATATAGGGGCGAAAAGGATTAAATTATGAGGACAAGTTGCACAGACTGGGCTTGCATTCCCTGGAGTATAGAAAATTAAGGGGTGATCAAATTGAGGTGTTTAAGCTGATTAAAGGATTTGATGGGATAGATCGAAATAAATTATTTCCTCTGGCGGAACAAGGGGTTATGACCTTAAAGTTAGAGCAAGGCCATTCAGGGTGATATCAGGGCATCATGTTCATCACACAAAGGCTGGGAGACATTCTCTTCCCCAAAAAGCTGTCGAGGCTGGGTGTCAGTTGAAAATTTCAAACCTGAGATTGATAGGCAAGGATATTAAGGGATGAGGAGCCAAGGCAGGTAAATGAAGCAGAGATGCAGATCAGCCATGATCAAATTGAATGGCAGAAAGGCTCGAGGGGCTGAATGGCCTCCTCCTGTTCCTATGTTCCTAGAAAGAATAGGAAATTGGGCAAGTTGTCAGAGGCCTATAGGTCCCAGAGGAACTCTGTCCGTATGAGTCGGCGTCCCCGAGATAGGAGACTGAAAATTGTTGGGGGGTGGGGGTGGGGGCGGTGTAATTGCCTTCAATGAACATTTTTTTTAAATGATTTTAAAGAAGAATTGCAAATCAAAAATATAATCAGTCACTACAGCTTCTTCATAAATCTATGTTGGTGCAGGACTTTCGAGAAAAGAATACGGACCACATGCGTCCTGACATTGTTGCACTTCTGAAAAGCAGTAAGAACGCCTTCATCTGCAGTCTGATTGGCATTGACCCAGTGGCTGTCTTCCGCTGGTCAACACTGAGGTCCTACTTCCGAGCAGCTGTGGCTTTCCGTGAGGCCGGCAAACGCTTTGTCGAGAAGAAACCTGGTAAGGGACAGCGTGGGCGCCGTCGGGGTCGGGCACAGTTGGTAGTGAAGCACTAACCTTAGTTTGTTGTCACCTTTCAAGTTGATACAGAAAAATGTGTTGGAAGTTTCTGCAAAAAGATGCTGGCGAGCCGGTGTTTAATGTAATCCGTACTCTGTCCAGAATGGTGTGGAAGTGTTGGCCCCACATTTCTTGTATTCCTGCAGACACTGCAGGCTTTAACTTCCTCTGGTAAGGCACTGCTTATTGTGTTGGCATACGAGTTCTTTATGCACTCTATTAATGCAGTCAGGACGCTGCAAAGGAATTTTACATGAGTGTCTTAACCATTGTTGTAACAGAACTTAAATTTGGAGTTCAGGCAGTGGAATACCAAAAGGGCAGAATCACCATACTGTGTAATTATAAAAAGAAACTCCACAAATGTTGAAAATCTGAAATAAAAGCTGGAAATACACAATAGGTCTGTTAACATCTGACCAGGAAAAGCAGAGTGTAATGCTCTGGATCAAGAGCAGTAAATCTCTTTGTCTGTGTAGCTTTCTTTTCTACTTGTTAGAATACGAAATGTTTTTTCAAAAAATACTTCAGACATTAGTTCTGTTTTTCTAAAACACTGCTGCAATCAAGTTTGACAAAAAAAAATCTATAGAATGTGTCAAGGAGCCAGTGGACGCTCAATTCTTGAAACTGCTTTAAAAAATTGTAAATTAATTGAGTTTTTGTAAAATGTGCCGAGGCATGCAAGATACTTTTCTGTTTCAACGCACTAACCACAGGGCTGCATCTCTGAATGCACTTTATCAGATGACTTCTTTATGGCAGAGATGTCATCATCTACAGGATCAAAAGGCAATTCAAGGGGTTCATGCCAACATATCCCTTGAAAATGTTCAGCAACAGTGAAGACTGCCAGTCTTCTCGATTTAACCCTTCTCCCCACTAACTTAATCTGGGGGAAGAAAGAAAACAATGAAGAGGCAAAAGTCTGAGGTGAGAGTAAAAGTTCTATACTATCTCCGAAAACAATCTGTAGGAAACTCCCATCTCTAAACATGAGACCGGGAAAGGAGAAATAGGTGTTCGCCTCACTTTATTTATTCCTGTATTAGGTTTTGAAAATTTCTCACAAAATGCTCCTTCAGATATCGAGTTATTCCTACCAGTGGATTTCTAAAGCTGTAACCTGTATGAACCAGAAGGACTCTGGTTTAATCTCCAATCTCTGGAGTTATTTGATTTCAGCGAGGTGAGGAGTTTGGTACTGCAGATACTGCCAGGTACAACACTGGGTCTTCAATTAACACCACTTCTGGCAAGTACTGACCCTCAAAATGGGCAACCTCTCTGATAGGAGATTAAAAGCTCAGTGTATGGTGACTTATAACTGACCTTCCCTTCTACTGCTTACATTGGGCAGCGGCAGCTGTGTACAAATTTTTTTCCTCCCACTCCAGAAAACAAAGTTTATTTTTATTGGAATTGGAGATTTTGTTTTTAGAAAAGCGATTTGTACCCATTCTTCTCCCTTTCCCCTCACCTGGTTTTTCTCCCTTCCTCTTCTCTACTGACGGTGCTGGCTGTTACTGATGTGCAGTTCGTCCGGTAACTCACCTCAGTGGACATTCACGTGCGAGTTTAGACAGTGAGTGTTAGCAAACAATTCGGGAGGGGGAGGGAAAGAGAGGGAGTAACAGCCGACCTGGATCCTGTCCTATTCCATGGCTGCACTTCTACTTCCCAGCATGGATCGCTACATTGCAATCTGGGCCGGGGTCCCTGGATTATTTTTCTTGTCCCAGGATTCTCTCTCAGATTAATTTTATTGGCTTCATCACTACAGCTGAGAGCCAACTCAGCACAGGAGGGATTGAACCTGGGAACTTCCGAGTCTGTGTGGCTCAGCATTACCCTGGACATTCACCCAGCTTGTTACTGATTGAACAGAAATTCTGTGTGTATCGCTGACCAGCTTACTACAAGAATTGCAAATTAGACAACTTGCATGCATTAATGCCAAGACTAGATGTTAGACAGTATACTTATCTATTAATAAACCATTTGACAGCTGGAGTTTCTCTCTGATCTGTGCATTTTCAAGTTTTACCAGCTGAAGAAATAGTGATTGGAAGGATTTCTTTAAACTGCTGTTCCTCCATTGTGCTGGACAGTGTCTGACTTTGGTACATCACTTAGAAACCCGAGTACCATTGATGTGCCCAGTGAGTTACTGAGAGTGTCGCCATGAGGGACGCCACAGATCGGTTTGATACCTGGTTTAAATTCTGAACAGAATGCAGTCTCTCACTATAGTGGTTTTGAGAGACATGCAACTTGCCATCAGGCAATGGCTAGGGCAATGATTTGTTCCACCATTTGCTTTAATGTCAGAAACTGGCATTTCACTGCTTCGGGGGCTTTTTATGCACAATTGTGGTACTTGGGCAGTATATCACACTGCAAGTGGTAAGTGTAGAAATTCATGGGATGTTGTACTGCACAGAATCATTTGCCCTAATGATGGCACACTCACGACCATGTAGACTACCACTTAGACTACCCTGCTATGTCATTTCACAAATAAGCCATCATAAAATACACTGTGGGTGGCTGCAAAGACAAATATCAAGTTTTGAATTAAGTTGGTTGGCTTACAGAAGTTGGGTGATGCATGTCCCTTGCAACATAAACCATGGTAAGGGTGACTTCTGGCTAGACTGCCCCAGGACCTGATCAAGTCCCACAAGCATTAAACTCCATCTAGTGGTGGTAAACTTGAACTTGCAGCATTACAATTTATTTTATAGGTCCAAAGGCATTTACAGTGGTATTTTTGAACATGTCCCCTATCAGACCTTGGAATTTTTGCAATCTGAGATTGACCTATTTCTGTAAGTCAGACAGTTTGTGAGCAATTTAATGTTTATTGCAAGTGAATGCCCATATTGTATTAGTATGATGGTTTATGTAGGCTTTGGTTAGCTATTTCTCACTTTAATCAGTGCACTTCTGCCCTTCCAGAGCTGGGGAGATGCATTTATTTTACAGAAAGACGCATCATCATGCTGTGGCAGCTGGTCCGCACTCTGAATGCTCTGCCTAGTGCAGCCTTGCTCTGCATAGGTCTATTCCTGCTCCAGATGTAGAACACTGCTCTTTATATCTTCAGCTCTATGTAGAATAACCTCTCTTTCTTCCACCTCCTCTGTGCTTAAGATCAGCAAATTAAAATACCTTTGTGAAAACTGACAGATTCAGTAGCCTTTCCTTATGAATAACCATACAGTTCCAATAATTTAAAACTGAAGCTACTGAAGAAAAAACTAGTGCCCTAGTTTGAAATGTATGCACATGATTCTGTAAATGGCCGTCTATTGGGTATCATAAAAAGCCAACCCTATTAGGTTTCCATTGTACATTACATCATTTCTCCAGTTTCCTTTCCTTTCTTTCCACCTCTCTCCTGAAGACGCTGACTCATACTTGGGAATATGGTGCCACGGGCAACAGCAGCCCTCTGTAACCTCACCCAAGTAGCCATTCTTCATGTGCAAGCCCAGATGGCAAGTTTTGGTAGACTCTTCAGCTGTGGGAGGTGTCACACTTCAGCCTGCTCCTATCCACGGCTGATATCCACACATGCACCACTGTTTTGGCTATGTAATTCAGCATCTTATTGGCTTTGTTAATCCACCGTCTTCGTTTAAGATAGTTTCATCAGGTCTATGTGAGACTTTCTGGTGGTTGAAAATCGCTCGAGTGTTGTAGCTGTTGGTAAAGACGACTGGGATCTGTAGACAAAAATTGGGGCACTAGTAGTTTCATTTTGAAATTTAAAATGTTGGGTTTTTAGGCCTCCCTTCAGAGAACTTAATGCAGAGGCATGGTTTATAAAGAGCCTATTAACCTAGATGGAAAGTGATGAAACCCTTTTTAAAAAGTGTATTATTTGTGTCTCTGGTTTTTAAATACATTAAAAACAAATCGAGTCGTTCATTTCACTGCTGGTAGTATTTTGATTAGTGCTGATTTTCTGAAATAGATAGTCCACTCCCACAGTATGTAAACTCTGCCTTTCTCTTCCACTGCCTTTCTCTTACACTGAAGTGCATAGAGATTTTCTGCAGTTCACCAGAGATTTAACCCATTATCACTAAATTAGACAGCAAAACAGACTCATTTTCTAACAACGGAATAGATATTAATGATTAAATGTGCTTCACAATAATTGTGGTGTTTGGATTCTTGTAGAAATTTCTCAACCTTTTCAAATTCCTGTCTGTTATGAATATCTCTACCTTGTATCTCTTTTATTTTTTTTCTTTTGTTTTTATTTTGCTTCCCAAGGGCATGATGATGCTGTTCCATTCCCGGTTTTGAAAAGTGTCGATAGTTTTAGCTTTCTGCATCACCCAGTCCATCAGAGGAGTTTAGAGATTCTCCAGAGGTGCAAGGAGGAGAAGTACAGTAAGGCTCCGAATCCAGCAATACTCTGACATTCCACTTACCCGCAGGAAACGGGAGTCCAAGAGCATTCACTCGGGGCTAGTGGTCTTCATTATATATAATATATCAAAAATTGTTGCTGATCCTGCCAGCTCGCTGAGGTTAACACTTCCAGTATTGCCAAAGTGAGGGCAAAGGGAGCACTATGCTGGACTGTGTTTTAAAACGATCCAACCGGGTACTTGTGGCCTCACCAGCTGCTCACAGTGGGTAATGAAGACCACTGACTTGAAGCCAAACAACACCAAAGGATTCTGGGATGTTAGTGGTTTCTAAACCACACACTTTAATAAAGAAGGCACATTACATATTTAAAAAGAAAAACTAAGGGTAAATAATCCAAATTTCTTATGTACTCCAATTGACTTGCAGCGGATGAAATGAGAAACAGGTTGTGACTTTCCTTTGCAAAAATTCTGCAGTAAACTCCAAGTGTGTAAACCTCAGATTATTTTTTCCACACCTTTGCCCTGTATTTTCAGACACAGTGTGAATATACATCCCACAGTTCTTTGGCTTTGCTGATCGAGTGAATGGTGTTGGTCTCAATGTCCTGTCTGTGTCCATTTTCCCAGCTCTCCTTTATGTGTGTCGACTAACATTAGTTCTGCATGACCTAAGCTGGTCTCCCTGCCTGAGCACTAATCATTTCAGCTGACTCTCTTAATTTCAGTCAGGCAGCACCAGCAGCAACGCACCTCACGACTTGTGTATGAAAGCATTCATTGAGAAAATGACCGATGTGAAATGGTTAGCTCTTCTCTTTTTGGAGTGTGGCAGACCCCCCACCCCCCTCTGTTAAAGCTTGTTTTTTATTAAGCTGATGAGCTGTGTGTGTTCCAGATTGGTTAGCTTGCAATCCAGTGTGTCGCTTTTCCATACTGGGAGGATCGGGGCTTGCAGTTCATTTTACCATTGATGAAATTTCATTGAAAACCCTAATGACTACACATAATAAGTGACAAAAATATTAAAACATTATTTTAATTTGAAGTTTTAGTGTCTTATTTTAGAAATTTCCATTCAGTGTGGCCTAAAGCCTTGATGAGATGTGAGAATTATGCACAAAATAGAGTATGGGTACCACAGTCAGCAGGTGAAGTTTTAACTTCTCAATCCAATTGAGATTTCCCAGAACTAAAATAAATAGGGTTACAAAGGTGCTCTGTGTTTTGATGCAGCACATTGTCTGTCTTGTTAATCCCCAAGTAAATCCCCTTTGTACAGATCCAGAGTTCTTCAAGATTAAAATCAATTTCCCAACTCCCAGCTGAGAAGCTGACACCGCCCACGTAGCTACGTACCCAGGGAGATCTGCTTTATGGGGAGTGATATCCTGTTCCTTATTAGTGGGGAGGGATGGGTGTTCATTATTGGGAAAGGACAGACATGTATTCATCGTGGGAAGGGGTGGCCGTGTGTTCATTAGTAGGAAGGGACTGCCTCCTGTTTGATTTTTCCCCCCTAATTGTAAGCCAGCTTCTTTTGAAGTTTGTCCAGAAAGTATTAATTTGAATGTGAGCCAGGCTGGATGCCAAACTCCGCTCTTCTGAGTGTTTTGATGCTGAACGGGTTTCAAAACATTTCCTCTTCAAACATAAAAGTTCAATACATCAAGTAAGAATTGTATGACAAAAGACTTTGTTAAATTGGTGACCAGAATTGTTGGCCAAGTTTAGTGATGTATTTTTGTTCTCTAAATTGGTTTGATCCTAGTCAGTTGGGATAGTTAACAGTTCCACTTTAATAAAATTGGAGCATGGAATGTACTCTCTTCTGACTTGTCAAGATCTGAGCTTTTATGCCTATTCGGTCAAGTGGGATTTGTAGGGTGCGAGTGAGAGCCTTCAGTTTGAGATGAGATAGGCAGAGAATATGATTAAATAAGCTTCCTTCTGTTCACTTTGGAGCCCTTATTTCTGTTGGTACGATTGCTAAATGGGGGATGTGTGATGCTCCATAAACGTTTTTGCTGCTCCCCTTGCTTCTGGTCTTGTAGCCTCATTGACCAGTGTTTTTTGTATGAGTTTGTAATGTTTGTTCAGCTTCCTGCCTTTAGCCTGTGCTTTCTATAGGTTAGGCACTAAGTATCTAAAGGCTCTGGCTGTGATTTAACTCTTCTAGGAAGAGAAATAAAATCTTGCAATGGTACGGGGGTATAAAACAGCAGATTCTAACACTTGCTTGACGTACCAGGACATAATTTGACAGCTTTTTTTTGCTTTCTGTTTTTGATGTAATTGCTTGTTCCAGTTCCCCCCACCCCGGCCATGCCTTGTATGGAGTGATTCTGCATTGTACCTGCAGAGGTGCTGCAGCAATACTTCAGGTTGTCCCTGCTAATCTGCCTGCAGCATGCTGCAACAATGCATGCTTCACTTTTGCTGCTGCTAGTTTCTCTCTGATCAACTACAGTACCATTTTAGCACTTGTTTTGCTGTGATAGGTATTACAAGGAAAAGTCCCAGGACACCGTTGTCTAATTTGCAAGGAACAAACACCATCAATGACAAATCACCACGGTAAGGACTTATTTATTTGTTTGCTTAAATCTGTGGCAGTGTTTTTTAATGCTAACAAATCCAAGTTGTTTGCCATATTGTTTAAATGCTAGTTGCTGCAAATAAATTTTTACTGTGGGTTTCTGGTGCTAAATATTAGAAAGAAAATTTGAGAAAACATCTTTGACATGAATCTAGTCATTCATGTGAAAATGACTTATGAAATGATACTGGGCGGCCTGCTGGTGGCGCTGTCCAGGGAGAGTATAAATACTCAGGCACGGGCCCAGCTTGCTCAGGACATTCTTTAACAGGAACTAGTGAAGGACACAATTAGATCTCCATGTTGAAAAACAGTTGATTAAAGCCTTGTTTAATACTCAGACCAAGGGCCTGTAGTTTTCTTACGTCAATCTTAAGATACAGCATTCCTGGAATGCGAACTTTTAAATGTGATTCTCATTTGATGCAGGTAAACTGCAATAGCTAAGAGTGTTAATCTTAAGGTTAGTAATTTAAACTAAAATGCGGGGGTTGGGGGTGGTTTGGAGTGGGGGGGGAAGAAGCACAACCCAAATGATTTTGCTTCTAAAATGAGTTACTGGCAGTGGGTTGGACACTGGCCTCTCACCACTGATACCTGGATTAAAATCCGTCTCAAAGAGGTGAAGGTTACTCCTCTCGCTGGCTGCAAAGGATTGATGTGAAATGCGTTTGAACAGTTTCCACATCTAACTATTGCTGCATCTGACCTGGGAACGCTTGTTGCTATCACAGAGTGGCCAGCATTAATCATCTTCACCTCGGTGAGTTCAAAATTCACAAAGAAGTGAAACTTGAGAGAAATGTTTAATGCGTTTAAATGTTTAAAAAATAGTAATTAATTGCTTTGGTACTTTGTGCTTTAAGTGATGGGCTGGAGAGCAGGAATTCTATACAGTAGGAGTGAATGAGAAGAGTTTGGTGTGTAAATTCTCTGCTTGGATCAGAATAGTATCTGGAGATTACTGTGCTGTTATATATGTGGTTATGTATTGTATACACATCTGTACGCTATTGGTGTTGGATAATAAAAACAAAAAATGGTGGAAACCTGCAATGTGTCTGTTAATATCCGAAAGAAAAAGGTTACAATTTTGGTTGGGACCCTTTGTCAGTATGAGTTTACGGAGATTCCCATTTATGACATTTAAAAAAAATTATGGGCTATGTGTGCTGCATGAGCAAACTGATGGAGTGGAAGGGCCTGAGTTTATTTTGCCTGTCATTATCTAGTAATAAAAGGTAATGATGATCATTGTGCTTGGGTCAGTGACTTCTTAAACCTATTGCAGAGGTACAACTTCAGAAAGCATATCTTGTTCCGAGAGCCCCTTAGAAAACTGCACGTGTGACTAATTTATTCATCACACTTGGGCTGAGCCACTGGAAGTCTGAATCAGTTTTCAGGCCCATTTACAATATGGTGGCAGCGATTCCCCTGGCACCAGATTTACATCTATTTATTCCGTGGCGTGGATTTGGCAACTACCATCTACTGCAAAGGCATGTTTCCACCTTGCTCAATCCTGCTTCCCTGGTATTGACGGACGGTTTATACAGGCCAGCAACGTGAAAACTGCGTTGCTGGGTGTCCAGAGTCAAATTAGTGGAGGAGATGCGAGTGGCTGCAGTGGTGTCCTTTTACCTTGGGCACCACTGATGCTTGCTGTTGGAGGTGTACAGGTTTGGGAACCTCTACTGGCACTGGTACCTTGGTCGTTGCGCTATAAGGTTTCTTCAGAAGGCGTACTTGTCATTGAAGGCAGTCCTGGAAAGAAAAGGAAGTGGAATATTTAATCAGTTTGGCATTAATTAAAAAGCACAAGGCTGTGGAGCAGCAAATGTGGGTAAATCCTGATCAGCTTTGAAATACCTGCCAGCTTTCAAATATGATTGCCGTACCAAACTCTACAGGAAAAACTTGATATTCATCATGAAAAGTGAACTTTCTTCCACCACTGGTGCTTGACAGTTGCCACTGAACTGAAAGGAACTGTTGTTTGCTGCAGACTTCAGCTGATTTGGAATCAGTAAACCTTTCACCTTAAAAGCAGGAACAATAATTTTTGAGTTGGGTGGGAATAACCATTTTCTTTTAGTTTTGAATGCTGCGTTTATTTTAAACCATGACAAACAATAGAACTGGTATATTTTAAAACTTGGGTAGCCTAGAGTGGTAGGACAAGACACGCCAGACAACAGCAGTGGCCGATGTCGAACAACAGCTCTTGTTTGAGGAGTGAAATGTAGGAGTGTTTCAATGTACACTACATCGACAAGGCCAATGATGCACAGCTGTAACCTTCCTTCTTTCAAGGATTTTGACACTTTTGCTGGGTGTGGCGAAGCTGGCAAGGCTCAATTTATTGCCTATCGAGCATGAGGAGTCAATCACAAAGTGTGGGCTGAAGCCAAATATAGGCCTGTTTTCTTCCCATTATTGAAGACATTAGTTTTTCTGACAGCTTTGATGGTCATTCTCCAGCACCATAACCACTGCATGACCATATCCCTATACCTGTGTAATCGAACGCAAAGAAAATCAGCCAGAGGTCACCATCCTGGGTCGCTATCCTGTTAGTGATGCTGGGAGGTGCTTGTGTGTAGCTATCAGTTCAGCACAGGATCACTTCGGCATCGATGGTCTCCCATAGTCAAATAGCCTGCCGTGCTCCCTGCCTTGCGACTAACAAGAGAATAGAATCATGGAATAGAAATTTACAGCACAGAAGGAGGCCATTCGGCCCATCTTGTCCGTGCCGGCCGACAAAGAGCTATCCAGCCTAATCCCACTTTCCAGTTCTTGGTCCGTAGTCCTGTAGGTTACGGCACTTCAAGTACATATCCAAGTACTTTTTAAATGTGATGAGGGTCTCTGCCTCTACCACCCTTTCAGGCAGTGAGTTCCAGACCCCCACCGCCCTCTGGGTGAAAAAAGTTCTCCTCAACTCCCCTCTAAACTTCCGACCAATTACTTTAAATCTGTGCCCCCTGGTTATTGACCCCTCTGCCCACCTGACCAGTCCATTGATGCCTGTCTGCAGCTTTCTTCTTCGTTATCTGCCACACGGCCAATTTATGTATCATCTGCAAACTTCTTAATCATACTTCCTACATTCAAGTCCAAATCATTTATATATGCCACAAAATGCAAGGGACCCTGCGGAACCCCACTGGAAACAGCATTCCAGTCACAGAAACACCCATCGACCATTACCTTTTGTTTCCTACCTCTGAGCCAATTTTAGATCCAACTTGCCACTTTGCCTTGGGTCCCATGGGCTTTTACTTTCAGGACCAGTCTGCCGTGCGGGACCTTATCAAAAGACTTGCTAAATTCCATATGGACGACATCAAACGCACTACTCTCGTCAACCCTCCTTGTTACCTCCTCAAAAAATTCAATCAAGTTAGTCAGACACGACCTTCCCTAAACAAGTCCATGCTGACTGTCCCTGATTAATCTGTGTCTTTCTAAATGAAGATTTATCCTGTCCCTCAGAATTTTTTCTAATAATTTTCCCACTACTGAGGTTAGGCTGACCGGCCTGTAATTACTCAGTCTATCGCTTTCTCCCTTTTTAAACAACAGTACCACATTAGCAGTCCTCGAGCACACCTGTAGCCAGAGAGGATTGGAAAATGGTTAGAGCCTTTGCTATTTCCTCTCTTAATAATGGCTACCTGGATGAGGTACCAGAGGGTCCATGGAACCATACCCCAGCAAAGCCTACATCTTCAGAAAAGCAAGAAACAAAAAATAGGATCCAGGATGATGCTTTAATGCAGCATGCCACTCGAGGTTCTTAATGCCGTGGGGGAGAGCTGAAATAATGCAGTATTTCAGCTGAATGATGAATCTATAGGCCAGTGGCACATGCAATCCTCACAGTGAATAATCTACTGGCTCATAAGACTTGGTAATACATTTTTAAATCTGATGTTAATTATTGATACCAATTTTATACTTTATATGGATCTATTTGGCTTGGTGTACAATCTACAGCAAACCCACTTCCTGCAGTGTTCCCGAAGGGGTGACGGAAAGTATTTGTGAGCTGGTAAGTTTGGACACAATGGCCCTGATAAATACTGGGGCAAGGTTTCCAAGCGGGGGCAAGAGTTCTTGTTGGCAAACACGGATGTCCGGGTTTCCCTGAACGCTGTGGAGTTTGTGCTTTTTTTTAAGCAGGTTCCCCACCCAGCGGTCAGGCTGATGGGCAGGCTTGGCTCGCTGTCGGGTGGGGAATGCTGCAGAAGAGGCTGTAGCCCAGGAGCCGGTAGGGTTCCTGCTCCTCAGGGTAGAGATCATAATGAGGGGTTGGGGGGTTGAGTACAGCGTGGTTTGAAGGTTTTGGGAGGGTGATCGCGGGCGGGGAGCGTTGGAGAGAGATCGGGGGCAGAGAAGCTGGGATGGGGTCAGTGATCGCGGGGGGTGGGGTGGGTTCTGAATGCAGAGGTCGGTCTGATCGCGGGGGGGCAGGAAGCAGGTTAGGTCGGGGGGAAGCATCCCTGCTCCTCCTGGCCCACAAGTAGTGCTGGTGAGGCACTTAACCTGTTCCATACATTAGTCCTCGCCTTCCTTTAGCTGCCGGGTTTCCCGAGGCCCGGGAAACCCGGCCGACCAGCGTTAAAGCTGGAAGGGAGATAAAATATAAGGCATGCAGCCTCATTAAAATATTTAAATGAGCCACCCGCCTCCTGGGAACGTGTTGGTTGTTCGCCTTCCAGTTCCACCTCTGTTAAAAATGGAAGTTGGCTGGTTCGAGGTGGGTTGGGTTTGGGTTTGCGTTTTTGTAAATTTTAACATCCCACCCGATCCAATCCCACCATTTTTGGGGGTTAAAATGACCCCCAATTATAAAGTTCCACAAATCAATATTGATTATAGTTTCTTCAGTATGGGAAAAAACTTTGACTGTGTCACAATACTTCTAACTAGATTGTGTACCGTGCAACAGTTACACCAGCAATTTTGTATTAATGATCTCTCGCGTTTTCCTCCTTGAGGTTTTTTAAAAAATAGTTTTAAACTTTTAATTGGCTCAAGTTGAGTTTTGAATTTGAGAGCCAAACCAGACCATTGGTTTGGCGCAACCTTGGGAATCTCTGGCTGCCCTACCTTTAGTGTTTGTACAGTCTGCGCCACTTAACAGCATATTGGTTTATACCCATTCATCTCTTTTTAAACCCACAGATTCTGCAGTCCACTGCTCTGTTCACTGTATATGCAATTTACAGTCTTCCCCGACTCAACCGGCCCTTTGTATAAATGTGCTGGCTTGCAGTGGACTTTGGTTTCACAGTAACCATTCTTGTGTGACCCTGAACAGTGAGTGTCAATGGGCTGTTTCACGGTAGGGGCCATCACAGCCAGGCCTGACCCTGTCTTCACCCAATGTCCACACAAACTTTTATTTTTTATTCTTTCATGGGATGTGGGCGTTGCTGCCAAGGCCAGCATTTCTTGCCCATCCCTAATTGCCCTCAAGACGGTGGTGGTGAGCCGCTGCCTTAAACCGCTGCAGTCCGTGTGGTAAGGGTGTTCCCACAGTGTTGGTAGAGAGGGAGTTTCAGGATTTTGACCCAGCGTCGATGAAGGATCAGCGATATACAGGTAGACTATCCTTTATCCAAACTTCCAAAAACCGAAACCCTCTAAAAACCGAAAGTTTTTTCGTTCAGCGTAAGTCGTGCGCACGACATGACCAGAGTGGCGCACAACTTACGCTGAGTAGGGCAGAGGGTCACTGAGTTCCCTCCTGGGTAGGAGATTGCAGGCCGAGCCGGGCAGTGTGAAGGAGGTATACCGGGAGAGTGAACCCAACAATACAGTGGCCCGTCCGATAGCTGCAGCGGCCTGTCCGATATTCTTTTCTCCCCCCGCGACCCCCACCCTTTCGGATAAGGGATAGTGTATCCTTTATCCGCACTTCTGAAAACCGAAATCCTCTGAAAACCGAAAGTTTTTTCGTTCAGCGTCAGTCGTGCGCACGACCCCGACCCCCGCTGACCCCGACCCCCCCCCGACCCCCGACCCCCACCCCCGACAAATTTCCCAGTCTTATAAAATACCTTCTGAAATCCGAAATTTTCCAAAAACCGAAACATGGCTGGTCCCGAGGTTCTCGGATAAAGGATAGTCTACCTGTACTTCCAAGTCAGGATGGTGTGTGACTTGGAGGGGAATTTGGAGGTGGTGGTGTTCCCATGCGTCTGCTGCCCTTGTCCTTCTAGGTGGAAGAGGTCGCAGGTTTGGGAGGTGCTGTCGAAGGAGCCTTGGCGAGATGGTACGCACTGCATCTTGTAGATGGTACACACTGCAGCCACGGTGCGCCGGTGGTGGAGGGAGTGAATGTTTAAGGTGGTGGATGGGGTGCCAATCAAGCGGCTGCTTTGTCCTTGATGGTGTCGAGCTTCTTGAGTGCTTTTATATTTTAATTTAGATTCTGAGGCTGGAATTTTCCGGGGGTTCAGCCAGCAGGATTGGTGGCGGGTCGATGGGAAAGTGGATTTTTTTGACAGCGGGTTCGGACCCCGCTGTCAACCTGCCACCACATGCCTTTCCCAATGTCAGGTCTGTCAGCATTGAGCAGACCCGAAAAGCAGCGGTGGGAAGGCAGAGGGATGGGGATATGATGAGAGGCACAGCAGGATGAAGGTGCGTGTGGCTTTGTACTCGCGTTTCGTGATCTAATGAGATAATTGAAAGGTTTGTGGCACTGCACCCAGGTCCTCTTGACGAAAGCATATGAAGGGAGTCATGGGAGAACCTCGGTGCAGCCCTGCACCTCTCCAATGATTCACTGTTTGCAGCACTGAAGTGCTGCAAAACACTGACAGCACAAATGTCAAAATAACGTTGGCGATGGTCCATTTAAGGAAACCGGCTGATGACGTGTTATGAATGACGTCTCCAGACCTGCTTCCTCTAATTGAACCGGGAAATGCACTGGGCGGGCTTAACAAGCCCGATCGAGGTAAATTCACTTTCCAGAACGGGATGGGGCCAGCAGAGGGGTCGGGACCTGCCACTGACTTCGCCTGCCCCGGGCTAGCTTCCGTTGTTAACCTGTTTTCTATAGGCTGACGACCCAGGTAAAACAGTCTCCTGGAATCCGAATTAAAAGAACAATAAAGAAGCAGATACAGTTGCACTTTCCATAACCGGCCACTGAATAGCGATCAGGAGCTAGGACCTCGGCTGATTGATTCTCTTCCCACTTTTCTCAAACCCAAGGGCACTGAGGCCAATTACAACATCCCTACCGCTGCCCCAGGTGGGATCAATTAACTCAGCACAGACTGAGCCTGTGACCTTCCAGGTCTGTTTGGCTCACTGCCTTAATCAACCGAGCCATTTGGGATGTATGCTACGCTCAAGCACAGAGCGCTTGTGTGTACATTTCTCGTACGTACAGTCTGCATTAAGGGAGTGAGTCCGAGACACCATCAAAGCTGAAGTGTTCCTGGCAGTGAGACCATTGGTATATTTCAGTGTAGTATTAACATGGACCTGGTTGCCTCTAAATCAATATCTGGTTAATATTTATCAATCTTCACCAAGTCTAATCCAGTTATAATAATATTGGTTTGGACCATATTAAACTTGGGGGAGTTTTTTTAAATGGCGGGAGGGTTACCTGGGAAATTTGATTGCAGCAATAAAGAGGGAGCTGCGATTCAGTTCCTTTGTGCTGTAGGTGCAGACCCTGGGTGTTTGCATATGATTAGAGACTGTGGAGATAAACTTTCGGCAGATATGCTGTAGGTGTAAAGCAATCTCATTGCATTGCAAATTCATTTCTAAAATGTCTGCTTAATAACTTCAGTGAAGAGATACACGTGCGATTTGCCGTGCATCCTTCTTTTAGTTGTTTAGTTACCCTGAAATGCCCACAGCTGCTTCCTGTATGACTTCACTCTGAAAGCATGGGGTCAGGGTTTACCACCAGGCTAATAAAAGAAGTCTCAGGGGTTCCTTTCTCCCAACCATCGCAGCTGTGAGAAACCTCTTATTTTGTGCTAAAACAGATTAGGAGTTAAATTTGCACATACCAGGGAAAGATGCATTTTTCTTCCCTTTGTTTAAATGACAAATTGACCGTGTTTGTTCAGACAGCAGACTGATTATGTCCTGGAGGAGTAAACTATATAATATATTAATATATATTTATCTACCTCTGGTGAATCACCCATGTCATTGATCACAGATAACAATGAGGACATAAAGGCGGAGAGGTGAGACCCACACAATGCACTGAGGAAAGGCGAGGCAAGAAGTTGAGGGGAGGTGCTGCCACTTTACACAGAGCAATACGGATAGCTCTTTTAAGATATTCATTTTATAACATAAGAACATAAGATGTAGGAGCAGGAGTTGGTCATTTGACCCCTCGAGCCTGCTCCGCCATTCAATAAGATCATGGCTGATCTGATCTTGGCCTCAACTCCACTTCCCTGCCCACTTCCCATAACCCTCGACTCCCTTACCTTTCTAAAATCTGTCTATCTCCACCTTAAATATATTCAGTGACCCAGCCTCCACAGCTCTCTGGGGAAGAGAATTCCAAAGATTCACAACCTCTGAGAAAAGAAATTCCTCCTCATTTCCGATTTAAATGGGTGCTCCCTTATTCTGAAATTAATTCAATTCAATTCAATTCAATTTTATTTGTCATATATGCAGCAAACGTGTGTACTGCACAATGAAATGTTGATTTTTACGAGTCCTCCCAACATTGGAATAAATATGGCATAACAATGATAAAAATACTAATAGAAATACAGTAATAATAAATAAAACAACAGTAATAAATAATAAATTATTCGTTCATGAGTCTTATGGCCTGGAGGTAGAAGCTGTTTCGAAACCTGCTGGTACGAGACCGTATGCTTCGGTATCTCTTACCGGACGGGAGCAGGGCGAAGAGGTTGTGGCTGGGGTGGCTCGCGTCTTTGATGATTCTCAGGGCCTTCCCCCGGTATCTCTCGGGGTAGATATCCTGCACAGCAGGTAGTTTAATTCCTATAGTATGTTGTGCAGCTTTCACCACCATCTGTAGAGCCTTGCGGTCTGTGGCGGTGCAGTTGCCATACCAGGTAGTGATGCAGCCAGACAGGATACTCTCGATGGTGCACTGGTAGAAGTTGGTGAGAATCTGGGGGGCCATTCCAAATTTCTTCAGTCTCCTGAGGAAGAACAGGCGTTGGCATGCCGCCTTGGTTACGACGTCGATGTGATTGGACCACGTTAAGTCCTCCGTAATGAATACACCCAGGAATTTGAAGCTGCTAACCCTCTCCACCTCAGCCCCTTCGATGTAGATTGGGGTGTGTCCCTCCCCCTGCCACTTCCTGTAGTCCACGATCATCTCCTTTGTTTTGCTGATATTGAGGGAGAGGTTGTTGTGCTTGCACCATTCTGCTAGGGCTCTTACCTCCTCCCTGTAGCCTGTCTCGTCGCCATCTGTGATCAGGCCTACAATTATGCCCCCTAGTTCTAGATTTCCCCACGAGGGGAAACACCCTCTCTGCATCCACCCTGTCAATCCCCTTCAGAATCTTATATGTTTCAATAAGATCCCCTCTCATTCTTCTAAACTCCAATGAGTATAGGCCCAACCTGCTCAACCTTTCTTCATAAGACAACCCTTTCGCCTCCAGAATCAACCTCATGAACCTTCTCTGAACTGCCTACAATGCAAGCATATCCTTCCTTAAATGGAGACCAAAACTGTACGCAGTACTCCAGGTGTGGTCTCACCAACGCCCTGTACAGTTGTAACAGGATTTCCCTACTTTTATACTCCAATCCCTTTGCAATAAAGGCCAACATTCCATTTGCCTTCCTAATTACTTGCTGTACCTGCAAGCTAACTTTTTGTGATTCATGTACGAGGACACCCAGATCCCTCTGTACCTCAGCATTTTGTAATCTCTCCCCATTTAAATAATAATTTGCCTTTTTATTTTTCCTACCAATGTGGATAACCTCGCATTTTCCCACATTATACTCCATCTGCCAGTATTTTGCCCACTCAATTAGCCTATCTATATCCCTTTGGAGATTCTTTGCATCCTTCACACAATCTGCTTTCCCACCTATCATCATAATAATAATCAACTTTATTGTCATTGTTAGTGCACAAGTGCAGTACAACGAAATGTAGGCTTGCGGCTCCCGAGAGTGTACATTTAGATTAAGACATTTAAACATTCAACATACATTTGGCTTGTAATACATTAACATAAACATAACCATAATAAAGTGCATTGGCAGATGTGCAGGCTTTAGAGTTTATTTGTGGAGTTCAGCAGGATGACAGCCCTGGGAAAGAAGCTGTTCCTAAATCTGGTCGTTTGGGTGCGAATGCATCTGTAGCATCTCCCAGGTGGCAGGAGGGCGAACAGACTGTGGCTGGGGTGGGCAGGGTCTTTGATGATGGTCCGTGACCTCCGTAAACAGCGTTTCTGGTATATGTGCTCTATGGTCGGTAGCCGGGTGCCGGTAATGCGTTGGGCAGTTTTGACTACCCGCTGCAGGGCTTTCCGGTCATAGTAGCTACAGCTGCCATACCATACTGTGATACAGTTCGTCAGGATGCTCTCTATTGTGCAGCGGTAAAAGTTAGAGAGGATCAGGGATGACAGGTTACATCCCTTCAGCCTCCTCAGGAAATATAGGCGCTGCTGGGCCTTCTTCACCAAAGAGGAGGTATTGAGGGACCAGGAGAGGTCTTCCGTGATGTGGACTCCGAGGAACTTAAAGCTGTCCACCCTTTCCACCACAGCCCCATGGATGTGAATGGGGGTGTGACTTCCGCCTTTAGACTTCCTGAAGTCCACAATGATTTCTTTGGTTTTCTTGATGTTAAGGGCCAGGTTGTTATCGGCGCACCACTTCACGAGATGCTGGACCTCCTCCCTGTAGGCTGACTCATCGTTGTTGGTGATCTGGCCTACTACCGTGGTATCATCCGCAAACTTGATGATGGCGTTGGAACCATGAACAGCCACACAGTCGTGGGTGAAGAGGGAGTAGAGGAGGGGGCTCAGCACACATCTTTGTATCATCAGCAAATTTGGCTACATTACACTCAGTCCCTTCATCCAAGTCATTAATATAGATTGTAAATAGTTGAGGCCCTAGCACTGATCCCTGTGCCACCTGAAAATGACCATTTATCCCGACACTCTCTTTTCTGTTAGTTAGCCAATCCTCTATCCATGCTAATGTATTACCCCCAACCCCATGAGCCCTTATCTTGTGTCGTAACCTTTTATGTGGCACCTTATTGAATGCCTTCTGGAAATCCAAATACACTACATCTACTGGTTCCCCTTTATCCACCCTGCTCGCTACATCCTCAAATTTGTCAAACATAATTTCCCTTTCATAAAACCATGCTGACTCTGCTTGACTATATTACGATTTTCTAAATATCCTGCTACCACTTCCTTAATGATGGACTCCAGCATTTTCCCAATGACAGATGTTAGTCTAGCTGGTCGATAGATCTTGCTCTCTTTTTCCTGCTTTTGTTTCTTTCCTTCTGCCTGCTTTATTTTCTGAGCTCCTTCCCCTTTTCCTCCCTGTTTAGTTTTAAAAAAAATCATTTTTCCCCTTGCCCCCTTGATTCTCTGTACTCTCTTTCATCCTACTGTTTGTTTTTAGTTTTCTTCTGTTGTTTTTGCTGTTTGCAGATTTTCTTTCTCTCACTTTTCAGGCCTGATTGAGTCTGAGCCCTGGAGTAGGGGAAGCATGTGTCAGGCTGACTCGTGAGCCACTAGTTTATCCTTTCCCACAATATCAAAGTGTGAAACTCCTCTCCTGCAATCTTCTCTTCTTCCTGCATTTTCCGACTTTAAACCCAAGCTTGGCATCACGTGAACACAACTTCTTGATTTTACTTGGGTCTCCTGCTGTTTTCAGCCTTGGCCCTTCTTGCACTACAGGGCTTGCCCTTTACCTGGGTTTCTCGAGTTAATTGGCGAAAGAACCAGAGGCGACATGAGGAAAAACATTTTTATGTAACGAGTGGTTAGGATTTGGAATACACTGCCTGATGGGGCGTGGATACAGATTCAGTCGTAGCCTTCAAAAAGGAATTGGTTAAATACTTGAAGGAGAAAAAAGTTGCAGGGATATGGGGAAAGAGCGGGGGAGTGGGACTGACTGGATTGCTCTTCGAAAGAGCCGGCGCAGACTCGATGGGCCAAGTGGCCGCATTCTGTGCTGTACTGTTCCATGATTCTATAAGTAGAATATTGAGCAGGATTTTAAGACCAGAAAAGCCTTTGTTCTTTTTGTACTAAATATTTCTGTTGTGATTCCATTTGAGAGTCAGAATTTATTTCTCACTCTCGTTTCAGCTTTTTTTTGTTCTGTTCTTTTGATCTCACATTTTCATTGTCTAGACTCACTGAGGGTCTGCTTCAGGCTATCAATAGTGGGCTTTTAATAGTTTCTCCATCTGAAGAATCCTATTTAAATACACGTGCATGGCAGACATGATACTGGACACTAGGCTAGTTAAATGAAAGTGGAAAATGTAAAGCAGACCGATCTGAATAAAGACAGCTAAGAGCATTAATGGACCTTGGTACAATGCTGGCCCCACTTCACATGTACTGTGCATGGAAGTAATTGTATTCCTTCCAATGAGAATTATTACCAAATTATTTCCATTCATTGAATTAACTTTTTCTGGGTATTGTGACTTCAATACAGTGTGACTGGTGCTAAAGGCAGTGAACGACTGCTAATAACTGAGTGAGCAAAAGCTAGATCAAGGCTGATATTGAATGGCGGAGCAGACTCGAGGGGCCGTTTGGCCAACTCCTGTTCCTATTTCTTATGTTCTTATGTCCTGACACTGAAATGGAGCAACCATAGTCTTCCATTCAAGAGCAACGTTAATGAAACAAAAGCAAAATACTACAGATACTGGAAATTTGAAATAAAACAGAAAATGCTGGAAATGCTCAGCAGGTCAGGTAGCATCTGTGGAGAGAGAAACAGAGTTAATGTTTCAGGTCGATGACCTTTCATTAGAACATTAATGAAGTAATCGCAAATTCATTGTCGCTAAACTTGTATAACACATTGTGACTATACATTATAGGAAAAATCGCACTTGAAACAATAGACAACGTCGTGCGATACACTTATGTTACAGGATTTGAAGAGAATGCATTTGCATTTTGTGTGGAACCCTTTGTCGGAACTTAAGCCAGTTCCGATGAAGGGTACAATAGCAAAATACTGCGGATGCTGGAAATCTGAAATAACAACAGAAAATGCTGGAAATGCTCAGCAGGCCAGGCAGCATCCGTGGAGAGAGAAACAGAGTTAACGTTTCAGGTCTGGGACCCTTCGTCAGAACTGGAAAAAGCTGGAGATGTAACAGATATTAAGCAGGTGCAGAGGGGGGGAAAGGGGGGAGGGGAGGAAAGAACAAAAGGGACGGTCTGTGATAGGGTGGAAGGCAGGAGAGATTAAATGTTGCAAATGGGGATGGCAGAATCATCAACAGCTGCCGCCTGAAAAAATAGGGGCAGGGGTTATAGTCTGAAATTGTTGAACTCCGTGTTGAGTCCAGAAGGCTGTAAAGTGCCGAATAGAAAAATGAGGTGCTGTTCCTCGAGCTTATGTTGAGCTTCATTGGAACAGTGTAAGATGCCGAGGACAGAGAGATCAGAATGGAAGTGGAGCGGAGAATTAAAGTGACAGGCGACCGGAAGCTCGGGGTCACCCTTACGGACTGAATGGGGGTGTTCCGCAAAGCGGTCACACAATCTGCGTTTGGTCTCCCCAGTGCAGAGGAGACCGCATCGTGAGCAGTGAATGCAGTATACTAGATTGCAAGAAGTACAGGTAAATCACCGTTTCACCTGGAAGGAGTGTTTGGGGCCCTGGACTGTGGGAAGGGAGGAGGTATAAAGGCATGTGCTGCATCTCCTGCGCTTACATGGGAAGATGCCGTGGGAAAGGGAAGGGGTGTTGGGGGTGGGATCACGCTGGAGATAGCGGAAATGGCGGAGGATGATCCGTTGAATATGGAAGCTGGTGAGGTGAAAGGCGAGGACAAGGAGAACCATATCGTGGTTCTGGGAGGAAGGGGAAGAGGTGAGAGCAGTAGTGCGGGAAATGGAACGGACCCGGTCAAGGGCCGTGTCAACCACTGTAGAGGGGAATCCTCGAGTGAGGAAAAAGGAAGACATATCAGAAGCACCAGTATGGAAGGTAGCATCGTCAGAACAGATGTGGCGGAGATGTTGAAACTGAGAGAATGAAATAGAGTCCTTGCAGGATGATGGGTAGCTAGCCAAAGTGTTAACCTGCCTTTGACCTTTCTGATGCTGACAAGCCTGCTGTGTATTTCCAGCATTTCCTGTTTTTATTTCGGATCTCTAGCATCCGTGGTTTTTCTTTTCTTTTTAACTGACATTTCTCTCATTATTTTACACAGTGACCTGCACGGGACAAGCTGGAATGGCAGAACAGGGGTTCAGCCTGCAAGGCTTCCTTCTGGCCATTCCCTGATTGAAGATGAGGGGATTTTTCTGAGTTCTGCTAGCACCAAGCTGTTGGAGAGGGCTCACGGCATCCTGATGTGAGTATGCAGCTTCTTGTAACCTTCCTGGAAATGCGAACAGCCTTCACACACAGAGAAGCATACTTTGCAGACTTTCATATAAATACTTAATCTTGCTATTTGAACATTTAATGAAAGGATATTGTTTGTAGTATCTGTTTTAACAGGCGAAGTTGTAGGCTAAAATACAAAAGGAATAAATCGAATCTAATTTGCTTTTTAAAAAGTAATCCTAATTCTGCATCTGTGCTGTGTTGACTGAGGCTAATTGCAGTGACAACAGCAGTGTTACCACTCCAGTTAGCCTCAGTACCTCTGGGTTAGGGAGATGGGAAAGATCAGCCAGGGTTCCTGCCCCTGAGTCGGTGACCCCTGTTGGAATGTGAGTGCTGGTGATGGACTTAACTGGGAATGCCCTCCATGGTTGAATACTTTGCCAACACTCACAGTGCAAGGTCACAAATAAAGAGTGGTCACTTGGGCCAGGCACTGGAGGAGGGCCGGTGCCTGTGGAACTATAAACCAGCAAGGGTCAGTGCCTTCAGGAGCGAAAACTGGGAAGAAAGAGTAACATTAGGTACGGATATAAATCTTCCGAAATACCGAACTTTTTCTGGGAGTAAATCACCAATTTATTTGCCAGTCACCAGTACAGTTGTATTGGCTACATATGTAATAGGAATAGACCTGGGTTTTGGCGGCGTTTGCGCTGAGGCACTGTTATAATTCTGGTGTGTTGCACTGTGGAGTGTGAGGCACAGTCCTCGCCAACAGTCTCTGGTGTAACACCAGGCAGAGGTGTGCATCATTGCCCCGTGGGATGTGGGAATATCAGTAGGGGTCGCACTGGGACAATCTCCGTGCCATTCCTTCCAAGTGCCTGGTTTTGGAGGAGATGCGGAGCAGCTCGCCAGGTGTCTCAGTCAGGAACACTAAATGGTGCAAGAAGAAAGGAGAAACGCTTCCTTTTAAAGGGACTCTCACCTGCACCAAGAAAATGCCTCAAGCTAGTGAGAGGCTGGAAGAAAATTACTTGCAGAGGTGACGTGGTCCAGCTGTATTAGTCTTAGATTGGCAGTGTTTCTTACAAATGTCGTCTTCATTTAATAAAAAACACACACATTGGAAACTAAAGGGACTAATGTTAAAAGTTTGCTTAGTAAGCATTTCCACATCAGTGTGAAGAATGGTCACATTCCCCCCTCACCCCTCCCTTAATTCTTCGTGTGCCTGTCCATTAAGAACATCAGTAGCAGTCTGTACAGTTTTAAGAGTTTAAAATCATTCGATACTCAAGTTTGGATGGCATCTGTACGGTTGCCACCCCTACAAGGCTGAAAAACATTCTAAAATGGGCACGTGGCTTTAGTTCCCACCATGTGCTAGTTATTAACGCGCTTGTTTAACGAGTTCACGCAAATAAAATAAACACCCGCATTAAAATTGCACAGACAGGAATTTTTGCAAATGAATTAACTGGTGCAACAAGAGTTCAGCACTGAAGGAATGAAACCCAAAAATGTGCATGTTTGAAAATAGAAAGTTATTTTTTCTACATGTTACATTATCCTTGGTGGCCATTCTTTCTGAGCCGTAATACTCCTGCCTGATCTACCTCAGTCCTTTCCCTGTTGAGCTATGGTGCCAAGAGGTGGTAGCCCGGGCCATCAGATGCCTTCCTTACGGGAATGGTTTTCAAGCTGCAAGGACATCAAACTTCTCTTGGTCTGCAGCCTGACAACACTGTACACCAGATTGACAGTGTCGCAAGAGTTTTCTGTTCTGTTTCTTTTTCTACATTTCTCTGTTTATTGACTTACTAGCACATTATTTCTATAGCTGTACATTAATAATAAAAGCAGTTCCTGCAATAATGGGGCAAAGAAGCGGGCAGGCAGGCAGTTAAAATGGCCGCAGCGACTTGCCCCCTCCGATCCCGCCGTTGCAATTTTAACCTGCTCTTCTGAGCAGGTGAGCGTGACATCTGCCAGAAGGCAGTGTGGTCCCTCTTTAAATATGCAGACTGAGCTTCAATTATGTCATTGGGACCTCCAACTGCAATTTTAACCCAAGCCCAATGCGGGGAAATTGTGGCGGCTTCCCCGCCAGGCCACCCTGGTGACAAGTGAACCTGGGGCAAGAGGAAGCCTAGGGAGTTAAGTTATTTTAAACATTAAAAAAAAATGTTTCCCTGTGGACAAGGAGGATCAGCAATGCCTTCCTTACCCTAATTTCCGCTCTCTTTTCCTCCTCCCCCTGGCCTGCGAAGCCCTTCCGACCCCCCTCTTAACCTGAGTGCAGGGGTCCATTGCTTCGGATCAATGGTGACTGGCCTCCTGTCGGATGAAATCCCAGTCCCACTCACCGGCCAGCTAGCATTTCCCACTGGTTTCGGGAAGAAGACTGACTGGGCCCATGCAGATGAAGACTGGGATTTAAAATCTCCTGCAGAGCTCGCTGCAGAGGGTCGGGGGGGTTCCCAGCCGCCTTGGCCCCCGCCTGAATTACCCTCGCCTGGAGCTAAAATTGGGGCTACTGTTTTCCTTTGGACAGCTGGCACTTGTTTGGAAATTAGGACAAGGGGCTTCCTGAGATTGTGGTAATATTTGTGGTGGTCTCTGGGGGTGCATCTATATTTGGATCCTTGGGAGTTTGTCAATAATTACAGATGGCCTTTATACGGAAAAGTTTGCTAATGACTATCCCAGGAAGTGTGATTGAAGAAACCCATTGAACGGTTTGTTTTAGTGCCACTGACTGTTGCTGCCTCAGTGGCACCATTGGGATGTGCTTGCTGTGTAACACCTGTTGTGCTCTTTCACTAGGAGGAATAGGAACTCCAAAACCAAGCCTGTTCTGCCAAAGGTGAGAATGTGAACCCTTCATCTTTATCTTTCTCCGTACGAGTTGAATCAGTCCCTTTTCCATGTCTTCCGGGTAAAATTATAAATTGTGCTGTCTAATACTCATTGTATTTTCTGCAAATGCTAAAGTGACTATTCAAGTGACATTTTTAAAATTTCAAATTGGGCAATAAGATTTTGTTCCCCAGTTTTTCCTCTCCTTCCCCCTCGAAGACACCGACCCTTGTGGGGTACAGTGCAGGCCTCACCACTGGTACTTAATCCACACATCTATTTGTGAGCCCAAACAGTGAGTTTCAGCAAGCTGTTCATACATAGGAGCAGGAGGAGGCCATTCAGTCCCTCGTGCCTGTTCCGCCATTCAATGAGATCATGGCTGATCTGTATCCTAACTCCATCTACCCGCCTTGACTCCATATCCTTGGCTAGCAAAATTCTATTGAGCTCAGATTTAAAATTATTCCTTGAACTCACATCTATTGCTCTTTGTGGGAGAGAGTTACACACTTCTACCACCCTTTGGGTGAAGAGAGTTTTCCTAACTTCTCCTCTGAATGGCCTGGCGCTGATTTTAAGGTTATGACCCCTTGCCTTAGACTCCCCCCACCAGCGGAAAAAGATTCTGTCTATCTACCCTATCATTTCCTTCTAAAATCCTCAATCAAATCACCCCTTAGCTAGGACATACAAGCCACACAAGTTTATGTTATCTCGCCTCATAATCTAATTCTTGGAGCCCTGGTCACATTCTGGTGAATCTGCGCTGCACTCTTTCCAAGGCCAATAGATCCTTTCTATGGCGCGATGCCCAGAACTGTACAAAGTACTCCAGATGTGGTCTAGCCAGGGCTTTGTATAGCTGAAGCAAGTTGGCTTTCTGAAATCTGAATAATTTTTCACTCACTAAAAAAGTGTCACTTGATCTTCAGCTAGAGAAAATGGACCTTTTTAAAATTATAAACAAAACTGATTGAAATCTGGACCCAGTCAGTGGGATGGGAGAAGCTGCAGCAGTAAAGAAGCAAATGATGAATTGTCTGAGATGGATGATGAATGCACTGTTATTTGTGAGCTGGCGAGGTGCTTCTCCCCTTTTAGCTTAGTTACCAAAGATGGAAACTAACTGGCTAGCTGATGAGAGGAATTTCCCAGACCTGCCAGCACTCTGTATCCACTCTACTCAACTGGACTGATGTCTCCTGAATCAAAACCTTGCAATAGAAACTAGGCGAATTAGTGCTTACACTGGATATAATGAGTTATATATAAATTGTCACTGTGGTTAGGGAACATTACAAGTGTGCAAGACCTGCTGGGGTTTCATAGAATGGTTACAGCACAGAAGGAGGTCATTCGGCCCATCAAGCCCGTGCCGGCTCTTTGCAAAAGCACTTCAGCTAGTCCCACTCCTCTGCCCTTTCCCTGTAGCCCTGCAATTTTTTTGCCTTCAGATACTTATCCAATTCCCTTTTGAAAGCCACCACCCTCCAGATTCTAACCACTCGCCACGTAAAAAAGTTTTTCCTCATATCGCCTTTGGTTCTACTGCCAATCACCTTAAATCTCTGGTTCTCGATCCTTCTGCCAATGGGAACAGTTTCTCTCTATCTGCTCTGTCTAGACCCCTCACGATTTTGAACACCTCTATCAAATCTTCTCTCAACCTTCTCTGCTCTAAGGAGAACAACCCCAGCTTCTCCAGTCAATCCACGTAACTGAAATCCCTCATCCCTGGAATCATTCTCATAAATCTTTTCTGCATCCTCTCTAAGGCCTTCACATCCTTCCTAAAGTGCGGTGCCCAGAATTGGACACAATACTCCAGTTGAGGCCGAACCAGTGTTTTATACAGGTTCATCATAACTTCCTTGCTTTTGTACTCTATGCCTCTATTTATGAAGCCCAGGATCCCGTATGCTTTTGTAACTGCTTTCTCAACCTGCTTTGCCGCCTTCAATGATTTGTGCACATATACCCCCAGGTCTCTCTCTGTTCATGCACTGTCTTCAGAATTGTACCCTTTATTTTATATTGCCTCTCCTCGTTCTTCCTTCTAAAATGTATCACTTTGCACTTTGGATTGTCCCCTCTGTTTGGGGGAAAGTCTGTTCAAAGCAGCAATGCAAAAACAGTAGCAGTGTAACAGAATGGTGTCCTGCAGCACCTGGCGCCACCTGAGACAGCTGTTTGTTTCCTGGGGGCAGTGTAGGGTAAAAACCGTCCCCTGCGACGGTGGATCTCCATGCCGTCAGAAACACTGACGCCACCTTGTTTGTTACATTCCAGCTGTCGGAGGCGATATTGCCTCCTGCAGCATTGTAATATGAATGCAGCTTGATTTTTATTTTGTGAACATTGAGAGTATTTTTTTTAGCAATATCTATTGAATAATTTCGAATTAGATCAGTTCACATGCAACATGTTAACCTCTTGGGGCAGAGGGCACACCCATACCTCATACTAGGAATCTTGGCTCCACCACTACATAAGCTACAAGTGACGGGCTTAAAACCGTGCCCCACCCTAACTTCGCACAGGACTCCGCAGCAGGCTGTGTGTCACAGGCTCTTGTGCATTTGT
The DNA here is from genome assembly GCF_052327205.1 of Somniosus microcephalus. Classification (NCBI taxonomy): domain Eukaryota; kingdom Metazoa; phylum Chordata; class Chondrichthyes; order Squaliformes; family Somniosidae; genus Somniosus; species Somniosus microcephalus. Next base: position 36,931,170 of record NC_141018.1, read on the forward strand.
GAGTCCATTTCAAAGCTTGACTTGAGTCCGGTCAGCCTGATGACTCAGTGTTATTCCCCATGACTTAATCGCCACCCCCTCACTTGGCGAATGATATGCATGATATCAGAAGTCAGTAAAAAAAAAAATTACAAAAGCAAAACACTGCGGAATTTGCAGGAAATCTGAAATAAAAACACAAAATTCTGCAAACACTCGGCAGGTCAGGCAGCATCTGTGGAGAGAGAAACAGAGTTAACATTTCAGGTCAATGACCCTTCATCAGTTTAAAAAAAAAAAAAAAATTACACACTTTTTCTTGAAGTGCCTATGATTTTTTTCATCAATTTCCTCCCCTCTTCTGAAGGCTCTTACCCTTGCTGCAGTACGGTTCCATGTTGCTGGCTGCTAGTACCCTCCCAGAGTTACCTTTCTTCACGGGTGACCCTTCATAGTGTGTGTTGGGTGTTGAGAAATATCACAACTGAGCTCGATCACATTCTCTCCTGACAACTAAACACGCACCTTCCAGCACGAGACCTCTACCCAGGCAGTGGTTAGCAAACTCAGCACACTGGGGTTTGAGCTTGACTCAATATCGCACCAAAAATGTCATCGTTCCAATCAGCGAAGTTCCTATTTGTCCTTAACAGACCCGTGATGGAGTGTTGGATGCCAGCATTGCAGACTGCTCAAATCAGCCTGAGCGGTGTCTCCAATCACTTCTCTGAGAACATGGGAGGGAGCAAAGACACCATGGAGTGTGAGCAGTCTCGCCTTAGGGAAAGATTACATGGAGCAGCCTCGCTCCTGTAGTACGGACATATGGTTAGGCCACAATTGGAATATTTTAGTTTTGGGCACCTTACCTCCAGGAAGGATGTCAAGGTTGCGGTGAGGGTGCAGAAGAGACTTACTTAAGATGTGAGGCTTTAGTTAAAAGAAGCAACTGGAGAAACTGGGGCTCTTTTCACAACAACAGAGCAAAAGGCTAAGAGGAGATCTCTGGGTGTTCAAAATTACAAGGGGTTTATGATCAGGTAAATGGTGGAAAACTATATCTACCGGTTAGTGAGTTGTTAACTAGAGGCCATGAATTTAAGATCATCAACAGAACAACAAAGGGAGCAGTTAGGAGAAGTTTTTTTTTAATGCAGAGGGTTGTTAAAAAATTCTCCAGAAGCAGTAATGGAAGCAGAATCGATAATATCCTTTAAAAGGGAAGTGAATAAATAGGTGAAAAATAAACATTTTGCCTTCAGTTCTGATGAAGGGTACCCACCGAAAAGTCTAAACCCGCCTTTTCTCTTTACAGATGCTGACTGACCTGCTGTGTATTACCGTTCTTTGTTTGTTTTAGATTTCTAGCTTAAGCAGCTTTCCCTTGTATTTTCGAGTTATATGGTTTTTTTTTGTGGATTACATGTGTTCGCTGTACAGATACACAGGTGTAAATTACTCACTGATCTTACCATGCCTTTTTACTCTTTAATTTTTCTCCCTCTAATACTGACACAAATATGCAGGTTCTAACATTTAAAAGTTTGTGGCAGTGCTTTCAGCTAGCCTAACATTGTGACTTTTTGTTTATCTCGAACCTCCAGCACTTATTAGATGTGAAGTCACTGAAGTACTTGTCGAGCCTGACACTGCACGACCGCATCACCAAGTCTCTGCTCCATCTGCACAAAAAGAAAAAGCCGCCCAGCATTAGTGCCCAATTCCAGGTAAATACAGTAAACTCTTGTTTAAACGGCACTTTAATCATCTGGAATACAGGAAACTTTCTTTTATCCGGCACGGACGGGACCGACGTGGTGCCGGTTAACCAAAATTCCGGATAACCGAACGCTATAGTAAAAGATAGGGAGAGCTGACAGCTCCGTATAAAGCAACAAACCCTGTTGCTTAGCAACAACTGTAGAACAATGAACACAAGCTTCAAGCGTCTCTAGCTTAGCAACAGCTGCAGCCACACCCTTGCACAGCACAGATGGAAGAAGGCAAATAAATATGAAGTAAAACCTACTCCTGAATTTTGCTGGTTAACCGACATTTCCGGTTATTTAGGTGCCGGTAAATCGAAAGTTTCCTGTACTTTAATAACCGGCAAAATAGATATATCTCAATACAAAACAACACCTCAATAACCGGTAATCTTGCCGATTCTACCATACATTTAACGGAACATTTTGTAGGTGAGTACCCAATTATACAGTACATTTCTTGATTTTTTATTTTTGTTTGTTAAAAATGGCCTTGGTATGTACACCTCTCTGTTATCCAGAATTTTCCATCAACCAGCACCATCCTGGTCCCATAGGTGCCGGATAGGAAAGTGTTCACTGTACACGGTGCAGGCCACTGGTTCTCCCATCTTGCTGTCTTCTTTGCTTGTACTGTATGTAGAGTGTTGAATATCAATTTACTGTCCCAAATTACCGGTGTTTGATTCTAGAGTAACCAGTAAACCTGATGAGTTCTGATAACTCTTTGACTGTTTAAAGGTGTGTGTATTTTTTTGTTTTGGGCCATCTGACATGTGTTAACTGGCTCAGTATGTGGGCTGTTCTCCTCTACTGAAAGTTTCAGGCCCCTCCCTACTAACCTCGAGAACAGCATAAAATTTAACGAGCGAATTGAATGTGCGAATGTAAAGAAATCAAGGATGAGAAAAGGCATCGAAATTCATCCCTCTAGTACCTTAAACCTCCGTGTATGTTGAATAGCTCCAATAGTTTGGCTTCTAGCCGTGTCATACCTTGAATAAAAAAGTTTTTATGACATGATTTAGAACAGTATTAAATAGAAAATTGGCACCAGTTGTTGATGGAAATCACGCTCTCCCCAATCAGCTTGCGAAGTACTCACATTCCAGCACTGCCTTATAAAGACACCTTATTTATCCCAAGTGCCAGTTATGAACATTTTCAGTGCTGTCCTTGTGGCATAAAGACAGTGCTGTCCTTGTTACGCTGTATTTAATCATCATCCTGTACAGTATTTTTATTCTCCAATTTTCTCCCTTTCCACGGGGATGGTTCCACAGGTTTCAAGCAAGACTTGAGATTAAAAGCATTTTTCTCATCGGTCCCCTGCCCCGAGTTGTCTATTTATGGAATAGACTTGCAACTAATGCCGTTATTCCTGTGTTGATTTTTCACCTGCAAAATAAGAGCCAGGTCAGTGAACAGTGGGATTGAGGATAAGAATAGGGCGAGATGATTGAATGCCGTGTGGAATATGATGATTCCCAAACTGCTGGACCATCAAAATGATATGAATATTGAGTCATGGCAGTACAGTGCAAGGTTAAATAGGTGATCTGGATTTACCTCTGGGGGCAGGTTGCACCTTTCAGAGGCTTTCTTCAGGGAAGGGAAATAATTTGAAGGGTTTTTTAAATCGAAAAAGGAGTTCCAAGAAGCGCAGAATTTGCATTTATACAGCTCCTTTCATGTCCTCCGCAAGCCTCAAAGTGGTTCACAGCTAATAAAGTACTTTTGAAGTGTAGTCATTGTTGTAATGTAGGGAAATGCAGCAGCCGATTTGCACATTGCAGGATCCCGCAAGCAGCAATGAGATAAATGGTCAGTTAATCTGTTTTAATGGTATTAGTGGATGGATAAATGGTAGCCAGGACGGTGGGAGAGCTCCCCTGCTCTTTGAATAATGCCATAGGACCTTTTACATCAACCTGAGAGGGCAGATGGGGCTTTGGTTTAATGCCTCATCTGAAAAATGGCACCTCCGACAGTGCAGCACTCCCTCTGGAGTGTCAGCCTAGATAATCTTCTCAAGTCTCTGAATTTGGGCTTGAACCCACGACCTTCTGACTCAAAGGTGCGAGTGCGACTGCTCAGCCAAGGATGACAACTAAAACAGACTAGATGGGGGGTAAAAATAAAACTGATGATTTGAAATTCAAGTGGTGGTTTGGTAAGAATATTGTTGAACCAAATCTAGCTCGGCATATTCTTCACCCAAAATAAATAGACTGGCTACATTGGGACCAATATGACTTTATGGGTTTTTAAGATTTATTGCATTTTGTGTGCTAGGTTTTTTGTATACATTTGGTCTTGGTCCATAGACTCCAGTTACTGCAGTAATTCACGATTTTATATTTTCTGTCTTGTGCAGGCCTCTCTCAATAAGCTCATGGAGACTCTGGGACAGGCAGAGCCATACTTTGTCAAGTGTATTCGATCAAATGCAGAAAAGGTAACTGACTTTTAGTATCTGTTGCTGTACTTGAAAATGTTTTTTTTATTCGTTTGAGATGTGAGTGTCGCTGGCAAGGCCAGCATTTATTGCCCATCCCTAATTGCCCTTGAGAAGGTGGTGGTGAGCCGCCTTCTTGACCTGCTGCAGTCCGTGTGGTGAAGGTGCTCCCACAGTGCTGTTAGGTAGTGAGTTCCAGGATTTTGACCCAGCAATGATGAAGGATCGGCAAAATACTTCCAAGTCAGGATGGTGTGTGGCTTGGAGGGGAACTTGGAGGTGGTGGTGTTCCCATGCGCCTGCTGCCCTTATCCTTCCAGGTGGTGGAGGTCACGGGTTTGGGAGGTGCTGCAATTAATTGGTTGAGAAACCAGGGTCCATAGCGTAGGCTAAATTGCAAGAGTAGGCCAAGGAGACAACAACAATTTGCATTTATATAATGCCTTTAAAGTCCAAAGTCCCTTCACAAAGGAGCAACCAGGGCTGGATGAGGTTACAGAGCTAGGGAGGTGCGAGGCCGTGATGGGTTTTAAACGGGAGGATGAGAATTTAAAATTTTGGGCGTTGGGCACAGGAAGCCAATGTAGGTCATTGAGGTCAAGGGTGGTGGTTGAATGGGGCTTGGTGCGGGATAGAATGTGGGAACAGAGTTTTGACATCAGCTGAAGTTTTGACAGTGGAGAAAGGGAGGCGGGCCATGGAAGCATTGGAACAGTTAAGTGCAGAGGTGGGCAGTGTTAGAGCTGGACGTAGGCAGTTTTTGTGATGGAGAGGAGATGGGGGTCTGAAGCTCTGCTCAGCTCAGGCTCAATGCTGAGATTGTGAACAGTCTGTTTTAGCCTTGGGCAATACCAGGGAGGGGGATGAAATGGTAGCGAAGTTATGAAGTTTGTGCTGAGGATTAAAGACGATACCTTCAGTCTTCCCAATGTTTAACTAGAGTTAATTGTAACTCATCCATGACTGGATATTAGACAAGTATTCTGACAATACAGAGGCAGGAGAGGGGTTGAGAAGTGGCGCCATAGGAGAGCCTGGTGTTGCTAAGGAAGATGTTGCTAGGGGACAGCATGTATATGAGGAAGAACAGGGGACCAAGGATAGATCTTGGGGTGGACTCCAGAGGTACTGTGCTGGCTCGGGAAGAGAAACCATTGTTGAAGATAGGATAAAGTAAGAGTGGAACTAAGCAAGGACTGTGTTGGACAATGGAGGAGAAGTGTTGGATGAAGATGGTGTGGTCAGCTGTGTAAAGGGCTGCAGAGAGGACAAGGAGGGATAATGCAACACAGTCAAGGTCACAGAGGATGTCATTTATGGTTCTGGTTATCGTTTCCATGCTGTGGCAGAGACAGAAACCTGATTGGAGAGATTCAAGTATGGAGTTCCGAGAAGGATGAGCATGGATTTGGGAGGTGACAACACGTTCAAGGACTTTGGAGAGGAAAGGAAGTTGGAGATGGGAGCGGCAGTTTGTAAGGACAGAGGGGTCAAGGGTGAGCTTTTTGAGGAGGGGTGTGATGTGGGCGGTTTTGAAATGGAGGGGGACAGTACCTGAGGAGAGGGAATCATGTCAGCTAGCGTGAGGGCCAGGAAGGGAAGATGGTTGGTCAGTGATTTTAGTGTGAATGAGGGCAAGGGAGCAGGAGTGGGTCTCAAGGACAAGATGAGCACAGCGAGGGCATGAGGGAGAGACAGGAGGGAAACTAGAGCATGATGCAAGTTCAGGGGTGAGCCTGGGAGGAGGTTTGGCTTGGTGGGCAGAGGCAGCTGAACGGTTGGTCTCCGTATTAGCGACTAAAAAGCTCATGAGATCCTCAGATTTAAGACTCATGTCAGGAAGTTCATCAGTGAAGGCAGAAACTCTAGAATTATTTAAAAAACAGTTGGATGCCACAATGGGTGGGGTGTAGGGTCTTTCTCATCGTATTTATCTTAAAATACAATGAAGACTGAATAGGTAGGAGAAGACCAGATAAATTTAAGCAGTTGTGGTTAGTTGACATGTTTGGATTTTTGTAGATTGTAAGGCGGAAAGGCTGATTGTCGTGGGAAAGAATCCGTGTTGGAGATGGTATGGTGAATCTTGATTTCAGCACAGTGGTGATGTAGGGAAGAGGAGGAGCACGCGCAACAGTGCATTTGCTTCATAGGAGGAATAAGAGAGGAAAATTCAGAGAAACAATCGCCATAGAAGTTAGCAATGAAATGGTGGTGGAGTGCAGGGCTGAAGGGAAGAGATAGCGAGTTGATGTTTAGAAGTGAGAGAGAGGTCACCTGTCAAAGGACAAGTGTTTTTCTTGTCTTCTGTCCAGGAGTGTGCTTCATACAATTTGTCCTGTGAGAATTGCTACGTTGAGAACATTGCTCCTTGCAAATCTCTGACCTTTCTTTTGTCAACATTGCAGCTTCCATTGCGCTTCAATGATCACCTGGTCCTGAGACAGCTGCGGTACACGGGCATGCTGGAAACGGTCAGGATACGACAATCGGGCTACAGTATTAAGTACACCTTCCAGGTGAGAACCTCTGGTTACTTGGGGGCATGGGATTTTCAGTGCACTGCTCAGTTCTGCTTTGATTTAGATTTATGGATGGTATCAATTTAAAAAGTGCAATATAAACATTGTAGGTCAATCGATTTTAATTTGAACTGAATTAACAATAATTGAGGCATGTGCACATCACTGAGCTGAAAGGTCCAACATAGTTGAATTTGGCCCGGTTTAAGGGGTTTAATTTCTATCCAGGCTTGAATTGGTTGGTTTACATTTTTTAAACTTTTTAACAAATGCAAACTTGCATCTGAAGAAAAAATGCAGAACCGAGTTGAGTTTTTGTCAGCATTAACACCTGTGGCTGCATGCTTTTGAGTTTGATGGGCTGGGGTCAGTTCAGGGCAGACTGCCCAAAAATCCTAACCCAAATACGGTTGACTCACTCCTGCCACCTTACCTTTTGTGGAGTGATTTAAAAAAAAAAAAAAATGTTCCCGGGTTTTTCTCGCCTCTCCTGAAGGCACTAGCTCTTGCTGGGCTACATGTGTGCTGGCACCCTCTGGAACCGCTCCAAAGTGGCCAATCTTCACACAAAAACCCAGGCAGTGAGTGTCATCACGCTGTTTGACTGTTGGGAATTGCATGATCAGGTAGTCCTCACTCAACATCCACATGCATGTTTCTAGCAGGATTCCTGGTTAGTGATCAGGAGTGGGGACCCTGGCTGAATTTTCTGTTCTCGCTCTCCTCCCTCGCCCTGCGGCACCAAGGCCCATTGCTGTGTGCCAACTGCTCCCTTTGCTGAGATCAACTCATTCAGCACAGGCCGGGTTTGGAACCTGGGACCATCCTGGAGTGTATTTGTTCTGGTACTACATCTCCATAGGGGAGTGCATCCTGGTTGATTTGGAATGTAATCCTTATCTGATCTGTCCTCCCAGTTATTACAGGGTAATGCCTTCTTAGCGGTGGGATGCTTTATTTAAAGCACGCTGGTGTCCAGCTGATGCGCTCGCTGCATCAATACAGCTGAAGTGAAATGCATTTTGTAATGTTTCCGTATCATTTCTCAGGAATTTGTGGCTCACTTCCATGTGCTTTTGCCACAAGGCACCGTCTCTTCTCCGTGCAGTATCAGGGAGTTTGTGAAAAATGTGAACCTCAATACAACCAGTTATCAAGTAGGCGAAACAATGGTAAGTTACAGTTTTACCTTATGAAACAGCCAAAGCACATGCTCATTCGAACCTGACATGCACAGAGAATAAAAGCTGCTGTGGAAATTCACATCAATTGAAAAACATAAGGTGCACATCTGTGCCCTACTCTGTAGGGCGTACGGAAAAATCATATTGTTTAGATTATGAAGTTTCTTTTACAATCTTGATCTGTTTCATGTAACCTCTGCAAAAATGATGTTACTTTAAATTACACTGAGGATTCTAAGAAAATATATGGAAGGTCTTTATACTTTAAATAAAAAATAAAAAATCCCTTCTCTTTTGGTTTTCTGAAGGCATTAATTCATGCTGGGCATGACAAAACCAGCTGCTTCCCTTCACCAGTTTTAATTTTTGAGCCTAGATGGTGGCTGTTGGTAGGAGTTTGTACATTTGGGGCATTGCACTTTGATGCTGTCCCCACCCAATGTCCACACACACACGTTCCAGCAGGGGTCACTGGATAGTGCGCAGGAGCCCTGGTCGAGATTTTTTCCCCCCCATTGCCTTACCCTTGGCACCTATCGCCAGCCCTCTGCCGTGCTGCATCTCTCCCAACATTAAGAGTCTTTGACTATGCTTTAGCTCCCCTCCTCTGACTGTTTGTTCTTCTTCTGTTCACTGTCCCCGTTCAAACCACTTTGTCCCCTTCTCTCTCACGGATGTTTTGCTACATTAAAGGCTCTGTGTGAGGGGAATCTGTTGTAATCTTTCAATTGACCGATGCCCTAGTGTATTTACTTGTTCATGCCTCTCTCTTTGTTACAAGCATCATTTACTGTTGCATTTGTGCCCAATTCCCATAGATATTCATGAAGGAGAGTGAGCGTCAAAGACTGCAGGACATGCTGCACAAGGAGGTCCTGAGACGAATCATTTTGCTTCAGAGCTGGTTTCGTGCCGTGCTGGAGCGGCGGCAGTTTCTCCAGATGAAGCAGGCAGCAGTTATAATACAGGTTTGTAGTGAACTGAAAGCTGCTGCCGTTCCGTTTTAAGCTAGGGGAACCTGTACACAAATCTAACACCAATCTTGGGAGGAAGCTTCTCTGAAGGCTACCAATAATAAGTAGCCCTGAACTGCATAAGTTTCAGGAGTCCAAACTACAGCCTGTGTGCCAGATGCCGCCTGGGCCACAGAGCTTGGGTAACTCGGTTCTGTTTGTGCTGTTATTTCTTAGTCGCTGGTTTATCCTGCTGGTGTTTTGTGTGTCTGGAGGTTTGATGAGAGCTGTTTTTAGGGTGGCTGCCCCATTACTGGAATTGCCAATTCAGTGCCAGGTTTACTGTGGGCTCTCGCTCACTAGGAACTGGACTGAGACTGCTCAAACGGATATCACATGGGCCCAAATCCAGTTTGTGAAGAGTCCCAAGTCCCAGAGGTGAAAGCCCACTGATTAATCCACTGTGCCAACATGTTCCCTCTGACTGGGTCATGTTTTTTTTAAATCACATCATAAATTTTTTTACATTTCTTCGCATCATAGGAGTTTACGGCACAGAAGGAGGTCGTTCAGCCCATCGTGTATGTGCCGGCTGAAAAAGAGCTCTCCAGCCTAATCCCACTTTCCAGCTCTTGCTCCGTAGCCCTGCAGGTTACGGCACTTCAAGTGCATATCCAAGTACTTTTTAAATGTGATGAGGGTTTCTGCCTCTCCCACCCTTTCAGGCAGTGAGTTCCAGACCCCCACCACCCTCTGGGTGAAAAAAGTTCTCCTCAACTCCCCTCTGAACTTCTGACCAATTACTTTAAATCTATACCCCTATGACCTCTCTGCTAAGGGAAATAGGTCCTTCCTATCCACTCTATCTATGTTTTTAGAGATTATTTTGGGTACCCTTGTATAACCAACAGTTTGTGTTTTACTGATTTTCATGGCAGCAGTTACAGAAATCCGATATTCTAAATATAATTTCTCTTTTTCCATTTTACTTTGCAGAATTATTGGCAAAACTACAAAATGAAGCAGAGCCTCATTTGCACAGACCCCAATGTTCTGAATGCAGCAGCAACCAGCATTCAGGCTACATGGAAAGGCTACAGACAGCGAAAGATGTTCTTGCAAATGCATGATGCAGCAATTGTCATACAGAGGTGCTGGCGTGATTACCGCAGACACAGGCTGGCAGCGCTGTGCATTCAGACATACTGGCGACGGTACAAGGAGATGCAAACGTACAAAGCATTCAGGGACAGCATCATAAAGATTCAAGCAGCAAACAGAGGATTCGTAGTGCGCCGCAGGTAACTATTGTACAGAACTGGGTTTGTCCCCTGATTTGTCTACCCTAGATTTGGATGAGATGCATGGCCAGCCACAAATACAGTCACTGTTATCTTGTATTTAGCATTAAAGGACTGATGTTCAGGTTAGAGTTGCTGGAAAGCAATCATTCACCTCACACCCCCTCCCCAACTCGGGTGCTGAGGTCATTGTAGCATCTCTGCAACCTCAGCTGTGGCAGCACATTCAACACAAACTTTGGATTGAACATGAAACCTTCTAGCCTGAATGGGTGGTACATTTATCCACCGAGTCATTAGATCACGTTATTGATCTTTCAGTGAATCAGAACAATTCACATAGATAGATTGCAGTTCCTTAAATGCTCAGAATTGAATTCCTACCTTTCATTTCAGGTTTCAGGCATTGAGAAAGCAGAAACTCAAACAACTGGATGGTGAAGAAAAAGGGACCTTGAACAAACACATCCTGGATGAAAACCTTCCTGAAATCACCAGGACTGATCTAAACAAATTAGAAGATGAACTAAATGAGAGCCACACTTCAAAGGAAAATGACAGTCAGCATATCCATCCTGAATGTAACAATACCTCTGTAGATTTGCAGGGTGGAATTTCTGACTTTGCCAATAGTGCGAGTGCACTGCAGGGTGTGATGGTGAGGGAAAGACCAAAGTCCCTCTCTGGAGACCCTGACAAACAGAAAGTGGTGCGTGCCAAGAGACACAGTCGGAGAATGCGAGAATTGGAGCAGGCCATATTCAGCCTTGAACTGTTGAAGGTGCGATCAGGAGGAGTGTCTCCCTCCGAGGAAGGGCGCTGGTCTGCTGAGCTGGTATCTGATAGTGTGAACTCCTTGTCTCCTCAGGGAACACCAGACAGCGAGAGCTCAAGGGGTAGTTTTGAGGTACCCAGCTGTGATGACGGACAGAAGCGAAAACAGTCTTTAACTGTTTCTGATGAACTAGTCTCTGATTCCAGCCTACATACTGCTCAGGATAATCTTTCAACAAGTCCCAAGCTAAATGATCATAGTCTGTCCACTAGCCTGAAACTTAATGAGAAGAACCTGTCTTCCAGTCCTTCTCATACAAACACTAATTACTGTAGTCTTATTTCCACAAGTCCGGGACCAGCCAATAATGAGTCCAATTTTCAGAGATCAAATTCTGAAGATCGATCTCCTAGTCCTAGACCAATAGACAGTCTGTCTTCTAGTCCTAAACCGGATTGCAGTCTCTCTAGCCTCATGCCAAATCATGACTGTCTGTCCAGTAGCTCTAAGCCAAATGACACTATCATTGTAAGCTCTGATCACGATACAATTGAAGACACTATTGCTGGACCCAAAACAGACAGAGCAGAAGCTGACAAAGCCTCGCTAAATCAGCCACTCGATGGTGAATTTTCTCAAAATGAACTACCTAGCTTAGTGGACGATGCAGGCACAGATCCGTTCCCTCGTACTGCAATTCTGGAAAAACTTGAACAATTAAATGTCCAGCAGGCAGAGAGACAGAAGCAGAAACGGCAGCAGAACGAGAGGGAGATGATGGAACAGATAAGGCAGCAGACGGGAATCCTGGAGAAACAACGCAAAGTCTTTGAGAAGCAAGAGAAGGACATGTTTGAGAGGCAGCGAGGGGAGGCACTGCAAAAGATCGAGCAGAGCAGACAGAATGATTCCCCTCCGGTTCCTTTCAGATTGCCAAACAAGCAAGCAGACAGGCCTCAGTCTTATCTTGTCTTGCACCCAGACAGAAAATGGGATCCAAGTATCAATTCAGATTCTCTTTCAATATCAAACATTGAGTCTAAAATGTTGAGCACTCCAGAATCTTCTGAAAATGACTATACGTCAAGTCGCCCTGGAGTGAAAGATAGACCTATCAGCATGTTTTTTGAAAAGAAGGAGCTGCAACCAAGTGGCCAACAGGAAATCAATAAGCTGGATGGCTGGACTCCTAAACTCAGCTTGGAGTCCCGTGACCCTGTCCCTGGTACAGAGCGACCACGACAGGCTAAACCTCAGAAAGGAACTGCAAGCACAAGAGAAGATTCCACAGATGGCACTGTCAAGGACAGGGCCAGTGTCTTGTTCTTTTTGCCCAAAGACAAACTAAGCAAGTAAGTTGTTTTCCTTGACTATTCAGGAGTCCAAGTTAACAGCCGAGCAATGGTGTCGGTGTATTAATACACAGCGCCACTGAAATGATAGGGCACCGATTTGTCACCAATGATTAATTGAGTGTTTGGCTGTGCGGCAAAGCTTCCCCAGAGAGCGATGAAGAAACTCGCTTTGGAGCAGGCCATCTGTTGATCGAGAGCTGGTGTGGAATGGGGTGAACCTACAAATGCAGGAAAAATAATTTACAAATGGTTCAGGACCGAGTACTGTACAAAATCCAGGCGTTCTTTAAAGGCATTGGAGGTCTCGCATCCAGGTTGATTGTGTTCTTTTTACAACATTGAAAAACTTGGGTGAAAGGCCTAGGCCCATAGTGCAGGACAACACCAAGGTTGAAAATGGGAGGGAAGATTAAATAACTCCGTGACACCAAGTTTGGGTTTTTGAAGCCTGTAGGTTGTGGAAGGCAGGTAAGGAGTTCAACAATTTTGAGGTCCTGGGAAAAATGCATCGACGTAAGATAGAATGCGACGAGTCCCGGTCCCACCACATCGAGGATGCAGCATGGAATCTGCATGGCATTAATTAAATATTATGGCTTCAAAAGAGTTTTCAAGTAATTTTATATTCAGACTTGATGGTAGAGAACAAGTGTGTTGCAGCCCCTTTACATCTTCCTTATTTTTTATACTTGCATTTGTTGGTCTGTATCTGAACAATTTGTTTTGGAATATTTTGGTAGATTTCTTTTCTGGATTTGTGTTTGCATTTATCAGAGTGTAAAGTATTTTCAGATATGCAAAAAGAAAAGTGAGGAAAGGCCATCAGGCCCACACATGCTGATCCTCTCCATTCGACGGTGCAGCCTTGTGCACCATCCTCCCCAACCACGAGTAAAGCTACTTTCTGGGGTAGCAAAAACAATGGGCTAATTTCAGGAAAAACTCTGGGAGCTTCCCCCCTGACTCCCTAACGCAACCAAGCAATTTTCAGGCCATTATTACCCATCGCACGTCGCTACGGTGTAACTATTTGTGTTCGTGTGACACTATATGTGTGACGCTGTGTCCATGTGACACTTTGTCCAAAATGGCATTTAATAAAGATGGAACTAATGTAAATTTAACTCCATGTAGGTCAAGTAATTAAATCTGTTAACTACCGAAATGATAACCCGCCATTTATAACATTAATTAAAGCTTGAAATCGATGTCTTGGGCAGTCTGTTGGACGTGAGCCCACAACATTTCTGCTAATTTGTCAATAAATTTTCAGTCTCAGTCAGTAAAGATACAAGATAGTTATCGTGAGAAATGGGAAAATGGTGAGCGTAGGTTGCTCTTCTGATGGTGGGACTTGGGCACATTGGGACAGTGTAGAAGGAGTTTTGCATCTAACTGTTCTCTACCTGACCTGAGGGTGTTTGATGGTGCAGTGTGGAGGGAGCTTTACTCTCTAACCCGTGCTGTACCTGCACTGGGAGTGTTTGATGGGACAGTGTAGAGGGAGCTTTACTCTGTATCTAACCCGTGGTGTACCTGCCCTGGGAGTGTTTGATGGGACAGTGTAGAGGGAGCTTTACTCTGTATCTAACCCGTGCTGTACCTGCCCTGGGAGTGTTTGATGGGACAGTGTAGAGGGAGCTTTACTCTGTATCTAACCCGTGGTGTACCTGCCCTGGGAGTGTTTGATGGGACAGTGTAGAGGGAGCTTTACTCTGTATCTAACCCGTGCTGTACCTGCCCTGGGAGTGTTTGATGGGACAGTGTGGAGGGAGCTTTACTCTGTATCTAACCCGTGCTGTACCTGCCCTGGGAGTGTTTGATGGGACAGTGTAGAGGGAGCTTTACTCTGTATCTAACCCGTGCTGTACCTGCCCTGGGAGTGTTTGATGGGACAGTGTAGAGGGAGCTTTACTCTGTATCTAACCCGTGCTGTACCTGCCCTGGGAGTGTTTGATGGGACAGTGTAGAGGGAGCTTTACTCTGTATCTAACCCGTGCTGTACCTGCCCTGGGAGTGTTTGATGGGACAGTGTAGAGGGAGCTTTACTCTGTATCTAACCCGTGCTGTACCTGCCCTGGGAGTGTTTGATGGGACAGTGTAGAGGGAGCTTTACTCTGTATCTAACCCGTGCTGTACCTGCCCTGGGAGTGTTTGATGGGACAGTGTAGAGGGAGCTTTACTCTGTATCTAACCCGTGCTGTACCTGCCCTGGGAGTGTTTGATGGGGACAGTGTAGAGGGAGCTTTACTCTGTATCTAACCCATGGTGTACCTGCCCTGGGAGTGTTTGATGAGACAGTGTAGAGGGAGCTTTACTCTGTATCTAACCCGTGCTGTACCTGCCCTGGGAGTGTTTGATGGGGACAGTGTAGAGGGAGCTTTACTCTGTATCTAACCCGTGGTGTACCTGCCCTGGGAGTGTTTGATGAGACAGTGTAGAGGGAGCTTTACTCTGTATCTAACCCTTGCTGTACCTGCCCTGGGAGTGTTTGATGGGTCAGTGTAGAGGGAGCTTTACTCTGTATCTAACCCCATGCTGTACCTGCCCTGGGAGTGTTTGATGGGACAGTGTAGAGGGAGCTTTACTCTGTATCTAACCCCGTGCTGTACCTGCCCTGGGAGTGTTTGATGGGACAGTGTAGAGGGAGCTTTACTCTGTATCTAACCCGTGCTGTACCTGCCCTGGGAGTGTTTGATGGGACAGTGTAGAGGGAGCTTTACTCTGTATCTACCCCGTGCTGTACCTGCCCTGGGAGTGTTTGATGGGACAGTGTAGAGGGAGCTTTACTCTGTATCTAACCCGTGCTGTACCTGCCCTGGGAGTGTTTGATGGGACAGTGTGGAGGGAGCTTTACTTTGAACTATGCCCTCTTCTCCGCGCTCCCCCCCCCCCCCCCCCACATTCTGGTTTCTTGTGCACTTGTCTATCTGCCCTCCTTTCGCACTATACTATACCATACTGTACTTGACCTTGAAGTGCTTTACTTTGTGTCCAGCTTGCTCTGTATATGACCTGGGAATGTTTGATGCATCAGTGTAGAGATAGCTTTACTTTGCTGGGACGTGACGGTGCTTAATGCTGCCACTGTGTGCCTGAAATAGAAAGTGTGTCATTCCTCAGGGTGACGAGCATAAAATTCACTTTTTAAATATAGATCCTTTTTAAACATATACTACCTGTATATGACTGCTTAATAGCCAATATTCTTATAAACAGAAGACAGTAAACAACAGATGTTGTGTTACCACATTGAGTGGATTTTTATGCTTCCATGTTGGTTATCTGGTGCAATGTCGCACCTAGCAGGGAAAGGCGATAGTTACATGCACAGTCAGAGGCACAGAATTGCAGTCCTATAGAATTACAGAGAAGGGGAGAGATGCCCGCAGCAGAAGTGTGGAGCTGCAGTCCTGCAGAATTAGAGAAAGGGAGAGATGTGAGCAGGAGTGTGCGACTGGATTCTTGCAGAATTAGAGAAACTGATAGAGGCAGGGAGTGAATGTAAAGCTGGAGCCTAAACAGAAATGAAGAAAGACAGAGAGAGAATGGAGTGGAACTGGAGTCTAACAGAATTAGAGGTACAGAAAGAGAGGAGGGGGTACGGAGTGGAATTGTGCAGAGTTAGGAAAACAGAGTGACACACAGGATGAGTGTGGAGCTGGAATCACAGAACTAGAACAGCGCTGATAGTGTCCAGCTCTCGATTTTAAAAAAAAATGAAAAAGCACTGTATCCGGAGTGTTTATCGTCATGTAGTCTGTTGATAGCTAATCAGAATTTTGAGACTACATAAAGTTTCAGAGGCTTTGCTTTATTCAAATTTAAACAGATTGCATTTCTGAAATGGTACATTAAGGATTTTTGCCCTTTTGTGGTTCCCTGTTACCTCTTGCGAGTGGCAATTGTCAATATCATAGTACAGGAAACTTTGGTTTATCCGGAGGTTGTATGGCCGGAAACCTCGATCTAACGGCAGAAATCAGCAGCCATTTTGTTAGTTTTTTTTTCTTCTCCTAGCATTTCTTTTAAACAGTCAGTCTCTGGAAAGCCTCTCTGAAGCTGTTGCTAAGCTACAGAGACGCTTCCAAGGTATGGGCCGACTGTTTACAAGCTGTTGCTAAGCAACAGTGTTTGTTGTCAGATATGGAGATGAAAACCTCCGTATCCTTCAACATTAGCGCTGGACTGTCCGGAAGTTTTCATAGATCGGCATCACGCCGGTGCCAGATATCACGAAGTTTCCTGTACTACTTTCTAAGTAGTATGGACCATGTACAGCAGGCACCTCAAAGCACTGGAGAGGTACCACCAACGCTGCCTCCGCAAGATCCTGCAAATCCATTGGCAGGATAGGCGCACCAACTTCAGTGTTCTTGCTCAGGCCAACATCCCCAGCATCGAAGCTCTGACCACGCTCCATTAGCTCCGATGGACGGGTCACATTGCCCGCATGCCCCGATACGAGACTCCCAAAACAAGCGCTCTACTCGGAGCTCCGGCACGGCAAGAGAGCCCCAGGTGGGCAGAGGAAACGCTTCAAGGACACCCTCAAAGCCTCCTTGAAAAAGTGTAACATCCCCACCAACACCTGGGAATCCCTGGCCCAAGACCGCACAAAGTGGAGGAGAAGCTTCCGGGAAGGCGCCGAACACCTCGAGTCTCTTCGCCAGGAGCAAGCGGAAGCCAAGCGCAAACAGCGCAAGGAGCGCATGTCAACCCAAGCACCCCACCCACCCGCCGTCTGCCCCACCTGTGACAGAGACTGTAGGTCCTGCATTGGACTCATCAGTCACCTGCGAACTCATTTTTAATGTGGAAGCAAGTCATCCTCGGTTCCGAGGGACTGCCTAAGAAGAAGACTTTCTAATAGCTCATTGATGTCGAAAGTGACTGAGAGAGAATGCTGGCAGTTTAATTATGGCAGGTAGGTTATCTTGTGGGCGGGTTGCAGTGCCAGGGATATTATGATGGTCCTGGACATTCAGGCTGTTCAGACCTCAACTAACAGAAAGCAGCCTGGTATATGCGCTATTAACTAGAGACCATCCGTCCCCTGGTAATACTTTTCTTCAAAGTTTTGTGGCTTCTGAGCTGCTGACTCTCACTTTCACCTGCTTGTGGAAACAAATTTACAGGATTCAATATATGGCGTAAATTGTTAAGTGGAAGTTGTTGTAAGAGTACTGGTTAATGAACTCTTTACAGCACAGAGGAGGTAAGAGTGTAATTTAACAGCTATTTATCAAAACGAAGTGACCAGTGGTCAGAGGTACTTAACTCCATGTTCCCAATGCCTTTGTGGGCCTATATGAGCTGTTGGCTTAGCAGTTACTAGACATGGGAGGACACCTTGTGAAGCAATTCTCAAGTGGAGGCGAGTGATACCCTGGAGTTACCTTTTCGAGTTAGTGAAACCTTGTTCTCCTATTTTCTCAGTTCCAAGGGTGCAGGCAGCCCTCTGATAGCATGTCTAAGTGGCCATTCTTCATGTGAGCCTCGATAGTGAGTGTTGGCAGGCTTTTCAACCGTGGCAGCATCACAACCAAGCTTGATCATGTTCTTGTCCAACGCATTTATACAGCACCTTTCACGACGTCAGGATGTCCCAAAGCGCTTCACAGCCAATGAAGTACTTCTGAAGTATAGTCACTGTTGTAATGCAGGGAACTGTGGCAGAAAGGTCCCACCACCGGCAAATGAAATACTGATATTGATGAGGGATAACTGTTGGCCAGGACAGCGGGAGAACTCCCCTGCTGTTCTTCGATTAGCGCCTTGGGATCTTTTACATCCACTTTACAGGACAGACGGGGCTTTGGTTTAACTTCCCTTCCGAAAGACGGCACCTCCGACAGTGCAGCACTCCCTCAGTGCCGCACTGAAATGCCACTCTAGATTATATGTTCAATTTGATACACTGCTGAGCTTGATTCACTGGATAGAGATCAGGAGCGGGAAACCTTGGCTCTTCTCCCTCTTCTCCTTCCCCCACCCCCGCAACCTAACCCGGGACGAGGAGAAGAATTGTCGTGCCAAAACTGCTGCTGCAGCTTAGACCTGACGCACACCAGGAATTGATTCTAGCTCTGTATGGGTCAGCATTACCGTGGTCAATGTATTTACCCACTAGGCCATTGAAGAGTCCCAGTGGGCATAGTTATACCATTAAATCCTGGGAAATCTGCCATTGATGCAGTTGAATATTGCTCATTATTAATACTGCGTTTTACAGGTTTGATAAGGATTCTGTGAATCTGGAAAGGTCTCCTGCAATTTCCAAAGAAGAACAAGCTTTCAGAGAAAAGATGATGAAAACATCGCTGCTAAAAGTAACCGATGTAAGCAATTTATTCCTATTTCCTTAGTAGTTTGTGAAGGAGGCCAGTGAGCAGAGCACGGGGGAGAAGTAGTTTCTAGAGGGAGCACGAGCCTGTGGTGAATGAGGTTTGTTTAAAGTAAATCTTGAACTGCATCCAGCTGTGGAACCTAACAAGACCACAACTTCAAACCAGAGTTTGCAATACGTAAGCAGGGTTTGCACTTTACAAAATGTTCATAAAAAACATAAAATGTCTCAATCTTGCAATTTTTTCTTAAATTTTTCACCCCCCCCCCCCCCCCCAACTCCTGAATATGCAGACTGTTTCAGGTTACGATTCCACAGGTGTCAGCAGCCCTCCAGTATCTCGTCCAAGTGGTAGTTCTTCATGAGTAAGCCTGGGTGTTAGCAGTCTATTTGACTATGGGGGCATCACATCTAAGCACGATCCTGCCCTCACCTGGCATCTACACGTGCACTTACCAACAGGAGCCACTGGATAATGATCAGGGGCAGGAACCCTCACTAATTCAGCAGAGACTGGGTACGGAGCTCGAAACCTTCTGGCCTGTACAGCTTAGTGCTACACCAGGGTGATGCCACAATCACAAGGATCTTAGTACATTGTTGTTAAATGTATAGAAAGCATTGACCTCTTGAAATTTTTACTGTCATGTTCTTCACACCTGTAAGCTGCTTTTCCTTTTTATCATTGCTTTGTTTTTTTATCCAGCTGTGCTTTTGTAGATGAGGATAGTTTTATTTTGGCTCAGGCCGATCCAACTTGTCGTTTGGGCTCTTTTTATTTAGTTACATGTGTTTTGATTTTTTTGTGTGTTATTCGGTCAATTAGGTTGCAAGACCAGCGCACAAAAAGAAAGCCCGCATGGCGCGGACCCGCTCTGATTTCTTGACTAGAGGCTCTAACGCTGAAGGGGAGGGAGAGACTGAGGAAGAGGAGTATGATGACCCCTCCGTTGAGACCCCTCTCTCCCCCGACCAACCTAGGCCTGAGCTGAGACCCAACAACAGTGCCAGACAGGCCTGTTACAGTGACTCAGAAATGGTAAATAAAACATGGCCAATTGGGTGCAAGTCAAATCTGGAAGCATCTCTTTGCTAACCCTTAATGTGGGGTAGAAAGCAATACTGACATCTGGAACTGCTTAACCTCCCCTGCCTTTCAGATTTTAGAAGGGAACACTCTATACACAAGCACAGTACCTTTCTCTATAGATGTCTGTGTCCTTTTTGCAGTGTACTGCAGTAAGTTTTGCTGCTGTATACAGGGGCCATAGACAGATACCCTCCTTAGCCCACAAATGTTTTTCCAATTTGTTTCCTGTCTACAACATTAGTTGCATGGATTATTGACAATGGCAGCACTTAACCAGTTAAAGCATTGGTTACACTTTAACAAACTACATACGGCATAACGTGCATTTCCCTGCTAGCCGCATTGTAACTATGGGGCAGGACTTTTTAATAATGAGCTGCAGACTTTCCTGCCTTTTCATTGGCGATCACTGAATTCAGTAACCAAATGACCAGTGTTGAGCTGGTTTCTCTGCAGAATGCCTTGTGTTGCAGGGTCATTTTCTCAGCTTCTGTGCCACCTCAGTAACTTGTGGTGTCACTCCCAACAATTCCAGTCACATTATTGCACATATATGTTCAGTATGTTCCGGTGACTTAAGAATCAATGCATTTTGTATTCAGTACATTTTACCAATTCGGCACTACAAGCCTGCATAAAAATATTTTTACACATTCCCTTTTCTACCCTTGTCTCCTGAAGGCATTCACTTTTTGCAGTATAGTTCCATGGGTGGCACCAGCTAAAACAGTAACTCAGTATAGATCGGGGGCCTCTGATCTTACTGGAACATATGGTGAAGGTTGGAATGAGCTCAACTGCGATCACCCCCATTGGTTAAATATGGGTCAAAACTAGCTGTCTGGACTCGAACATGAAGAACAGAGTAAGGTACAGGAGTACTGCCACAACCCATGGAACTTTACCCCAACAAGAGTTGGCACCTTCAGGAGATGGAGATAAGATAGGAAAATTGAAGACAATCCCCATTAAATTAAGAGTATATTGAGTAAGGTGCTTTTGAATGTGTTTGAGTGTTTCCTTGTAAAACAGCCGTATATTTGGGACTTAGACCACCACTGTCCTGCACTGGAAATCTCTGCTAAACTCTCGGAGATCTGGCCACACTGTTCCTGGACTGGGTATGGGCCATTCTGTTACTAAACCAATCTTCTTCACTAGCCCCTACTACTTCCCTGACTGCGTCGGCCATCACAGTATTCACCTCCCACTTGTAGTGGACTCGATTTAGCAAATTACTGCATGCCACAGCTTAGCTAACTGCGCTGCTCGGTTTGTACTTGCACATCTGTTTTCCCCCTTTCACTTTTAACACCTGAAACTCGATCTATATTCTAACCGGTGGGTTTTATTAACAGCACAGCAGGTAGCTACCAGCTAAATGCCACTACCTCTTCTGTTTTTTTTTTCTTCACTGGCTTAATTTTGGTGTGTGCTTTACAAACTAGCCAAAAAGAGTGCTGGAAATTTTAGTTTTAACTTGTGAGTACATGTGAAGTGAAGTGTCGACTTTAGCTGTGTGCATGTCTGTTAACTGAATACTTTATAAAATATCTTGTGCGGATATTTTTCATCCTAGTTGCATTTTCAAGTTACAGCCCAAAGGTTATCAAGTGATTTCTCACCAAGTGTGTTGCAGTTGCACTAAGAATTATATTTTACGAGTCACCAGATTTGATCACAAAGATCTTGCACCGCCTGTGTCCGACCCCCAATACTGATGTTGTAGATAATCGTCCCAACTACACTGTTTGTTGTCTTGTATGGAGCAGTGAGGTTGGACAAACTGCAATGTTGGGGGCCGGCACAGATACTGACCAAGGATTCTTCCAGTCGACGTAAGATTTTTCACACGTTAAAAGATCGATCCTAGCTATGTACTCTATTCATTATTATGTGCTGCCTCAGAGTTCAACTTTAGTGGATTTCAGTTGCTCTGAAGCCAAAGTCTGACTTTCCATTTGAACAATTAGAATCTGATTTCCTTTCTCGGCAGCCGAATGCTAATATCCTGATGGCGGTGTAAAAGAGTCCGTGTTCGGGCCAGTCTTGAGCTGATCCTAATGAGACGGTGCCACCTACAGGCCTCTATAGGCACCAACTGTGTTCTTTCATTACGTCATGGTTAGCCCTTATACAGGGTGTCACTGCTACTGTTAGTCCTTTGTTCAGCCAGTGAGAGTTCTCAATCTGTGGTATGGTTTATATAAATGGGATGAGGAATTAGATGCCTGTCGAGGAAGACTTTTAACAAATATTTAAATTTTCAGTCTTTTTTAAGTTAAAGTGTTAAGACTTAATTTCACTCCAGTCAAGACTGTGTTCTGAGCCTTATAGTAAGCATCTGCTCCTGGGAGTGATGAAGAGATTAATCTCAGCAGAACGCGCAGTACTGAGCAATAAGGTGCGTGCAGGCTATTTGACTTGGGATCAGTATACACACATGCACACGCTCTCTTAATTTCCAGGAAGAGACATAGAAACATAGAAGATAGGAGCAGGAGTAGGCCATTCGGCCCCTCGAGCCTGTTCCGCCATTTAATGAGATCATGGCTGATCATCCAAACTCAGTACCCTGTGACGTAATAAAGACTCACTACGCACTTGGTTGTACATAAAGCAAGGCTTTAATCGACTTGTAACAAAACATGGAGGTCTAGTTAGTAGTCACTCGCTTCCTGTTTCCAGACCGTCTCTCGCCAAGGTGGGCCCACGCCCGAGTATTTATGCTCCTTGGGCGGCGCCCTCAGCTGGCCGTTCAGTAGTACTTCCTGAGTTACTTCTTGTAGAAGTTGCGATTTATGACACCCTTTCCCTGCTTTCTCCCCGTATCCCTTGATCCCTTTAGCCTTAAGAAATATATCTAACTCCTCCTTGAATATGTTTAATGTATTGGCCTCAATTGCCTTGTGTGGTAGAGAATTCCACAGGTTCACCACACTCTGGGTGAAGAAATTCCTCCTCATCGCTGTCCTAAATGGCTTACCCCTTATCCTTAGACTGTGACCCCTGGTTCTGCACTCCCCCACCAGTGATCCAGAGCAGCAATATGGTTTTTCCCCGCCCCCCCCCCCCCTCCGTAGCTCAGGGATACCGCAGCCAGTTGTGGTGCCTCCATCGTTACCCAGGCTGAGATCAGTTGACTCGGTACAGACCTGAGATCAAATCTGGGACCTTACTGCTGTGTGTGCCTCAGTACCATGCCGGGTGATGCATCTACCTCCCGAGGTATTTCAGTACCCCAGGGACTCACTCTTGGTCATAAGCTCAGGAGACCACACCTTTTCACTACCTGATATTTCTGTGTCTTATACTTGCTTCACTCTGTTAAATGTTAACTTGAGCTAAATGTTTTGATTAGTTTTTTATGCACATTCTTATAAAAAGTGTGAATTTCTCTACTGCAAACTAGATTCACAATGCGCAAATGAGTCTCACTTTGGACCTTTAGTACATGTTGGTAATCTGTTTGCATAACTTGTTCAATAAGAATTCATTTTGCAGTTTTATGTTTTCTCTCTCGTGTCAGCTGGCTTCATTTGCAGCAGTGCAACCTTCCTCAACCATTACTGAAGAGCCTGCGTACCAATGGTCTGGAAATGGTTATTCTTGCATTATGGTACCATACGCGAAATTGATTTCTCCTTGCCTGTTATCTTCACATGCACATAAGATAGGCCCATTGTCAAATGTGGGTGAGTCATGGGGACAGTCATTTCAAAAGTTTGATTTGCTGTAGCCATGCTAGAGTCACCGGTTCTTCCTGTCTCTTTCTCTTCCCCCCAACACCCAGTATTAGAACACACTCATTTCTGTGCTGCAGACAAACTTAAACTTTCAAGTGAAGAAGAGTTTCAGTGCATCAAGCCTTTTCTGTGCATAGCCTATGTCCAGCTTGGGCTATGGTGGACTCTACTGCCAATGCTTGATTATTTATCCACTTGGTGGCAGGATCTAACGTATTTATACCGTAAAAGGAGAAAAAAAAAACCAAGGAAAACAAGTATATACCCAAGGAAAGGAAAAAGTTTGAGTTATTTTTCTTTTTGAACGAGTTAGAAGTCTCTCAGACTCTCAGCATTGTAATATCTCTGGTAAAGGAGCATTTTCTTGCTTTGTCAAGGTGAGCATGTAGTTTAACCACAGCACATCTTTCATCCATGACCAAACCAGCCTTCAGATTCTGTAAGTAGCCATAACCTTTGCCCTTGTTGCCTTCCTTCATAACTTCAAAGAGTATGAAGCTTTCTCAGTCTTTCCAATTGGACCTGCTGAAGAATACTAGTGTTGGAAGATTTGGGAATAAGATGACTTTGTTCAGCACACAACGTGACTCAGTAACTAAATGTAAGAAGAACAAGTGCTCCAGGTGAGAGAGGGATTTGGCTGCTAAGTTAGGATGGCACAGCAGGTCTTGGAACTGAACGAGTCAGTACAGGCCTCATGCCAGATTATTACATTAAGATAACAGCACTAAATAGGCAGCAAAGAAATTGAGGCAGCAAAGAAATTGTAGGTGTGTTAAAATAATTCTGCAAATAGATTCATGAATGAAGGTTGTGAACACATTCTGGATATGAACAAACTGACTTGAAAATCTACAACGTATATGGAGGTCAATAAAATGTGTTCCAGTGAAACTAAATGTTAAATCTCCACGAGCATCCAGACCCAATGAGAACACACTAGCATCCTTAAGAAATTGACCATGACACCTGAATCCAGGAATTTTGCAGCTGTTAGTCCTGCATTGCTAATTTCATATGTCCTGGATTCACCTTCATTGCACTTCTGACTCTCTCCAGTCCATTGATGTCCTTTTGAAGGAAGGCTGCCCAAAGCTACGCACTATATTCTACATGTGGCCTTATAAAGGCTTAATGTAACTGGTTTTGATTAGTAGCCAAATGATCTTAACATGATTGCCAATGCTTGAGTAGTCTTGTTGACAAGAGCCTTGCATTGACTGGATGCAGTCTACTGTGAGTATGCATTTCATGTGCCAGTGTTAATTTTTCCACATTAAATTCCATGTACTGTTCCTTAGCCGGTTTACTTGATCCCAAATGGTTTACATAATCCTTAATGACCAAATCCCATTGAACATTATTGGTCTCACCTACATTGGACATGTTAATGTTATCAACAGATTTGATGATAATAGAAGTTTCCTTCTCTAAATGTGAAGGAAAGGTGCAAAAGCACTTGCATTCTTATAGTAGCTTTTCACATCTCCGAAATATCGCGAAGCACTTCGTATACAATAAATTACTTTTCAATGTACAGGAAACTCTTTATTATCTGGCACCAACGGGACCGGCGTGGTGCCGGTTTATCAAAAAGTCCGCATTACAGAGAGGTATAGTTTAAAAGGTACAAGAGCTCCGTACACAGCAACAAATCCAGGCTTCCCTGTTGCTTAGCAACATGTGCAGGAACTCCGGCCACAGACCAAGCGTCCCTGTTGCTTAGCAACAAGTGCACGAACCCCAGTTACACAGCCACAGATCCAGGAACTGCCACTAATATGAAGTAAAACTTACCTGAACCTACTCCTGAATTTTGCCGGTTAACAGAGTTTCCTGTAGTGACTGTTTTGTGGGCAGTAAAATCCCACAAACAGCAAGAGTAGTTTATAGCTTGCAGAGTGACCAATCTCTGATTTATCACATGCATATCTAAGACATTTTTGTGATTGGGCATAAAATTACTACAGGTAGACTATCCTTTATCCGAAAACCTCGGGACCAGTCGCGTTTCGGTTTTCGGAAAATTTCGGATTTCAGATGGTATTTTATAAGACTGGGAAATTTGTCGGGGGTGGGTCGGCGGGGGTCAAGGTCGGCGGGGGTCGGGGTCGGCGGGGGGTCGGGGTCGGCGGGGGGTCGGCGGCGGGGGTCGGGGTCGTGCGCCACTCTGGTCATGTCGTGCGCACGACTTACGCTGAACGAAAAAACCTTCGGTTTTTAGAGGGTTTCGGTTTTCGGAAGTTCGGATAAAAGGTAGTCTACCTGTATTTGCATAGAAACCATAAACACCGCAGAATCCAAGTAAAAACCCAACAAAAGTACTGCTGGAAACTTTGTTCCACTCGCCTGTTGCACAGTTCATTCAACGATGTTGCATCATAACTCATCAGATGAGACAAGTCCTTATTACTTGTTTAGAAAGTATTGTATAATAAAAATGTTTACTGGGTGAGTCATATAAACTCTCAAGGGACTACTGTTCCTATTTCATATTCATGTTCTAATGCATGTCTTGCACGATCTTCCATCCTTTCTGTTAATAGAATGATGTTTCAGTGATACAACTGAACAAGTCATTGTTGAACAAAAGTACCTTTGATTGGTATTCATTTTTTTTGGCTTAGTCCAATTACTTTTATTCCAGTGAGCAAAATGCCTTTGAATGTAAAATTCTGCAGCTAAAATATGGACAAAGCTTAGACCTGTTTTATAGTCTTGTAACGGTAATGCAATTAAACCTTGTTGCCTCCTCATTTTATTGACACTTCAAGTAGTTATCCAGTTAGTTTTATGAAGCTCTGTTATCTTGGCCATAAATAGGTTTTCTAAACTATTGTATCAGTGAGCCATCAGCTCAACAGTAGGTAAGGATTGGCGATGATCTCGATGGTGCTAGCTTGTACTCTGTCTTGCAGATGCAGTCTACTAGAAATGAAGACCAAAAGAAACTGCACAAGGCACAGTCTCAAGATGAACTGGGCAGGTTGGACCCTGTACAGAAGAGTACGGATGGCAGGTAACGAGAGATGAGACCTTTTATAACAGATCTGTGCTGATCTCAGCTGGGTATTGTTTTGGGGTGCTACAGCTGGTGTCAGCACCTGGGTGGGCTGGAGAGCAGAACAGTTAGCCAGAGTTCCTGCTGCTTGGCGCTATTCAGTGACCTATGCTGGAAAGTGTTTGGGGTAGATTTTCCCGAACCTGTCGGGAAGAAGGCGGGACTTCCCCTTTTGGGTTTTTGACCCGCCTACTTCGACGTCCGGCCAATCCGCGCGATTTTCCCTTGATTGACCTTGCTGAGCCCGCCCAGCGGGCTCAGCAGGCCAATGAAGGGCCACCCAGCAACAGGTGATGTCACAGACTGCAATTTCATCAAGAGTTTTTGACAGGTGAAATATCAGTGTCTCACAGCTGTTTGAAGCTGTCAAACACTGACACTCTGAGTTCTGACATGAGTCATTCTGCACAGACTCAGTTGGAACTCTTACCGGCACTCAAAGCTGAAGGCTGTCACTTTTCACAGATCGCAGCCGTTCAGCTTTAAGTGCCGGCTGAGTGATGGGCTCCCGACGGCTACAGGGAGAAAGGCTGTAAAGGTAAGTACAGGTAAGTAAAAGTTCTTTACACACTTTAGACACACCAAACACACTCAACTTTACACTCGGGCACCCATCACTCACCTGAGCGCCAACATCGCAACTCCTTCAACCCGACGGCCCGCCTGCTCTAACCTGGCGTGGTTTGGAGCCGTCGGGAAACCCACACGAAACCCCCTCAAAATAGGGATTAGGCTAAAAACTGCCTGTTAACTACCTGTTAACAGGCAGTTAATTGGCACTAATCCCATCCTGCCTGGTTTCGGCGGGTCCCAGTGCGGGGTGGGTACCCACCGCCCCTGAAACGTACGTGGGGCAGGGTTTTGGGCGGGATGGTGTCGGGACCCCCAAATTCGGGATTCCCCCCCCCCCCCCCCCCACACGCCTGAAACCCCGCCTGACGGCTGGGGGGAAATCGGGGCCTTTGTCTTTGCATGTTGGGTGAGAATGGGATTTGAATTGGCTGTGATGACCTCTATGACAGAATAGCTTGCTGGCACTTGCTGACACATGAAAAGTAACCACCTGGGTGAGATGACGGAGAACAGCTAGTGCTCGATGAACCACTAGTAGACAAAGGAAGAAAATTGAAACCAAAAATATATATTTTTTTAAGTATTGTGTAGACTGATTCTCTAAATAGTATGAATAATGATATGAACCATGTTTTGGAAATCCTGCAGTTTTAAGAGCACACACTGCATTACTTCTAATGGTCCTAACAGTAATGTTAACAAAAAATATAAATATATGCTGGGTTTTAAATTTGCATACATTCTGAAACTTGCTGCCACTTGGCCGTGACTGTAAATTGGATATTCTCGCGTATTTAGAGTCATAACGGCACAGAAGGAGGCCATTCAGCCCATTGAGTCCGTGCTGGCTCTCTGTAGAGCAATCCAGTCAGTCCCATTCCCCGCTCTATCCCCGTAGCCCTGCAAGTTTATTTCCCTCAAGTGCCTATCCAGTCTCCCCTTGAAAACATTGAGTGTCTCCGCTTCCACCACTTCCGTCGGCAGCGAGTTCCAGGTCCTCACCACTCGCTGCGTAAAAACGTTTTTCCTCACATGCCCCCGTATCTCTTGCCCAAAACCTTAAATCTGTGTCCCCTAGTCCTTCTACCATCAACTAGTGGGAACAGCCTTTCCCTGTCCAGCCTATCCAAACCCGTCATAATCTTGTACACCGCTATCAAATCACCCCTCAACCTCCTTTGCTCTAATGAAAACAAATCCAGCTCTCCAACTTGCCCTTGCAGCTAAGATTCCCCCATCCCCAGAACCATTCTGGTATATCTCTTCTGCACCCTCTCAAGTGCCTTCACATCCTTCCTGAAGTGTGGTGACCAGAACTGGACGCAATACTCTAGTTGTGGCCTAACCAGCACTTTATAAAGGTTCAGCATAACTTTTCTACTCAATACCTCTATTTATGAAGCCCAAGATCCCATATGCTTTGCTAACCACTCTCTCAATATGTCCTGCCACCTTCAGGGACTTATGCACATTAACTCCCAGGTCCCTCTGTCTCTGCACACTCTTTAAAACTGTGCCATTAAGTGTATATTGCCTCTCCCTGTTCCTTCTGCCAAAATGCATCACCTCACAGTTCTCTGTATTAAATTCCATCTGCCACTTGTCTGCCCATTCTGCTAGCCTTTCTATGTCCTGTTGCAGTCGATTGGTATCATCCTCACTGTTTGCCACACCCCCAAGCTTGGTGTCATCGGCAAATTTAGAAATTCTACTCTGTATTCCAATATCCAGGTTATTTATATATTTCAAAAAATGCAGTGGCCCCAGCACTGACCCTTGGGGAACACCACTGTCTACCATCCTCCAGTCTGAAAAACAGCCAGTTACCACAACTCACTGCTTTCTGTCCTTAAGCCAATTCCTTATGCAAGCTGCCACTGACCCACCTATTGCATGAGCCTCAATTTTGTTAACCAACCTTCTATGTGGTATTTTGTCTACATGGATTTTCGCAAGGCGTTTGACAATCTCCATTGCATTCCCTTCATCACTCCTCCGTTACTTCTACAAAAAAATTCAATCAGATTAGTTAAACACGATCTGCCTTTTACAAATCCGTGTTGGCTCTCCTTAATTAGCTTAAACCTCTCCAAGTGCATATTAATTTTTTCCTTGATTATTGTTTCGAAAACTTTACCCACCACTGATGTTAAACTGACCGGCCTGTTGTTACTAGGATTGTCCTTACACCCTTTCTTGAACAATGGTGTCACATTTGCCACTTTCCAATCCCCCGCATCTAGGGAAGATTGGAAAATTATGGCAAGCCCTTCCGCTATCTCCTCCCCCAATTCCCTTAATAACCTAGGATGCAAGCCATCTGGACCAGGCGATTTATCCACTCTAAGCATACCCAGCCTTTCTAGTACACCTTGTCTATCAATTTTCACCCCTTCCATTTTCACCTTTTCCACTTCTACCGATATTTTGTCAGCATCCACCTCCTTGGTAAACACTGATACAAAGTACTCAGAGTATTCTAGCCTTGCCCAGTGCCTCTAAGCATATATATCACCACCTTTGTCCCCAATAGGCCCCACCCCGTCTCTTACTACACGCTTACTGTTTACATGCCGGTAGAAGATTTTTGGGTTCCCTTTTATGTTAACTGCCATTCTACTCTCATATTCTTTCTTTGCTAATCTTATTTTCATCTTCACTTCCCCTCTAAACTTATTGTATTTGGTCTGGTTCTCCCTTGAAGAATTCACCTGACATTCGTCATACACCCTCTTTTTTTATTTCATCATCTTCTCTATCTCCCTCGTCATACAAGGAGCCCTTGCTTTGGTTCCCTTACCCTTCCCTCTTGTTGGAATGTACCTAGCCTGAACTTGGAACACCTTCTCCTTAAAGATCACCCATTCTTGCGTTACAGTTTTTCCTGTCAGTCTTTGGTTCCATTTTACCCCAGCTAGATCCTTTCGCATCCCATTGAAGTTGGCCCTATTCCAGTTTAGAAGTTCCAATCTAGATTGATCCTTGCTCCTCTCCACTGCTAATCTAAATCTTATGATACGATGATCACTCGTACCCAAGTGTTCTCCCACAGACACTTGGTCAACCTGGCCCACCTCATTCCCCAGCACCAGATCCAGCAATGCCTCCTTCCTAGTTGGGCCAAGAACATACTGGTCAAAGAAAGTCTCCTGAACACATTTCAGAAATTCCTCCGATAGCAAATTACTGCAGATGTTGGAAATCCGAAATAACAACAGAAAATGCTGGAAAAACTCAGCAGGTCAGGCAACATCCATGGAGAGAAATTTGAGTTGACGTTTCGGGTCGAACCCTTCTTCAAAACTGGAAAGAAAAGAAAATAGATCGAAGGCAGGGCTGCGATCGGACAAAAGAAGTGAAAGAAACAAAAGAGCTGGACGAGATGGTAATAAGCTGAGATTAGGTGTAAAGTGTACTGGCAGGGCAAGAGATAGCTGCCAGGTGTGAGAGAGAAACAAAAGGAAAGGGGGGCGGGGGGGGGGAAAGGAGTGGAAAAATACAAGAAAAAATGTGTAATAAGGGCCGAGGTTATGATCTGAAATTGTTGAACTCGATATTGAGTCCGGAAGGCTGCAGAGTGCCTAATCGGAAGATGAGGCGCTGGTCCTCGAGTTTACGTTGAGCTTCCGTGGAACAATACAAGAGGCCAAGGACGGTGAGGTCCGAGTGGGAATGGAGTGGTGAATTAAAATGACAGGCGACCGGAAGCTCGGGGTCACCCTTACGGACTGAACGGAGGTGTTCGGCAAAGCGGTCACCCAATCTGCGTTTGGTCTCCCCAATGTAGAGGAGACCGCATCGTGAGCACCTCTACATTGGGGAGACCAAACGCAGATTGGGTGACCGCTTTGCGGAACACCTCCATTCAGTCAGTAAGGGTGACCCCGAGCTTCCGGTCGCCTGTCAATTTAATTCACCGCTCCATTCCCACTCGGACCTCACCGTCCTTGGCCTCTTGTATTGTTCCACGGAAGCTCAACGTAAACTCGAGGAACAGCACCTCATCTTCCGATTAGGCACTCTGCAGTCTTCCGGACTCAATATCGAGTTCAACAATTTCAGATCATAACCTCGGCCCTTATTACACATTTTTTCTTGTATTTTTCCACTCCTTTCCCCCCCCCCCCCCCCCCCCTCCTTTCCTTTTGTTTCTCTCTCACACCTGGCAGCTATCTCTTGCCCTGCCAGTACACTTTACACCTAATCTCAGCCTATTACCATCTCGTCTAGCTCTTTTGTTTCTTTCATTTCTTTTGTCCGATCGCAGCCCTGCCTTCGATCTATTTTCTTTTCTTTCCAGTTTTGAAGAAGGGTTCGACCCGAAACGTCAACTCAAATTTCTCTCCACGGATGTTGCCTGACCTGCTGAGTTTTTCCAGCATTTTCTGTTGTTATTTCAGAAATTCCTCCCCCCTCCTTTCCCTTTACCCTAGCATTATCCCAATCGATATTTGGGTAATTAAAAGTCCCCCAAACTCTATAGCTCTTGCATATCTCTGCGAGTTCCCTGCAGATTTGCTCCTCTACCTCCCTCTCACTATTTGGAGGCCTGTAGAATACCCCCAATAGCGTGATCATACCCCTTTTGCTCCTCAACTCTAACCTCTAACAGTATTTCAAGGAAAATCCAGAACTTGAGATTCAGGCAATTAAAGGAGATGTAAGGTTCCTTTACAAAGCTGATTTCCTACTGCTTCTGTCTATGGAGAGAGTTTTGCACCCCCCACTATCTCTTAGTTTCCAGTCAGGTGTCAGTCATGCTCGACGACTTGGTTTAATTTGGAAGGCCAATTGCAAATAAGGACCGGCTCCTCATGTTTACTTCACTGAAACTGGCCTCCTTAATATGATGATAGACTCATAGACCCACGTTTTCACAACAGTATTTAAAATATGGAGCGCAGCTAATGGAGGGAGCAAGGCTGTAATATAGAAGCACCTATGAAAAGCCAGCAGGGCTGACTGAAGCACATTGTATTTTTTGATGCCTCTAATTGATCACAGGTGTGCTTCCTGTGTTTGATCTGCAGGCACGAGCTGCTTTTGCATTCAGAAACATGTGTGGGAAACAAAAGCTAATTGGAAAGCTGAAAATTCTGAATGAGGAAAAAACAACTCATTCCTATTTGCAGTATGCTGTTAATATCTGTGTGATCCAAGTTAGACTGAACCCATTTTTTAAACTAACTTATGATTTCCACCCGTAGAGCTCCTCTGAAGGGTCGCATGAGATTCTGGGGAAATAGAAAACAAGGAGAAAAGAAGCTGTCGAGAGAGAAACTGGCTACTCAGTTGGAGCTCCAGGAGCTCGGTATGGATCAGGAAGTACAGGGACTACCGTGGAGGAGAGAGCTCAAAGCCAGCGAGACCTCGCTCAATCTACCGCTGACAGAAGGAAGGGAGAGTGCATTTAAAGGTAAATAACATGATTAGCCATTAAACTTTTAAAAATAGCAGTTTGCATTTATTTAGCACTTCATCACATCTTTCAGAAACCTCTCAAACACTTCACGTACAGTGAATTACTTTGGAGTGTGACCACTGTTATGTGGGTAATCGCAGAAGCCATTTTGTGCACAAATAGGAATGAGGTGTATACCATCTCATCTGTAATAAAAACAGAAAATACTGGAGATACTCAGCAGGTCAAGCAGTATCTGTGAAGAGAGAAACAGAGTTAACGTTTCAGGTCGATGACCTTTCGCCGTCTCATCTGTTTGATGATGTTGGGAAGAATATTGGCCAGGACATGGGATAAACCCCTGCTCCTCTTCGAATAGTACTATAGAAGCTACACATCCAACTCAATCATTGGAGCAAGCAGACGTTTAACATCTCATTTGAAGGACACGGCCTCTAACACTGCAGCTTATCAGCCCAGATCAGAGTCTTGAAGCTTTTGTTATTTTCAGCTGCATACGCTCATACCATGAAGCCTCAAAGACTACCTGTGAAGTCTGAATCAATTTTTCCATCAGTTTGCATATATCTCAGGCTGCAGATTTGAACTGATCTTGTTCTGATTTAGGATTTATCCACAATGAGGCAAAAGTAGTTAAAAATGGTCCTTTACAAACCTCTCAGGACCGCAAAATTCAAATAGGACAAACTAGCGAGTAAAGAAATAGAAGCACAAAGAGGGCCAAGTTGCCTGGGCTTTAACGGCTGGAATGTGAGGAACTCGGGGTTACATCTGGACCCTCGGCTCAGAATTACGCCTTTGTTACGTAGTAAAGCTTAAACTCATAGCCTTCTGACTCCTTTCATTCAAACTTGACCCAAAATGTTATAACTTTGTCATATCCACTATAAAAGGGTCTTGTAAGGGTTAAGTCATGGAAGGGCAGCTCAGACCCGTGTCATGCTCCTCCTGTGCCATGTGGGAAATCAGGGACACTGTCCCTGACAACTATGTGTGCAGGAAGTGTGTCCAGCTGCAGCTCCTAGCGGACCGCATGGCGGCGCTGGAGCTGCGAATGGACTCACTCTGGAGCATACGCGATGCTGAGGATCTTGTGGATAGCACATTCAGTGAGTTGGTCACACCGCAGGTAAAGGCAAGCTCAGACAGTAAATGGGTGACCAAAAGGCAGGGTAAAGGCAGGAAGGTAGTGCAGGAGTCACCTGCGGTCATCTCCCTCCAAAACAGGTTTACCGTTTTGGGTACTGTTGGGGGAGATGACTTATCAGGGGAAGGCACCAGCAGCCAGGTTCAGGGCACCAGGACTGGCTCTGCTGCACAGAAGGGTGGGAAAAAGAGGGATAGGGCTATAGTGATAGGGGATTCAATTGTAAGGGGGATAGACAGGAGTTTCTGTGGCCGAGACCGAGACTCCAAGATGGTATGTTGCCTCCCTGGTGCAAGGGTCAAGGATGTCTCGGAGCGGGTGCAGAGCATTCTGAAGGGGGAGGGGGATCAGCCAGTTGTCGTGGTACATGTAGGTACCAACGATGTAGGTAAAAAGAGGGAGGAGGTCCTACAAGCTGAATTTAGGGAGTTAGGAGCTAAATTGAAAAGTAGGACCTCAAAGGTAGTAATCTCTGGATTGCTACCAGTGCCACGAGCTAATAAGTTTAGAGAGAGTAAGATAGATGAGCTAAATACGTGGCTTGAGCAGTGGTGCAAGGGAGAGGGATTTAAATTCTTGAGGCATTGGAACCAGTTCTTGGGGAGGAGTGACCTGTACCAAGGGGACGGTCTACACCTGAACTGTGAGGGAGCCGATGTCCTCGGGGTAATATTTTCTAGGGCGGTTCGGGAGGATTTAAACTAATTTGGCAGGGGGATGGGAACCTAGGTAGTGGAAAAGAGGGAAGTCATATGAAGTCAGAAATAGATGGTAGAAAGGTGAGAAGCAATAAGCAAAGGAGAGAAACACAAAGGGCCAAACTAATTCATAATGAGAGTGTGAAAAAAGCAAGCCTGAAGGCTTTGTATCTTAATGCTAGAAGCATTAGGAACAAGGTGGATGAATTAGTTGTGGAAATAGAGGTAAACAAGTATGATTTGATTGGGATTACAGAAACGTGGCTGCAGGGTGGGCAAGGCTGGGAACTTAACATCCAGGGATATACAATATTTAGGAAGGATCGGCAAAAAGGTAGGGGAGGTGGGGTAGCATTGCTGGTAAAGGAGGGGATTAATGCAATGGAAAGGAAGGATATTAACTCGGATGAAACGGAATCTGTATGGGTAGAAATGAGAAATAGCAAGGGGAGGAAAACGTTAGTGGGTGTGATATATAGGCCTCCAAATAGTAATATGGAGGTGAGGGAAGGCATAAAAAGGGAAATTAGAGAAGCGTGCGATAAGAGCACAGCTGTCATCATGGGTGACTTTAATTTACATATTGATTGGACTACCCAAACTAGTAAAAATTCTGAGGAGGAGGAATTCCTGGAATGTTTTCGGGACGGTTATCTGGACCAATATGTCGAGGAGCCGACTCGAGATCAGGCCATTTTAGACTGGGTATTGTGCAATGAGAAGGGACTTATCAGCAATCTTCTTGTACGAGGCCCCTTGGGTCAGAGCGATCATAATATGATCGAGCTCTCAGTCGAGATGGAGAGTGAGGAAATTGAATCAGAGACTAAGGTCCAGAACTTAAATAAAGGGAATTACGAGGGTATGAGACGGGAATTGGGTAAGATTGATTGGGTGGTGTTTCTGGGGGGATTGACAGTGGATAGACAATGGCAAGCATTCAAAGATAGAATGGAAGAATTCCAGAACATGTTTATACCGGTTTGGCACAAAAATAAACCTAAAAAGGTGACTCAACCGTGGATAACGAGGGAAATTAGGGACAGCATAAAATCAAAAAAAAGGGCATATCAACTGGCAAAAAAAAGCACCAGACCGGAAGATTGGGGGCAGTACAAGATACAGCAAAAGAGGACAAAGGGATTAATCAGGAAGGGGAAAATAGAATACGAAAGTAAACTTGCAGCAAACATAAAGACAGACTGCAAAAACTTTTATCGGTATATCAGGAGGAAAAGACTGGTAAAATCCCAAGTCGGTCCCTTGCAGTCCGATTCGGGAGAATATATAATGGAGAATAAGGAAATGGCAGACCAATTAAACTCATACTTTGGTTCTGTATTCACAAAGGAGGACACAAATAACCTCCCAGGAATATCGGCAAACATAGGGACTAATGAGAGGGAGGAGCTGACAGAAATTAGTATCTCTAGGGATATGGTGCTGGGTAAGTTGAGGGGACTGAAGGCCGACAAATCCCCGGGGCCTGATAAACTACATCCTAGGGTACTTAAGGAGGTGGCCCTGGAGATAGCAGATGCTCTAAGGATCATCTTCCGGAACTCCATTGACTCGGGAACAGTACCCGTGGATTGGAGGGTAGCTAATGTTACCCCAATATTTAAAAAGGGGGGTAGAGAGAAAGCAGGGAATTATAGACCAGTAAGCCTTACATCGGTTGTGGGCAGAATGCTAGAGTCCATTATTAAGGATAAAATAGCGGAGCACTTGACAAATGGGGAAAGGATCGGACAGAGTCAACATGGATTTACAAAGGGTAAATCGTGTTTGACTAATCTGCTGGAATTTTTTGAGGAAGTAACTGGTAAAATAGATGGGGGAGAGCCACTGGATGTGGTGTACCTTGACTTCCAGAAAGCCTTCGATAAGGTTCCACACAAAAGATTATCATGCAAAATTAAGGCTCATGGGATTGGGGGCAAAGTATTAACGTGGATAGAGAACTGGCTGGCGGATAGAAAACAGAGAGTTGGAATAAACGGCTCGTTTTCGGAGTGGCAGGCAGTGACCAGCGGGGTGCCGCAAGGATCTGTCCTGGGACCCCAGCTGTTCACAATATATATAAATGATCTGGATCAGGGAATTGGATGCAATATTTCCAAATTTGCTGACGACACTAAACTAGGAGGAGGGGTGGGCTCTGATGAGGATGTCAGGAGGCTACAGTGCGATTTGGACAGGTTGGGGGAATGGGCGGATACGTGGCAGATGCACTATAATGTGGATAAATGCGAGGTTATCCACTTTGGGGGTAAAAACAGGAGGGTAGATTATTATCTAAACGGCAATAGATTGGGAGATGGGGAAGTGCAGAGGGACCTGGGTGTTCTTGTGCACCAGTCACTGAAGGAGAGCATGCAGGTGCAACAGGCGATTAAGAAGGCAAATGGTATGTTGGCCTTCATATCAAGGGGGTTCGAGTATAGGAATAGGGATACCTTACTACAGCTGTACAAGGTGCTGGTGAGACCGCATCTGGAGTATTGTGTACAGTTTTGGTCGCCCCATCTGCGGAAGGATGTTCTTGCCATGGAAAGAGTGCAACGGCGATTCACCAGGCTGATACCTGGAATGGCGGGAATGACCTACGAAGAGAGATTAAATAGTTTGGGCTTGTACTCACTGGAGTTTAGAAGATTGAGAGGAGATCTCATCGAAACATATAAAATTATGGCAGGCCTGGACAGGCTGAATTCAGAGAGAATGTTTCCAATGGCCGGGGAGCACAGAACCAGGTTCCACAGTCTAAAAATAGCGGGCAAATCATTTAAAACAGAGATGAGGAAGAATTTCTTCACTCAAAGAGTGGTGAGCCTGTGGAATTCCCTGCCACAGAGGGCTGCGAAGGCTAATTCAATAAATATTTTCAAGAGAGAATTGGATATATTTCTGAAGGCTAAGGGGATTAAGGGTTACGGAGAAAAGGCGGGGACGGGGTACTGAACTGGTAAGATCAGCTATGATCTCAGACGAAGATCAGCCATGATCTCATTGAATGGCGGAGCAGGCTCGAAGGGCCGAATGGCCTACTCCTGTTCCTATCTCTATGTTTCTCTGATCCCCCCCCCCCTTCTTTATTGGAATACCATTGGCCAGGACACAGGGTGAGCTTATGAAAAAGCGTAGGACAAGAAAAATGCCATTCACGCCATTAAGCTCATCCTTTTAGTACTTCCAACTCACCCAGCCCAGCATTCAGTTACATTTTGGACTCCCTAATGTCTTTAACTCCACTGCCTTTAGGCACTACAATCCTAGTAAAATCTCTGCTGCTAATTTCAAGACAGAACTTGCATGCTCAGGCACTGAAGTGCCTTAATTTGAATGCAGAGGATAATCTTGGAGTGGACATTAATGCTGTGATATGCTCCAGTACAAATACGCAGAGAAAGGGAAGGAGCGGAAGAACTATGGAAAGGCCAATTTAAAAGGGTGTGTAGGATGGAGATAAGAACCAAATGGAGGCCACTCCCACAATGACTGAGCGCACCATATAAGTCAAATTTCAGGTTTGTCCAGATACACCTAAGATTAGTCAAATGCATTCTCACTCTCTCACTCACTCTCACTTAGCTGCAGTGTCAGAGCATGCAGGTTGTCTTGAAATACACAGCAGGATTATTGAAACTGAAGCCACATTCGTTAGGAGAGTTCAGAATGCTGCCAAATACAGCGCTGGGTGAGTTGGAGTACTCGTGGGATGTCCAGAAAGGCATTTCTCATCCTAGACTTGTGTTCTTACAGATTTTCTACTGAACTAGGGGTCTGAGAACCAACTGAAGGACTAGGCAATAGCTGAGCGGTTTGGTATTTTCAAGTTCTTTGGTTTCAGAATAGAACTCATCTGTCTGAACAACACGATTGTGCACAACAGCAGGTGAATTTGAAATGGAGCACAACACACGGGTGCGTGTGTATGTAAAGTCTCAAACTCTGGTTTAGCTAATGCACCTGATTGATCTGAAATGTGAATCAAGGTGGGATTCCAATTTAAATGCTGAAAATTTGTAAGAAAATGGACTGCAGGCCTGTCTGGGTCTGGTTACGTTGTATGTTGAACTGAAAAAGGAAGGCAGGAGAGTGCTTTCAAAGGACTGGCGAAAACTGAGTGGGAAGGGGTGAACAGCAATTCAAAGGTCAAGGGTCGAATATGCTAAATACAGGAAACTTTGTGATATCCGGCACTGACGGGACCGGTGTGTTGCTGATCTATCAAAACTGCCGGACATACAAAGTTAATGTTGAAGCATGCGGAGGTTTTCATCTCCGTATCTGACAACAAACACTGTTGCTTAGCAACAGCTTCTAAAGAGTCGGATGCAGCTGCAAGCGTCTGTAGCTGAAGCTGTTGCTATAGCTACAGACCTTGCAGTGGCTGACTGGGGAAAAAAAAAAGAACGAGATCTAAAACAAACTTACAGAAAACGGCTCCTGATTTTTGACGTTAGATCGAGTATTCCGGACATGTAACCTCCGGATAAACCAAAGTTTCCTGTACTGGAATGAAGCAGCAACTGGGCGTCAGTCTCTTTTCCTTGGTCTCCATCAAAAGGTGGTATTGGAATGCATTTAGGAGGCAGGGCTATCCCCACTCGGATGCAGCAGGTGAAAGGACTGTGTTAAAATTTTACTATTTAATAAACTTGTATATCCCACAACTTTTTCTTTCTCTTCCTGGGAAAAAGTGCTTGGCCTCCACTTAGCAATTTCTCCAAAGTCACATGATTAAAATTTGGAACTGACTGTGCACAGAATTGCATGCACAGACCTACTTCCCAAAACTCTGTGCTGCAACATGCCTGAGAGAGATCTTGGGATTGCAGCTTTCCATAAGTGCTGAGTAACATTGCATTGAAAGGCAGTTTGATGAGAAAGATTATAACGGGTACCTCTATCTCTGAGCAGAGATTGGTTTGTTGATGCTATTTCTGTTCTCCCCAGGTCAGGATCCCATACTTCATAACCTGACTCCTCCCAGGAGTCCTGACTTAGGACTAGAGCGAGGGAAAGAGTTTAAGGAGAACAAAGAGCCGTCACCAAAGGTAAAGAGAAGGAGGAGTGTGAAAATCAGTAACGTGGGCCTGGAGCCCATACAGTGGCAGCACGACGCCTTACAGATCATTACCAGTGCCAATGATTTCAAGTGTATGAACGAATTCCTGCAAAAGAAGGTAAGTGTGAAGCTATAAGTTCATCCAGTCGTGGGTCCCGGTGGACAAAGCTGTAAAATGAATTATCAGAGGACTGGGTGATGCAGTGAGTTGGGGCTTGGCCTTTTGTCTCTGAGTCACAGATTCACATCCACACCAGACTTATGCAATGAAACTTTTTGCTGTCCTACAATATAGGGTCTACATTAAATGAGTTTGGGACAATCACAACCCAATTCCTACTGGACAGAGGCTGGTCTGGGAGAAATGGGGAAAATGTCATACTGCCATAGCAAATGGCAATCTTCTGAGGTTAGGGAGGAAGTATGTTGTTTAGGCAGGATGGAGAAGGTTTTACTTTGCAATTAACTGCTACACTGATATGAGAGTGTTTTAATAACAATACTTGGACGTGAAATTGAAAAGTGTTCTATTTGCATCCCAAATATCCATCACCTTATTGTGCACAAAATTTATTTTAACAAACAGTGGATAGTTTATTTTAACAAACAGGGGATAGGGTGGGATATGTGTTGGTGTAGAGGTTACGGGGATCGGGTGGGATATGTGTCGGTGCAGGCTCGATGGGCCGAAATGGCCTCTATCTGCACTGTGAGGTTTCTGTGATTCTGTGATTCTCATGTTAACCAGTGCTCACATTCATACTTAACAGAATATACTTTTTTTGCGTTGCCTTTGCAGATCACTGACCTGGACACTGATGACTGCAAGAAAGATACATTTGTGGATGTTGTTTTTAAGAAATCTCTTAAGGAGTTCCGCTTAAATATCTTCAACTCTTACTCGACGGCTTTAGCGGTGAGTGCAGGTTCAGATTGGCCAGGGTTTTGGCATATGTTACATGGGGTGGGAAGTGCAGTGAAACATTCACAGTAAGCAGTAAGTTGCTCAATGAGTATTTCTCATTGTTGTTTTTTGATTTTTCTGGGATGAATATTTCTGCTCTGGTTCTGTAGAATTGCCCTAAGTTGTCCAAGCTGATGATGATTCATCACGTGTTCCAGGATGGAGCAACTTGTTTTTAACTTGTGTGCGAGAGATGTAGGATTGATTGTACAAAGCTCCCACCATGAGAGGGGGTCTTGCCGGAACGTAACCATGACAGTCTGTCCTTTTTGTTCAGTTGTAACGCCGTTTCTGTTGCAGATGGACGATGGGAAGAGCATCCGGTACAAAGATCTGTATGCACTGTTTGAGCAGATTCTGGAGAAGACGATGAGGCAAGAGCGACGGGATTGGAACGAGTCACCTGTCAAAGTATGGGTCAACACCTTTAAGGTGTTCCTGGATGAGTTTATGATAGAATACAAAACTCTGGATGGCAACACTGGAAAGGTGAGATGTTTAAAGCATTCCACCCATACACTGAACAAACTCTTTTTTGAGAGAAGCCTAGGTGAAAATCCAAGATCCACAAAGTAGGGCACCACTAAGATTGAAATGATTAGCACAGGAAGTGAGGTAAATCGATAAGTAGTGATTGGGTGACACCAAGCTTGGATTTCAAATGACCGTGGGAAGGGAAAACTAAGGGAGGTAAGGAGTTTGGCTGAAAGTCTGAAAAAGAATGAGTTGAAGTAGTAGACAGCATGAGTTGAGGATACAGGGTGGAGGAAATTTGTGTAGCGGAGAGTTCAAAAAAAGGCACTGAAACCAGAACTACATCTCCCCCGATGACCTAACGGGTATAGGCGTCATTCAGTCTAGAAAGTCTCGTGTTCAACTCCACATTTGTGCCGAGTTAGTTGCTATGGAATGACGTTGGTGTGTGTGATGGAGAAATCATACAGAAATCCTGTTCCTGATTGTTATCCAGTGACCCCTCCTGCGGATGTTGGTTGAGGACAGGTTTCAGCTCATCTGGCATTCTCTCTGTGGTTGCATAGCCTGCCAACACGGACTGTCTGGGCTGGCGTGTGAAGAATACCTATTTGGATGACTACTGGCATCTGTGAAACCAAACCTCAGGAGCCAACCTGTTCCAGAAGGAGAGAAAATTGGGGAAAAACAAGAGTGTCAAGAAGCCCGAGATTGATCAGATTTATTATTTCTAACAGCATGTGTTTAATTGTACGTACTAGCTTTTGTGTTTTCCTAGACATCTGTTGCTTAGAAACATGGGTGTGGGTGCATGCATGTACACACATGTTCACACACTTCAAAATTCAATTCTTTTTCAGGTGCAAAAAATCGAAAGAAAGAAGAGACGGAAAAAGGAAACTGACATTGTAAGTAATTAATTATCGTCTGATTTCCCTCTGTCACATTCTGCGCTTTGTGTTCTGTTAGCATTCTACGATTGCACCTATTTCCAGCCTGAGCTGGCTGCCTTCCTCCAGGTACTTCTGGGTCAGGCATCTGACATTATTTTGTGGGGATTGATTGTATCCTTCAGTTGGGATCATCCTTTACATATCATGATACCAGCCATTGTGTGTATGTCTCTCTCGCACTTGGCCCCTCGCACTCTGCTGCTCTCTCTCTGCTGCTCGCTCTCTCTCTCTCTCTCTCTCTCTCTCTGCCGCTCTCTCTCTCTCTCTCTCTGCCGCTCTCTGTCTCTCTCTCTCTCTGCCGCTCTCTGTCTCTCTCTCTCTCTCTCTCATACTTTTTTTGTACTATTGCTACCTTATCAATAGACTGTTTTTCCTCTTTGGGGGGAAAAAATGTGTAGCAGCTCCAGGGAGCTGTGAAGACAGCAAGTAGAAAGGAAAAATTCACATAAGCAACATGGTAGCATCAAAAACATGTTAGAAACTGTAATTTGAATGATAGTGGTATTTTCAAAACAGCAAGTATATTTCTGTGCAAATTCAGGGCATCTGCTTTTGTCTGCTTTCTTCAAACTACTTGCCCCTGCCACCCCTATTAAGAGATGACCAAATAATTTACATAATTTTAGAGTAATCAAAAGTGCTGATGATGAAGTTTCAGATTTCTCATACTCCCAGGCTGCAGTGTCCCTATCTAAAGTAAACATTGCTTATGGTATTTGCACCATTGCTGTTTTGAGCATTGTTGCTTGATTCCCAGACTGACTTCTAGCACTGGCGTCTAGTGTGTGACTACATGTAGCGCTATAATCCTTGTCCTCAGGAAGGTTCACATAGCTCTTGTAACATGTTCACTTAGTAACATAGAAACTTTTAAAGTGGTGCATAATCGTTTTTTTTGACTGGGGTTCTCAAAACATTAATTTCTTCTGAGACATGTTTGTTTGAGTGCATATAAAACACCAACTGCACATGGGCGCTACACACAGTACCTGACAGCTCAACGAGTTTAATTGAAGGTTGACCTTGATTGTTGGTTTTCTTGTCTTACGGCCGTATTCTCTCTGCAGTCCCTCACCTGTATTGCATCTTGTTACTTACAGTTCATCATCTGTGATGTTCATTTTGCTGCTGCCTTGGGAAATGTTGACACACTCTGCTGTGTAGTAGCACATGCCTTGTTCAGCTGGTTGTGATTCACCAAGAATAGTTTAGCTCATTCTACTGGTGCTACAGTCACTTTGTATCCAATATGCAAAGGTTTCCTTTGGCACTGTCCACAGGGCAGCTATAGAGTAATTTACGTGCTTTCACAAAGGATTAATGTCTTGATTTAACAGCTCAAGCCAACAGGCATTCTTGGTGCTGTATTGCTTGCAGCTGCTCTCAATGTCAAGTCCCCTCCACTCTGCTTTTCTGTATTATTTTGGGATAGTTTATTTCTGAGGAAGAATGTTAGTTTAATTGCCTTACATAGGGTCTTTCTCATTTGAATGTAGTGCAGCCTCCACATACAAAGGTCCGTCCCTACGTGCCCCATGGCTCGCTCTGACTTGCTGTACTTTCAGCTTATTTTGTGTGTGTTTAATTCATTACATCAACTGGTCTCTTGGGCACCTCTTTCCAAAAGAACATTGTATGCTCGCAGTTCGAGGCACTGTATATGATGTGTTGGGTGGATTGTGTGACTGATGCAGCTCCTATTTTCATCTTTGGGGTCAGTGCCCTGGTGGATTCTATTCTGCTCTCACCCTGCCGGTTTGGATAACAGCCTTTTTACTGATACGGGATGTTGTTGTTGAATAAAGTATTGTCAAAGATTAAGGAAGGTCATATCTATAACATGTAATCCAACATGAACATATACCTGTGGGTTAACTTTAAAACTCCATTGTCTGTTATCTGAGCATTGGATTTGTAGAGCAGCAACCCCTGAACAATATCTTAGACTCATTTCTCACCTGTAGAATTTCAGTATTTTTTAAATCCAATTTGATAATGTGTTTGGACGTTCAATTTATGTTAAAGTAAACTTCACATTTGTATTATTTCAACAGTTAAGGGTATCTATTTTAGGGAATCATCCTGCTCCATCTCTCTGCAGTTTGTGTAACCATAGTTCCAGTGCAGTAGGTGTGCTGGGGTTGATTTTCTATTGAGGTAATAGGAATGATGCATGCAATTTCCTTTTTTGACCTATACTTTATCGCTGGCCCTTAAATATGAATGATTTTATGGACCCGAGTATGTCTGATTACAGGTGGAAGAGTACAATGGTCACATTTTCAAATCGACACAGTACAGTATCCCCACCTACTGCGAGTGCTGCTCCTCCCTTATCTGGATGATGGACAGAGCCTATGTCTGCAAGTGTAAGTTCCTAGAGATATTGCAGCAGAATTTAAGAGCAGGGAAAGATTTTTGGGTCCAACAAATTCATACTTTTTAATAGATCCCTCTCTTCTCACCGTATCCCCGGTCCCTTCTCGCCATATCCTCCGATCCCTTCTCATCGTATCCCACGATCTGCTGTCTCTCCAGAAATGCATTTAATTGTCTCCATAGGACCATTTCTACTATCCACCTCAATGGCCTACTGTCTTTCCCTGGCAAATTATTCCATAACTCTATTATAGTTTGGGTTAAAAAATAGGGGTACGGTAGCACAGTGATTATGTTACTGAACTAGTACAGGAAACTTTGAGTTATCCGGAGGTGAACCATCCGGCAAGCTGGAGCCACCGGCAAAAATCAGGAGCCGTTTTTTATT
Source organism: Somniosus microcephalus (assembly GCF_052327205.1). Classification (NCBI taxonomy): domain Eukaryota; kingdom Metazoa; phylum Chordata; class Chondrichthyes; order Squaliformes; family Somniosidae; genus Somniosus; species Somniosus microcephalus. Next base: position 36,975,781 of record NC_141018.1, read on the forward strand.
CTTTTCGTTTGTTTTCTTTGCTTTTTTTTCCCCAGTCAAGCACTGCAAGGTCTGTAGCTATAGCAACAGCTTTAGCTACAGACACTTGCAGCTGCACCCGACTGTTTAGAAGCTGTTGCTAAGCAACAGTGTTTGTTGTCAGATACGGAAATAAGAATCTCCGTATCTTTCAACATTAACTCTGGAGTGTCCGGCAGTTTTGAGGGAACGACAGCAGCTCGGTCCCGTCGGTGCCGGATAGCACAAAGTTTCCTGTAATCCAGAGGCCTGGACTAATAATCCGGAGACATGAGTTCAAATCCCACCACGGCAGCTGGGGAGTTTAAATTCAGTTAATTAAATAAATCTGGAATTAAAAAGCTCGTATCAGTAATGGTGACCATGAAACTACCAGATTGTCATAAAAACCCAACTGGTTCACTGATGTCCTTTAGGGAAGGAAATCTGCTGTCCTTACCTGGCCTGGCCTATACAGGAAACTCTTCTGTATCCGGGACCGGTGTGGTGCCGGTTGATCAAAAAGTCCGGATTACAGAGAGATACACTTACTAAGGTACGAGAGCCCCATACACAGCCACAGATCCAGGCGTCCCTGTTGCATGGCAACAGGTGCAGGAAGCCCGGTTACACGGCCACAGATCCAGGAACCCCGGTTACACGGCCACTAATAGGAAGTAAAACTTAAAACCTACTCCTGAATTTTGCCGGTTAAGAGAGATTTCCGGTTATTTAGGTGCCAGTAAAAGGAGAGTTTCCTGTATGTGACTCCAGACCCACAGCAATGCGGTTGACTCTTAACCGTCCTCTGAAATGGCCCAGCAAGCCACTCAGTTGTACCAAACAGCTACGACAAAGTCAGCTCCTTCACCACAAGGACTGCAGTGATTCAAGAAGGCGGCTCACCACCACCTTCTCGGGGGCAATTCGGGATGGGCAATAAATGCAGGCCTTGCCAGCGACGCCCACATCCCGTGAATGAATAAATTAAAAAATTCCACCAGTCTTCCCTCACACAACTTTCTAATTTTTAATTGTGCCCAATTTATTTATCTGTATAGATGCATGTGTGATAATGGGGCAGCCTCTTATCAGATGTTGGTGTTTGGAGTATTACACCATCGTTTGTACTGCATTTAAGCACGGTCTAGTCAAATGAGTGACAGACCTTTCAGTGTTAAATTTTAATAGCAATCTCTCTGTGCATGTTCACATGGAATAATTTTGTAACTTAGTCCACCCTTTTTGTCTCAGTGTGTCGGTATGCCTGCCATAGGAAGTGCTGCTTGAAAACTACCATCAAATGCTCTAAAAAGGTAGGAGTTAGCATCACTCTTGATCCATTTTATGGAGTGCTATGTAAATGACGAGTTTGCACTTTTAAATCGACTTTTTTGTTCAGACTTTACCAGGGTGTGCTCACTGACACGATGGGGTCATGCACATCAACTTCAAACCAACTACAGTTTCAAAAAAAACTGACAACTCAAAAGAAACAGCCCTGAACATAGCCAATTACATGTAGGTACATTGAAAGTGCAGGCGGCCATGGGTTTGTTGTAACATAAGCTGTAGGTATACCTCTAACTCTACTTGCAGCACATTTAAGGCGCAGTAGAAATAATTTTAGTTTCCCTCCTACCTGAATGCAGAGTGTGACAGTCTAGCGGAAGCTTTACTCGGTACCTAACCTGCGCTGGTCGTGGCTGATGAGGACACTGCAAGTGTTTGCTGAGGCATTTTTAAAAAAATTACAAATTAAAATTTGAGACAAAGTTAATGCTGGAACAGAATCAGACAACATCGTAAATGTAGAGTAGTAGGTCAATATGCATCTGAAAGTTTTAGGTATAATCCTCGATCAGATGCTGATTGATTGGTAATGTACTTTGAACATTTTCTGGAAATAAGATTTCTTTTTGCTAAAGGTAATGTTGCTGCTCGAGGTTTTGGGGACTCTTCACTGTTGTGTGAGCCTTGTTTATGAAAATAGTCCTGTCCTGTCTACAGAGCAGCATTAATACCCGCCCTGCTGTATGCCTCAGAGACATGGACCATGTACAGCAGGCACCCCAAAGCACTGGAGAGGCACCACCAACGCTGCCTCCGCAAGATCCTGCAAATCCATTGGCAGGATAGGCGCACCAACGTCAGTGTTCTTGCTCAGACCAACATCCCCAGCATCGAAGCTTTGACCACGCTTGATCAGCTCTGATGGATGGGCCACATCGTCCGCATGCCCGATACGAGACTCCCAAAACAAGCGCTCTACTCGGAGCTCCGGCACGGCAAGAGAGCCCCAGGTGGGCAGAGGAAACGCTTCAAGGACACCCTCAAAGCCTCCTTGAAAAAGTGTAACATCCCCACCGACACCTGGGAATCCCTGGCCCAAGGCCGCACAAAGTGGAGGAGAAGCATCCAGGAAGGTGCCGAACACCTCGAGTCTCTTGGTCAGGAGCAAGTGCAGGCAGCGCAAGGAGCGCACGTCAACCCAAGCACCCCACCCAACCGCCCCTTCAACCACCGTCTGCCCCACCTGTGACAGAGACTGTAGGTCCCGCATTGGACTCATCAGTCACCTGCGAACTCATTTTTAATGTGGAAGCAAGTCATCCTCGGTTCTGAGGGACTGCCTAAGAGAGAGAAGAGAGTCCTGTCCCCAAATAGGTAGTGTTTTTTTTTATTCATTGATGGGATGTGGGCGTCGCTGGCTAGGCCTGCATTTAGTGCCCATCCCTAATTGCCCTTGAGAAGATGGTGGTGAGCCGCCTTCTTGAACCGCTGCAGTCCATATGGTGTAGGTACACCCACAATGCTGTTAGGAAGGGAGTTCCAGGATTTTGGCCCAGCGACAGTGAAGGAACGGCGATACAGGTCCAAGTCAGGATGGTGTGTGGCTTGGAGGGGAACTTGTAGGTGGTGATGTTCCCATGCGTCTGCTGCCCTTGTCCTTCTAAGTGGTAGAAGTCATGGGTTTGGAAGGTGCTGTTGAAGGAGCTTTGTAGATAGCTGTAAATTGGCTTGTGAACGATGCATAATACCCTACTTGTTTGATGTAGGTGTTTGATTTAGTGCTGAACACACACTTCCTCTGCTTACAGTACACATTGAAAAGGCAGCAGCAATGTAATGGCAATGTAAGGCCATTTGATATTTGCCAAGGAGGCCCTGATAATGCGATAATTTATGAGCTGGCACCAGGAACAGTATAGCTCTGAAAGCTGCTGGATCGTTGTTCAAACCCAACTGGTTCATTCATTTCCTTCAGGGAAGGCCACCTGCCACCCCCACCCAGTCTGGCCTACACATAACAAGTTCCACACTACGTGTGCTCTCTGAAGTAACCGAGCAAGCCACTCAGTTATAAAAACATTGCAGTGATACCGAAGGTCCACCATCACCTTTTCACGGTAACTAGGATTGTGCTATCTTGTGCTGCACACGTCCTGGGAATGTTTTTTTGAAAGGGTTGTGGGGGCGCAGTGCTCAGTGTAGGCCTGGGAGTTCAGTGCTTCCTGGTTCCCACTGATATGAGTAAGAGAATCTAGCTCTGTGTTTTTACTTTTAGACAGAAACATGATGGTATCTTACGAGAAACACAAATAAAAATGGTCTCTGCTGCCATTGGAATAAAGATAGGGTAGTTTACAAGCACAGCTGGGTGGGAGAATCTCGCCTTTGCTGTGACCGAGCATCTTGTGTTGGATGGAGTGGAATGCTGGCACCTTTCCTACCCTGCAATTAAGAAGCAGATGTACGGAGAGTGCAGGTACTTTCAGGCTTCAATTCTGCACCACATACTGTACACGGCAAACAAATTCTAAATCCCATTTAGCACAGCAATAAAATTAACAGCTTCCTGTGGTAATTAATTGGTTTTACTCAAGGGTGTTGAATTTTAACAATCTGAATGCAAAAGATACAGAGGGAACCCTGTAAAAGTCAGTAAAGCAGTCAAGTAAGTGGCCCTACATTGAAAATATTAGTAAACGCCCAGAACATAAAATTCCCTATCTGGATTTTATTGGGGATTTTACAGCCTTTTTCCTCAGTGTAAATTGTCAAAGCTTCATAGCTGTAAATTGGTTTGTGAACGATGCATAATACCCTACTTGTTTGATGTCGGTGTTTGATTTAGCGCTGAACATACACTTCCTCTGCTTATGGTACACATCGAAAAGGCAGCAGCAAACAATGTTGATTTTGAAGTGGCTGCTTTACCACAATAATATTGGTCAGTTCTTTAAAAAAGACAGATTTAAACATGTTACCCTGTTTGTAGTACAATGCAGAACCAAACTGGATATGAGAAGAAAGCACTGAGGGTGACGGGCACATGGGGAATCGAGCGGGAGTTGACACCACCAGTAGAGGAAGTTAGGAAATTGGAGTGTGGTTTATGAAGGATGCCTATTATCCTATGTGAGAGACATTTTAGGGGGCAATAGTTCTGATATAGTCCAATCCACACCCGCTTTAGGGGCAAATTGATGTGTAAGTGGAGACAAACTTGGATGAGTCCAATTCTGATGAACCAAACCGAAGTAGATTCTGTCTGCAAAGAGGTATAACTCAAAGCAGTGAGTGCTTCCCTGTAAGTAGGCTTGTGTTTCACGCTTTGTCTTTGACAAACTAATCTGGGTTGTGTGTGTGGCCCTTGCTTGGGATGCAAGAGTTTTCTGTCCACTCCACCGATGCCATTTTCTCCATTCCTGCCCCGAAGGTGCTGACTCTTGCTAACATGTAGTTCTATGGTACTGCTGTCCATCAGTACATTGCCCAAATCGCTGTTCTTCACATGGAGCCTTAGATGTTGAGCATTGGCAGTCAGCTTAGTTGTGCACCCAATCTAATCTTTACCCAGCGTCTGTATGCACACAGGTGCACTTTCCAGGAGGAATTACTACATAATTATCAAAACCTGTGGCTAATTATTTTTTCCTCCATTCCCGAGTGCTGAGGCTAATTATAGTGCTCCTGCTGCCAGCTAACTCAACAGACGAGATGAAATCTGGGGCCTCCTGTTCTTTATTACTCACTTCGTACTGGGCAGCATGATCTACCAGCTGAGACATGGAAGGAATTTGGACTAATTACATTTGGCTGCCACTGTCTCACACTTGTCTTTCTCATTGACTTACAGTATGACCCTGAGCTATCGTCTCGGCAGTTTGGAGTGGAGGTCTCCCGATTAACCAACGACGAACGGACAGTTCCGCTGGTGGTGGAGAAACTGATCAACTACATTGAAATGCATGGCCTGTATACCGAGGGAATCTATCGAAAGTCAGGATCGACCAACAAAATCAAGGAGCTCAAACAGGGCCTGGACACGGGTAAGGAAGGTTTACAAATGGAGCTGGGTACATTGACAGGTCCCCGCAGCTCAGTAGCATGGAATCTGTTCGGCGGTCATTGGGTATCCGTAAACTTAAAACTGAATCCTACAAAACTTAATACTGTGCAATGGACATCTCTGTACTAGAGTTTTGTAAATATTATCAAGGGTTATAACTAAAGTTATAATGATGATGGGGTATATTTCTATATTTCATCGTCGCTGGGTCAAAATTCTGGAACTCCCTCCCTAACAGTACTGTGGGAGCACCTTCACCACACGGACTGCATGTTCAAAAAGAAAGCTCACCACCACCTTCTCAATGACAACTAGGGATGTGCAATAAATACTGGCCTGGCCAGCGACGTCCACATCCCGAGAATGATTTTTTTTTTTTTAATATGCGACTTGGATGGTTCACATTTCTAGTTGTAGAAGGTTGAGGGGGAGAGTAAAAGCCATCTGCTATTTCTTTGTTTCTGGACTGACTGGAATTTCTTCCTGCAGATATTAACAGCATGAATCTGGACGAATATAACATTCACGTTATCGCCAGTGTTTTCAAACAGTGGCTGAGGGATCTTCCTAATCCGCTGATGACCTTTGAACTCTACGATGAGGTTCTACGAGCAATGGGTAAGCAGGAGTTGTAACCCCAGTTCTCTGAATCATAGAAATGGATTCAGTCATTTCAGCAGAACACAAAATAAGCGAAGAAAACAAAGCATTCAGCTGGTCACTGGCCTTTTCTTGTAGTGTAATATTTAGCTGCAGTGATCAATTCTCTATGTATCCAGGAAAATAAGTTTGTTTCTGGCCTAATCTGAAGTGTCATTTTGGCTCAATTAGTTGCTCTTCCCTCAGTCAGAAGGTTGTGGTTTCCTAAGCCACACTCCAGTGTAGTACTGAGAGAGTGCTGCATTGTTGGATGAGATGTTAAGCTAAGGTTCCATCTGGTGGTTCAGGATGTTATAATCCCATGACCTTGTACTACGATATCAGCTCGCACTTTGTAGCGCCTTTCGTTCACAACATTTTGCACCGTGCTTTATTTGGGCTTGGGGGGGTAGGGGTGGTGGGAAGGAAGGAATCTGAGCAGGAGAAGAGAAGGAATTGAGAGGTGGCGGGGGGGCGGGGGGTGAGGTGTCCAAAAGCACAGTTAAAGAGGTAGTTTTTGAAGAAGCTTTTGGAGGTGGGGAGTTGAAGAATTTGTAAACAAGGATGGGGTTTTTGAAGTCACTGTGCTGTGGCATGACGAGGCATTATTAAGGATGGGAAGTGATGGTTCAGGTTAGGGTAAAAGTGGCAGGGTGCTGAACAAGTTTGACTTTTTCTACGATTGGGCTTGGGAAACCGGTGAGGTGAGCTTCGGAGAAATCAACCTGGAAGTAGGCAGCACCCAACAAAAACAGGGATGTTTCCCAATATCCTGGCCAACGTTTCTCCTTCAGTCAACTTTACCAAGAGACAGATTAACTGAACGCATAATAATAATAATAATTCAACTTTATTGTCATTGTACAATGCACAAGTACATGAACAACAAAATGTGATCTTGCAAGCTCCCATGAGTCCAGTACAAATAACATTAACATTATTGTTAATGTTAAGGTGGCCCTGGAGATAGCAGATGCTCTAAGGATCATCTTCCGGAACTCCATTGACTCGGGAACAGTACCCGTGGATTGGAGGGTAGCTAATGTTACCCCAATATTTAAAAAGGGGGGTAGAGAGAAAGCAGGGAATTATAGACCAGTAAGCCTTACATCGGTTGTGGGCAAAATGCTAGAGTCCATTATTAAGGATAAAATAGCGGAGCACTTGACAAATGGGGAAAGGATCGGACAGAGTCAACATGGATTTACAAAGGGTAAATCGTGTTTGACTAATCTGCTGGAATTTTTTGAGGAAGTAACTGGTAAAATAGATGGGGGAGAGCCAGTGGATGTGGTGTACCTTGACTTCCAGAAAGCCTTCGATAAGGTTCCACACAAAAGATTATCATGCAAAATTAAGGCTCATGGGATTGGGGGCAAAGTATTAACGTGGATAGAGAACTGGCTGGCGGATAGAAAACAGAGAGTTGGAATAAACGGCTCGTTTTCGGAGTGGCAGGCAGTGACCAGCGGGGTGTCGCAAGGATCTGTCCTGGGACCCCAGCTGTTCACAATATATATAAATGATCTGGATTAGGGAATTGGATGCAATATTTCCAAATTCGCTGACGACACTAAACTAGGAGGAGGGGTGGGCTCTGATGAGGATGTCAGGAGGCTACAGTGCGATTTGGACAGGTTGGGGGAATGGGCGGATACGTGGCAGATGCACTATAATGTGGATAAATGCGAGGTTATCCATTTTGGGGGTAAAAACAGGAGGGTAGATTATTCTCTAAATGGCAATAGATTGGGAGATGGGGAAGTGCAGAGGGACCTGGGTGTTCTTGTGCACCAGTCACTGAAGGAGAGCATGCAGGTGCAACAGGCGATTAAGAAGGCAAATGGTATGTTGGCCTTCATATCAAGGGGGTTCGAGTATAGGAATAGGGATACCTTACTACAGCTGTACAAGGTGCTGGTGAGACCGCATCTGGAGTATTGTGTACAGTTTTGGTCGCCCCATCTGCGGAAGGATGTTCTTGCCATGGAAAGAGTGCAACGGCGATTCACCAGGCTGATACCTGGAATGGCGGGAATGACCTACGAAGAGAGATTAAATAGTTTGGGCTTGTACTCACTGGAGTTTAGAAGATTGAGAGGGGATCTCATCGAAACATATAAAATTATGGCAGGCCTGGACAGGCTGAATTCAGAGAGAATGTTTCCAATGGCCGGGGAGCACAGAACCAGGGGCCACAGTCTAAAAATAGCGGGCAAATCATTTAAAACAGAGATGAGGAAGAATTTCTTCACTCAAAGAGTGGTGAGCCTGTGGAATTCCCTGCCACAGAGGGCTGTGAAGGCTAATTCAATAAATATTTTCAAGAGAGAATTGGATATATTTCTGAAGGCTAAGGGGATTAAGGGTTACGGAGAAAAGGCGGGGACGGGGTACTGAACTGGTAAGATCAGCCATGATCTCATTGAATGGCGGAGCAGGCTCGAAGGGCCGAATGGCCTACTCCTGTTCCTATCTCTATGTTTCTATGTTTCTAAACGTAAATAGCACTGTCCTGGGAGAAGCAAAGCCGCTGCGTCTGTGCGCGCCGCCATTCCATTTCCACCATTCCTCCTGTCCGACAATCTTCAGCCCAACGCCTGGGCCTGCTCACCAGCTGTTATTACTGTTAATAATAAGATCTTGCTGGGAGCAAAATGGCTCCCACGTTTGTCGAGCTAAGAACAGTCACTGGATTTCAAAGTAATTCATCGTACGTGAAGCACTTTTGAGACACCTGAAGGCTCCAGATATATGTCACTTTTCAGTCACATGATCATGCAAGCAGCAGTCACCTGTCCATTGCCCATCAAGACATCTCGCCAAAAAAATGCATATTGCAGCCTCTGTTGCATTGTAACAGTTGTTAAGGTCGGGTTGAGGTAACTGTAGTAACCTGCTCAAAATTTGAGTTGCTGTCTTGCAACATGTTCCAGCCTATGTGCTACCCTGTAGATCTGATATAATCCATCTGATGTTTCTTCCCTCCCCCTGCATCTCCATCCTTTCTGAAAGGGCTTATTGTTGCTGGGGTATAGTTTTACTAGTGCCAGCAGTCCTCTCGTGCCTTACCTCAAGTGGCCTATCCTCATATGAGTGTCAGCAGGTTAGTCAACGAGAGGTCGGGGAACCACTCCTGCTCCGAGTTTCTGCTGAACTCGATCCTCTCCTCGCTCAAGGTCCACGTGCACTTTCTAGCTGAAGTTGCATGATAATGATCAGGAACGGGACTTTTGGCTCATTTTCCTCTTTCCTCCCCCCGCCCCCCCCCAACCCAGAGGTGCTGAAGCTAATTGTAACATCCAACTGCCGCATTGGCGAATTAGCTAACTCGCCACAGAACAGGACTGGGACCTGGAACTTTCTTGTTCTGTATGATGAAGCATTTCACAATATAAGTAAATGATGTTTACCAGAATTACAGCCTGGCATTCAGCCTTGGTGTGATTTTCCATCACACGATTGAAATGCAGTTTCTGATGTGATAAAAATTATTTTGTATAATCACAGGTCTACAGGACAGAAAGGAAATAATTCGAGGTGTGTACTCTATAATTGATCAGTTGTCACGGACTCACATCAACACATTAGAACGACTCATCTTTCATCTTGTAAGGTAAATATTTGACTGATATGCATTAGGATGCAGATAAACTTAATTATGCAGTACAGGACTGGTGTAACATTTCATAATTACAAATAAAGTGTGAGTGAAAGACACTCCTTTGACACTGCTCAATTGCAAAAAGGAAATTTTGCACAGTAAATTTCCCTACTACTGGAACTGTAGCAATCTTGTGCCAGAAACACACTATCTGCAGGGATGACTCTCTTCCCCCACTCACCCTGCTAATTTGTCCCACTTTCTAGAATCGCACTACAAGAAGATACCAACCGGATGTCCTCGAACGCTCTGGCCATCGTCTTTGCTCCGTGTATTCTTCGATGTCCGGATACCACAGACCCATTACAAAGTGTTCAAGATATTTCAAAAACCACTGCGTAAGAATGCTTTCATTTCTTAATGTAAACTGTGATTGATATCAAAAAAAGTTATAATCGTGCAACGCTCGACCAAGAAAACAAGCTAGTGATTGGAGAAAATGTTGTGGCAATAATTGCTCTGGTTGTCCCCTTGTGCTGGTAACTGGTGCCGTGGGATCTTTGTTAAATCGCAGGACAGGCAGATTGATCCTGGATTCAATGACTTGTCTGAAAATGGCTGCCACATTTCCCTACATCATAACAGTCACTATACTTCAAAAAATATTTCCAATGTATATGAAGCAGTTTGTGATGCTTGAGAAATGGGATAATGTGCTATGTAAATGCAAATCAGTGTGTCCTTCATTTCTCCAGGACTACTGTACTTCACTTGAGATGTCTGTTTTAAGTGATGTTTGAACTTGTAGCTTTCCTGGTGTACGGGTGAGATCACTACCAGTGGAAGCAACTGTTACAGGTCAATAGTAGTCACAAATAGTGGCATAGAGTACAAAAGCAAGGATGATATGATGAACCTTTATAAAACACTGATTTGGCCTCAACTGGAGTATTGTGTCCAATTCTGGTCACCGCACTTTAGGAAGGATGTGAAGGCCTTAGAGAAGGTGCAGAAAAGATTTACGAGGTTCCAGGGATGAGGAACTTCAGTTACGTGGATAGACTGGAGAAGCTGTTCTCCTTGGAGCAGAGAAGGTTGAGAGGAGATTTGAGAGAGGTCATGAGGGGTCTGGACAGAGTAGATAGAGAGAAACTGTTCCCATTGGCGGAAGGGTCGAGAACCAGAGGACACAGATTTAAGGTGATTGACAGAAGAACCAAAGGCGACATGAGGAAAAACTTTTTTACGCAGCGAGTGGTTCAGATCTGGAATGCACTGCCTGAAAGGGTGGTGGAGGCAGACTCAATCGTGGCTTTCAAAAGGGAATTTGATAAGTACCTGAAGGAAAAAAATTGCAGGGCTACGGGGAAAGGGCGGGGGAGTGGGACTGGCTGAAGTGCTCTTGCAAAGAGCCGGCACGGGCTCGACGGGCCGAATGAACTCCTCCTGTACTGTAACCATTCTATGATATCCTACTGGTTGTGCACTTCTGAAACCTGGATAGGGACAAGTACATGTCCCAGCAGTTTCTGATACTTCAATTCACCAGTAGGTTTTATGTTCACCTTAGACATTGGGTGCAACGACTCTGGAGGCCAAAGTCCTAAAATCATCCAGGTGATGACATCATCTGAAGGAAGCAAACCAAAGGCTGTTTTGAATCCATTAATTTTTGGTTGCTGAAATAGAAAAAGAGAAGATTTAGTGAATTGGCCAAATGCAGCAAAGCACCCCCATGGATGTAATTTGCTTCGTCAGCTCATTTTCCTTCCCAACATCAAGGTCATTTTTTGCCAGTTCAATTTCTTCTGTGCCTTTTCGGGAGGGGGCGGGGGGGTGGGAGGGTGCGGGCGGTGGGAGGGTGCGGGCAAGGAGACAGCTTGAAGTGAATTGACAAAATGAATCCAGGGAAATTTACTGTGGTGAAAGATTCAAATACTAAGGGACACAACTTTGAAAATGAAGTAAGGAGTAAGAAAGAAAGTCGGGCAGAGCATTTTCGCCCAAAAGCAGAGTTGTGGAATAAGTTACCCGGGAAGGCCAGTGAAGAAGGCAGTATAAATGGGTTCTTCAGTAAGTTAATTGTGTTTCTGGAGCACGAGAAGGGCTTGAGAGATCTGGTGACAAGGTATGGAGTTGATCTGATTAAATGAAATGGGGTTGTTGATCTTAATGACCTTTTCCTGTTCCTAAAAGGTCTTGTGTTCTTTTACCACAGGTATATTAAAAATAGAATACTTAGCAAGTCTGTTTATCATCCCTGCAGGTGTGTGGAATTGATTATTGTGGAGCAAATGAACAAGTACCGAGCACGGCTGAAGGACATCAACAGCCTGGAGTTTGCAGAGAACAAAGCCAAGAACAGACTGTCGCTCATCCGACGCTCAATAGTAAGATCTTTTTACTTGAATTTTATCCGGATCTGTGACACTGCAATCTTGTTTCTTCTTCATGTATTGAATGGAGACAGGTATTGCATTATAATATAGCAACATATTTGCATTTGCACAGAATCCCAGTATCATTAGAGTCTTGTCCATTCAGGTTGTCTGTCTGGGTGGTGTGGTGTTCTCATTCTGTCTGTCTGAATGCTAGGAGTCTTTGCTGCATCCCACCATGGTGCTGATTCAGCATGTACATCTATGCTCGCTGTTCTGAGAGGTTGTAGCACCATGTTTGCTGTTCATGTGAATTGGTCGTTGTGCTTAAGGCCATCAAAGATTGAGTGACTGTCTGGTTTAGTCTAATGCAGCTTCGTGGTGATTTTTATCTGTGTTTTCATATCTGTGTGTGGGAAGGGGCACTGTTGGCAGAGGGCAGCAGTGAATGCTGCTGTGTGACCCTGAGTAAACAGGTAGTATGCCTCGGGCTGCAGTTATAGTTACTGTTTCACAGCGATGTTGTACAGTAATATGGGATTAGATCCCAATCTGACTTCTGGTACAGAGCAATGCGAGACCACCTTGGGTAGGCAAACTCACACCGGGAGTATAAATCCAGTGTGTGGTGTGCGCTGTTTAAAACGTTATCAAGGGATCTGTAGAGCCTCTCGGACACTTTCTAAACATTACAGGAATTTGGGCACTCCCACCTACACTCTCTAAAATGTTCAGAATTTACTGACTCGGTGTGGTGTGCTGGGCACATGCACTGAGCTCTTTTTCAGCTGTTAGTCTGGAAGTGGAAATAAAGAATGTTGGAGGGTATTCTTGCCACATTGAACAGCGTTTTCGAGAGCCTCGCTTCCAGGAATAGTCTGTTCCGACAGATCCCCATAGACAGCAGTCTGCATCACGACACCAGCTGTTGCAGAGGAAACTTGTGCAAAGCTTTTTCTTTCATTTAAATTTATTTTCGCAGTAAAGCTCTCACATCTGTAGTGGCAATCATGACTGTAGGCACACTGTGGCACAGTGTTCAGGGTAAAAGCTCCTATTTCCATGGCTCTCATTTACTTGGAGCCGGGAAACTGCACGCAGTGTTTGTTCTGTTATATCCTCGAGATAAATTTTTAAACTGTTCATCTCTTGTTTTTTGCCAGGCTTTACCCGTACCCTTGAATCTGTGATTTTGGCAGGCAGTCAGCTGTCTTCTGTTACCAGATAATGCTAATTAACGAAGTAGCAGAAATTAAACCTGGTTCAACAGCCTTTACGGGCACAGTGCAAGGTTAGATGAAAAGGAAATTTATGGGGTGCCTGTTGCTTAAAAAGACCTCATCTTGTTGCTGTGTGACTTCCCATTCCCAAAATGTAGAAGAAACTATCCCTGAAAGATTGAGAAATACATCATCAAAGAAAGGATCCAACATTCTTTTTCCCACCTCTCGTGATTCTCGTCGGGTAGTCTGCCATTTCCTTGTACTATCCAATCCACTCAGTTTCTTTTATGTTCCAGTGTGAGTTGGGGTGACCAGCCACTTTGTTTTCAACTGGTCTGTCCAATAATTCTGCAAAATGAAAACCAGACTGAAAAGTGCAATTCCCACGTCGAGTGTTTAAAAAGGCCGCAAGCTAGTGGGGAGAAAAAGAGTTTGATCTCTCGTGTGTGTGTGAGCCTGGGGCTGATCGTGGAAGTAGAAAGCAGTTTGTTGATGCATGCATAAAGCAGTATGATCGTATGTGTAAATGTGGGGTGGGTAATTTTACATTCGTATAGCCGTATTCAGTCCCATTTGACATGTGTGCACATGGTCTTTTTTAAACGTCATGCTTGATCCAGTTCGTCCAAGCGTGCAGTGAGGCCAACAGCCTTTTTTGAGCCAGATGTTCAATCTCTTGACCAGTTCTGTAATATGTAATATTCTGCAACTGCTTGATCTGAAGATGGAATCATTCTATCCATGCGCCTTGTTGCTGGGGATGGTAATTCTTGTATTGCCAATCTGTTTTAATTGTGTGAAATCACCCATTACATCGCTGTCCTTACACATTAACTTGCACATTACCTGTTAATTTGTGTCTATCTGTCTGTTGCGAGCTTGTCATTCTTAACATGAGGTGCACTTAACTTTTGGAGGGCTGAATAATGATTATTTGCAAAACATTACAGAAATTCTTAAAAATTGGGTTACTAATCCAAATAAATGTTAAGTTTAATACTGTAATAGTGAAGGGTTTATCTCCCCCAATGGCCTATTGTGTAACGGCCCTACCTTGCAGTCCCGGGTCTGTGTATGAGATAGCTGATCTCAGCTGGGGTGGTCTTGGGGAGCTACAATTGGCTACAGCACCTCTGGGTTAGGTATGCTAAAAATCAGCAAGAGTTCCCACTCCTGATTGCTGCCCAGTGACTTCTGTTGATCAGTGCGTGTGTGTGAATATCAGGTGAAGCCAGCATCAGGCTCGGCTGAGAGGCCCTCCACAGTTAAGTAGCCTATTGACAGTCCTGGTCTGTGCTCACACATGAAGATTGGCCACTTGGGTGAGCTACCAGAGGGCAGCCAGTGGCTATGGAATTGCACTCCAACAAATGTTATTATCTTGAGAGAGAGGAGGAGAGAATGTGGGGATGGGGAAGGATGAGAAGTAAAACCGTTGTGTGCAAATTATAGAATGAAAGCAACTGATACTTAAATTTAGTTGAGAAATGATTATACTAACAAGAAATTATTCTTTTCTTTCTTTACTAACTATTAACTAACACAGAACAAAAAAACATTCCTTTTCCTGCAATCTGCATGTTCCTGTTGAATGCACGGTCACACTAACCTGATCCTCTACTTTTCGTGTTCTTTTCCACTATAGAAACCGGTTATAATAGCGGTTAGATTCATGAGCATGAATCGCAGTTCGATTCCGGTAGGTATTTCTCCCACCATGTCACCGCTTCGTGTCCATGATCCCATTCATTACATGATGGTCTACCCCAAGCCTAGGGAGTGACCCAGTTGTGTGTTGACTTGGAACAGAATGGGGGTTATGCTGATTGGAGTTATTGATCTTCAGTTTTAGTTGACTGCATTACCTGATTCTGTTGGCTGTTGTTAAGTGTTGCTTTTTGTGATTATTTGACCATTGGAGTGTGGTTCTGCTATAGTGTGAAGGGGCTATAAAATAGTGTCTGAACTCTGGTATCGTTCAGTACATCCCTTGGGCGATGGTACTACACAAACTACTGTAGCATTCCCACTCTACCGTTCATCACAAATGATAACTTTCCACGTGTAAAATCCACTCAAGAAAGAGCAAGAAGCCACTGCAGCACCGAAGAGGCCAGAGAAGGTCACCAGCATGAGTATATTCAAGACCGAGATGGATAGATTTTTGGATACTAGGGGAACCAAGGGATATGGGGATAGTGCGGGAAGGGGAACTTGAGGTTGAAGATCAGCCATGATCTTATTGAATGGCGGAGCAGGCTCGAGGGGCCGAATGGCCGACTCCTGCTCCTATTACTTATGTTCTTATTTCCTGTAAACTATGAATATCAAATATTATAAATCAGAAATGTGTGAACACCGAAAATGTTTAACTTGAGTGGGTTAGGGGGAAACCTGTACTTTTCATAGTGGTTTCACCATAGAAACTAGCTGTCCTTCATACTGTGAACACCATCCTTTGTACAGTGATCAGTAATCCATCCTTCACACTTGGTTCCTTTGGATCGTTGCACAAAGTTCTTAAAGTAAAGGAAATTTATTATATGTTAATTAGTTGTGCTCTTCAGCAAAAGTTTTTTTTCTTTAATAATTTTTTTCCAGAACATGTGTATTTAGTGTTAGAAAGCTTACACCAATTCATGCCACCTTTTCATCTATCAGTGATCTTCCAGGTTTATGCTGCTGGTACTTGTACAGTTGATATTGTTTGTTAGGTGCCACTTAATTCACTGTATAGGTACTTTGTACAGCCTCTGTTTGCTTACTTGTCACATCTACGCTGCTGTGACACAGAGGTGACAAGTAAGTGTGTATAGATGGTAAAAAGCAAAATACTGCAGATGCTGGAAATCTGAAATAAAAACAGAAAATGCTGGAAATACTCAGCAGGTCAGGCAGCATCTGTGGAGAGAGAAACAGAGTTAACGTTTCAGGTCGATGACCTTTCGTCAGAACTGGAAAAAGTTGGAGATGGAACAGGTTTTTAAGCAAGTGTGGGGGCAGGGAAAGGGGGGAGGGGAGGAAAGAACAAAAGGGAAGGTCTGTGATAGGGTGGAAGGCAGGAGAGATTAAGAGACATTAAGAGATGGTGCGAGGCAAAAGGAGATGGTAATGGGACAAGTTAAGAAATAAAAGATGGCTCTAGATGGAAGGCAGGAGAGATTAAGAGACATTGTGTGTAGATGGTACTAAGTAGTTATCTACACACTGGATTAAGTGGCACCTAAAAGTCGTCAGTACATTCCAGAATAGATAGTTCCTATAACTACACACTTTGTCCATACATTTTATTGCTTAAATGAGAGCGATGTTATGGGGCCAGCACTGATGCACAGAATGAGCTTATAATATTTTTAAATTTATTTCCAACTTTATGGCTTGGTAAGAACAAAATGTCCTTTAAATGCAAAGGCAGTGTGTAGCTGAGCCGTACAGACCAGGAGGACACCAGTTTCAAGTTCCAGTCTGCGTTGAGTTCGCTGATCTCAGCTGGGGTGTTACAATTGGCCTGGACACCCCTGCGATAGAGAGATGAAAACGTGGCCAGGGTTCCCACTCCTCATCATGATCCTGACACTTGTGCTGGAAAGTGCGTGTATGTGATCTGCTTTTATATCAGCTCTGTCCCTCGCGATAACAGAGTGCTGATGCCACTGGCTCCTGACTTGCGGGTCCTGCACGGACTGACAACAACCCCAAGATCCGTTTGGGTCTTCCCAGCTTCCTTCCTAGATGAGTCTGACATGTTTACCTTCGAGCTGTTGCTGGCTGTACAAAACATGCAGGTCACAGCCAGCAGTGGTAATATGCCACAAAACCAATATAGAAGCTGCTAGTGTTGGAACAGTCCTGTCAAATTTGCTCAGAGTACAAGGCCAGTCAGTGTGTTCCAGTTGACTTTTTTAATATTTTAGCAGGGATTGTCTTTATTTAAAGCTTTGTTTTGTGGCAAATTTCTTTGCACGGAGAGCTATTACATAGCATTGTTGTGGATCTTTGAATGACATGTTTCTGTTTCACTTTATCGGGGCTTAAAGCATTAGCACTCTCAGTACCTGGTGTAATCAAGTGGATAAAATGCATCATTGAATTTAAGTGGCCTTCCCTTTTAAATAAAAGGCAAGCTTCTGTGGTTCAATTGCCAACCAATGACTCTCTGAAAATCCAACTGGCATTAAATTTAAACATTGTTGATTGGAGGCAACCTTGGGTCTTAGCAGGTTCTGAATGTGTCTAGTGTTGCTTTGTAGTAAATGAACTCTTCCCCCCCAGCAGAGGAGCCACATTAACACTTGTAATTCTCGGAATACTGTTCTGTAGTAGGTTGCTCAAGGATGACCACCGCTCTATCCACTTTACAACTAAACACTCGGCTTTTGGGATGGGATCTCCGTTAATCAGCCCATTAAAATTGGACCATAAATTTCCAGTTTTTGAGAGATACGAGAAGTTTTTTGAAAAAAATGTGGTCTCGCATGCACTGTGTAAAAATGTTTGTCAAGTTGCAGCATTCATTTCTGCTCCTGGAAGTTAATTCTATAAATTGTCTTAAACACGTTCACACTGTGGGTGTGAGCAAGGCTCAGGTGATTGTGTTTTTCTTAAAACGCCGCAAGCCTAGCCTTGTCCACTTTTGGATTGGGCAAAAAGGAGCACAGTACACTTATGTAATAGGTTAAATATTAGGCAGCCCTATATCATGCCAGCGTGCTGTGGTATGCTGTAATAAGATGCATAGTATTGAAGCACTGTATCTGTGACGGGCAATAAGAGCTGATTACTTGGCCTGAAGACATACAGGTTTAAGGATCAGCAGTAGTAACGTAAATGACCACCATTGCATATCTCTAAAGTATGAGTGGGTGGAATTGAATTGATTAAAGCTAGCAGTGAATCATCTTGGCGCACACCATTTCACCATCACTCTCCGTCTTTCTGGAAATGAGTTCAGTAAGAGAGTTGCTGAAACTTTTTCATGTTTTCTCTTTGCCGTCCATGCAGCCGAATGGTAATAAAAAGGTAATCTCTCAGCGAATGGTTTGTCTGTGTTTTGTGCTTGTAGTGATCTCCTTTTCTTGGTGATGGCTCTTCAAAAAGATTGTGTCAGCACTGCAACCACTCCAGCGCATGAGGGATGCCCACCGCATGTGATTTTAAAATGCAACAAAACCTGCTTACCACATAGTCCTGAATCATGTAGAAAACAATTCTGAAACCATTTTCTAATCACTTCTTTATGGTTTAGCCTGAAAATTGGGTGTCAGGTTTTATATCATGCAGTTAAATTTCATCTGGTAATTCATCCTATCCCAATTTGACGGAGACTGAGCTGTACATTTCCCTACCTTGGTCTGATGTGATTTGCACTGGAATACTCCACAGGTAATCGGGTATGTGAGCAGCACTGAACAGAGATCTCACCATTTTGTCTTCCAATTTAACACCAAATTAGATGCATTCTTTGACTGTGGCCTGTTCCCAGTAGAAACTGGAGTGCGATGAACTCTTTTCATGTAGACCCTTAAAGCCAGAGGCGGATTTCATCTCATCAGTCTGGGCTGGAGTTGAGCCAGTCTCCCAGAGGTGAAAGGCTGTTGCACTAATCTGCCGCGCCACCCAGTTAAATGAAGAGAGGTCACTAATTAAAAGAACAGGTAAATGGGATTCGAGCTGATGGCTCCAATTTGGAGCTAGCACCATTGCAAGCCCCATGGGCTGAATGGTCTCCTTCTGTGCAAAAAATTTCAATGATTTAAAAAATATCACATGACTTTTTTTGGGTTGTTATTAAGTGTGTTAATCTCGCCTTGTGTTCATTACCTTTGAGGCTGCTGGTTCGGAGTAAGGTATTGATGGGAGGCAGGCCATTTGCTGGACTGGAAGCAGGCTGGGGTTTGATTTTGTTGCTGAATGTCCTGTGGTTTCCGTGTGTAAGTCTGTCATGCTGGTGTTTTCCTTTGCATAACTGTGACTGGTATGACAGCTGTTGTTTATCTAGATATGAATTAAAAAGCAACTTTGCTTTCAAAATCTTCAAATGATGTTGGAAAATCACATTCTCTCAACTCCTGATTCAAGACGCGCTTCCGGAGACAAAGAAACCTCCCACCTCTGGTGCCTGCTTGTCACAGCAGTGACCCAGTGCCACTCCCCAGCTGAAGAACTTGGCCCTGTCTCTTGTACTGTATTTAGGTTTTCTGATTTGCAGCATTCAGCTGAAATCAACTGTGAGCCAATCTCTCAGCTTTCCGAGATCAAAAACAAAACTGCTGGTCATCAAAAAACTAATGGGTAACAATTTTGGAAGAAACAAATAAAATGTTTAAAATAATAATCGGAACAATTGTCTTCACAAATTGCAACACTATGAAAAGGTGCCATGCATCATTTGCTGAATCCTCAGAGCCTCCGCCCCCCCATCCTGCCCCGCACGCCATTCAGCTGTCTGCATGTGACCCAGGTCAAGGTGCTCTCTGTGCTCTGCTGCCCTTCAGTACAGAGAGAAGATGAAGTGCTTTCTGTGCCAAACAGAAAGTGGACGAGTGCTTCACAACAGGACGGCATTGTACAGACATTGACCGTACTGGGATTTAACCCTAATTTTGGAATTAATGTTTGGCAAGGGGAGGGAAACTATCAGACTTAATTAAGTTTAAATCTAAAATCAAAGAGCTTAATCAAGATACAGTATAAATTAAGAAGCAAACTTCTTGCCAAGAAACGTAAGAGTAAATAGAAAGCTTGTGTAACTGTGAGCTGCAAGTCACCGTGTCTAAAATGATGGCTCTCTGTGTTCTGAGCTTGTGAATTTGAAACTTTTTGATTAGTTTCTTTGTACTGGTGTTTGTGCTGTAGAATGTCAGTGGAAAGTGGAGGGAGCTGTGAGTCTGTAGATTTGGAGGTGATTGTGGAAGGAGCAACATTGGATTTTACTCTACCACGTACAGTCTACAGGCTTTTAAAAACAAAGCTGGCCATCGCCCACTTCATGATTTACCTTCTCTCCTCCAATGTTTTTTTTGCCAATTTTTCCCTCTAATTTTTATCCCCTTCTCTTCTGAAAGAGATAACTCCCCCCTGAGGTCCAGTCCTGGCACTGCGTACTTTTGGGTACGTGATGTGGCTGCTGTTCTGCGTGAGCCATAACTGCAGGCTATTTAACTATGGGGGCATCACCGCAGAGTCCAGTCCTATTCTCACCCAATGCTCACGTGTGCTTCAATCAGCGCCCAGTGGATTATAATCGGGAGCAGGAACCCTGCCAAGATCAGCTCATTCAGCACAGACTGGGGATCAAGCTTTGGATCTTTCTGATCTGTGGTTCAGATACTCACGGGATAGACACTGAGCCATTGGGAAACCTTTCCTAGTCTTATCAACCTTCATGGCATCCTGTATCATGACCTTGATCCTTTGCCTAGTTTTCTCAATTTAAAATAATCCAACACCGCAAGTGCGAAAAAAAAAAAAAAGGTGAATTTGGGACTTTGATTCATAAATAAAGGTTTTGTATTATTGTAAAGTAAATTGCCATTAATGCTCATAGAGCACTTGATTGAAGTCACCTGTCCTGAACACAGTTTCTACCTTGTGGACAAACTCTTCAGTTGGTTTTATTTCCTTTCATATTGTGACTGAGTAGCTTGTTCTTTGTGACTTTTATAGGGAAAAGGTCGTCTTCGCCGCTCCAATTACAGCAGCCCCGCCTCTCCAGTGGGAATGCGACTGCCGTCGGTCACAGACGTTCCTGAAGAAACGGCGAGTGCTGACGAGTCGACTGACATGGATTTGACTGAGCAGCAGCAGGTGGCCATGCAGCAGGAGGAGAGGGCGCTAACTGAGCAAATAGAGACCCTGCAAAAAGAAAAGTAAGAGGCACGAAACATTTGGGGCATGGGACTGGTGCTAGGCCAGGCTGAGAGGCATGTGAGCTGTGGTTCCTGGCAGCTCACGCTATGGGCAGAGTTCAAGCAGCCAGACATGGTACAACAATTACAATAGCAATTACAAAACAATTACAAAATGAAGAAGGGTTCGACCCGAAACGTCAACTCAAATTTCTCTCCACGGATGTTGCCTGACCTGCTGAGTTTTTCCAGCATTTTCTGTTGTTATTTTGGTACAACAATTATGTATGCTCAAGATAAAACCAGGAAATAGTGCCTGGTTCAGTGATTTCAGCTTCAGTGCTTTTTTTGAATTTGTATTATTGAATCTTAAATACAGTGAGTCAGGTGCGTTAATAAATACATGGCATTATGTGCAAGGGTTTCACTATTACGCATAATCAAGTTATATTCCTGAGTGCAGGTACTAGAGCTTTTCCGCCACCAGGAATGTTGGATTATTGTACGGAACCTCCAAAAATCCCCTTCCTCCCCACTTCCATTCCTTTCAGCTAGGGTCCTTTCCTTGCCTGCAGTTATATCCTGTACTAAGGAGACACACTCTTCTACATCAAGGCCACGGTCCTCAGTAGCATATAGCCAACCTCCCTCCTTTGGGCTACTGAAGCTCCTTTATATTAATCGTACGATGCTAGCTCCCGAAGTGCATGTCACGTGCAATAAACCAACCACATTTGTTAAGTTCCGACTGTTGCCTTTCTGCTTGGCTCTGGTAAAAATGCTGTTTCGAATGCGTGAGTCCCTTGTTATGACATCAGACAGACGCATGTAGCTCGCTGCAAGCGCCCTGATGTTATGGTGTTAGCACCTAGTGCATGTGTACAAGCTAAAAGATCACAGCCAGTCTGCGTATGCACTGAGTGTTCTGATTACTGTTCTATGTGGAGACTGGCTGTACTGTTCAAGCATAAACACAGGAGAGTGACGCAATTGGGTTGCTAGGCCACGACTCTTCAAGCACTGAAGGGATCTTATTGAAACATATAAGATTCTGAAGGGGCTTGATAAGATAGATGCAGAGAGGATGTTTCCTCTCGTGGGGGAATCTAGAACTAGGGGGCATAATTTCAGAACAAGGGGGCACCCTTTTAAATCGGAAATGAGGAGGAATTTCTTCTCTGAGGGTCGTGAATCTTTGGAATTCTCTACCCCAGAGAGCTGTGGAGGTGGAATCATTGAATATATTTAAGGTGGAGATAGACAGATTTTTGAACGATTAGGGAGTCGAGGGTTATGGGGAGCGGGCAGGGAAATGGAGTTGAGGCCAAGATCAGATCAGCCATGATCTTATTGAATGGTGGAGCAGGCTCGAGGGGCCGAATGACCGACTCTTGCTCCTACGTCTTATGTTCTTATGAAAAGTAGCTTTAATCTCCTGGCAGAATGAATTGACTGATATTTGTTTATTATCATTTTCAAACATTTCTATTTCAGTGCATGGCTTCAATATTTGGGTAGGCGTCTCATTTAAAAAAAAATAAAAAATAAAAATTGTACCTTGCTTTAGGGAGGAGCTGACATTCGAAATGCTTGCTCTGGAGCCACGAGCCTCGGATGATGAAAATCTGGAGTCAGAAGCATCTATTGGAACAGCAGACAGCTTTGAAAACCTAAACATGGACTCTGAGGGAGCAGCATCAGAACGTTCCGGTAACTGATCCAGTGACATTTCCTCAAAATCGTGCAACTTGTTAGCAGTATATGCATAAAGATGTTTTCAGTATCTTATTGCACTGGGAAGGTGGAGAGAGTATTGCCGAATTTAACAAGCATTTTGGATGCTTGGGGTGGGGGGGTGGTGGGGCGGGTTTGGTGTGGATAGATTGCGGGCCGGAGAGATGGCCGGATAGATCGGGGCAGTGGGGTGGTGGCGGAGAGTTCAGTCAGGGGCCGGAGAGATGGGGGAGGGCAAGGGCCTTGGATAGATCACGGGGGAGTGGGAAACAGGTTAGCTTGAGGGGCAGTGCAGGAAAGGCACTTTTACTCTGTTAAAACCATTGGGGTTGGGATTTCTGTTTTTGAACTGTTAGCCGCCCCTCTCCGTCCATCCTGGGGATTGGATTCCCCACATTGTCTAGGATCGTCCAGCAGGAATAATGGCAATTTGGATGAGGTACTAAAATGTACGTTGTACCCATCGATCGGTGCCCCAGCTAGAGTCAGTGCCTTCAGGGAGAAGATGTGTAAGGGGTGGTGTTTGGGGTCATCTTCGCCTCTGACTTATGAGTGGTTCGAATCGCTCCCATTCCCTTGGTTCTGGACCTTGGACTTATTTGGGGGCTGTAATGAAATTGCAGCAGACAACTGAATTTTGGTGAAAGAACTTTGATCTTTATTTGAGAAAGAAAATACACAACACAATCTTAACACTCTAAATTGGGGGAACACTTTGGAATATACGAGGGAAAATTACAGCAGACAAATACTTCACCCCTCCCAATCCCACTTCACTAGCTAAGCTGGGCTCCAGAGGACCAGGGATAATGCTCACCAAACGAATCCTTGACAGTTGAGCTGGTTCGCGGTTTCGGGGTTCGCTGGATGTGTTGGTTGGTGCCTGCCGTAACCCGGACGCGGTAGAGGACTTTGCGTGTCTGGTGATATTCTGGATCGCTGACACTGTTGAGAACTTCTGTAGAGAACTGGCGCTTCCAGAAAGAGAGCACTCCTGTTGCTTCCAGAGAGAGAGAACTGCTTTTCTGAATTGACTGCTGAACTCTGTAGCGGGAGAGAGAGCTGCTTGAACTGCTTCTTGATGATTTCCTTGATGAACTCCCCTCGATGAACTAACTGCTTTCTTGTAAAAACAGGCCTCCAATTATACTAAACGAGGCCTGCGAATTGTTAGATTTTGGGCGGGCTCATTAATATTGATGAGTTAAAAATTGTTTAATAGGTTTCGGGATGGTCCCATCGATCTTAATTGGTTTAAGATTGCGTGAAGTGGTTTCTGGGTGGACCCATCGATTCTTAAGTGGTTTTCAGCGATTGTTTAACCTCTTGTTTAATTGCAGTAACATTTGTCTTTTCCTGTGGGGGCCCAAGGTCCTTTTGTTTACTTTGGATGGTTCTGTAATTTTGGGCGGGAACTGCTCTTCCGTTGGTCTATTGTCATTGTGTAAAATGACTGAGACAGTCCAGATAGTCCCCAGACAGTTTGGCTAATGCCAATACTCAAAACTGTCCATTTACAGAGGCCAATCCCAATTCCTTTGTTGCAGCCCCCCTTTTCTTCCACAGGCTCGAACATGCTTTTAAAATAAAAACCAAAATTCTGGGGTCCTTGATTTTTTTTAATCCCCCTTTAGGCCCAATATTCTTATACCATTCTGACATGGTTTATTAACAGTCCAAAAATCCCTTCCTTTGGGGAATCTGTTGTATTTTGCGAATCTTACAGATGGGAAAATACATTTGCTGCTTCAGAATATTTAGAGATTAAATTGCGCAGTTGTTATAAGGAACAAAGCTGTAGCAGAATCAGTCCGACAGAGAACCGAACGAGTATTTGTTCGTACTAACGTCTCCTTTTTTTGTTCATGGACAGAAAGAAGCTCAGTAATAAGCTCCATCAGCCAGCACCAATCTGAAGCAGTGAGCAGGCTGAGGAGGCCGCTGAGGAAGAAAACCGATTCCATCGAGTCGGCCGATTCAGCTATTCATTCTTCACCTACGATGCCACTATCGTCGTCTTGTTTACCTCAAGGAGGAAGGCGATTCCGTTTCCGCTCAAAATCACCCTCGCCGGCATTTTACCACTCGCACAATATCGCCAACAGCACCGAGCAAAGAGCAGATGGGGATGGAGCATACAGCCAGCCCAAAGGTCAAGAAGAGAGGCCGCAGTTTACGAGCAGAGGGACTTTCAACCCAGAAAAGGGCAAACAAAAACTAAAGATGTTGAAGCGCTCAGCCCAGAAGCCCAAAGAGACGACTGACGGGGCCTCAGGCACAGGGAAGAAGCGCAATGCTGAGCCTGACTTTGGTGCTCCCCAGCAGATGGTGGTATTTGGGAACAATGAGTTCATGGTGTGAGGCCAAGGATTTCGAAGGTTTCTATACTAATTGGGTAGAGGTCTTTCATCCATCCCTACACATCTCCTTCCTCCTGGTTGCTGCTATCTCAGTACACCACACGCAACACGTCCAATCCTCATAGATGGCATCACTGCCTCAAGGAATGACAAAGGGAAGCGATTTCTATCTATTTAAAAAAAAAACCTGCCGGAAGGTTTGTACTGTGGCCTTAACCATTTAACCATTGAGAAAGCAAAATCTCTGCACTACCTGTTGGTGTGCCGAGAAGCATCTGGACTGCAGATGCATTCGCTTAAACAGCTGCTGGTCGCTGTTCTCGAGGGTCGACAAGGGTATCTGCAGTCCAGAGGGTTGTGGCAGGGAGGCCGTACTTGAAGAAGCACTTGCTGTCCAGATAGTGAGCCATCATCCAGAAAAGAGGGGACTGATGAATCTGCTCATTCCACAAGACTGAAGGAATAAAGTGGATCTAAACTGTTATCCCACAGTCACACTCCATTGACACTTATAGACAAAGATCGTCAAGAGAGCTTATTTGAGAAATCACAAAAGACTAGATGCTTACAATCAGACCCGACAGCACTTCTCACTAACTTGGAGGCACTGCTGTCATACAAAGGATTTTTAAATGTTTCAGAAACAGCCAGTGGCCACTGGGAAATGTAAGCCAAAATGTCTGTGTACAAAAAATGTATTAACCATGCGTCCTATGTCTGACATTTTTACAGGGTTTCAGGAACCACTTTACCAGTCAAGTAATGCTGCTCCTACCTGGGTGTGTAGAATTTAGGAAGCCTGGAGAAAAGGGACCAACCTGACTAGTCACTGAGCTTGCAAATCCAACACCTGTCCGCGCAGCAGCGGATATGAGCAAAAGTGCAGTTGCATTACACCTCAGCGACCGCGATGCATGATGATAGCATAGGTAAGCCAAAACCATACTTCGTCCATTAAATTCAGCCCAGAGGAAAATCTTTTATTCAATTGTCAGTATTAAAAGCAAAGAGGACTTGAAGAATTTTTAGTCTGGTTTCTGAAGCTCGCTGTTAAGTCAAATGTTTTTGTTTTTAAACTTTTATTTGAACTTTTTTTTTTCTAAAAGTTTTATTTCCGTGATGGAAGATTGTAGCTTCCTGTCCAAAGGGGAGTATATGTGGAGTAGGTTAGGAATAAAACTGAATGTAACAATCACTGGAACGGGCATGCTGGGCTTCTCGTAACTTATAGTATGCTAATGACTGTATATTTCAAGAAATCTGTTTGTAAAGGATATATTATCCTGTGTCATATTCTATAATAAGTACTCGTATAAACTGTTCAGTAAACACAGCCCAAAGTATGTGAGGTTTCTGTACAGTTTCAACTCTGTATTTTTGACGTTAGCAGTTGGGGTGGCCATCTTATGTATAAAGTGCAATTTGTGTAATATTTCTTAAATATATCTGTGTATGGTTGTACAAACAAGTTTATGAACAAATAGCCCACAGCTTATTAAAGAACAAGAGCTGTAAAACTCACTTTCTGACTTTCTTCTTGTGCACAGAAGAGGAACCTGAAAGTACTATTGGTCAAATCTGTGGGGCCAAAAACAGTGAATGCAACGTAGCATTTTAAAAAAAAAACGAAACCTTTATACCCCACGCATGGGGACAGGTAGATAACGCTTGACTTCATGCCCTTTCTATGTGTGTGTCTGTATGTGTGTATGTGTTCATTTTTCCTCATCCTAGAACTACTTTTGAACAACTGCAAGTTGATGGAGATGCAAGCCCAGCTGACTCGTACTACTCCCAACCAATGCCTTCTGATTCCGTCAGAAACAGGCAACAGTTACATCCTTAACTTTCCGTGCTTCAAGCCTTCTCTCTTCCAATCTACTCATTGCTCCACTGCAGCTAGGAAGTTGGAGTTTATCTTTGCCGGTCTCACTATGTCAGCTGGCATGCTTTGTGGGTTGGGAATGCTTTGAATTTCCCCATCTCGCCGAAATTAATTTCTCTCTTCCCCGAGAGTGGTTTAGCCAGAGAAAATTGATTCTTAAAAGTAATAAAATTATTCCTTGGTACAGTCGATTTTGCCAGTGAGAGCAGGAGGGGATCAGAACCAGAAGAGCTCATCCAGGATAAGATGCAAGAGAAGAGCGGATAAAGAGTTGGAGATAGAGGGATACATCCCTGTTTTGACGATCAGAAGTATTACTGCTGCCAGGCTAGTGGACATGTTTAGCTTGCTGTATTGAGCATGATAGCGCTGCAGATCTCCTCTGCCTCCCTGCAGCCACAAAAAACCTAAGCTGGAATCTACCAGGTAGCTGCTTATTAAATATTGATAAACTGTTGCACTGTTTGGGGTTGGTGGGTTATCGATGCTGTTACAGTAAACCACTGCTTAATCCCTATCATGCACCCTTATTCAGTGACATGGAGTTGTAGGCCGAGTGGAATGTCAAGGAATTGCTCAGATACATGACAATTGCCACTTGTTGAGTCACAAGTTCTCCTGTTTGTACTTTTCTTCCTCCAATTTGCTCTCCTGAAGGTGGTGGCACATGCTGGGGTACAGTTGCACAGGCGCTGGACGCCTCCAGTCCATCACCCAAGGGGCCATTTTTCATGTGCAAGCTCAGACCATGGGTGTTAGTAGGCCATTTGACAGTGGACGGGCTTCACAGCTGAGCCTGATGCTACCCTCACTCAACAACCAAATGCATGCACTTTCTTGCAAAGGTAACTGGATAGTGATAAGGAAGAGGGGCCCGTGCTGATTTTTCTCTTCTCTAGTCCAGAGGTGCTGTGTCCAATCGTTGCATCCCAACTGCTATACCCAATGGTGGAGCCGCTAACGAGTGTGCAGTACCCAACATGCACTTGTGTTGCGCACGCACACAATCTTTTGGCTTAATGTTTTGGTTGAAAACTAAGAACAAAACAGCATTTTTTGGGGAAGGAGTGGGTTGGGCAGTATTGAGTAACAGTGGAGAACGAGGAGGCAGTTGCAAGACTTTTGAGAGTCCAGTGGGAAATAACGTTACAAACCACAGGAGCACAAGGCGTCTCCCTGAATCTTGAACTGCCTCCTTGTTTGTATTTGATGTGATAAGGACACAGAGTTGGGAAATTTGTGCCCTTTCTGTATACACTATGCCAAATGGTATCAATGAAAGTGTAATACAAGAGTTTCTCATGTAAGTAGATGCATTATGTTGACATCATGTGGCTGGTATAAAGGTATTACAGGGTTGGTTTTTGGAATACATTGCTGGGTTACTGTGTATCTTGTATGCTAATTTAATAATTTGCCATGATCTAATAAAGTACCTTCCTGTCTTTTTATGGAGTTGTATCCAATAATTTTTCTTTATATGCTTATTGAGAGAGCAATATTATGTCACTACAGTTTAATTACCATGTCCAAAGCTTTCTTGATCTTAAATAACCTCTCGACCTCTTCTGAAGGTGCTTACTCCTTGCTGCATACAGTTTCATTCGTGTTGGCTGAGCTCTCATACTTCACCCAAGAGGCTATTCTTGAATATTTGACCCTAGACACTGAGTTTGCAGGTTGTTTGACTGGCTGGTGTCAAAGCTGAACTACAATCCCATAGAATCATAGAATTATACAGCACATCAGATCATCATAACTCGTTGTATAAAAAAATCCTCCCCATCTCGCCTCTGGTTCTTTTGCCAATTACCTTAAATCTGAGTCCTCTGGTTACTGACACTTCTGCCACTGGAAACAGTTTCTACTTATTTACTCTCATCAAAACCCTTCATG
Organism: Somniosus microcephalus; assembly: GCF_052327205.1. Classification (NCBI taxonomy): domain Eukaryota; kingdom Metazoa; phylum Chordata; class Chondrichthyes; order Squaliformes; family Somniosidae; genus Somniosus; species Somniosus microcephalus. The sequence goes on from NC_141018.1 coordinate 37,004,700, forward strand.
ATTTTGAACACCTCTATTAAATCTCCCCTTAACCTGCTCTGCTTTAAGGAGAACAGCTTGGCGTCCACTCGCGCACTTTCCAGCAGGAGTCATTAGGTTGCAGTTGAGAGCAGAAACCCTTCCTGAATTTCCAAGCCCTTGCCTAGTCCAGGACACGGAGGCCAAATGTAGCATGAGCTACTGCTGCCCCAGCCGAGACTGGCTAACATGATGACACCACTCCACGTGCTGTGATATCAGCAAATTATATGGTAGATCATTCAAAAAAGTGAAAGAGAGGGGAATGAGTGATTCACCTTGGTTATATTTAACAAAATGTAATCAGTCCTTGCTGTGCTTCCTGTTGTTTACATTCTCCTCACTGAAGACTGATTGCTGCAGATTGAGTGCATTGGGAGATAGCAAGGCTGAGTGCAGCCACTTGACCCGATTCCCCCAATAAGTTCAGTTCAAACAGATTATTTAGCTCAATTTACGATATGTCTGAGGGCCTTGGCTAACTGCCATAAGCTGAACAATCATGTGGCCTTCTGTTTAATACCTTGTTTACACAGAAAAAAAAATCGAACATGTTTCCACTGTAAACACCAAAAAATCTAGGCTGACATTCCCAGTGCAGTACTGAGAGAGTGCTGCACTGTCAGAGGCACCGTCTTTCAGATGAGATGTTAAACCAAGGCCCTGTCTGCCCTCTTAGGTGGACAGAAAAGATCCCATGGCACTATTTCAAAGAAGAGCAGGAGAGTTCTCAACTGTGTTTTGACCAATATTTATCTCTCAACCAGCACTGAATAACACATTGGTCATTATCACATTGCTGTTTTGGGGATCTTGCTGTGTGCAAATTGGTTGTCATGTATCCTAGATTACAACAGTGACTACACTTCAAAAGTACTTCATTGGCTGCAAAGTGCTTTGGGACGTCCTGAGACCGTGAAAGGAACTATATAACTGCAACTCTTTCTGAACGAAAAGTGATTCCAAACACTTGATGTAAACTAAGACTGCATTTACATGACAGCTGGAGCGTTGGTGTGAAGCAACTTTCTGTCCCATTCGGAGTTCCGCTGTCTCATTGCCTCTGCCTACACTCACTCGCACATGTCACCCAATGTATTGATTTTAAACTCTTCATCTTCATAACGTGTCCCACCCTAACTCCACAACCTCCCCCAGCTTTATGTCTCCTATGCTCTCCTGCGCGTTTTGGTTTTCTGACGCTGAACTTTTGTGCATTATTCTCCCTTCCCCTCACCATTGGTAGCAGAGACACCTTGGGTTCCACTCTCCAGAACTCCCTCCCTAAACCTTTCCGCCGCCACCCCCCTGCCCCACTTCTTCTATAAAGGCCTTCAAAATCCATCTTTTCAACCAAGCTTTCATTCTTCCATCATGGCTCAGCATCTATTTCCATTTTGGGACTTGCATTAAAGATGCAAGTTATTGTAACAATTCAGAAATCCCATGTGATAAAAGTGGAATTTTAATAAAGTCACCATTAACGTCCTGGCCCTGACTATAGACCACAGTCTTTGCCTGAACATCTTGCCATACAAATGATAAAATGGAAAGCCTTATTTTCAGAGTACATGCCGGCTGTGAGGAGTCTCGTTTGCCTCCAGCGCTTCTTGGAAACTGACCTCCTAGATTTTTTACTTCAGGACAACAGTAAAATATCACAACCATACAGACGGCAATGAAGCAGTTTTTAAAAAATAAAGCTGGGACTCTCAATTACCACAGTTGCACGAGAGGGAAAGAAACAAAAAAAAATGTAACCAATGGATGACATGCAGACCAGAAGGCCCCAGGTTTGATTCTGATTTTTGTACTGAGGTAGCTCATCGCAGCTAGCTGGGAATTCGGGCAGGGTTCCTGCTCCTGATCGGTAGCCAGTGTCTCCTGCTGGTAGATGCTCTCTTGTGGGCATTAACTGAAGATAGCACTAGGCTTGGCTGTGATGCTCCTATTATGGTTGAATAGTCTGCAGACAAACACTCGGCTTACACAAGACAAAAGGCCACTGGGAGTGAGGTACTGGAAGCAGTCAGTGCCTGTGGAACTGCAACCAACTAAAGTCGCTGCCTTGGGAGAGCTGGAGAGAAAATAGAAGTGTTTTGAAGTAGAAGTGAGTGACACAAAACAGGGATTTTGGATGATCTAAAAACACAATGTAAAGTACAGAAAGAGGATTATGTGGTGTTCATCAAGGACTTGGAAACAAGGTTCAATAGTAAACAAATCATCACTGCTAAAGCCTTTAACAGGGATGGCAATCTAGGAGGCTATTCACTCCCTGGCCTCTGAAAAATCTTCTGGCTGTTTTTGGGACTAGATTGTATAAATCATTCTGTATTGACACCAAGAACACTGGTCACATGCAAAGATGATAAATGGGTAACATCTTGCTAATGTTAAACCTAGCACTAATCTCTGCTTTTAATTTTTTTTGTTCAGCTGTGTCATGAATGCAGAAATCTATCTCTGTTTTTGTCTCCAAACTAAGCTACTGAGAAATCCACACTGGTAACGTTTCTGTTTTTTTGACATGGAGCTCCCTGCCCATAGGGACACACCTCACTTACCTAAGAGAGCTTAGGTGCATGTTGGAAAGAGCCATGGCTTGGGCACCACAAGCATGCACCAAGATACTACTGGAGTTTAACCAGCTAAAACCACGCAACCTACTCGCATAGAGAACTGTTGAGCTTTGCTTTTAATTTATTCGTTCATGAGATGTGGGTTTCGCTGGCAAGGCCAGCATTTATTTCCCATCCCTAATTGCCCTTGAGAAGGTGGTGGTGAGCCGCCGCCTTGAACCGCTGCAGTCCGTGTGGTGAGATTACTTCTGTCAGGGAGGGCGTTCCCGAATTTTGGCCCAGATGAAATAATAGCGATATAATTCCAAGTCAGGATGGTGTGTGACTTGGAGGTGGTGGTGTTCCCATGCACCTGCTGCCCTTGTCCTTCTAGGTAGTAAAGGTTGTGGGTTTGGGAGGTGCTGTCGAAGAAGCCTTGGTGAGTTGTTGCAGTGCATCTTGTAGATTTTACTCACTGCAGCCATGTTGCGCCAGAGGGAGCGAATGTTTCAGCTGATGGTTGGGGTGCCTGTCTAACCATGACTGACGTATTTTCTTTGTGTGATGAAAGGAACTGCACAGTACGGCTTGCAGCGTGCCAGCCACATTAATGTTCTAGGTATCCAAGTCCAAGGCTGTGTACCAGGCTTACACAGCTGCTTAATTCTGGCGCTCCTATGAGGAGCTTTGAAGAACAGACATGCCTATTGTTGGGCTAACTCTCCCTCCTGATGCAGGCCAGTACCCGCTCAAGCTCCCTGCAATTGTTTCTTCCTCTTTGCCACAAATCAACCTCATAGCTTGGTCCTAGATTTTGCACGTAGTTGAAGCAAACCCTTCTGTTGAACGCTGATTTCTAAACCATGAAGGACAGCTGTTTGTACAAATGTCCTAAGTTTGACTTGTGTTGGGATTTTGCTGTCATCGAAAAAAGGCCAGGGTTGCATTTGCTCCTTCTCCAGAAGGTCCTGAAGAAATGTGTCCAGACTAAAGTTGGCATCCACTGGGACTGCCAGGAAGCAATACAAATTGATAGATGCTTCTTATATCTTCCAAGCAATACCTTCAAGATTCCCTCGAGTTATTAGCTATAGGCACAGTACCTTCTTTATATACACTTTCAAATATTGGCTAAAACTGTTGACAAGACTAGAAGGCATTGTGTCACCGATAGGCTATTCCTTTTTGTTATATTAACCCCACCGCCTCAGTTTCTTAGTACATCCCTTAATCATTTCCCTTTTCAGAAACTCAACTAATTTTCCCAAGAATCTATTTTTACTGTCTGCTTAAGTGGTCTTTCATCAATAGTTCCATTTAATTTAACAATCTTCCCTTCTTACTGCTAGATTTTTTTTGTCTGCTGTGCAGTGAACAATTTGACAGATCAATTTTGCTACTTTGGTTCGTAATGTCCAAATTTCAATTCGGTTACTTCAACGTCTCCTCGTTTCCCAAAGAAAATGAGGCCAATTCCTCATAATGTGAATACCCGGTAGTCAAAATCATCTTTTTACTACTTCTCGAGGCCAATGATTTTTCTGTAATTCCGTCACAATTTTCTTTGAATTATAAGTCACTACCGAGTCCCAGGCCTGCCTTGTTCTTGTATTTACAGAGCTTCTAAAAATATTAACCAGACCCTCAAATATTTCATGTCTCATTCCCTTCAGGATTCTAGGGCATATCTTGATGGTTCCCAAGAACATTGTAATTATTTAATTCTTTGACTTTCTTCAGAGCACAACTTTGACTGAACTTGGAATCAGACCACAGTCTTTTCTCATGAGGAATTGAATTAATTACTCTCGCTCATTCTTTCTCAGGACCTTAAAACTATAGAACTTCTTTTAGTTTTCCAGCTATAATGGACAAGGTTTTAAAACTGAAACTTGATGTCAAATCACACAGCTTCTTGATTTACCACATCTTCTGTTCTTTTCAGCGTTGGCAGTGTCCTGGACTTAAAGACTTTGGCCCTTCACATATGTTGTCAAATTTAAAAAAAAAATTCTATTCCCTGTGTGGTAAACCACTGTAGTTCACTGTGTTCACTGTTGTTGTTGTTGTTGTTGTCGTTCACTCTTGTTTCACTGTTGTGCCTGACTATGCCTCAGCTGACTCCGCCCCTGGGCTACCGAGTATAAGAGCGGCCGCATGGCAGCTCCTGGCATTCGGTCGTCCACTAGAGGCATAGTCCTGATCTGTCTGAAGTGCAATTCAGTAGTTAATAAAAGCCTGTCGTTCTGAACTCTGCCTCGCCTTTCATTAGAATTGATAGCGCATCAATTTATTAACTACTGAAAAAAAAAAAAAAACGATGCTGCAGATTCTTAAGATCAAGTGCCTGGAACTCGACCCGCAAGAACCGGACTCGACTGCTAAGTTCTCGCACTGGCTGCACTGTTTTGAGTCCTTTCTGACTGCATCCGGCGAGACCGTCGCCGCCGATGCCGACAAGCTCAGGGTGCTGAACTCTAAAGTAAACCACCGAGCTTTTGCCCTTATCCGGGACGCTATGAGCTACCAGGGGGCTATCGACATCTTGAAGGAGCAATACGCACGCCCAGTCAACTATGTTTACGCAAGACATCTCCTGGGGTCTCGCAAACAACAGCCCGGGGAACCCACAGAAGCATACATACGGGCGCTGAAGGAACTCGGCCGAGCCTGCGAATGCAAGCAAGTAACAGCCACGGAACATACGGAGGAGCTCATCCGGGACGCCCTCGTGGCGGGCCTCAGGTCCACTCACACACGGCAGCGACTGCTGGAAAGTAGCGAGCTCGACCTGAAGAAGGCGATTTCACTCACCCTCTCGTTGGACGTAGCCCACCGGAACATGGAGGCCTACTCCCCGGACCGCGCGGCCGCCTCATGGATGCCGCAGCCGCCGCCACCTTGGGACGCGGCGCCGCCACGGGCCCTGGCCTCAACTGCTGCAGCGATGTCCCGCCCGAGCCAGAAATGTTATTTCTGTGGCCAAACCAAACACCCCAGGGCGCGCTGCCCGGCGAAAAACGCGGTCTGCTCTGCCTGCGGTAAGAAGGGACACTACGCTGGCGTCTGCAGAAGCCAGAAGACCCCTACCTCCAGCAGCGCCGCGTGCGATTCGTGGGAGCGGCCATCTTGCCTCCCTCCAGCCTCGTGGGGATCGGGATCGTCATGGGCGCCGCCATTTTGTCCTTCCTCTCCGACGCCGCCATCTTGTCTGCCATTCTGCCAACGGGCCCCCGACTCACCCACCGCCGCCTCACCGGGGTTCTACAGCGACGCTACCGACTCCACAGCGGCCTCCATCACGCTGGATCAATCCAGACCCCATCAGCTAGCCAGGTCCACGATGGACATCCAGGTAAATGGCCGCGCCACAACTTGCCTTTTTGATTCCGGGAGCACGGAGAGCTTCATACACCCTGATACAGTACGGCGCTATTCTCTCTCGGTCCGGCCAACGCGCCATCGGATCTCCATGGCCTCGAAATCCCACTCAGCAGACGTCGGCGGCTACTGCGTAGTGACCCTCTCGGTGAAGGGCTCCGTATATAAAAATGTAAAGCTCTTCGTCCTGCCACATCTCTGCGCTGCCGTTCTACTGGGGTTGGACTTTCATTGTCACTTTAAGAGTGTCACCTTGACATACGGTGGACCTTTTCCCCCACTCACTGTCTGCAACCAGCAGTTTTTAAATTGCCCGCCACGCCCCACCTGTAGTCTCTCCACCCTCAAAATCACCCCCCCCCCCCCTGTTCGCCAACCTCACCCGCGACTGCAAGCCTATCGCCACAAAGAGCAGGCGATACAGCACCGGGGACAGATCCTTCATAAGATCTGAGGTGACGCGGCTCCTGAAAGAGGGGATTATTGAGCATAGTACCAGCCCCTGGCGAGCCCAGGTGGTAGTCGTTAAGACTGGCAACAAGCAGCGCCTAGTCATCGACTACAGCCAGACTATCAACAAGTACACCCAGTTGGACGCATACCCCCTCCCCCGCATAGCCGACATGGTTAATAAGATAGCGCAATACCGCGTTTTCTCGACCATTGACCTCAAGGCAGCATACCACCAAATCCCTATCCGCCCTGAGGACCGCCAGTACACAGCTTTCGAGGCAAACGGCCGCCTTTTTCACTTCCTCAGGGTTCCTTTTGGCGTCACCAACGGTGTCTCCGTCTTCCAGAGGGAGATGGACCGGATGGTCGACGAGAATGCGCTACAGGCCACGTTTCCCTACCTAGACAACGTGACCATCTGCGGCCATGACCTGCAGGACCATGACGCCAATCTTGATAAGTTCCTCCGCACGGCCCAACTCCTAAACCTCACGTACAACAAGGAAAAGTGCATATTCCGCACAGCCCGCCTCGCTATCCTTGGTTGCGTGGTGAAACACGGAGTCATCAGTCCTGACCCTGACCGGATGCGCCCGTTGATGGAACTTCCCCTGCCCCACTGTCTCAAGGCCCTCAAAAGGTGCCTGGGCTTCTTTTCCTATTACGCCCAGTGGGTCCCTCATTATGCGGACAAAGCCCGTCCACTTATCAAGTCCACTTCCTTCCCCCTGACGGCAGAGGCCCACTTAGCCTTTCACCGTATAAAAGATGACATTGCCAAGGCCACCATGCACTCGGTAGACGAGTCCATCCCCTTCCAGGTGGAGAGCGATGCATCCGACTTCGCCCTGGCCGCTACCCTTAACCAGGCGGGAAGACCCGTGGCCTTCTTTTCACGAACCCTCCAGGGCTCCGAACTCAGACACTCCTCTGTGGAAAAGGAGGCCCAGGCCATTGTGGAGGCGGTGCGCCACTGGCGGCACTACCTGGCTGGAAAACGATTTACCCTGCTTACTGACCAGCGTTCAGTTGCTTTCATGTTCAACAACAAGCAGAGGGGTAAAATCAAAAATGACAAGATTTTGAGGTGGAGAATCGAACTTTCCACCTACAATTACGACATCTTGTACCGGCCAGGGAAACTCAACGAACCCTCAGACGCTCTATCGCGAGGCACATGCGCCACTGCGCAGATCGATAGACTACGGGGCCTCCACAACGACCTCTGCCACCCGGGGGTCACCAGGTTCTTCCATTTCATTAAGGGCCGCAACCTGCCTTACTCCATCGAGGAGGTCAGGACCATGACCAGGAGCTGCCCAGTCTGTGCAGAGTGCAAGCTGCGCTTCTATACGCCTGACAGAGCAAACCTGATCAAGGCCACCCGCCCTTTTGAGCGCCTGAGTATCGACTTTAAAGGGCCCCTCCCCTCCTCTGACCGCAATGTGTACTTCCTCAACATAGTTGATGAGTACTCCCGTTTCCCTTTTGCCATCCCCTGCCCGGACACGACCACCGCTACGGTCATTAAATGCCTGCACAACCTCTTTGCTCTGTTCGGTTTTCCCAGCTATATTCATAGCGACCGGGGCTCGTCCTTCATGAGCGACGAACTCCGTCAGTACCTGCTCATGAGAGGTATTGCCTCAAGCCGGACCACCAGCTACAACCCCCGGGGGAACGGACAGGTTGAAAGAGAGAACGCGACGGTCTGGAAGGCGGCCCTCCTAGCCTTAAAATCTAGGGGCCTTCCGACCTCCCGTTGGCAGGATGTCCTACCCGATGCGCTCCACTCCATCCGGTCACTGCTGTGTACAGCCACCAACGCAACCCCCCATGAGCGAATGTTTGTTTTTCCCCGGAGGTCCACATCCGGTAACTCACTACCACACTGGCTGACGTCCCCAGGGCCCGTCCTGCTGAGGAAGCATGTAAGGTCCCACAAAACGGCTCCCCTGGTAGAGAAGGTTCACCTCCTCCATGCCAACCCCCAGTACGCCTACGTGGCATACCCGGACGGGCGGGAGGACACAGTCTCCATTAGAGATCTGGCACCCTCGGGGTCCACTGACCCGCCACCATTGCCCCCCACCACGACCCCCTCCGACACGGCCCAAAATTCAGTAGACCCAATTCTCACCCCTGTCCATTCCACCCCAGTAGACGGCATGCCGCGCCCCCAGGACCAGCCGGAGCCCACTCGCCCACCCAACACCAAAGGGGACGATACGCCGGTGCTGGACCCCGCTCAAGATGCGTCGTGGGAAGCTGTACCATCGCAACCGTCGCCACGAAGATCTCGACGGCAAACGAGGCCGCCCGACAGACTCGCCTACTCGAACTTTTGATACACTTCACCCCGCCGGACTTAATTTTAAACGAGGGGTGAATGTGGTAAACCACTGTAGTTCACTGTGTTCACTGTTGTTGTTGTTGTTGTCGTTCACTCTTGTTTCACTGTTGTGCCTGACTATGCCTCAGCTGACTCCGCCCCTGGGCTACCGAGTATAAGAGCGGCCGCATGGCAGCTCCTGGCATTCGGTCGTCCACTAGAGGCATAGTCCTGATCTGTCTGAAGTGCAATTCAGTGGTTAATAAAAGCCTGTCGTTCTGAACTCTGCCTCGCCTTTCATTAGAATTGATAGCGCATCACCCTGTTTTCCCCAATCCGCTTGTCGAAATAATCTCTTAAACGGTCTGCATGTAGCAAAAAAAGTTTTTTGATGCCTTTTGCTGCGATTCGACTCTTGCCCTTTGCAATATTCATGTTAGTTGTTATTGTCACTGAGTTTCTCATGTCTCTGTCCTCAATCCTCTGCTATTCCCTGTGCCTATAAAATAGTTCTTGGCCTCACTAACCTGCAGTGGTCTTGCTAATTGCCTTGTAAGGATATGCATCCTTTCCACATTCTTTAAGCAATTTTTGTTTTTCTTGCACTTTTTTCCCCCCTCGAGTCACCTGTCACTCAATCCTCCCAGGAACCTTCCTCATAACTATATAGTTTGCTCCTCTTGAAATTCTTGTATACTGCTATTTTTTTTTTGCATTGTTGGTTAATCAATATGTAAGCAGGCAATAGTTAAGTTTTCTCACGCTCCACAGTAGAATTTCCATATTGAAGCAACACAGGTGAACAACAAGCAACTTAGGTAACCAGATTCCAGTTTTATTCTTATATAGAAATATATTCAGTCTTCATACATTTAAAAATTATCAGGATTTGAAGCATTAATTGTTTGGGAGAACTGACAGTGTAAAATGTTGGGGGAAAATGGCATAACAGTCAGTGCGATGTGTGAGGAGACAATAAATAGACAGGGTGACATGTTGGGGAGACAGGGAAAGACACGGTGTGGTGTCTTAGTGGCGATTGCAGGGACAGAGGGCACAGCATTTTTGGGGAGATAGTAAGGGCACACTAGGAATTACGACAACGAAACAGACAGAAGGGCGGGACAGAATGTGGTAGGGAATGCTGCTTGGGAGGTTTAGCTCTTAAACATGTCACAGAGAAGCTTTTCCATGGGAGTGTTGCCGATGGTTCTGTGGAAGAACAGCAGCTCAATTCGTTCTGAAGAGACAAAGCGGAGTGAGGGCAGGAGGAGAAGCAACTTCCCAAATCTGAGAAAAAGATGGACAAGAAGAAATTCAGATAACTGACCCCCTGAGCATAAAAGTTTTTGAAAATATAAATCAGCAGTAGAATTGCCAATCAACAAAGCAAATAGAAAGATAGAACTCGCATTTAAATAGTCTTATCATATCTTCGAAACATCCGAAGCACTTGACATATAATGAATTACATTGTGCAGTTACTGTTAGATGGGCGAATGGTAGGCATTTCACAATCAGTAATGAGGTGAATAAACAGTTAGTCTCTTTTTGGTGGTATTGGTTGAGGTAGGAACTCCCTGCTTCTCTTCGAAAAGTGCCATGGCATCTTTAATGTCCACTTGAGCAGGTAGATGAACCCCCCAGTTTAACATTTCATCTGAAGGAACCCGATACTTAAAATAGTGGAGTACAAGTCAGAGGGGCTTATGGTTAAACTATGCAATGCTTCGGTCAGACTACACCTTGAGTGCTGAGTCCAGTTGGTTACAGAGACAGAAAGGATACATTTAAGCTCTGGAGGCCATTCAGAGAAGTGATATGAGGTTTATCCCCAGTATCAGATGATAGAACTATAAGGAAAGATTGGAGAAACTTGAGCTATTCAGTGCAATAGGAAGTGGCTGGGAGGGTACTTTGTACAGGTATATAGGACAGTAAGCAGTATAGAAAAAGTAAATAGGGATCACTACTTCAAACTAAACAATGACAGTAGGACAAGAGAATACAGGTTCAAACTGATGTTATGAAGTTCTTAACACAAAGTGACTAACACATGGAATGGACTTTTGGGGTTGGGTGGGGTAGTGGAGGTAAAATTGTACATGAATGAGCTAGAATGGGCCTAGTGACCACCTTCATCCATATTGATCTTAGAAACATAGAAGATAGGAGCAGGAGTAGGCCATTCGGCCCCTCGAGCCTGTTCCGCCATTCAATGAGATCATGGCTGATCATCCAAATTCAGTACCCTGTCCCTGCCTTCTCCCCATATCCCTTGATCCTAGAATCATAGAATCTTACAGCACAGAAGGGGGCGATTTGGCCCATTGTGCCAGTGTCTCTTTGAAAGAGCTATCCAATTAGTTCCTCTCCCCAGAGCCCTGCAAATTTTTCCTTTCAAGTATTTATCCAATTCCCTTTTGAAAGTTACTATAGAATCGGGGCAGCGCATTCCAGATCACAACAACTCGCTGTGTAGAGAAAAAGAAATTTCTCCTCATCACCCCTCTGGTTCTTTTTCCAATTATCTTACATCTGTATCCTCTGGTTACCGACCCTCCCACCAGTGGAATCAGTTTCTCCTTATTTACTCTATTAAAACCCCTCAACATTTGAAAACCTCGATTAAATCTCCCCTTAGCCTTCTCTGCTCTAAGGAGAACAACCCCAGTGTCTGCACATAACTGAAGTCCCTCATCCCCGGTATAATTCTGGTAAATCTCCCCTGCATTCTCTTGGAGGTCTTGACATCCTTCCTAAAAATGTGGTGCCCAGAATTGATCATAATACTCCAGTTAAGTGAAAGGCTTTAAAAGGTTAGAATAAGAGCGTATTAGTTTAAAAGTAAAATTCAAGTTGAAGGTTTTTTTTTAGGGTGGTACGGAGGAAAATAGAATAAGTTGTTGAAGGGGTCACTGGCCTGAAATTGTAAATTGTCACTTTGATGGCATTTATTCATGACATGTTTTGAGCCTGATACTCGATGCAGTGTATTGATCCATTCTATGTTAAGATGGTGACTGATATTTTTTTGGTGGGCAAGGCTATTGAAAGGTTTGAAGATAGAGTGCAGTGGAAGTCATTGACCTTTGTTACCAGCCAGATGTCATGTTACAGTCCAATGTTCCTAATCATGGGTAACTATTGCCTGCTGGAGCTTTCTTTATTACTATAGGAAATCGGCAAGAAGTTTCCAAAATTAGTCACACTTTTTTGCATCCCCCAGGAGTTAACATTACTTGTGATTGAAGGACAAGGTTGCGCTGTCTAATGTTAGGGTGAGTACTAATGGATGGTCTTTCCCTCTTTTTTTAATGTTCTGTATCTAATAGTTGTGCAGTGAAATAATACATTCCATGTTTTGTATCTGACACTTGCATAGTCTGATATGAGCAAGTGACCTGCAAGAACCATTTGGTATTGGTCAAGGTGTAAAGGTAGTTTTCGGCAGTAGACTTGCTTTGAGATCTGCCTCTCTTTACCTGACTGGCTGGATTGGGTAGTGCGTCCTGCTGTGCTGACCCAGCATCACTTGCGACTGATCCTGGAGATTCTCCACCTGCTCAGGGTCCTTCAAGCCTCGTGTTTCTGAGGGAGAACACAGTATAGGTGAGTGTCTATTTCACTGAGGCAGGAAAATCTTCCCAAGATTCCATTAAAAAATACACTCATAAATCTCTTCTCCCCACCCCCCCGTCCCAATGGCCTAGTTGGTAATCAAGCTGAGGCACACACAGGGAGAGTCCCAGATCCCTAGTCTGTGTTAAGATAGCTGCGGTCAGCCTGAGATGGGATTTGGTGCTGTACATTTGTTCTCCGCATCCTTGGGTTAGGGAGAAGAAAAGTGGCTAGAGTTGAAGCTATAGCTAGCTATCCAGTGACCTCTGCTGGAAGTGCATGTGTGGGCATCAGGTGAGGACTGGCTTGACATCCTTGCCTGCTCACTATCTGGGATGACACATGAAGAATACCCACTTGGGCGAGGTACTGGAAATAGGTCAGTGGCCATGGAACTGTATCCTCGGATGAATCAGCACCTTCAGGAGAGGAAGGGAAGAAACTGGATAAAGAAAATGAATGGAAAGAAAACAAATGGCCCAGAGCATGGCCATCCCCACTGAATAGTCCCAGTCTTCAGCTGAACTGTGGCACAAGCCTCACTGAATGCATCTGTGCACATGGCCATTACCAAAAGTTGCTCATGACCACAAGTGCAGTGCATCATAAACGAATTGGGGCTTCTTTCTGTGTAACATGTTTGCGTGGGTTTCCTCCGGGTGCTCCGGTTTCCTCCCACAGTCCAAAGATGTGCAAGTTAGGTTGATTGGCTATGATAAATTGACCCTTAGTGTTAGGGGGATTAAATACGTGGGGTACGGGGATAGGGTGGGATATGTGTTGGTGTAGGGGTTACGGGGATCGGGTGGGATATGTGTCGGTGCAGGCTCGATGGGCCGAAATGGCCTCTATCTGCACTGTGGGGTTTCTGTGATTCTGTGATGAACATCCACATAAAGAACTAATGAGTAATTGATGCTTACCTCGCTAGTATTAATCTAGAATGCCATAAACCCCCAAATTTGTCTCTTGCAAACTCCATATTGTTTAAGGGACTAAAAAGTATCACTTGAGCTGACTTTGCTTAAATCTTTACCAAGTTGGCATGTTTCAGTACCTGCCTCCTTTACTATACACCTCTTTCAGTTCCTCTATCATTGGGGATCAGTTTGCTCTGGTGATCTACTCAGCCTAATAGATTCTGTGCCCCTTGACTTCCAGCAACAACAGTTTACATTACACTGGCTGCAGGGTAGATGAACTAATCGGACATATTGCCCATGGTGGAATGGATGAGTTGATTCTGCTCACCTGGCTTAAAGAGTACCACAGCCTTCAGACAAGCAAACTCTGTGGGATCCACAGCAAGGACCTTGAACCGGCTCATGATCTCCTGCAGGATGCGGACATCTGCCATGGTGGAGCTGCTCTTGCCTTGAGGGCTATGAGAGAGTTCGGGTAATGACAACAAAGGGCAACTCTCCAAGGGCATAGACCACTGGATAGCACAGAGCAGGAAGAGCTCATTCCAGGCTTCCTCCAACAAGATCACCTGCAACAGAAAAAGTCGTTGATGGAGAGGAACAATCAACTGACATACTTCTGTCGTCAGTGCTCCTCTGAATCTCACTGTCTTGTTGCTCTTCAGCTCCACTTTTTTTTGGTTCTCGGGATGCGGGTGACACAGGCAATGCCACGTCTATTGCCCATCTCTAGTTGCCTTGAGGTCATCAAGAGTCAACCATATTCCGTTCCACTTGCACCATTCCCCACACTCTTCTTCCTCCCTGTCCTGAAATCAAGACTCATTGCCACTGTCCCAGAACATTATAGAAATCCTAACTCCCTCCGTCTTCTGTTCCTTCTACATGCTTTTAAAACCCAAGTTTGGCATCACATAATCACTACTTTGTTAATTTACCTTTTCTTTCCCCCCCCCCTCCCCACCCACTCTTTAACCTTGGTGGTTTTCTGCACTATTAGCATTGCTTCTTTTGATTTCTCATTGATTCGTCTGGCTAACACAGAAATACCATGGCCCAGAAATTCGGGTCCCAACGCGTGAGTACGCACAGGGTACTCACGCGTAGGCCCAACGAAAGTGCCAGTTTCGTGCATGCGCGGGAAACCGGCACTTCCGTTCCCCTGAAAGAAAGGGTTCAGAGAGGCAGCGCGTGCGCATCGAACTTACGTTTTTTTCCCAGGTTTTTCCGGGAAGGTAAGTCTCCAGCAGTTACACTTTTAAAAAGCAGGCCTGCTTTTAACAAGGTAAGTGGTGAATTAATTAAAATTAAAACATTTTTTCCACAGGTTTATTATTTTTAAATACTTTAAAGAAAGGTAAGTTTATTTTTAGCCCTGATAGAAAATGTAATTAATTTTTTCAAAAATTTAAATTATTGTTTAAAATAGTTATTTCATGTAATTTATAGTTTATTTTAAAAATGTGATTTAAAAAAAAAAAAAAATTATTTGAGGATTTAGTGATGTTTTGGGGCTTATAGTATTTATAGGTTTGACAGCTCTTCCTGTCAAACTTATGAATGAAGCATTCCCTGCTACTATTGGCTCTCCATGGCCCACGTGATCCCAGGGGACGCTTCGAACTAACTGCGCCCCTGGGATACGCAAGCACTGCGCGCCGGCAGTTGGAGGCCCAGGATCGGAATCCCACGTGGGCCCACAGCTCAACGACTGGCGCGCTAGGTAAGTGCAGGTCGGGGGCTTGCACCCGTGGGAAGCCATATGAATCAGATCGGACCGAACCACTGCACTGCTGCACAGAAATAGCCTCTAGGAGGAAGAACTTGAGTTACCCACAAAACTGAGTGCACACTGACTTTTCTGAGCCCTGAGTTCCAACCCAACCCAGATTGTACTGTCTTGAGTTGAATGCTTCCCTCCGTGTAATGTTGAAATTCTGTGTTCTCCCCTCACCCTCCAGTGTTGTATTTTAGTGGCGTGCACCCACCCCAAGCCCGCCAACGTTCTGCTGGCGTACCTGGTCCCTGAATGGCAGGTTGGAGAAGACTGGAAGATTCTTGGCCCATTTGACTGCCATGAAGAGCAATCTGGCCGAAGTCTCGTACACGCTCTCGGGACTGCTGGGCGGGTAGATGGATGTCTGGTACTCGGTGGATGTCCTCTCAGGCTCGTTAGTCGTCACATCGATGTTCTCGTCCACTGCAAGCACAATTTGCAACAGGGAAACATTAACCAACTCTCCCTTCTCTCGTTGACAATAAATAAGAAAATAAGAAGTGAGAGCAGGAGTTGGCCATACGGCCCCTCGAGCCTGCTCCGCCATTCAATAAGATCATGGCTGATCATCGACCTCAACTCCACTTTCCCGCCCGATCTCCATATCCCTTGATTCCCCTAGAGTCCAAAAATCTATCGATCTCAGCCTTGAATATACTCAAAGACTCAGCATTCACAGCCCTCTGGGGCAGAGAATTCCAACGATTTACAACCCTCTGAGAGGAGAAATTCCTCCTCATCTCAGTCTTAAATGGCCGACCCCTTATCCTGAGACTATGCCCCCCAGTTCTAGACTCTCCAGCCAGGGAAAACAACCTCTCAGCATCTACCCTGTCATACCCCTTCAGAATCTTGTATGTTTCAATGAGATCACCTCTCGTTCTTCTCAACTCCAGAGAGTATTGGCCCAATCCACACAATCTCTCCTCATAGGACAACCCTCTCATCCCAGGAATCAACCTAGTGAACCTCCGTTGCACAGCCTCCCAGGCAAATATATCCTTCCTCAGATAAGGAGACCAAAACCGTGCACAGTACTCCAGGTGTGGTCACACCAAGGCCCTGTACAATTGTAACAAGGCTTCCTTACTCTTAAACTCCAACCCCCTTGCAATAAAGGCCAACATGCCATTTGCCTTCCTTATTGCTTGCTGTACCTGCGTGCTAGCTTTCTGTGTTTCTTGCACGAGCACACCCAAATCTCTCTGAACACCAACATTTGAAAGTTTCTCACCATTTAAAAAATATTCTGTTTTTCTATTCTTCCTACCAAAATGAATAACCTCACATTTCCCTACATTATACTCCATCTGCCACCTTACTGCCCACTCACTTAGTCTATCTGTATCCCTTTGCAGACTCTGTGTTCTCCTCACAGCTTACTGTCCCACCTAGCCTTGTATCATCAGCAAACTTGGATACATTACACTCGGTCCCTTCATCTAGGTCATTAATATAGATTGTAAATAGCTGAGGCCCCAGCACTGATCCTTGCGGCACCCCACTAGTTACAGCCTGCCAACCTGAAAAAGATCCGTTTATCCCTACTCTCTGTTTTCTGTCCATTAACCAATCCTCTGTCCATGCTACTATATTACCCCCAACCCCATGAGCCCTAATCTTGTGTAATAACCTTTTATGTGGCACCTTATTGAATGCCTTTTGGAAATCCAAATATACTACATCCACTGGTTCCCCTTTATCTACCCTGCTAGTTACATCCTCAAAAAACTCTAATAAATTTGTCAAACACAATTTCCCTTTCATAAAACCATGTTGATGCTGCCTAACCATACTACAGTACTGGTTTTTCTGATGCCTTTCATTTTTTGCCAACCAGAACGAGTGGAATAAATTTGAGGTAACTGTTACCTCGACGGGATTCCTTTAGCCAGCCCTAATTCAATGAATGCAGTCTTATCATGGAGCGTGTGGCCCTGAATCCTTACAGGTTCAATCCCAGCCTGTGCTGAGTCAGTTAATCTCAGCCATGGAAGTTGTTGCACCACACTGGCCCCTGGACTAGGGAGTGGTAAAAACAGGAAAGGTTCCAGCTCCTGATCACTATCTGGCGACTGTTGCTGGAAAGTAAGTGTGTGTACAAGATTTGGCACAGCTGTGATGCCTTCATTGGTGAATAGATGCTGTCGCTCATTGTTTAGGCTTTCATTGAAGAATGTCAATTTTGGCGTGCTTTTGGAGGACAAGAGATCGGGAATGGAAGGGAGAAAATTGGAGGGAAAAAATAAATTTACACCTTAAATGGTTTTTAATAAACTGACACCAGCCCCAATTTTTTATAGAGCTGGATTAATGCTATAATCCCTAGAGTGGTTACACAGTAAACAAGCGAGTACTGAGGGGATTAGGAGCCAGTCACTGACCGTCCTCAGGCTCCAGCTTGGCGCAGGTCTCAGCGGTCATCAGGCTGGCCATGAACCGGTGGTTGTTTGGTGGGCTGATGGACCTCTGGCTACTGCTGATGTTGGAGGAGACGGGCCTCTGGGTGCTGACAGATGACGAAGTGGGCTCTCTGGTAGTGGCAATGTGCTCCTTGTCGGGGTCGAGCTCGGCAGTGTCCAGCCGGACCTGGGCAGTGCTGCGGGGCTGGCGTTCATTCTGAACGGCTGGAGGAATAAATGAGAAAAGAGAGTGAGCAGAGAGGCAGACTTCGTGAGAGAGGAAGAAGCACAAAGAATAACACAGAGATTAGAGGATTATAGCTGCTAAGAGCTAGAAACATTAAGCCATAATTTCATACATGCTCTCACACACTCGCGCAGACATTCACATACACTCACCGTCTTTATTCATACCAGTCTGCAAACACTTCTTCAGTCTACACGCCTGGCACTGATTCCGATGGGCTTTATCCACAGGACACATCCCTGTGCCTGCCTGGCACCTGAGAGCAAGAACAGCCAATAAATAAATGCAACAACAGCCTCACCACCTCTGAGATACTTGGCATTGGACAGAGCTGTATCGTTGGGACTCCTGAGTGATAAACATCCCAAGGACTTTACGTTGCAGTAAAGGCATCTGTATTTACTCCCATGTTTCCCAACACACAAAGTTGGGAAAATGTAACTACAGTGAGTGACGTAAGAAAACTACTGGGCACTTGGTCTAAGCATTAAACAAAGCTTTAATCAACTGTTTTACAACATGGAGGTCTAGTTGTGTCCTTCACTAGTTCCTGTTAAAGAATGTCCTGCGCAAGCTGGGCCCGTGCCCGAGTATTTATACTCTCCCTGGACAGCGCCACCCACAGGCCGCTCAATGTTATTTCATAAGTCTTTCTTTCATGAATGACTGATTCATGTCAGTGAGGATATGCTAGATAGTTGTCTGAGCTTAATACGTTTACATGATAGTCAGCCTAACCTTGGTGATGGGCAAATTGTTGGAAAAAATTCTGAGAGACAGTATTAACTGTCATTTAGAAAGGCATAGATTAATCAAGGACAGTCAGCATGGATTTGTTAAGGGAAGGTCATGTCTGACTAACTTGATTTAATTTTTTGAGGAGGTAACGAGGGTTGATGAGGGTAGTGTTTGATGTAGTCTACATGGATTTTAGCAAGGCTTTTGACCAGGTCCCACATGGCAGACTGGTCAGAAAAGTAAAAGCCCATGGGATCCAAGGGAAAGTGGCAAGTTGGAACCAAAATTGGCTGCATGGCAGGAAGCAAAGGGTAATGGTCGACGGATGTTTTTGTGACTGGAAAACTGTTTCCAGTGGGGTTCCGCAGGGCTCAGTACTAGGTCCCTTGCTTTTTGTGGTATATATCAATGATTTAGACTTCAATGTAGTGGGTATGATTAAGAAGTTTGCAGATGATACAAAAATTGGCCGTGTGGTTGATAGTGAGGAAGAAAGCTGTAGACTGCAGGAAGATATCAATGGACTGGACAGGTGGGAAGAAAAGTGGCAAATGGAATTCAAACCGGAGAAGTGTGAGGTAATGCATTTGGTGAGGGCTAGAAGGTAACCAATGAGATTATAATTCAGGGTTCTGATCAATTTTGTACAGTTCCATATCTACTGACCCAATCCCATCTCTCCTGCTCCAGATTTGGGGTCAGCAATGGCTCAGTGGGCAGCACTCTCGCCTCTGAGTCAGAAGGTTGTGGGTTCAAAGTCCCACTCCAGAGACTTGAGCACAAAAATCTAGGCTGACACTCCAGTGCGGTACTGGGGAGTGCTGCACTGTCAGAGGTGCCGTCTTTCAGTTGAGACATTAAACTGAGGCCCCCTCGGGTGGACGTAAAAGATCCCACGGCACTATTTCGAAGAAGAGCAGTGGAGTCCCTGGCATCCTGGGCCAATATTTATCCCTCAGTCAACATCATTAAAATAACATGATCTGGTCATTATCACATTGCTGTTTGTGGGAGCTTGCTGTGCGCAAATTGGCTGCCGCGTTTCCTACATTACAACAGTGACCACACTTCAAAAATTGCTTCATTGGCTGTAAAGCGCTTTGGGACGTCCTGAGGTTGTAGAAATGCAAGCCTTTTCTTTCAGATGTAACATCCCTCAACTTTAATTGTTTGTATTTTCAGTGCCAGGCAAAATGAGCGTTGCCTAACTTCAAACACACAGTGCAGGCAGTAGCCATACGCACCCTTTCATTTATATTTTGTATTCGGATAATTCACCAAGTGAAGCGTCGATTAGTATCTCTGGGGTCTAAAGACACTTTTTCTTGATGAGTTAGGTTGCAAGTTTGAGCATACAACAGTTAACTGTACTACCATGTCTATAATATGGCCGACTACTCACCTGTAGATGAGCTTCCTTCTGACACTCCGTTTGAAGAAGCCACTGCAGCCATTACAGGCGTAAATGCCATAGTGCTTGCCACTGCTGGTATCCCCACACACCTTACACATGAGCACGGGGCTGAGGGACTTCCCCGGACTTGGGCTCTTCACTGATAGCAAGCACAAAAGGAAAAACAAAGAAAAATCACCTCCGTACTACTGACCCTTACCATGTTAACAGAGCTGAGAAATCGGATTAGATTCCACAACGAAGATTTGGGCTCAACATCACTGAATGGCTGGGCTCAACTCCTTACCAAAGTGTAGGCTTGACTCCTCACTGAAGAGTTAGGCTTGACTCTTCATTGAGGATTTGGCTCGCCTTGACTGAAGACACTGAAGTTAAATGTAAATATGAATGACAGTATCCAAAAAGAAAGAGATCATTTTGTTACTGTTATATACATGACCCAGGGCTTTATATGAAGGGGAAAAAAAGACAATTTTCCAAAGAATGATGGCACATTGATGAAGACCTGCTACTCTTTGACTCTCAAAGATGATTCCCACTGTGATTCAGCAAATTAAGAATTAACTTGGACTCCCAGAAAAAAGCTCAAGGGCTTCCTGGAACATACTCTCCAATCACCGTAAACAAGAAACCCCTCGCTGTAACACCCAGGTTCACACATTAGAGCAAGTCTCAAACCACTGGGCATGTTACTGACAGCAGTCAACATTCATATTTATCCCATCAATACACAAGTAATACAGTACTGGGAGCCATGGTAACCACTAAATTAGTACTCTGGTTCCATAATCATATGTTTATAATTCTAATGTTCAAACTGGGGTTTCTATAATGAGGTTTCTTTATGAAGTATATTTAACAAATTAGTATTGTTGTTTCTCAATTAAGACTGGACACTATTAAATACAGTGATGCAGCAATATCCATCTTTTTATGTTTTCCGAGGTGGTTGTCAGCTTATTCCTTAAAGCAAATTTTCAGACTGACAGCCCACTGCTCATTTACTCTTATCTTACTTAATCTGATGTTTAAATGCAGGAATACAAACTAAAAATCTTTAATCATTCTCCTTGTTTGTTGTTCCTTTACTTAAGTGTTTGCTTCCCGCTCCGTTTAACACTAATTGAGCCCTGGCCTTTGACATAATTGCATTCAGATACTGGAACGCACTCACTTCATAACCCAATGTGAAGTGTGACTCTGCTTCTTTCTCTCTCTTTCACACTTTCGCATACCTTCCTGTCTGTCTCTTTCTCACACATTCCATGTTTTCTCATTGATTTCTGTCTGTCCCACTCTTCCCTTTGACTTTCTCACCCTCTCGCTCAGATACCTGCTGGCTAATTCTCTCTCAGTCCTGGCTGGCTGCCCTTTTCATCCCACTGACGCTCTTACTCTCATATCTACCTGCCATTCTCATCCTTGCTGACTGGCTCTCTCTCAACTCCCTGACTGTCTTTCTGAGCCTCACCAACCATCTCTTCTACCTGCCTGGCTGCCCTTCTGGTTCTCACAGTCTCTCTCGTTCGCACTGTCTCACTTTCTCACTGTCTGTTTCACTCGCTCACTCACTCACACTCTCTCTCATACCTGCCTGGCTGTCCTCCAGCCCTGGGCTGACTGATGACTCCGTGGGGGAGCTGCTCATTCTGCTTCTCAAAGAGGAGGAGGAGCTGGGCTCTGAATACAAAATTTCTTCTGGGTCAGCCTGGGAGCAACTGGTCAGTTGATGCAGAAATCCTGGATGGAGGAAATATCCAACCTTTGGAATAAAGGGAAAAAGCAAGCTCTTTGGAAAAGGCAGTATTCGAAATTTAGATGGGAAATGTTGCTTGTGCAGTTGCTGGATCTCTGTGTCTCTCTCCTCTGATTTATTGCTGGAAGTCTCGAGCTCGCGTTGTGTATCTGAGGAGTCAGTGTGTGAATGAGCCTTGCTGGTGCTCCTGTGCTCCTAAAGCCCGCACAGCAGATTAGCCTCTAACGCTCTGTAAGTAGATGCCTATTTGTCAGTCTCTTAATCTTTACTGTCCATTGCAAAGGTGGATCAATCAGTCAGCACATGAAGAATTTAAATGCTGAAACCTCTTCTGTCTTGGAACGGTAACTTTAAACTCAGCCCAGCCCCACCCGCCTTTCCTTCTCTCGAACACTGTATAAAAACTCACGTAAAACTGCTTATTACATCTCAATGCATCTCTTTCTATAGAATGACGGCTAGATTATATGTGTCATTTCTAAAGGCATGAATTATCCTGTTTGCTAGCGTTCAGAGAGTATTTCCCTGTGTGAGTTTATGCTCAATTTCCTGATGTAAATTTGATCCATTTGATTGCTCATGGGTATAATGGTGCCACTATTTGCCTGGGTGCCCAGGTGCCTATTAGCTCCATCCTTCCTTTTGAAGGGGAACAGGCATTTCAATTACACAAATAATTGAATTTTTAATCGTCGTGTTTCGCTTACACTAAATTCATTTCATTCTCGGGCTGCAAGGGCAGCCCATGAATTATGAAGCGGGCAAAGAGTAAATGGCATCATTCTCTGCTAATTATAAGCTCTCCTGAATAGAACTCCACTAGGTGTGTGATCTTTTGACAGCTGGATGGTAAGGATCAAGAACTGCCACAGTGTGCCAGGAGCCATTAGGGTTTCAGACTGCACCTTGGATTAATATTCTCAGTTAGGTGCTTGTACATTAAAGTTTTAATATATTTTGCAGAAGGTTTAGAGAAAATAATTTTTCTTGTGCCTCTGTCACACATCTGCCTCTTTCATTCTGCCTCCCTCTGGGTCTTTTCCACTCTCTTTCTCTGTCTCCACCTCTCTCTCAGTCCCTGGCACTGTCTTGCTCTGTATATGTCTCTGTTCTGACTCCTGAGGGCGATTTTTGAAGTGCCGGCTGCCCCATTTACAGTAGTTGAAGATAGCAGAGAAACAGCAGCCCTGCCTCGGACACCCAAGGCCCGCATGATGCGGTTTTCAGGTGGGCCTGTTAATGGACACCCAGCTCTCCCAACTGGAACAGGAGGGAGGCTGCTCGCATCTGGAAATCGAGGTCCTAGGACCCCATTTCCAATTTTCAAGGATCAGTGGTTGGAGGCCGCTCCAAAAACGGCCTGGACATATCTGGGACATATATACAGAGCAAGACAGTGCCAGGGATTGAGAGAGAGGTGGAGACAGAGAAAGAGAGAGTGGAAAAGACCCAGAGGGAGGCACACACGTGCAATGAACAGTAGAGAGAGAGGAAAAGCACAGAGGAAGGCAAAATGAAAGAGGCAGATGTGTGACAGAGGCACAAGAAAAATGATTTTCTCTCAATTATTTTCTTTGTGGGACCAGGATTGCTCCTGCTGACCTTCAGCGCAGCTTGCTCACTGGATCTACTGGAGTTTCCACTCATGGACTGGGTTTTAATGAGGATTGGGCCTCCCACTTAATCCATCAGGCCAACTTTGTTCCTATTTTGGGTGGAAAGTTCAAAATTGGCCCCTCTGTGTACCTCTCTCACTTGGTTTCTGGGCCTATGTGTGTGTGTCTGTCTCTCTCATCTTTCCCTTTGTTGCTCTTTGGCTCTTCATTTTATCTTGCTATCACTTTTCCTCTGTTTTTGCCTCATTCTTGTCCACCGCCTCTCCAGAGTATATCTTTCTCTATTTCATGTTTCTTTCAGTCTCTCACTTGTTCCCTGTCTTTCCCACTTTGGCTGCCTGGAGTCTCTCCCTCACCTTCTCTGTCCCAATTAACTCTCTCTTGTCCTACACTTGTTTCTTTCTGCCCATCTCTCCCTCCCTTCATGCATTTTATCCATTTTCTGTTCTAGATTCTTGCTGTCCAGTTTCTCTTTCTCTCCATTTTTATTCTCCCCATTCACTGTTCTAGACTCTCTATCCAGTGTCTCTCTCTCTCCCCCACACCCAGTTTTCCCAGTGACCTTCTGTCTGTCTCTCTATCTCCATACCCCTTCCCTTGATTCAGCTTTCTCACCGGTCTTCCTGACCACTTACTTTTCTCTCTCTCCAATGACATTCACTCTATCTTCTCACTATTCCCAGATTTCAGTCTCACTCCACATCTTTCTATTTCTCTCCCAAACTTCTCTCTTCCTAAGGTCTCTAACCCACCTTTTTCTCAGCCACTGTTTTTCTGAGGCCTCTCTTCCCCCCTCCAGTATCTCCTTCTCACCTGGTCTTTCCAGTGTTTCCCTCTTCCTCCAATCTATTTCCCAAGGTTCCCTCTCCTAGTGTCTCACTACAATTTCTCACATTCCTATCTCTATCTTCCTTCTGATCTTTCTCTCCCTCAGCATCGCTCTCCTCATCAATCTTTCTCCCATCCCTTTCTCTAAAGTTTTGCTGTTGCCCCTCAATCCTACAGTTGTGTTCTCACTCCCACACCTCTCTGCCCATCTCTCTTTTTGCATCTCTTTTTCTTCTCTAACTGTGCCTCTCTATTTCTCTATTTCC
Organism: Somniosus microcephalus; assembly: GCF_052327205.1. NCBI lineage: Eukaryota > Metazoa > Chordata > Chondrichthyes > Squaliformes > Somniosidae > Somniosus > Somniosus microcephalus. The sequence continues at coordinate 37,029,033 of NC_141018.1, forward strand.
AAAGTCTGTCTCTCTCCCAGTGACAGACACATAGTACAGCAGTAACAAAACCTCTCAAGATTCAAACAAGTACACAATATTACTATAAAAACTAAATGGTACAATTTTAAAGGGGGTGCAGGAACAGAGATGATTGGGGATGTATGTACACAAATCTTTGAAGGTGGCGGGACAAGTTAAGGATTTTTAAAAAGCATATCAGCCCTTGGCTTTATTAATAGAGGCATAGAGTACAAAAACAAAGAAGTTATGCTAAACCTTTATAAAACAATGGTTAGGCCTCAGCTGGAGTATTGCATTCAGTTCTGGGCACCGCACTTTAGGAAGGATGTCAAAACTTAGAGAGGGTGCAGAAGAGATTTACTGGAATGGTACCAGGGATGAGGGACTTCAGTTATGTGGAGCGACTGGTGAAGCTGAGGTTATTCTCCTTCGAGCAGAGAAGGTGCATGTGTCCTATGAGGACAGATTGAGTAGACGAGGCCTATATTCTCTAGAGTTTAGAAGAATGAGAGGTGATCTCATTGAAACATACAAAATTCTTACAAGGCTTGACAGGGTAGATGCAGGGAGGATGTTTCCCCTGGCTGGGGAGCCGAGAACCAGGGGTCACAGCCTCAGGATAAGGGGTCGGCCATTTAGGGCTGAGATGAGGAGGAATTTCTTCACTCAGAGGGTGGTGAATCTTTGGAATTCTCTACCCCAGAGGGCTGTGGAGGCTCAGTCATTGAGTATATTCAAGACCGAGATTGATAGGTTTTTGAATTTTAAGGGAATCAAGGGATATGGGGATAGTGCAGGAAAGTGGTGTAACCGGGTTTTGCGGTGGCCAATTTCCTATGGGCCCTGCCACAATCGCCAATTATTATAAGTGGTTTCGCCCCACCCGTAGCGAGCACGCAAACCCCCTTACTACAGGTTCTGGATGATAGGGATTACTGAGGACAGATTGGAACATGGACGGCGTTTTCCGGTTCACCCGTACAGTGTTTATTAAGGTTAACAAAAACCACTCCACTCGCATACAGTACGAGCAGTGTGAACACAACAGTACAGTTTAAAACAGTACAACCCTGACTTCTCCAACAAGCCCCTGCCGTGCTGACTTACCATGGCCTAAAAACACCCTCCCGTGAACTAAACTATCACAGGACCCTTCCAACGCTAATCCCCCTCTGGTTTGGTAGGAACATACAGGCACCCCCTCACACAGCTAAGTGATCTTGTGGGTATGTAGGCTTGGCAATGCTCACCTAGATTGCCCCTTTGATCTTGCTTGCAGCTTTCTCCCGTACGTCTCGGCTACCTGGTTCCGTACCGGCCTTGCGGCATGCGAGCCCCAGCCTCAGTCGAAGTCCGTCTCGGTTGGAAGAGCAAGGCTCTGCTCCTCTTGATGTTCCGTTGTGTGGAGGACAGACCGCAGCCTGTGGTATTAATGGACACATGGCCTGGGGGAATGGTTTTCAATCTCTTGAATGGTTTTTGATCTCTTTTCGATCTTCCTGCCAATTAACTTAACGAGTTCATCTTGACTAGAACAATGAGTCGTCAGCCTTGTTAATCAAGACTTGGGAGTGGGCCTCTCGGGCCATTGTTCCCAAGTACAGTTCATTTCCACACGAATGAGTCATCTCCAGCTTTAGAGGTTTTTCACTGCTTCCCCCCCAAGCACCCAGTCCAGTTTTTAACAGGGGTTAAAAATCCATGGGGTCTGAGCCGACTGCTTACAGTGGAGATGAGGTAGAAGATCAGCCATGATGTTATGTAATGGCGGAGCAGGCTCGAAGGGCCATATGGCCGACTCCTGCTCCTATTTCTTGTGTTCTTATGTGAGTGGATATTGGGTGCAAATGGGATTGAGTTGGATTTTGCGGCCTCTACAGTCTGCTGACCCTCAATGTCCAGGCTTACACATGTAGATTGGCCACTTGGGTAAGACACAAGGGGTTTCTAGGCACCCACTGAACCGTGCCACAAGTTAGCATTTTCAGGAGCAGAGGGTAGAAAACCAGGAGGAAGGAAAGGTCTGTTAGTGTAATAAAAACAATTAGTACAAGGATTAGGTGAGGATCTCCTCAGACGATCCCCTTGCTAGAGGCCGAGCTTCACACCATATGGTAACAACAGACACTGTTCCCTGGCAGAGTAATTAGTTTGTTGAAGTCATTGACTTTTTTTTTCTGTCTCTCTTTCATAGTGGATTTAACTTATTACAGACTTAAGTTCCGATCAGGCTGCTGTGTCACAGAAAGCCAGACACCAATGAATAGCTACTTAGCAAAATGTTGGCTTTGTCCTTTTTTGTTTGCGAGTTCACAAATAACTTTGTGCAGAGTGTGCTTATGTGAGGTATCAGCAGACAGCCCAGTTCAAATACATATTTTGTCCCAATTTTTTCCCCTCCTCACCTGAAGGTACTAACTCCTGCTGGGGCGCACAGGCTTTCCTTGGGGTACTGACTCCTGCTGAGGTGCAGTGACTCGTGATGGGATGCTGACTTGCGCTGGGATGTGGTGGCTCTTGCTGAAGGCACTCTCTCTCGCTGGGGTGTGCTAACTCTTGTCAGAGCAGGTTTTCTCTCTCTCTCTGAAGGTGCTGAGTTGTTGCAGGGCACTGACTCTCACTGGGTGGCACTCTCAGTAACTGGGGTGGGTTGACTATGGCTCTGGAACACTTCCACTGGCACTGGTCATCCCCGCTACCTCAGCCAAGTGACCATTCTCGAGTAATGATCGTTGCCAGGCTATTCAACAGCAGAAGTGCATCCCAGCTGTGCGCAACCACATTGTCACCCATCCACTCTCCAGCAGGAGTCACTGGATTAGAAACCCTGGCTCAGTTCCCCCTTCTAACCCAGGGGTGAGGTCAACTGCACAACTGTAGTGCTTTACTACCATCCCACCCCGCACCGTAAAGAGATCAGCTAAACCTACAAGGACCAGGGATTGAACATGGGTCTGGTCACGGTTGGTGGTGGGGAGGGGGGGGATTACTCCCTCCTTATTTATTTTATTGTTGAAGAGTCAACCAACATCACTAAAACAGATTATCTGGTCATTATCACGTTGCTGTTTATGGGAGCTTGCTGTGCACAAATTGGCTGCCGCATTTCCTACATTACAACACTTCAAAAAGTACTTCATTGGCTGTAAAGCACTTTGGGACGTCCTGAGGTGGTGAAAGGCGCTATCGAAATGCAAGTTTTTTCTTTTATGTACAACTGACTGTGTTGTGCAACATTTGAGCTTTGTGTTTGATCCTAAAACACAACATGGTACAGGAACCTGATTTGCTGCCTTCCCATGTTTCCAAACAGAAGACTGGCTGGCCTGTATGTATGATCCATCAATTACAGGTGATCCAAAAGGATTGCTCCGTATTGGCTAGAAATTTCTGCATTTACCCCAAGGTTGTAAGAGGCAGGAAAGATAAAATGTTGCAAATGGGAATGGCAAAAGTCATACTGTAACTGTGGTTCTGTCTTTCGTGCTTACAGTTTCCCTTCTGCATTGAACCCTGATGATCACCGTTGTCAGCCACATATAATGCAGGGACTTGTGGGGAGTTCATCAGATTATGTGCATTGTAAACACACTGTGCCAAATGTCACCCAGAGGTTCCCTGATCCCGGTTTTAAACGGTTAGCCCATTGACTCTAAATCCCACTTAGATCAGATGGTTGGAGATCTGTTCACTGATTAGCATCTAAAGATCGGTATTCAGTACCAACAGGACGGGTGGGATAATAGTTGCAATGGGGCACAGACTCTATACTGAAAACTAGACTCGAACTACTAAAATGGTTATTTGGCTGTGTCTCTTATTGAGTTTATAATCACTAGAAGCTGTCGCTTACATATACAGCACAGGGAATTCCTGTCCGGAATAGGTTTGCCACCTGTTTGGGTTTCTTAAATAGAAGTGTCTCTTTTTCACCATCTTACTTCTGTATCTCATGATGTGCAGCAATTAGTTATTAAGGTTTTCAAATAATTTTCATCAGCGTCAAGCACCAGAACTCGAGGCCTTTTCTCATCCCCTCTGGTGGTAATTCTAGACCAGGCTCAGAGCTCATGAGCAAGACCCGTGTGGTCTCCGTCCCCTTCCTTACACTCATGTATGAGTCAAAACAAATTCAAAGTGAGAACTTTTGTGACATTATCAGAATAAGCATTATGAGGTGGCCAACTGTGAGAGAGTTTGCCTGTCACGATCTTACCTGCATTACTTAAAAAATGGATGCCCATAATCACCTTGGTTTTTTCCGCCCATGTGTGAAAGCTGTCTACCCTTGCCATGGAAGGAGTTCAGCGAAGATTCACCAGGCTGATACCTGGGATGGCAGGAATGACGTATGAGGAGAGATTGGGACGATTGGGCTTGTACTCGCTGGAGTTTCGAAGAATGAGAGGGGATCTCATTGAAACTTATAAAATTCTGGCAGGATTGGACAGACTAGATGCAGGGAGGATGTTCCTGATGGTCGGGGAGTCCAGAACCAGGGGTCACAGTCTAAGGATAAGGGGTAGGCCTTTTTGGACAGAAATGAGGAATTTCTTCACCCAGAGAGTGGTGAACCTGTGGAATTCTCTACCACAGAAGGCAGTAGAGGCCAATACATTAAATATATTCAAGAAGGAGTTGGATATATTTCTTAAGGCTAAAGGGATCAACGGGTATGGAGAGAAAGCAGGGACCGGGTACTGAACTTGGATGATCACATTGAATGGCTCGAGGGGCCGAATGGCCTACTCCTGCTCCTATCTTCTATGTTTCTATGTTACCCAATCATACTTAATGTTATCAGTTCAAGGCCAAATTAGTTATTGCATGAGTTTGAATAAATTGTTACTAATGTAAGGAACACTAACTGCCCGAACAGAGGATTAAATGGTCGATTGTAGCCCCTCAGTCAGAAAGCCCACCCTTAGCCACTGTGTAGAGCAGCTTGTTCAGATCACTGTGATGATTAAAGCTTCTCTAAAAGGTAATTATCCTCTGGCCTGTAAGTCTGTATAATTAGCAGGTTTGTTCAAAGCCATCGGTAGCCCCCCACCGTTTGGTATGGGGTCTATATGAACTTAAAGAAGCCTTGCCACTAAATGCATATGGGATCCTAGACTTTATTAATAGGCATAGAGTACAATAGCAAGGAAGATACTAAACCTTTATAAATCACTGGTTAGGTCTTAGCTGGATTACTGTGTCCAATTCTGGGCACCAAACTTTAGGAAGGAGGTCAAGGCCTTGGAGAGGATGCAGAGGAGATTTACTCGAATGAGGGACTTCAGTCATGTGGAGAGACTGGAGAAGCTGGGATTGTTCTCCTTAGAGCAGAGAAGGCTAAGGGGAGATTTAATAGAGTTGTTCAAAATTATGAAGGGTGCTAGAGTTTCCACTAGCCGAAGGGTCAGTAAACAGAGGACACAGATTTAAGATAACTCGCAAAAGAACCAGAGGGGAGATGAGGTTTTTTCTTTTATGCAGCGAGTTGTTGTGATCTGGAATGCGCTGCCTGAAAGGGTGGTAGAAGCAGATTCAATAATAACACTCAAAAGGGAATTAGATAAATACTTGAAAAGGAAAAATTTGCAGGGATTGGGGAAAGAGCGGAGGAGTGAGACTAATTGGAGAGCTCTTTCAAAGAGCCAGCACAGGCATGATGGGTCAAATGGCCGCCTCCTGTGCTGTATGATTCTATGAACTGGCTGAATATATGAAGGATACTTGGAATGAATATTGCATGACTTTGGATTTTGAATACTGCAACCTTTTTAAAACAAAATTATTGAGAAACCAAGGCAGTCCTCTGAACGTTCTTGTTCCTCCTGACGTCTAAATACAGCATTCTACATGCTCTTCCTTCTTGCTTGAGTTGACCTCAAGACTCATCACATCATCACTTACTCGTACTCATTCTTTCTCAGGATCTCAAACTGTGGAACTCCTCACCTCCCTCAGTCTTCCCTCAAACTGTGGAACTCCTCCCCTCCCTCAATCTTCCCTCAAACTGTGGAACTCCTCACCTCCCTCAGTCTTCCCTCAAACTGTGGAACTCCTCACCTCCCTCAGTCTTCCCTCAAACCGTGGAACTCTTCCCCTCCCTCAATCTTCCCTCAAACCGTGAAACTCCTCACCTCCCTCAATCTTCCCTCAAACCGTGGAACTCCTCACCTCCCTCAATCTTCCCTGAAACTGTGGAACTCCTCACCTCCCTCAATCTTCCCTCAAACTGTGGAACTCCTCACCTCCCTCAATCTTCCCTCAAACTGTGGAACTCCTCCCCTCCCTTAATCTTCCCTCAAACTGTGGAACTCCTCACCTCCCTCAAATGGTGGAACTCCTCCCCTCCCTCAATTTTCCCTCAAACCGTGGAACTCCTCACCTCCCTCAATCTTCCCTCAAACCGTGGAACTCCTCACCTCCCTCAAACCATGGAACTCCTCACATCCCTCAATCTTCCCTCAAACTGTGGAACTCACCTCCCTCAATCTTCCCTCAAACTGTGGAACTCCTCACCTCCCTCAATCTTCCCTCAAACCGTGGAACTCCTCCCCTCCCTCAATCTTCCCTCAAACCGTGGAACTCCTCACCTCCCTCAATCTTCCCTCAAACCGTGGAACTCCTCACCTCCCTCAATCTTCCCTCAAACCGTGGAACTCCTCACCTCCCTCAATCTTTCCTCAAACTGCGGAACCCCTCCCCTCCCTCAGTCTCCCCTCAAACTGTGGAACACCTCCCCTCCCTCGATCTTCCCTTCCTCTTGCAATCAACAAGTTTTCAAATTCCAAGCTTGCTGTCACCTAACTTCCTGATTTACCTCATCTTCTCCCCCCCTTTAAAAGAGAATTAGATATAGAGAGGGATATAGAAACCGAGTGAGAGAAAAACACCAGTGTAGACTTGATGTCCCAAGTGGACTGCTTCTGTGCTGCAACAATCTATCACCCCATCCTTTCTAACTTTGGTGGTGCCCTCTACTAAGAGCCTTGGTCCATCATCCAGGTTTCTCAATAAAAACAGGTTATTGACTTAGAGAGTTAATGCTGTTGATGGTTTTGCAGTTGTGTTGTGAGTGTGAAGAATGCCTCTGTCCCAGTACAGTGGACTCTGATGTGTATGTGTGTGTGTGGCTGCTCTTTGAGATTGCAGAGGTCTGACTACTAGGTCGCGATTTGATATACGGCAGGGATCTAGAAAAGAAAAGCACCTGAGGACTTGGTTTAAATCTGGCTGCTGATTTGTGAATTGCTGACAGTGTAAATGATCCAGCTGCTGCTTATACAGGTGCGCCTTGTGATATAACAGTCTCTTAAACCCACACAGTGACACCATTGCACTATTTTGGATTTAATGTGTCAGCTTATCACTTTATCTGTAAAATCTCTCACCGCATGCTCCTATACCACAGGTCCCCACAGGTCCTCACACTCCAAACAATGAGAAAACATGTGATAAAAACCAGACCGGGATAAAGAAAACTATCAAGATGTATACGGTTGCATGAGCATAGGGAGACCTTTTTTGTGCGTGAGCCTGGACATTGGGGAGTAATTCTAACCTACCTCGCCGGGTGGGAAGCCTACAGGATCAGGCAGGGTATAAAACCATCATTGCTCACGATCTCATCTGCTTCCCGGTCGGAAGGTTAGATTAAAATTGCCCTCATTTGAGTCCTCAGCAGCTCACCAGTCCTAATTTCCGCTGAGCGGAAAATCACAACCGGCATGCGCAGAAGCAGAAAACCCGATTCTATCCTTGCCTGATGTGCGTACAGGCACATGTTCCAGCACTGGAGCACGATCAGGAGTGGGAATCCTGCCTCCCAGGGCCCGTGTTAGGACCGTGCAATAGCACGGGGCCCCGAGCGGATCCAGTGATGAGTATTTAGTATCACTATCTCATAAAATGTAGGGCCCCAAACCGAACCATTGTACAGGCTGTAGTGTCCGTGTGTAGATAAAGACACTGAAGACAGGAGTTGGTTCATAGGTATTTACTAAGCAAGTCTGGGGGGGGGTTTCTAAAGGATATACACAATACACAGGCTTATATAGCCCAAGTGGCAATTACCGGCATTACGCACACCTGGGGCTCTTAAAGGCACATACACCACAATTCCTCCCCTTCTAGCTAACTAGTACATCATATTTTAAGTAATTATTAATTACATGTTATATGCAAAATAATATACATTGCTGTATTAATTAATTCTAAGTTAGTCTCTCAGGAGGCTTCCTGACTCGGTCCGGATAACGCCTCGGGGGTGTAGTAGTTTCTGGTGGTGTAGTAGGTTCTTCTGGCAAGGCTGATTCGGCTTGAAGGCCAGTGTCGGGTTCATCGGGCTCCAGTATCACCGGATCGGAGGTAGATATGGGTATCTCTACTTCATCGTTAGATGTATAGAGTGGTGGTGTAGGTTGTCCCTTTTCGGATGACTTGATGATTTGGTCAGCATGGCGCCTTATTATGCTGTCTCCGATGTCCACGGTATACATCAGTGGTCCTAATCGTGTGCAGATAGTTCCAGGCTGCCATTTCTCGGTACGGTAGTCCCGGGCCAAAACCGGTTGGCCTATCTGGAAGACCCTAGTTGGCCTTTCATTCATGCCCTGAAACTGCCGGTTCTCCACGTCCCTTCGTATGTTGGGCTTGACCAAATCCAGCCGGCATCTTAGGTTTCTATTGTAGAACATCATGGCGGGAGTTTGGTTAGTAACCATATGCGTTGCATTCCTATATGCAAATAAGAAGTTATCCACCTTGTGCTGAAGTTTTATGTCTTCATTACCCATGGCCTTGATGGCCTTCTTGAAGGTCTGGACAAACCTTTCAGCCAATCCATTGGTGGCGGGATGGTATGGGGCGGACGTGTAGTGCTTTACCCCATTGTTCTTTAAGAACTTTCTGAATTCTTCGGACACAAATTGCGGTCCATTATCAGAACATATCTGCTCCGGCAGCCCATTCCTGGCAAATATGGTCCTTAATACTGTGATGGTTTTTTCCGTGGTGGTGGAGGACATCTTTATTACCTCCGGCCACTTGGAGTGTGCATCAACTGCGATTAAGAACATTGAGTCCATAAATGGACCAGCAAAGTCGATGTGCACCCTTTGCCAGGGAGATGAGGGCCACTCCCATGGATGTAGAGGGGCCTGTGGTGGAGCATTTTGGACCTTCTGGCATCCTAGGCAGCTCTTGGTCATGTCTTCGATGTCTCCATCGATACCTGGCCACCATACAAACGCCCTAGCTAGGTTCTTCATTTTCACTCCACCCAGATGCCCCTCGTGAAGCTCCTTTAGCACTTTATCCTGGAGTTTGGGTGGAATCACCACTCTGGATCCACACATCAAGGTTCCTCGGCACACTGACAGCTGTTCTCTTCTTTGCGAGAATGCTGGCAACAGTGGTTCGCCATGTGCTGGCCATCCCTTCACTGTTAAATCGTAGACGCGTGAGAGAGTAGGGTCATTTCTTGTCTCCCTTTCAATGGCAGAATTTGTCACCGGTAGACATTCCACTATGGTAGAGTGGAATATCTCTACTGGGTCTACTGTAGGTGCCTCTTCTATCGTTGGCAACGGTAGGCGTGATAAACCGTCAGCATTCCCATGCTGTTTTGACCCTTTGTATTCAATGTTGTATTGGTGTGCCCCTAGAAAAAGGGACCACCTCTGTAGTCTTTGTGCCGTCATAATGGGGACACCTTTTTTAGGGTTGAATATGGAGATGAGGGGTTGATGGTCAGTCAGCAAGGTAAATTTTTGTCCGTGTAGGTAATGGTTGAATTTCTTCACTCCCCATACCAGGCTGAGTGCTTCCCTGTCTATCTGGGCATAGTTACGCTCAGCTGAGTTCAATGAGCGTGACGCAAAAGCTATCGGCCGTTCCGAGCCATCAGGGAATCTATGGGACAATACCGCTCCTATGCTGTAAGGGGATGCATCGCACGCCAGTCTGATTGGTAGTGATGGGTTGTAATGAGCCAAAATTTTTGGAAGGCACGTTTACAGTCTTCGTTCCATTTCCAAATCGCTCCTGTCTGTAGAAGATCATTAAGAGGGTGTAGAATAGTTGATAAGTTCGGTAAAAATTTATGATAGTAATTTATTAATCCCAGGAATGACCTTAATTGTGAAACATTTTCAGGTGCTGGGGCTTTTATAACTGGTTCAATTTTTTCAGGTGACTTATGCGACCCTTCCTTATTAATTATGTGGCCACAATATGATATCTGATTTTGGAAAAATTCGCACTTGGGGCGATTTGCTCGTAGGCCTCGTTCTTTCAGCCTAGTGAGCACCTGCTCCAAATTGGCAAGGTGCTCGTTGTCGTTTTCTCCTGTTATAAGGATGTCGTCTAGGTAGCATTGAGTCCCCGGAATCCCTTGCAGGACTTGCTCCATAGCTCTTTGCCAGATAGCTGGAGCTGATGCTATTCCAAAAACCAGTCGATTGTACTGGTACAGGCCTTTGTGTGTGTTTATTGTGAGATACTTTTTAGAGGTCTCCTCAACCTCCATCTGTAGATATGCCTGTGCCAAGTCAATTTTTGTGAAACGTTTCCCTCCGGATAGTGAGGCGAAAATATCTTCTATCCTCGGAAGAGGATACTGTACCGTGTGAAGGACCGGGTTTACAGTCACCTTAAAGTCCTCACAGATGCGAATTTTTTTCTGTTCCTCAGAGTTATTTTTCAATGTTTTTTTCATGACTGGAACGATGGGTGTTGCCCATTCGCTCCAATCTATTTTGGATAATACGCCTGCCTTTTCCAAATTCTTCAGCTCTGCCTCGACTGCCGGACGTATTGCGTATGGCACCGGTCTTGCCTTAAAAAATTTTGGAATTGCTGTATCTTCCACTTTTATTGAGGCGGTGATGCCTTTCAAGGTTCCTAGTTTCTCTTGAAACACTTCTTTGGCGTTGGCCAAGATGTCTTTTAATCGTTCAGGTATGATGTCATCATTGTTTTTTTCCTTACTGGTCACCGTCAGTGCCTGAATGGAGTGCCAGTCTAAACGTATCTTCCTTATCCATTCACGTCCCAACAACGGTGGACCACCATCTTGTAGAATGTATAAATACAACTTTTGTATTTCTTTGCCGTTGTATACCACAGGCACCCTTATTTTTCCTTTGGGGTAGACTTTCTGCCCCGTATATGTTTTTAAGATAATGGATGTGTCTTTTAGAGGTATATGCGAAAATAGCCTCTCGTAATCTCGTCGATTTATTACGGTTAGAGCTGATCCTGTATCTAGCTCCATTTTAACTGGGGATCCTGCTATTGTGAGGGTAACCCAAATGGTTTGGTAATCCTCTTTGGCAAGTACATTATGTAATTTGAGACAGCTTAGTCTCTTGTTTCCGGAGTCGCTATCGCTATTCTGGTCTTCGGAGCTACTGTCCGTCATCATTTGTACCTTCCTGTACTTTTCTTTATTGATTTTTTGTTTTCTGTCAGTGGATTTATTTTGTCCAGATTGGCATACCCGTGCAATGTGTCCAATCTTACCACATTGCCTGCATGCTTTGCCCTTGAACCAGCAGTCCCTCTGGTTATGGGTGGATCTGCCGCAGCGATAACATCTTCCGAACTCCTGTGTCATTTTATGGGTGCTGAAGTCCGGTGTCTCTTGTTGTATCTCTGCAGCTCCTTTTGCTGCTGCTTCGTATGATACAGCCATACTGAAAGCTTTGTCCAATGTTAAATCTTTTTCAGAAAACAGTCTTTTTTGTGTTCCTTCACTTAAGAGACCGCAAACAAATTTGTCTCGAAGATAATCCGATAGTCCTGCTCCGAATTGGCAGTACTTTGATAGCTTTCTTAATTCGGTTAGGTAATCAGCGTTACTTTCATTCTTGTGTTGATTTCTCTTGAAGAACTTGAATCGTTCCGCTATCAGCAGCGGTGTTGGGTTTAAATGCTCCTGCAGGGTATCAACAATTTCTTTAAAAGTCTTGTCCTTTGGTTTGGCTGGAGTGATTAAATTTCGTAACAGCCCGTATGTCTTCGCGCCCATTAAGTTCAGAAGTACTGAAGCTTTTTTTTCATCTGTTATTCCATTTGCAGTGCAATAAACCTCTACTCTTTCCACGTATGTGGTCCAATCTTCTATTTCGCCATCAAAAGCCTCAATATTACCAGATTTAGGCATTTCAGAAAAGATATGGCGCTTCCCGCGCTTTTTTTTTTCTCTCTGTGCAGCAACGATATGGCGCTTCCTGCGCTTTCCCGCCGCTGCTACCGATAACAACGCTGTTTTACTGTGGTTTCCGTTTATTCACTGTTGGAGACTCGTTCCCGACGGAGGTCTAAACGCTGACCTGCTTGCCGCGCCGGCCGTCTCTCGAGTGCACCCTCCCAGTCCGTTATTGCTTGCCTCCGATTTCGCTGCCTGTCTCAGCTGTAGAGCCCGCCGCTGGAGCTCCAGCCTGACGCCCAGGAAGGATTAGCGCAGTACCTGTCACCAGCTTGGCCAGCTGGTGAAACCACAGTTTCTCTTACTTCCTTGAGTCTTCTGGACACTGGAGGAATCGATGTCCTTGAGGTGCTGCCGAATTGCAGGTAAGTCCATTTCCACTTCGTCGCCACTGTAGTGTCCGTGTGTAGATAAAGACACTGAAGACAGGAGTTGGTTCATAGGTATTTACTAAGCAAGTCTGGGGGGGGGGGTTTCTAAAGGATATACACAATACACAGGCTTATATAGCCCAAGTGGCAATTACCGGCATTACGCACACCTGGGGCTCTTAAAGGCACATACACCATAATTGCTCTTAAAGGCACATACACCACACAGGCCACCCTCCACCCCCGCCACAAGGCAAATATTACCCCAGCCTGGCCGACATTACCGCCCCCCCCACCCCCGCCAATCCAAACTGCAGCCAATTGACCTGGTTGCGATCAGTTTACTAGGCACAATGGGGCATTGAACCAGGGATCTTTCTGGGTGAGCTACTGGAGGGCATCTAGCACCAGGGAAACCCCAACACCTTCAGAAGAGAGGGGGAGAAAATTGGAAAAACAAGTTAAAGAGTGAGTGAAAGAATGTGACTTAATCCAGGGTTCAGACAGCATCCGTTGACGATGGAATTTCAGTCTGATGGCAGCGTTACCGCAACTCTTTCATTAAATTGAAGATTTAGTACTTACTGCTGGCCATACCCTTTGACAATCCCAGTGATTTTGGTAAGGATAGTCCAATGAATAGGTGTTAAAAGAAAGACTTGCATTTCTATAGCGCCTTTCACAACCTCAGGACGTCCCAAAGCGCATTACAGCCAATGAAGTACATTTTGAAGTGTAGTCACTGTTGTAATTTAGGGATAATTAGACAGTTTTCTGTTAATAATGATCAAATATATACTTAAATAATCTGACCTGAGCCTGCAAGTTTCATGTGTGTTCTTACTTCAGGTACTTGTCTTTCATGCGTATTGATGTTGCGCTTTAAGGAAGGTCAGAGGTCAAGGACGGCTTTGTCGTTCTTTGTGCTCCTTTTTTCCCAGCATGGTGTCAATAGCTGGATATTAGCCCGGATCACTGGCCTCTGAGCTGCTGGCGTGTAGCTGTGATCAGAGTGTCCTGTCATCAGCAGAATGGTGACGTTGTGTATGGGCTGAGAGGAGATAACTGTCAGATTGCTCATCTCATGATCCCTTTGACAGGACTCATCTGCTCTGATATCATTTAGAAGTCCCCTCAGCTGAAAACACCAACTGTCTTTCCTGGCACGGTTTCCTGGCTCATACAGAGGGTCTCTGATTTAAACAATTTACAACCTGTGTTCCAGTGAAAAGGATGGGGGCGGGGAAACCTGCAAATGCTGTAAATCTGAAATTCTGAAAAAAGTATCTGCACCCAAACACGAGCTTGCTTTTTCTTCTAGAGAGTGGTTAGAATGTGGAACTCACTGCCACAGGGAGTGGTTGAGGCGAATAACATAGATGCATTTAAGGGGAAGCTAGATAAGCACATGAGGGAGAAAGGAGTAGAAGGATATGCTGTTAAGTTTAGATGAAGTAGAGTGGGAGGAGGCTTGTGTGGAGCATAAACACTGGAATAGACAAGTTGGGTCGTGTGGCCTGTTTCTGTGCTGTAATTTCTATGTAATTCTGTTCAGATAGTGACAGAACTGTTACATATTTCCAGCATTGCCTGTTTTATTAGATCCTGTGGTTATTCTCCTCCTCCTCTCCTGCTGGAGTATGTGTCGGTCTTGATTACTTTGTGCAACTCGCCGCTCTTCATGCATGAGTGTTGGCATGGTGCTCATTCATAAGGGGAGGGGAGGGGCGGTCACAACTAAGCCCCACCCTGTCCAACCGAGTGCACTTTCCAACACCAAATAGCGAGTGGGGAAATCTGCTTCATTTTCCTTTCCCTAATTTAGGGGCATGAAGACCAATTGTAGGGTTCCTGACCACCAGCCTGGGTAAGATCAGGAAACTCACGACTAGACCAAGTCTGCGAACCCAGTGACTCACTGGCTGAGCCAGTAGGGAAGCCACAGCCCATGTGATGGGAATATTACTCTAGCGCTGCAACAATATTTTCAAGGCTGCAATACTGTAATGAGCTAAACAAATTAGAAATAGTGATCTCATGGTATACAGTTAGCCCTCGCTTCTCCAGCATAGATAGATGATGTGTCAGCCGTGGCTCAGTGGGTAGCACCCTCACCTCTGATCAGAAGGTCGTGGGTTCAAGCCCCACTCCAGAGACTTGAGCACAAACATTTAGGCTGACACTCCAGTGCAGTGCTGAGGGAGTGCTGCACTATCGGAAGTGCCGTCTTTAGGATGAGACGTTAAACCGAGGCTCCGTCTGCTCTCTCAGGTGGACGTAAAAGATCCCATGGCACTATGAAGAAGAGCAACCAACATCACTGACACACATGATCTGGTCATTATCGCATTGCTGTTTGTGGGAGCTTGCTGTGTGCAAATTGGCTGCAGTGTTTCCTACATTACAACAGTGACTCCACTTCAAACAGTACATCATTGGCTGTGAAGCACTTTGGGACGTCCAGTGGTCGTGAAAGGCGCTATAGAAATGCAAGTCTTTCTTTCTTAAATGAAAGTTGGATCTCTGTTATCTGCCACCAAGACTGGCACTCATAAATAGGACTGCCATCTTCTGTCCAATCTGAAACCAGGCAAAGCTTGGTGCTTAAACATGGACGCAGCCACTGGCATGTGTGTGGAACTGTGGGCAGACTAGTTGATCCCAAATACCCAATTGCTGCTGTATGCTTCTCTGACCTTCAATTCATAGCTCACCCATCGTGGGATATTGCTGAAGTTGGATTAGAGGTGTAACCGGTTTTTGCGGTGGCCAATTTCCTACGGCCCCTGCCGCAATCGCCAATTATTGTAAGTGGTTTCACCCTGCCAGCAGCGAGCACGCAAACCCCCTTACTACAAGTTCTGGACGATAGGGATTACTGAGGACAGATTTGAACACGGACAGCGTTTTCGGGCTCACCCGTACAGTGTTTATTAAGGTTAACAAAACCCACTCCACTCGCATACAGTACGAGCAGTGTGAACACAACAGTACAGTTTAAAGCAGTACAACCCTGACTTGTCCAACAAGCCCCTGCCGTGCTGACTTACCACGGCCTAAAAACACCCTCCCGTGAACTGAACTATCACAGGACCCTTCCAACGCTAATCCCCCTCTGGCTTGGTAGGAACATATAGGCACCCCCTCACACAGCTAAGTGATCTTGTGGGTGTGTAGGCTTGGCAATGCTCACCTAGATTGCCCTTTTGATCTTGCTTGCAGCTTCCTCCCGTACGTCTCAGCTACCTGGTTCCGTACCAGCCTTGCGGCATGCGAGCCCCAGCCTCCGTCGAAGTCCGTCTCGGTTGGAAGAGCAAGGCTCTACTCCCCTTGACGTTCCGTTGTGTGGAGGGCAGGAGAGAGAGTGAGCTATCCAAACTGCTCTCTTTTATACCCCGCCAATACACAGACCGCAGCCTGTGGTATTAATGGACACATGGCCTGGGGGAATGGTTTTCGATCTCTTGAATGGTTTTTGATCTCTTTTTGATCTTCCTGCCGATTAACATAACGAGTTCATCTTGACTGGAACAATGAGTCGTCAGCCTTGTTAATCCAGACTTGGGAGTGGGCCTCTCGGGCCATTGTTCCCAAGGACAGTTCATTTCCACACGAATAAGTCATCTCCAGCTTGAGTGGTTTTTCACTGCTCTCCCCGCCCCCCCCCCCCCCCCAAACAACCTGTCCAGTTTTTAATAAGGGTTAAAATCTAAAAATCCACGAAATCTGCGCCGACTGCTACAGAGGTGATTTTAAAAAAAAAGTAAAAATGGAGTTGGTTTGTGATGGGTCTGCGAGATTGGGCTATGAGGAAGACACTGCTTAGGGTGGTGACCTGAGCAATGTTTATTCGTACCCCAAAATAAAGTGCATTTGGTTTTTTAAACCAGTGATTCACCACTCAGTGAGGTAGAGATTTTAGCTGTAC
This sequence comes from Somniosus microcephalus, assembly GCF_052327205.1. Classification (NCBI taxonomy): domain Eukaryota; kingdom Metazoa; phylum Chordata; class Chondrichthyes; order Squaliformes; family Somniosidae; genus Somniosus; species Somniosus microcephalus. Next base: position 37,045,543 of record NC_141018.1, read on the forward strand.
AGAACTCAGATACTGAAGGCAGTTAAAAAAAAAAACCCAGGCAAATTCACTTCAGCTTATTCTTGTGTATCTCTGTCTGACTGTTAAAGTAAGCCGAGCTGTTTTATCTGTAGCCGCTCTGATGGGTCAGTGGGTCAATGCACCAGCAAGTGCGGTACAGACCAGGATGGCCCCAGGTTCGGTCCCTGCTCTCTGCTGAGGTTAGCCAGGGGGCCACTGCAGTTAGACTCAGGGTCCTTGAGCAAGGGAGAGAAAATAAAATCATCCGGGATTCCTACGCCTGATCTCAGGACTCTAAAGTCTTCGTGTGCAGATGCTAGGTGAGGACAGCATCAGGCTCCGCTGTGAAGGCCTCCACAGCCAAATAGCCTGCTGACAGTCACTAGGCTCATGCATAAAGGAACTATATCCCAGTGAGAGGAGGGGAGAAAAAAGTAGAATACCAGGAAACAAAGGGAAATATTAGGGAGCTTGAGGAACTGGACAATGGATTAGAATTTTCACCTAACATTGAGAAATATAAGGTAACAATGAGTAGAAAATGTATGCTGTTAATTAAGTTGGGCTAGGAAAAATTTGAGGAGGGATGCCTCCTTTTACTTCAACAGCACCTCCCAAACCTGCGACCGCTACCACCCGGAAGGACAAGGGCAGCATAGGAACACCACCACCACCTCCAAGTTCCCCTCCAAGTCACACTCCATCCCGACTTGGAAATATATCGGCCGTTCAATCGCTGGTTCAAAATCCTGGAACTCCCTCCCTAACAGCACTGTGGGAGCACCTTCACCACACGGACTGCAGCGGTTCAAGAAGGCGGCTCACCACCACCTTCTCAAGGGGCAATTAGGGATGGGCAATAAATGCCGGCTTTGCCAACAATGCCCACATCCCAGGAACGAATAAATAGAAAATAAACCTGTCCAAATCTTATAAGCATTGCCAAGCTGTGTCGGAGCAGGTACCAAGGCAGATTTGTATTTTTTTGTTCCTGGGAATTGGGCAACTTTGATGAGGTCACATTCATTGCACATCCTTAATTGTCCTGAAGGCATTAAAAGTCACCCACATAGTGTGGGATCGGAGCCACATGCAGGCCAGACCAGGTAGGGGTGACAGGTTGCCTTCCCTGAAGGGCAGGTGAGTTTTTAGGCTAATCCATTCACGTTCACGTTTCTGGTGCCAGTCCACAAATTACCAGATTTACTGAATTCAGTTTAAAGTAAATCTCTCTCTCGGTTGGAGCCTCTCTTGTCTCTGTTTTACTGATACTACTATTGTCATCGCTCCTCTGAACTTTCCTCTCTTGTTCCTCCTGAGCTCCGGATATCCTCATCCTTCCTGCTCCCTGCATCCTCACTGTGTTGGAATTAAAACTCACTGCACTGTCTTCTACTCTGACTCACTCCCTAAAATAGCTCGTGTCTACGTGGCTAGCTTTCCAGAATTTGTGAATGAAAGTGAGATAGGAAGGACTAAGCGGTCAGGGTTAGTGCTTTCAGCCTTGGTTTGGCTTTTGTTCCTTTATGCCTACAGTTTTTGTAACCATTCTTCGTTCTCTCTCTATATCATTGAAGTCACTGCTCCTCTGAACGTTTCTTTTTAAGCTGTAAATATCCCATTCCTACACACTCTTCCTTGTACCTTCACTGTGTTGAAATCAAGACTTTTTATTAACTCATTCTCGGGATGTAGTCATCGCTGGCGAGGCTGGCATCTATTGTCCATCCGTAGTTGCTCAAGTGGTTTGATACAACTGAGTGGTTTGATACTTCAGAGAGCAGATGAGAGTCAACCACATTGGTGTGAGACTGGACTCTCACGTAGGCCAGACCGGCTACGGATGACAGGTTTCCTTCTCTAAAGGGCAATCCAACAGCTTCATGGTCACTTTTATTGATGCCTGTTTTTATTTCCAATTTTTTTTTTAACTCAATTCAAATTCTCAAACTGCCATGGTAGGATTTGAACTAATGTTCTCTGGATTATTATTCCAGGCCTCTGGATTACTAGTCCTGTAAAATAATCACTGTGCTCCCACATCCCACTTATGGCACCATCCACTGTAACTAATAGAATAGCAAAATACTGCGGATGCTGGAAATCTGAAATAACAACAGAAAATGCTGGAAATACTCAGCAGGCCAGGCAGCATCCGTGGAGAGAGAAACAGAGTTAACGTTTCAGGTCAGATGAAGGGCCCCAGACCTGAAACGTTAACTCTGTTTCTCTCTCCACGGATGCTGCCTGGCCTGCTGAGTATTTCCAGCATTTTCTGTTGTTAATCCACTGTAACTAGTTCTTTCACAGGGCCTCAAAACTGTGGAACTTCTCACCTCGCTCAGCTGCAATCTACAGCTTTGTGCCACCTAACCACTATTTCCTGATTTCTCCCATTCCTGGTCCTTGCCAAGTTAATTGATGTCACCCAGGCTAAGGGAGACTAAGTGGGTGTCAGCCTTGGTTCAGTGGGTAGCATTCTCACTTCTGAGTCAGAAATTCATGGGTTCAAACCCACTCCAGAGATTTCTGCACATAATCCAGATTGACAAGCCAGTTGCAGTACCGAGGGAGTGCTGCACTGTCAGAGGTGTCGTCTTTCGAATGAGATGTTAAACCGAGGCCCCGTCTGCCCTCTCAGGTGAACGTAACAGAACCCACGGCTACTATTCAAAGAAGAGCAGGGAAGTTCTCCACGGTGTCCTGGCCAATATTTATTGCTCAACTAACATCACGAAAACAGATTATCAGGTCATTTATCTCATTACTGTTTGTGGGAGCTTGCTGTGCGCAAACTGGCTGCTGTGTTTCCTACATTACAACAGTGACTACACCTCAAAGAAAAACTACCTCAGCTGTGAAGCCAGCTGGGACGTCCAGAGGTCATGGAAGGAGTTATATAAATGCAAATTTGTTTTTTAGGGAAAAAAATCAGCCACAGTTCTGCCCCAGATCACTGTCGTGTGAACCTGGTGGAAAGTGCACATGTGTAGACATTACATGAGAACGGGATTGGCCTGAGACAAGAAGAACTGCAGCTGGCTGAGATTTCAGAGGACTGGAGCTGATGGAAGAGCAGGCAATGCTCACAGTGCCATGACATTACTTAGATCAGCAGGCGAACATTTTTGAAAACCATTCCCAATTTATTTTGTCTTTCTACATTACAGTGGTTGAGTTAAAGGAGGGAGTAGTGTCATTAAGGATCAGATTTTATACAGGTCACTCTAATAACCAGACGTAACTCAGATAATCGACAAGGTTGTTTCTTAAAACGCGCCTTAGCAATGTATCACGAGTGTGGCACTTGAAGACTCAAGAAGGTGGATTTATCTAATGCTGACTATTGTTAATAAGAGTACAGGGATTAAATCAAAGGGATTAGGTAAAGCATCCAAGTATAGAACCAATTTAACTTGCCTAGTAATTTCCAGACTGACTAAAACATCAACTTTGTTATTCCTGTGATCAGGTTTTACCAAAGGTAACTTTCTCGCTCCAGCAGTGCTCAACTGTTAATGTTATCCATGAACGCTCACGGCATTGACAGTCTGCCGACTAATTCATGACTCTTGTCAGGTGAAGGAGTTTGTAATCTGTTGCTGGAGAGATTAGATTCATAATTCCAAACCTAATACACTGGAATATTTTGTGTTTCTCTGAGTGAAAATAAGGATACAGTCTAGAGGCTGTGAATGTTTCCAGCAAACCTGTTTGTAGAAATCTGTAGCATTAGGCAGTACCACATAGTGGCCTAGAAATTGGGTTGGGGCGCAAAAGTCACCTGAGCGCAGGATTTAGCGCAGCGTTCGAGGCTTTAGCGATCGTCAGATATTCAGTTTCATTGCTGCTCGAGGGAGACGGGGCGAGGGCTGAGGCGCTCCGCGTCCCTCTTAGGGCGCTGAAACTGAATATCGCAGCGCAACGTGCCGCAGCGCCACATGCTGCGGCACGGCACACTGCGGTACTGCAGGCCTTCCTCCCACTGTTAAGAGGGAGGTGCCTGCAATAGCGCGATCCCCGCTCGCAAGTGCCGGCAAATGAGCCCGGCACCAAGGAGAAGAGCCGGGCTCTCGGGAAACAGCCGGCAATGCCGCGGGGGGTGGTTAGGAGGTCGGGGACGGAGGTGCTGGTAGGCAACCGCCGAAAAGGCGGCCGCCTCGCACCTCCACCTTAACTTGTGCCGCTGCCGGCACAGTAAGGCCCCGTGAACCGGGCACGGGTAGCGAGCAGCGCAACTGCAGCGTTCGCTACCAAATATCGCAAACGGGGCACGAAAGGGGCGCTGCGCACACCGATAACGTCATCGGTGGCGGCGCAGCGCAAATGCCTAACGCCACCATTAGCGCCCCTACTGAATATCGCGGGAGACGCAGCCATTGGCGCTACAGCCACTGACTGCCTCTTTAGGCGCTAACAGGTGGCGCTACTCACCCAATTTCTCCCCCAGTATGTTGCACAAATGAGAAAGTGGGTTACTAACACACAGCAACAATCACACGGAGTGAGTGGGTTACTAACACACAGCAACAATCACACGGAGTGAGTGGGTTACTAACACACAGCGACAATCACACGGAGTGAGTGGGTTACGAACACACAGCGACAATCACACAGGCAGAGAGTGGGTTACTAACACACAGCGACAATCACACGGGTAGAGAGTGGGTTACTAACACACAGCGACAATCACACAGGCAGAGAGTGAGTTACTAACACACAGTGACAATCACACGGAGTGAGTGGGTTACTAACACTGACACTCACACAGGCAGTGAGTGGGTTACTAACACACAGCGACAATCACACAGGCAGAGAGTAGGCTACTAACACACAGCGACAATCACACAGGCAGTGAGTGGGTTACTAACACACAGTGACAATCACACAGGCAGAGAGTGGGTTACTAACACACACCGACAATCACACAGGCAGTGAGTGGGTTACTAACACACAGCGACAATCACACAGGCAGAGAGTGGGTTACTAACACACAGCGACAATCACACGGAGTGAGTGGGTTACTAACGCACAGCGACAGTCAAACGGAGTGAGTGGGTTACTAACACACAGCGACAATCACACGGAGTGAGTGGGTTACTAACACACAGCGACAATCACACGGAGTGAGTGGGTTACTAACACACAGCGACAATCACACGGAGTGAGTGGGTTACTAACACACACTGACAATCACACAGGCAGAGAGTGGGTTACTAACACACAGCGACAATCACAGGCAGAGAGTGAGTTACTAACACACAGCAACAATCACACAGGCAGTGAGTGGGTTACTAACACAGCAACAATCACACGGAGTGAGTGGGTTACTAACAGCGACAATCACACAGGCAGAGAGTGAGTTACTAACAGCAACAATCACACGGAGTGAGTGGGTTACTAACACACAGTGACAATCACAGGCAGAGAGTGAGTTACTAACACAGCGACAATCACACAGGCAGAGAGTGAGTTACTAACACACAACAACAATCACACGGAGTGAGTGGGTTACTAACACACAGCGACAATCACACAGGCAGAGGGTGAGTCACTAACACACAGCGACAATCACACGGAGTGAGTGGGTTACTAACACACAGCGACAATCACACGGAGTGAGTGGGTTACTAACACACAGCGACAATCACACGGAGTGAGTGGGTTACTAACACACAGCGACAATCACACAGGCAGTGAGTGGGTTACTAACAGCGACAATCACACAGGCAGAGAGTGGGTTACTAACACACAGCAACAATCACACAGGCAGAGAGTGGGTTACTAACACACAGCGACAATCACACGGAGTGAGTGGGTTACTAACACACAGCGACAATCACACAGGCAGTGAGTGGGTTACTAACACAGCGACAATCACACAGGCAGTGAGTGGGTTACTAACACACAGCGACAATCACACGGAGTGAGTGGGTTACTAACACACAGCGACAATCACACAGGCAGAGAGTGGGTTACTAACACACAGCGACAATCACACGGAGTGAGTGCGTTACTAACACACAGCGACAATCACACGGAGTGAGTGGGCTACTCACACAGCGACAATCACACGGAGTGAGTGGGTTACTAACAGCGACAATCACACGGAGTGAGTGGGTTACTAACACACAGCGACAATCACACAGGCAGTGAGTGGGTTACTAACACACAGCGCCAATCACACGGAGTGAGTGGGTTACTAACACACAGCGACACTCACACAGGCAGTGAGTGGGTTACTAACACACAGCGACAATCACACAGGCAGTGAGTGGGTTACTAACACAGCGACAATCACACAGGCAGTGAGTGGGTTACTAACACACAGCGACAATCACACGGAGTGAGTGGGCTACTAACACACAGTGACAATCACACGGGTAGAGAGTGGGTTACTAACACACAGCGACAATCACACAGGCAGAGAGTGAGTTACTAACACACTGACAATCACCAATCACACAGGCAGAGAGTGGGTTACTAACACACAGCGACAATCACACAGGCAGAGAGTGGGTTACTAACACACAGCGACAATCACACGGAGTGAGTGGGTTACTAACACACAGCGACAATCACACAGGCAGAGAGTGGGTTACTAACACACAGCGACAATCACACGGAGTGAGTGGGTTACTAACACACACCGACAATCACACAGGCAGAGAGTGGGTTACTAACACACAGCGACAATCACACAGGCAGAGAGTGGGTTACTAACACACAGCGACAATCACACAGGCAGAGAGTGGGTTACTAACACACACCGACAACCACACAGTGAGTGGGTTACTAACACACAGCGCCAATCACACGGAGTGAGTGGGTTACTAACACACCAACAATCACACAGGCAGAGAGTGGGTTACTAACACGCAGCGACAATCACACAGGCAGAGAGTGGGTTACTAACACACAGCGACAATCACACAGGTAGAGAGTGGGTTACTAACACACAGCGACAATCACACGGAGTGAGTGGGTTACTAACACACAGCGACAATCACACGGAGTGAGTGGGTTACTAACACAGCGACAATCACACGGAGTGAGTGGGTTACTAACACACAGCGACAATCACACAGGCAGAGAGTGGGTTACTAACACAGCGACAATCACACAGGCAGAGAGTGGGTTACTAACACACAGCGACAATCACACGGAGTGAGTGGGTTACTAACACACACCGACAATCACACGGAGTGAGTGGGTTACTAACACACAGTGACAATCACACGGAGTGAGTGGGTTACTAACACACAGCGACAATCACACGGAGTGAGTGGGTTACTAACACACAGCGACACTCACACAGGCAGTGAGTGGGTTACTAACACACAGCGACAATCACACAGGCAGTGAGTGGGTTACTAACACAGCGACAATCACACAGGCAGTGAGTGGGTTACTAACACACAGCGACAATCACACGGAGTGAGTGGGTTACTAACACACAGTGACAATCACACGGGTAGAGAGTGGGTTACTAACACACAGCGACAATCACACAGGCAGAGAGTGGGTTACTAACACACAGCGACAATCACACAGGCAGAGAGTGGGTTACTAACACACAGCGACAATCACACGGAGTGAGTGGGTTACTAACACACAGCGACAATCACACAGGCAGAGAGTGGGTTACTAACACACAGCGACAATCACACGGAGTGAGTGGGTTACTAACACACACCGACAATCACACAGGCAGAGAGTGGGTTACTAACACACAGCGACAATCACACAGGCAGAGAGTGGGTTACTAACACACAGCGACAATCACACAGGCAGTGAGTGGGTTACTAACACACAGCGACAATCACACAGGCAGAGAGTGGGTTACTAACACAGCGACAATCACACGGAGTGAGTGGGTTACTAACACACAGCGACAATCACACAGGCAGAGAGTGGGTTACTAACACACACCGACAATCACACAGTGAGTGGGTTACTAACACACAGCGACAATCACACAGTGAGTGGGTTACTAACACACCGACAATCACACAGGCAGAGAGTGGGTTACTAACACGCAGCGACAATCACACAGGCAGAGAGTGGGTTACTAACACACAGCGACAATCACACGGAGTGAGTGGGTTACTAACACACAGCGCCAGTCACACGGAGTGAGTGGGTTACTAACACAGCGACAATCACACAGCGACAATCACACGGAGTGAGTGGGTTACTAACACACAGCGACACTCACACAGGCAGTGAGTGGGTTACTAACACAGCGACAATCACACAGGCAGTGAGTGGGTTACTAACACACAGCGACAATCACACAGGCAGTGAGTGGCTTACTAACACACAGCGACAATCACACAGTGAGTGGGTTACTAACACACAGCGACAATCACACGGAGTGAGTGGGTTACTAACACACAGCGACAATCACACAGGCAGAGAGTGGGTTACTAACACAGCGACAATCACACAGGCAGAGAGTGGGTTACTAACACACAGCGACAATCACACGGAGAGAGTGGGTTACTAACACAGCGACAATCACACGGAGTGAGTGGGTTACTAACACACAGCGACAATCACACAGGCAGAGAGTGGGTTACTAACACATAAGAACATAAGAAATAGGAGCAGGAGTAGGCCAATCGGCCCCTCGAGCCTGCTCCGCCATTCAATAAGATCATGGCTGATCTGATCCTAACCGCCAATCCACTATCACAGAACCATCTCCTGAATCTAACAGAATTAGACACACGAAATAGGAGCCGGATCAGGCTACACGGCCCCTGGGCCCGCTCCGCTACCCACAGGGCCATGACCGATCCGAACCTAGACTCATGTCCAAATTCCTGCCCGCTCCCCGTAACCCTTAATTCCCTTTACTTCTAGGAAACTGTCTATTTCTGTTTTAAATTTATGTAATGATGTAGCTTCTACAGCTTTTTGGGGCAGCATATTCCATGGACCTACCACCCTCTGAGTGAAGTAGTTCCTCCTCATCTCAGTTTTGAAAGAGCAGCCCCTTATTCTAAGACTATGCCCCCTAGTTCTAGTTTCACCCATCATCGGGAACATCCTCCCCGCATCCACCCGATCCAACCCCTTCACAATCTTATATGTTTCAATAAGATCGCCTCTCATTCTTCTGAACTCCAATGAGTAGAGTCCCAATCTACTCAACCTCTCCTCATATGTCCATCCCCTCATCCCCGGGATTAACCGAGTGAACCTTCTTTGTACTGACTCGAGAGCAAGTATGTCCTTTCTTAAGTATGGACACCAAAACTGTACGCAGTATTCCAGGTGCGGTCTCACCAATACCTTGGAGAACTGAAGCAATACCTCCCTATTTTTATATTCTATCCCCCTAGCAATGAAAGCCAACATTCCATTGGCCTTCTTAATCACTTGCTGCACCTGCATACTAACCTTTTGAGTTTCGTGCACCAGGACCCCCAGATCCCTTTGTACTTCAGTACTTTCCAGTTTCTTGCCATTAAGATAATAACTTGCTCTACGATTTTTCCTGCCAAAGTGCATAACCTCACACTTTCCAGTATTGTATTCCATCTGCCAAATCTCTGCCCACTTACTTAGCCTGTCTATGTCCCATTGCAGGTTTTTTATGTCCTCCTCACTCACTACTTTCCCTCCCATCTTTGTATCATCTGCAAACTTTGATATGTTACACTTGGTCCCCTCCTTCAAATCGTTAATATAGATTGTAAAGAGTTGGGGACCCAGCACTGACCCCTGCGGAACACCACTAGTTACTGATTGCCAGTCTGAGAATGAACCATTTATCCCAACTCTCTGCCTTCTGTTAGATAGCCAATCCTCTATCCATGCCAGAATATTACCCCCAATCCCGTGATTTTTTATCTTAAGCAATAATCTTTTGTGTGGCACCTTGTCAAATGCCTTTTGGAAGTCTAAATACACTACGTCCACTGGTTCCCCTTTATCCACCCTGTATGTTACTTCCTCAAAGAACTCCAGCAAATTTGTCAAACATGACTTCCCCTTCATAAAACCATGCTGACTTTGTCCTATTAAATTATGATTATCCAAATGTCCTGTTACTATCTCCTTAATAATGGACTCCAAAATTTTACCTACCACAGATGTTTGGCTAACCGGTCTATAGTTTCCAGCCTTCTGTCTACTGCCCTTTTTAACACACAGCGACAATCACATGGAGTGAGTGGGTTACTAACACACAGCGACAATCACACAGGCAGAGAGTGGGTTACTAACACACAGCGACAATCACACAGAGAGAGTGGGGAAACGAGTCAATCTGTTGAGGGATGGGTGTTGGCCTGAAGACTCAGCTAATTAGTTTTCATAAACTGCTGTTCTATTAATGCTACAGGAGAAACAAATTACTGGTCATTCACCTCATTCCTTCTTGTGGGACACTGCTGGCACAGCCTACATAACAACATTCACTGCACTCCAAAACTGATTCACAGTGTTAAGTGTTTTTAGACCTTTCAGTGACGTGAGAACGCACTATATAATGCAAACGTTTTGTTCTTTTTCTTCGTGTACTTCTATCAATATCTGCACATGCTGCATGTATTTGCTTCTTTGAAGCTATAAATGAGTTAATAGATAATTATATATTTTTTCAATATTAGGTGGCACAAAAAAGTGCAGATGGAGGGAACAGCAACAAGGAGAGTTGCCTGGATAGTTTGACCTCACTGATTTCTGGGAGCATATGAAGTCTTGAAGAATCGGCAAGTCACAGGTGTTGCATAGACGATTAGAAAATAGGACAAGTTATACTTACAACAACTAGAATGTTTTACTCCAAACCTGTACAATATTCCCTCGCCCCAAAGGTGCAGACTCTTGCTGTGAGATAGTTCCACAGGTGTGGGGAGCTCTCTGAAGGGTCCCTTTTTCACGTGACAGCCTTAACCGTTAATGTGGTCGGTTATTTGACCATGGATGAACCTGACCTTGTTTTCAGCCGATGCCAGCACATGTTCACTTTTCAGCACGTGGTCGCTGGATAGTGATCAGCTGCAGGAAACCTGGCTAATTTTTCAAAAAGCAAAATACTGCGGATGCTGGAAATGGGAAATAGAAACGGAAAACGTGGAAAGACTCGGGCAACGTCCGTGGTGAGAGGAAGGTGGGATTAACGTTTCAGATCAATGACCTTTTGTCAGGTTCCAGTTCCAGAGGGGTTTATGGAGGGAATTCCAGGGTTTGGGGTCGAGGAGGGTGAATGCACAGCCTCCAATGGTGGAGCAAAAGGAGGGGAAGGCTGGTACACGTCCCAACAGACTTGAATGATTTCCTTGTGTGCCGACTATTCCCAGCTGCCTGATGCACCAACAGTGTGTTCCTGTTTCCCCACACTCGTGTTTAAAACGTTACTCCCTCAAAAAGTACTGAGGCAATTGCACTCAAAAACTGAACCTGCCTAACCGGAACCTACCTAACGTCGTTAGCAATCCATGAGTCAGAATCACAGTTGCAGACAGAAATGATCAAATATGAAACGAGAAGTTGGAAAAAAAAGTCTGTAATTATACTTAGAGGGGAACAGAAATGTAATGGGATGAAAGAAAGAAGTTTGTGGTGCCAAACACACACAGACTGCACATGGGTTAAAGTTAGGGATTAAAGTTTAGTGAGCTAGGTTGTGATCAGTGTGTTGTTTAAGGATTAAAGCTTGCTAGCATGTACGAGCAGGGCGGGGGGGGGTTGGAGCTCTCCTGGCCTGGCTGAGTCTTTCTAAGCAGAAGGTTCAACATTGATCTCCCATAAGGTCCCTCAATCAGCAAAACACAGCCAAGTTTGGATTGGGCGGATTAGCTTTAGCTGCCATCTGCCACCGCTACCAATAATTATCGAAATGAGAAAATCAATTAATTAAAATTAATTTAAACAAATATGAAGGCCATTTGAAACCATTTAGTGAAGCAAATTAAAGAGGGAGTTTAGCAAAAGGATGTATGTATGCCCTGCAGGGAGATGTCAGATAGAGTGCCAGAAATAATACATCATTGAGTGGGTAATTAATACTGCGGCCTGTCTGCCGAGGGAATTAACATTGTGACAGTCACATCACAAGCATCTAACATGGACACTTCATAAGAGAGGACATTTAACGGTTGATCAATTTAATGAATTGTGTTTCTGTGATTGGGAGATCAGTGGGTGCTACTTGTAGTCTCCAGCAGCGCCTAGCAACAGACTTAAGTCAGACTGATGGAGATTAGTGCATTGAAAACAGTCTCAATCTTGTTTTTAAAGATGTTTGTTGAATGTCTGATTTATTAACAACTTTTCCTTATGGCTTTGTCCGACAGTGCCAGCTTAAACTAGGAGGACTGGGGAGCGAGAGAGTATATCTGTGGAAAAAGGTGGTGAATTGGAGGGGATGCAGTGTCTCTGTGAACTAGGATGGGGGATTGGACATGGGAGAGTGACTTGAGTGTTGAGGGAAATCTTGGGGAAGTGATGGTCCAATTGGTCTGTTGAAAATCTATCTGCTTAAACCACTCCAAGTGGCAGCATCTTCCACATTCTCACCACCCTCTGAGTAAAGAAATACCACCTAAATTCTTTATTGATCTGTTGGTGACTATCTTATATTTAAGCCCCTTTGTACTGGACTCACTCGCAAGTGGAAGCAGTTTCTCCACGTCCACCCTATCGACCCCCTTCATAATTTTGAAGACCTCTATCAGGTCACTTAGGCTTCTCCTCCAGAGAAAAGAGCCCCAGCCTGCTCAATCTTTATTGATAGTTGCATCCTCTCAATTTCTGGTAACATTCTTGTAATTTTTTTCTTTACTTCTTCTTGTGCTTCAACATCCTTTCTGTAGTACAGAGACCAGAATTGCACACAGCACTCCAAGTGTGGTCTAACTGAGAGCCCATATAAATTTAACATTAGGCATACCCAACAAGTAGGGAGGTAATGTTCCTGTTCCTGGGACTAGGGACAGGGTCACTGGCAAGGCTTGGAAGCTAAGCAGAGCCAGGCCTGGTTAGTACCAGGGGTGACCATCAGGGAAGACCAGGTACAGAAGGTCACGGAAGGAGCCCCGAGGAGGGGCGGTTGGTGAGAAGGTCACGGAAGGAGGAGCGGCTGGTGAGCAGGCCCGGGCGTTGGGCTGAAGATTGTCGGACAGGAGGAATGGTGGAAATGGAATGGCGGCGCGCACCGACGCAGCGGCTTTGCTTCTCCCAGTCATGGGAGCTTGCAAGATCACATTTCGTTGTTCATGTACTTGTGCAATGACAAAGTTGAATTATTATTATTACGTTACAAACCCAGGTAAGCATGTGTCTTGGTCAACATTTATCCCTCAACCAACACTACCAAAAACAGATATCCGGTCATTTATCTCATTGCTTGCTGTGTGCTATTTGGCTGCCGTGTTTCCTAAATCACAACAGTGACTACACGTTGTGCGTGCTTGCACGTGCGTGTGTGAGTGTGCACACCGTGTGTGTGTGAACCGTGCGTGTGTGTCGTGCATGTATATCTGCGCAGTGCGCGTGTGTGTGCACTGAGCGTGCGACGTGCGTTTGTGCCGTGTGTGTGTGCACACGTGCGCGTTTCATAGATACATAGATACATAGAAGATAGGAGCAGGAGTAGGCCATTCGGCCCTTCGTGCCTGCTCCGCCATTCGATGAGATCATGGCTGATCCTTTAATTCAGTATCCCGTCCCCGCCTTCTCTCCGTAACCCTTAACCCCTTTTGCCCGTAGAAATATATCTAATTCCCTCTTAAATATATTTAATGAGCTGGCGTACACTGCCCTCTGTGGCAATGAGTTCCACAGGTTCACCACTCTCTGAGTGAAGAAATTCCCCCTCATCTCTGTCCTAAATGGTTTAGCCCTTATCCTTAAATTATGTCCTCTAGTTCTGTTCTCACCCGCCAAGGGAAACATTCCTTCTGCATCCAGTCTGTCTAGACCTGTCAGAATTTTATACACTTCTATGAGGTCCCCTCTCAATCTTCTAAACTCCCCTCCCTGTTCTTTTGTTCTGTTTTTTAAAATGCTGTTCATCTGTGATTTCCTACAATTTTGGGAAAGGGTCTACTGAAACGTTATCTCTGTTTCTCTCTTCACAGATGCTGCCCAACCTGCTGAGTGTTTCCACCATTTTCTGTTTTTCTTTCTACCAAAAATGGATAGGCTTGTGTTTTTTTCGTTCCTACAATTTTCTGGGTTTATTCTTATTCAGCATGTATCTTACAACTCCAAATATTCTGATTTGGAATTGCGTTGTATATTTTACATCCCTCTGAAATATTAATAAGCTATGTCTCTAGAAAAAATATTAATCAATGTGTAATGTCCAAACCAACGCTCCCTGCAATTTTCTTTTGGTGCGCGGGTCCTTTAACTAGCTGCGCGGCCACGCAATTTTTCGCGCATGCACGGTTATTTCTATTGAAAAGCCAGTGAGCAGCCTGCACGGGACCTCCAGATGGCTGCGCGGCTTAGCAAAAATGTTGATTCAAACTATTTTTAAACAAGGTGTACACATACTTGTGTGTGCATTTGCACTTTTTTTTTCCATGTGAAAAATGTAGCCACCTTTTCCCGCAGAGCTTTCCCCTCCCTGCCCTGTGTTAATACCTGGGTGGGGTGGGGGGGCTAAATTGGGCCGTGTAGCGTCTGTTGCTTAGACGCTACATGGCCACATAACGATCAAAAATGGGGTCCGAGATGCACGCGCACACTTCCGATGGGAAGTGTGCAGGACGGCAACTTGGTAAAGGGGTTGCGCCTCCAGTGCATTGTCTGAAAATCTTGGTGCACGCTCTCTCGCATGTTCAGCCATTCCTCAAAGTATCACAGCACAGATTCACTTTTCAAAGGACTCCCACCAGTTCCTGCCCCACGATGCACTTCCCCTTTAAGAGGTGCAGGCTGCCTTTAAGGAGCACTAGCCATTCGCGATATCGGGCCCCCTTCTGATGCGTGCAAACAATGAACAGCGCAGGTAGTGCTGGCTGCATGCAGCAATCATTTAAAGCAGCAGGCAGCACGAATTTAACATGCTGCCTACTTTGCAATGAACGGGTGCGGGTTAATCGTGTCCTGCGATCCCCACGCCCGTTTTTGGAGTTATCCCATTTAAACCCCCTGTTCTCTAATCACCAGCAGTCCGCCGTGAATCATTGCTTTCCTGAACTGGTCACATTCCTTAAAGCAGCTCAGGTGTTTATGTAAGACTGTTGAGCTCCCTCCAGCGCAGCTCAGGTAGCTGATTCAATCTTGCTGTGAAGGTTGAACACACGGCACAATCACCAAGTCACGTTCCTACCATGAAGGTGATAGCTCTCTAATCATGCTCACTCAGTCACCCAAGTCAGCCACATCCCACCACGCAAGAATCCAAGCCTTAGATGCCCTGGTGGCTGAGTGGGTAATGACACTGCCTTGGGCTGTAGGTGAGCCTTGCCTCTAGTTTCCTCCTCTATCTGTAGAGGGTGCAGTGCTCTTGGGCTAGGGAGGGAAGACAATCAGCCAGTGTTCTTGTAGTGTATGTACCCGTCTACCTTTAAGAGAACTATTGTATGTAACCATCCACCTTTAAGAGAACTACTTTAGGTGTTGCACTACTTTGTTGGCTTCTGTATACTGTAATACCGACGGTGACCACACCGGTATATAAGTGCTGTGTCAGGATTTATTGGGCAGATTCGCCCTGACCTTCGAATAGTAAAGTCCTGTTTTAAGTTACTCTGGTAGTCTGTGTATTAATTAACTAACAACCCACAGACATTACAGTGGCGACGAGTCCGATCGTACCCTGCGGCAACAATACTTCTGAAGCAGTTAACGAGCGTCGAGAAGAGGCAACCGCCCTCGTCGTTCTGCTGGGAGAAAACTCGAGGCTGCAGAACTAGAAAGGAGGAAGAATTTAGAGACAAAGACTTCCATCAGCAACAGGCACTGACTGTCCCTTCTGCCACGGTGAGGAGTGAGCCGATCAGCACGAGAAGCAAGGCGGCCACGGTGACTGTGAGTAAGGGAAAGTAAAAAGAATAACCGGAGGATAAGGGCGGTGCACTCGACCACGGTCGAGGGGGAAAGGAGCCGGACAGAAGTCGGGTCCAGAGGCGCTGAGACTGGGGCAGCGTGGAGCAAGGAAGCCGCGGTACAGACAGGCTGGGGGACGCAACGGCGTCGTGAGACAGCTAGACCGCGACCGGCGAAAAAGGCCGGGCAGCGACCGAAGCCACGAAGCGCTGCGACCGGGAACGTAGGCGCGGGAAGAGATAAACTCAGCCGCAGCCGGGGAGGGAAGCACCGGACTGCGAGAGGGCTGGGAGGCGCGATTGGGAGCTGAGCGAGCGGGAGAGGCAGAGCCGACCAAGGGAGACTGAGCGAGAGCCAGTCCAGCGGCTGAAACTGTTCTCCGTCAACGGGGTGTACCCAGCGCCGGTAGAGCCGAGCGAGCGGGAGAGAGACAGAGCCCGAGCAAGGGGAACTGAGCGAGAGCCAGCCCAGCGGCTGAAACTGTTCACCGTCAACGGGGTGTACCCAGCGCCGGTTGCCCTGCCGAGAAAAGGGAAAGCACTGAAGCCGACGCGCAGGCTGTGAACCTGAAAGCCAGCGGCCGTCGCCCGTGGGGAAAGTGTACCCCTCCCGCCAGGGGAAGAAACGTGGGAAGCCGCCATTAGGCGGAGAAGAAGACAGAAGCGGGGAACCGCCATTGAAGTGGGCGGGGAGAGAAGATAAGCGCGGGAAACCGCCATTTTCGCGGGAACCGCCATCTTGAAAAAAAAAAGAAAAATTAAAGAAATAATCCGTGGTGTTATCAGGAAGAGAGGAAGATGCCTAAGCGTGGTAACATCAACGATTTTAATTCCGAGGTAGAAGACTGGGCCACGTATGTGGAACGCATTGAGATCTATGGTGAGGCCAATAAAATAGATGAAGATGACAAAGCTATAACCTTGCTAAACTCGATGGGCGCGAAGACATACGGGCTCTTGAAGCATCTACTAGCACCAGCTAAACCGGCGGATCAGACTTTCGATGATATTGTTGCTGTCCTGAAGGATCATTTTAACCCCGCACCACTGATGTTAGTGGAACGATCCAAATTTTACGCGAGAACGCAACGGAAAGACGAAAGCAACGCAGAATACTTGGTCGAACTGCGTAGACTAGCGAAATACTGCCAGTTTGGAGGGAATCTGACAGAGGCATTGTGAGACAAGTTCGTGTGCGGATTGGCAAAGGAAGGAACGCAAAAGCGACTACTCGAAGAGAACGACCTTACACTTGACAGGGCTGTCCTTATTGCAGCATCGCACGAAGCCGCAGCGAAGGGAACTGCGGAAATGCAGCTAAAGACAGCGGCACTCAGTGTGGATCAAATTACCTCGACAACAACAAAATATTATCGTTGTGGGAAGACAACACACGACCAGAACCAATGCTGGTTTAAAAACCAGGAATGTAGGAAATGTGGCAAGCTCGGTCACATAGCTAAGGTATGCCGGTCAGGAAAGAAGACCAACAATAATGAGTCACCACAAAAGAGGTACAGAAAGGTACATGAGGTGACTAGGAAGAGTCCGGAAGAACAGAATTCGGACTCACACTCCAACTGCAAGGAACTGGATAGTCTGAGAATTCACAATGTGAGTAATGAAGCTGACCGACAAGCTATCTGGATCACACTACAGATTGCAAAAGTCCAAGTGAAAATGGAAGTGGACACCGGATCGGCGTTGACGGTCATGAATAAGCATGATTATAAAAAGTTATTCAAGCATATTCCCCTACGGGATACGGAACTAGTATTGCAGACATACACGGGGCACAAAGTATACCCCATCGGAAAGATAGAAGTCAAGGTGAGATACAAGGACAAAGATCACCAAAGGATGGACCTGTATGTGTTGCCTGAGGGAGGTCCACCACTTCTGGGACGGGAGTGGATCAGGAAAATAAAGATAGACTGGCATTCACTAAACACCATGACGGTAGATTCCGGAAAGGAAGATGTCAAACCTGAACGGTTGTCCAGAATATTGGACGAAGCTAAAGAGGTATTCCAGCAAGGACTGGGAACACTGCGAGGAATTAAAGCAAAGGTTAAGATTGCAGAACATGCAAGCCCAAAATTTTTCAAAGCCAGATCGGTACCTTACGCGATACGACCTGCTGTGGAGGCAGAACTGGAAGAACTTGAACGATCAGGGGTACTGTCAAAAGTGGACTGGAGTGAGTGGGCCACGCCCATTGTTCCCGTCATGAAGTCTTCACCAAGTAACAAGCCAGGGGGACCGGGGAAGGTCCGCATCTGCGGAGACTTCAAGATCACAGTGAATCCGGTGCTTCACACGGTACAATACCCGCTTCCGCGGATTGAAGATATCTTTGCTTCGTTGGCTGGAGGGAAACACTTCACCAAGATAGACCTGGCACAGGCATACTTACAAATGGAAGTCGAGGAAGAGTCGCGTCAGTACCTCACCATCAACACACACAGAGGCTTGTATCGTTATAATAGACTGGTTTTTGGGGCAGCTTCGGCTCCAGCAATTTGGCAGAGGGCCATGGAGCAGGTATTACAAGGAATTCCAAGCACGCAGTGTTACTTAGACGATATCCTGATTACGGGAGAAGACGAGGAAGAACACCTCACAAATTTGAAACTGGTGCTCACTAGGTTGAAGGAATATGGCCTTCGAGTTAATCTCAAGAAATGTGAGTTCTTCCAAAAACGGATCTCGTACTGCGGTCATGTCATTGACCGAGAGGGGCTGCACAAGTTTCTGCCGAATCTATCCACGGTGCTGCATCCGCTGAATGCTCTGTTGCAGAAAGAAGTACCAGGGAAGTGGAGTGAGGAATGTAAAAAGGCCTTTCGCAGAAGCAAGGCGTTGATTACCTCTGAAGAAGTGTTGGCTCATTTCAACCCAACGTTACCTCTTCATCTAGCTTGTGATGCTTCCCCCTATGGAATTGGAGCAGTACTTTCACACTGTGGTAAACCACTGTTTGTATTCCTGTTTGTCCTGTTTGTATTCCACTGTGTACATGCCTGGACATGCCTCGGCTGACTCCTCCCACAGGTCCTAGTATAAAGGTGACTGCTCCCCAGCCCTTTGTATCCTGGACCGGTCGACCACGCGAGGCAGACCTCCATTCTGTTGTTAATAAAAGCCTTTAGTTACTCTTCTAACTCTCAGTCTTTTATGAGTAATTGATAGCGCATCACACACAAGTTACCAAATGGCTCGGAAAGGCCAGTGGCATTCGCGTCCCGATCATTGACCTCCGCGGAGCGAAATTATGCTCAAATAGATAGGGAGGCCCTCAGCCTTGTGTGGGGCGTAAAGAAATTCAATCATTACCTGCAGGGCAAGAAGTTCACATTACTGACAGACCACCAGCCGTTGGTGTCCATATTCAACCCTAACAAGGCCGTTTCCACCATGGCAGCGCAAAGGTTACAGAGGTGGTCCGTGTTACTTGGGGCACACCAATATGACATCGAATACAAAAGGTCCAAACAGCATGGAAATGCTGATGGGTTATCGCGTTTGCCATTGCCGATAGTAGAAGAAGCGACTACAGTGGACCCGGTAGAGATGTTCCACTCATCCATAGTGGAATGTCTACCAGTAACAAATTCGATGATCGAAAACGAAACAAGAAATGACCCGACTCTCTCACGAGTCTATGATTTAACGGTGGAGGGATGGCCAGCACAGGGCGAACCAACGCTGCCAGCATTTTCGCAGAGAAAAGAACAGCTGTCAGTGTGTCGAGGAACCCTGATGTGTGGATCTAGAGTGGTGATTCCACCCAAACTTCAACAGAAGGTGTTAAAGGAGCTGCACGAGGGACATCTGGGTGGAGTGAAAATGAAGAACCTAGCAAGAGCGTTCGTGTGGTGGCCAGGCATTGATGGGGACATCGAAGAAATCACTAAGAGCTGTCTAGGATGCCAGAAGGTCTAAAACGCGCCACCACAGGCTCCTCTGCATCCATGGGAGTGGCCCTCATCTCCTTGGCAAAGGGTACACATCGACTTTGCTGGTCCATTTATGGACTCAATGTTTCTAATAGCGGTGGATGCACACTCCAAGTGGCCGGAGGTAATAAAGATGTCCACCACCGCCACGGAAAAAACCATCACAGTGTTAAGGACCATGTTTGCTAGGAATGGGCTGCCGGAACAGATCTGTTCTGATAATGGACCGCAATTTGTGTCCGAAGAATTCAAGAAATTCTTAAAGAGCAATGGGGTTAAGCACTACACGTCAGCCCCATACCATCCCGCCTCCAATGGATTGGCTGAAAGGTTTGTCCAGACCTTCAAGAAGGCCATAAAGGCCATGGGTAATGAAGCCATTAACTTACAACATAAGGTGGATAGCTTCTTGTTGGCGTACAGGAATGCAACACATGCGGTCACAAATCAAACTCCCGCCATGATGTTTTTTAATAGACGACTAAGATGCCGGCTGGATTTGCTTAAGCCAAACGTCAGAAGGGACGTAGAGAACCGGCAATTCCAGGGCATGAATGAAAGGCCAACTAGATCTTTTCAGATAGGTCAACAAGTTTGGCCCGGGACTACCGTACTGAGAAATGGCAGCCTGGAACTATTGGAAAAAGGCTAGGGCCGTTGATGTATACGGTGGACATTGGGGACAGTATAATAAGGCGCCATGTTGACCAGATCATAGGGTCAGCCACAAATGGCCAATCTACTCCACCACCTTACACGGTTAATGTTGAGACAGAGATACCCAGAACACCTACCTCCGATCTGGTAATACTGGAATCAGATGAACCTGACACTGTCCTTCAAGCCGAATCGACCTTGCCAGAAGCACCTGCTACCCCGCCAGGAGTTACGACACCACCGAGGCGTTATCCGGACAGAGTCCGGAAACCTCCAGAGAGACTGAATCTGTGAACTGTCTTGCATAAAGTTGTATATATGTTATAATGTATGTTTAATGGGGAATCAGTATGTTGTAAGCTAAAAAGGGAGGATTGTAGTGTATGTACCCGTCTACCTTTAAGAGAACTATTGTATGTAACCGTCCACCTTTAAGAGAACTACTTTAGGTGTTGCACTACTTTGTTGGCTTCTGTATACTGTAATACCGACGGTGACCACACCGGTATATAAGTGCTGTGTCAGGATTTATTGGGCAGATTCGCCCTGACCTTCGAATAGTAAAGTCCTGTTTTAAGTTACTCTGGTAGTCTGTGTATTAATTAACTAACAACCCACAGACTTTACAGTTCTCATCCCCGATTACCATCCAGTGACTCCTGATAAATAGTGTACATTGGGTGAGGACTGAATTGGACTTGGCTGTAATGTGCCCATCGTGGAATAGCCAGCCAACACTCACTGTCTAGACTCGCATATGAAGACTGTTCACATTGATGAAGTACCAGAGGTGAAATGGTGCCTGTCGGACTGTACCCAGCAAGAGTCAGGAGCTTCTGGAGAGGAAGGGAGAAACTTGGGGTGGGGGTGGTGGGAGAGAGTCAGGTCTGTCAGAGATCTTGTGGCACCTGTCGCCTAATTGACTCCCAAAGGCAAAAAGATCAGGGGGTTTATAATAAAGAAAGTAAAGAAAGACTTACATTTCTGTAGCGCCTTTCGTGACCGCAGGACATCCCAAAGCGCTTTACAGGCAATGAAGTACTTTTTGAAATTTAGTCACTGTTGTAATGTAGGAAATGCGACAGCCAATTTGCACACAGCAAGCTCCCACAAACAGCAATAAGTTAATAAAATAGATGATCTATTTTTAGTGATGTTGATTGATGGATAAATATTGGCCAGGACGCCGGAGAGAACTCTCCTGCTCGTCTTTGAATAGTGCTTTACGTCCACCTGAGGGCAGACGGGGCCTCGGTTTAACGTTTCTTCTGAAAGACGGCACCTCCGACAGTGCAGAACTCCCTCAGTACCGCACTGGACTGCCAGCCTGGATTATGTGCTCAATTTGCTGGCGTGAGATTTTTGCTTGTTATACATAACACAAGTCCATAGGTTGCACTGGAAACATTTTCATCCCATCACTTGCGGGTGACACTCTTGTGATCAAAGTGAGGTCCAGCTCTCCTCCCTCTCCAGACGGAAAGAACACTGCCATGTGCAGCATCTTGGGTGTTGCAGTGAGTTAGCACACCATCGTTTCAACTCTGGGACCTGGGTTCAAAGTGTTACCCATTGATGACCTGGTTTGGTGATATCACTAACAGAATCGGCAGTGTTGTAGACAACTGTAGGGCTTCGGCTGGTTTCTGATGACAGATATGAAGAAGTACGATGAGGTCCTGGTCTGATCATTCTCCAAAGCATTGTGTTGTCCAATTCAAAGAGCAAGATTAAAATTTGATGGGACCCATAGGTTTTGAGCCCAACAGAATGGGCTTGTGTCATCAGAGCCGGGATCTCCAGCACAGGTAATCTTTGTCTGGCCCTGTCTGTGGATGAGCTGTCATCTGCCATTGATCATGGCCAAAGAGTAGCTCCCCTTTGTTATCAGGTAACAGTACCGAGCCAGAAAGCGTTCCACAATAGAAGAGGTATTATTAACAGGAAATAGAAGCCTCCGCTCATTTGCTCTTTATAAACAGGCTTTATACGATCGGGAGATCATCACACAAACCTCCTCCATTTCAACAAGGTGTATTTTTGTGCTCTGACTAAATGCGAATTGTTTAGCAAAAACAGAGAAATGTTAGATTAATTCATCTTAATAAAGAAATGTAGGTGGAGGGCTGTGGCTGTAGTGTAGGACGTTACCAAGGTAAACATGATTAGAAAGGCTGGAGATAGCAAGGCGAGTCAGCATATCAAGCCTGCTGTATCCAGAGCCTATGTATAATTATTCTATCCTGAAACCCCACAACCACCACCATTGATCCCATACTTTAAGGAACACTTAGTTCCTTCTCCTATCCTCCCTTAAAAAAAAAACAAGCTGCACTGTTGATATCTCAATAACGCCCGGTCCTGCCCCAGAACAGACATCAACCCAGCTTGCTTTTAAAGGTGGATTAACCACAAATCAATTCTCTACTCTGGGAATCTACCACATGCCCACCATTCAGTGGGGAGGGGGGATTTTTCTAATTTAGTCCTTGTGTCCTCTAGTCCTTTGCTCACTGTCCGAGTTAAATTAATTGTTAACTTCAACCTCATGTTCAACAACAATCTGTGTTTATATGGTGCCGTTAATGTAGAAAAACGTCCCAAGGAGCTTCGCAGAGGTATAATCATAAACAACAGACGTGAATCCAAAGAAAGGAGATATAAGGAGGGGTAACCAAAAGCTTGGTCAAAGAGGTAGGTCCTAAGAATGGTCTCGAAGGAGGAGAGGGAGGTGGAGAGGTGAAGGGGTTTAGGGAGCGAATTTCACACTGTGGGGCCGAGGTGACTGAAGGCACAACCACCAGGGCTGGGGCGAAGGGTACACAGCAGGCCAGAGTCTGAAGAAGGGAGAGCTCAGGGTGAGGGGAGGAGGTAACAGAGATAGGGAGGGGTGAGACTGTGAAGGTCCATATACACCTTTAATTTTTTTGAGGACATGTATCTCCTGTCAGTCTTTTCTCCAGCAAAAATAAGTTTAATCATTTGACACTTCATAATTAAATCTGCAAAAACTAGGAACAATGTGGGTTTACGAGCGAGGAGAGATTATGAGGTCAGTCAGGAAAAAGTGGTTGGCTGATGCCACAAAGTTGAGTGTAATAATCACTTTGTTGAACTTTAACAATGAGATAGAGGGAAGAGAAAGTAAAAAAGGGTCTGGCAACTATCCCTGGACACTCAACATCCTTGTGCAGGGAAACATATTTGGGCCACTCTCCTTCCTCTACTGGAAGTCAGAAGTATGTCACCCTACTGTCAGTGACTGTACTCTCTACTGACAGGTTAACTACTTATCTGAAAGATAAGCAGCAACCAGATACGTATATACAAACAGCCCGGGAGCACAGTGCATGGACATTCAGTATCTTCTCTTCAGGGCGAAGAAGACCCAAGTCAGTAGCTTTGTTGACATTGATTATGTTGTTGCCTAATCATGATACATTTAAGGGAACCTAGTTAAGAACATGAGGGAGAAAGGAATAGAAGGAAATGTTGATAGGGTTAGATGAAGAGAGGTGGGAGGAGGTTTGCGTGGAGCGTAAATGCTGGCATAGACCAGTTGGGCCAAAGGTCCTATTTTGTGTTGTACACTCTGTGTAAATCTCTATTCTGTAACCTGTCTGTGTGGCAAAAATGGAGCTCCTTGGTTTGGTGATCACAAAGAGGGGACAAGTGATGTAGGTTGGTGCATAAGCCACTATAAGAGTGGGAATCTGTGCAAAGCTGGAAACTCCCGTGGTCCATGAAGCTGGAGCCCACTCATCGATGAAAAATAGTTGATGAGTTTAGCACTGTGAGGAAGGAGAAAAAATACATCACCGATAAAGTTAGACTTGTTCACCCAAACCATTCCATTGGAAAAAATCTTAGCTATAAATGCACCTTTGCACACATAGGGCTGGATTTTCTCATTGGGGGCGGGACTGCTGGTTGTCGGGTTTCAGTCCCGCCCCCAACGATGTCCGGCCAACCCACGCTATTTTCCCTTGATTGACCTTGTTAAGCCCGCCCAGTGGGCTTAGCCAGCCAATTAAGGGAAAGCCGGTGGCAGAGGATGTCAGCGTATGACGTTTCATCTGTCAAAAGTTTTTGACAGTTGAATTGTCAGCGCTTGACAGCTTTGAGAAGCTGTTAAACACTGACAATCTTTGTTCTAAGGTAAGCTCTTGGACTGAAGACTCACCAAACCTCTCTCCTTAGCAGAAAGCAGATGGCTGCAGCATCGGAGAGTGCAGCAGCCATTCTGTCATCTCTGCTGTTGAGATGAGGCACCTCTGGATCCCCAAGGGTTGAAGCCTGCAGGAAGAAGCAAAGGTAAGTAAATTTTTTCTAACACTTTGCACTCACCTCTCATACTTACCTCTCCACACTTGCACCCATCACTCACCTCCATAGCGCACTTTTCGACCCCTCTCACCCCCGCAGACCCACTGCTTGCCTCGCTGACCCTGGCAAGGTTCGCAGCCGTCGGGAAGCCCGCACTTGTGTAGGTAAAATGGGGATAAGCCTCTTAACTGCCTGTTAACAGGCAGTTAAATGGCTGCAATCCCCTTCCCGTCCCTGCGCGAGGCGAGTTGGGAGCGGGGTTAGTACCTGCTCCCAGTTTCTGCCATTTTCCCGGCAGTCCCGCCTCCATACCCGCCTCTCCAGGGCTGGCAAAATTTCCCCCATAATTTGCTGAAGGCCTAACTCAAATTGAAGGAGTCAACAGTATAACGATCTTTAGGAACAGGAAAATGCCCTTAAATCCAATAAGTCCATTTTTAATCAATCTCAACTCCACATATCTGCCTTCTTACCATATTCCTCGATCCTTTCTCCCTCCAGAAACACACCTAATTATCTCTTGAACTGTGCGCTTCAAAGTCCTTCTCTGACAACTTACCTTCAGACGCCAACATGGAGCTCTTGCCTTGGTGACAATGAGGAGACAAGTGGTGAGGTAGCTTTCGGGTAAAGAAACTCTGCCTGACTTCCTTTCTTACTCATAACTTGCTAGCTCTTTAACCTATGCCCTCCGACGCTCGAATCTTTCACCATAGTGAACAAATTGTCAATCTCCTTTATATTCTTTAAAAACTTCAACTGGGTCACCTATTTTCCAAAATAAGATGCTCTAACAAATGATACAGAATCCCCAGAATGCGCAGCAGAAAGGAAACATATTAGGCATTGCAAACTTGGATTGTTTCAAGTGATAGTTGATTTGTAGAGTGCCTCCTGATGGAGAATCCTACAGACACTTGTTTTACATGTTTCCTCTGTGACTTCTTTTAAAAAGACTTCAATGTAAGTTTTGTGGATAATCACAAAGTCCAGAATTGTACTGAGCCAAATGGACTGGAAGGTCCTCGGTTCAATCCCCAGTTTGTGTTGAGGAAGCTGATCACAGCCAAGGCAGCAGTTGGAAACTACAAATAACCTTTGTGTCCCCCCGGCTAACGAGGGGAAAATTGGACAGCATGCCCACTCCTGATTGCAATCCAGTGACCTGCACACGTGTGGATGTTGTTTGAGGACAAGACGGGGCTCAGTAAAGCCTCCTATGATCACGTATCATATCAACCCTCACTGTTTCGGGCCACGGATGAAGAATGTCCACTTGGGTAAGTGGAATCGTAGCCAGCAAGAATCATCAGCTTTAGGAAGGAAGAGGAAACGATTGCAATAAGAACTCCAGCCTTTGTTAGAGGGCTGTTTTCAATTGACTGCCATTCAAAGAGTTAACCTTATTTGTTTACCACAAATTGCCATTTTGAAATTTGCTTGATGAAAGGATTGACTGTCTTGGGTCGCGAGAACACGGCAGTAAACACTCAGCTTTAGCCAAGGCACCTCGGAAGGTTAGGATTTGGCTTCACTCTGCTCTGCGCATCTGTGCCTGTTATGTCTGCGTTTAGTAAAGTCTGTAATTAAGGGCAGTAATTAAACACACAGCACAGTGATAAACAAGAATCGGTAAAGGCTTATTCCGCTAAGATCAATACAGCCAATCACAGGCAGCAACGAAAATGAGGTCAATCAATTCCTCCTAATTTGCCCGAAGCTTAGATCCTTCCCAGGAAAGATTTTGTTTCTCTGGCGGCTGGGCGGTAATCTGCTGAAGTTTCCCCCCTGCTATTAACATCTGAGCTCCGGTCGTGTGTTTACGTAACCATAATTTATCTGAAATCAGCATTGCCATTCACAGCAAAATTACATTTCTTACCGCAGAATCTAACTGAAGCCATTATCCTTAAAGAGTCACAATCCGATTCCCAACACTGTGGACTTCCGTTCACTTCCTGGGTATCACTTGGTGCTGTCAGATCATACCTACCTACTTTGCCTAGCAGGCTAATCCCCAATCCACTCGCCCATTATTTATTCATTTATTAACACAAACATTTATGCTCCAATCCTTTGATTTTTTTTTTTATTACTGAGAAACCGATTTGAAGGGCTGGGGCCCGTAGTGCAGGGAGACACCAGCAGAGCTGGAAATAGTGGGAGAGGAGGTGGCAAATCAGGAGGCAGTGGTTAGGTGACTCCTCAGCTTGGGCTGTAAACGCCTCTCGGTAATCAGAAAGGGAAGCCTGAGGGAGATGAGGAGTTCCACGGTTCTGAGATCCTGGGAAAGAAAGAGTAAGAGTAGGAGACAGAGCGATGATTTCAATACAGGGAGAAGGAAGAGTGTGTAGAATGTTGTATTTGGAGCTTAGTGTCAGCTGTGACTCAGTTGCAAGCACTCTCGCCTCTGCGTCTCCTTAAAACCTACCTCTTTGACCAAGCTTTTGGTCATCTGCCCTGATTTCTCCTTATGTGGCTCATGTCAAATTTTTGTCCAATAACACTCCTGTGAAGCGCCTTGGGACATTTTACTACGTTAAAGGTGCTATATAAATTCCAGTTGTTGTTGTTGAGTCAGAAGGTAGTGGGTTCAAGTCCCTCTCCAGAGACTTGAGCACAAAATTCGTGCTGGCACTCCAGTGCAGTGCTGAAGGAACTGCTGCATTGTCGGAGGTGGCACCTTTTGGATGGGACATTAAACCGATGCCCCCTCAAGTGGATGTAAGAGATCCCAGGGCACTATTTGTGTTACCAGCTCAGGTATGAGTGTCAGATCTACAGGCCTCAGTGCAGTTTGATGTTCCATGGTAGCTATCTCCAAATTCCTGGGATTTGACAGGTGTCTACAGGAGTGGGGGTTGGGGGTGGTTGGGGGATTGTAAACACAGTAAACATAGACATAGAAGATAGGAGCAGGAGTAGGCCATTCGGCCCCTCTAGCCTGCTCCGCCATTCAATGAGATCATGGCTGATCATCCAAATTCAGTACCCTGTCCCTGCTTTCTCCCCATACCCCTTGATCCCTTTAGCCTTAAGAAATATATCCAACTCCTTCTTGAATATATTTAATGAATTGGCCTCAACTGCCTTCTGTGGTAGAGAATTCCACAGGTTCACCACTCTCTGGGTGAAGAAATTCCTCCTCATCTCTGTCCTACCCCTTATCCTTAGACTGTGACCCCTTGGGGGTGGGGGGGGGGTTGTTGGGGGGGGTGGGTGGTGGCAGAGACGGAGGCGGAGTGATGACAAGCTTCTGAACTGTGCTCACATATAAGGGTACGGTGGTGTAGTCATTACGTTACTGGGCTAGTGACCCAGAGAACCTAAGTTCAAATCCCACCATGGTAGTTTGAGAATTTTGAATTCAGTTTAATAAAGCTGGGATCAGTGAAAGTGACCATGAAGCTGTCGGATTGTCGATTAGAGACCCAACCCTTCTTTACCCTTAAATAACAACAGAAAACGCTGGAAAAACTCAGCAGGCCAGGCAGCTTCCGTGGAGAGAGAAACCGAGTCAACGTTTCAGGTCTGGGACCCTTCGTCAGAACTGGAAAAAGCTGGAGATGTAACATATTAAGCAGGTGTAGAGACCGGCGGGGGGGGGGGAGAATTGAAGGAACAATCTGTGCTTTTGTAAGAGGCAGGAAAGATAAAATGTTGCAAATGGGAATGGCAAAATCATACAGCATGAAAAATGGGGGCAGGGGTTACAGTTTGAAATTGTTGAACTCAATGTTGAGTCCAGAAGGCTGTAAAGTGCCTATTCGAAAGATGAGGTGCTGTTCCTCGAGCTTACGTTGAGCTGCATTGGAACAGTGCAAGAGGCCGAGGACAGAGAGATCAGAGTGGGAGTGGGGCGGTGAATTAAAGTGACAGGTGACCGGAAGCTCAGGGTCGCCCTTACGGACTGATTTTTTTGAGGAAAGAGATGTGGCTGTGAAACCGAGTCTTGGCAGATTCCTGATACCTTCTTTACCCTTCTTTATACATGCCTGCCATGTTGGACACTTTTACGATAGCAAAATACTGCAGATGTTGGAAATCCGAAATAACAACAGAAAATGCTGGAAAAACTCAGCAGGTCAGGCAACATCCGTGGAGAGAAATTTGAGTTGACGTTTCGGGTCGAACCCTTCTTCAAAACTGGAAAGAAAAGAAACTAGATCGAAGGCAGGGCTGCGATCGGACAAAAGAATAAAAGAAACAAAAGAAGTAAAAGAGATTAGAAGCTAGACGAGATGGTAATAGGCTGAGATTGGGTGTAAAGTGTACTGGCAGGGCAAGAGATAGCTGCCAGGTGTGAGAGAGAAACAAAAGGAAAGGGGTGGAAAAATTACAAGAAAAAATGAAATAGGGGCCGAGCTTACGATCTGAAATTGTTGAACTCGATATTGAGTCCAGAAGGGGAGCACGGTGGCACAGTGGTTAGCACTGTTGCCTCACAGCGCCAGGGACCCGGGTTCGAATCCGGCCTCGGGTGACTGTCTGTGTGGAGTTTGCACATTCTCCCCGTGTTTGCGTGGGTTTTCTCCGGGTGCTCCGGTTTCCTCCCACAGTCCAAAGATGTGCGGGTTAGGTTGATTGGCTATGATAAATTGACCCTTTGTGTTAGGGGGATTAAATACGTGGGGTTACGGGGATAGGGTGGGATATGTGTTGGTGTAGGGGTTACGGGGATCGGGTGGGATATGTGTCGGTGCAGGCTCGATGGGCCGAAATGGCCTCTATCTGCACTGTCGGGTTTCTGTGATTCTGTGTGAAGGCTGCAGAGTGCCTAATCGGAAGATGAGGTGCTGTTCCTCGAGTTTACGTTGAGCTTCCATGGAACAATACAAGAGGCCAAGGACAGTGAGGTCCGAGTGGGAATGGAGCGGTGAATTAAAATGACAGGCGACCGGAAGCTCGGGGTCACCCTTACGGACTGAACGGAGGTGTTCCGCAAAGCGGTCACCCAATGTAGAGGAGACCGCAGCGTGAGCAGCGAATACAGTATACTAGATTGCGAGAAGTACAAGTAAATCGCTGTTTCACCTGGAAGGGGTGTTTGGGGCCCTGGACAGTGGGAAGGGGGGAGGTATAGGGGCAGGTGTTACATCTCCTCCGCTTGCACGGGAAGGTGCCAGGCGAAGGGGAAGGGCTGTTTGGGGTGATAGAGGAGTGGACTAGGGTGTCTCGGAGGGAGCGGTCCTTGTCCAGTCTCTTCCCACCTACATCCGTGACTCTTCGGACGCCCTCCGCCACTTTAACAGTTTCCAGTTTCCTGGCCCCAACCGCTTCCTTTTCACCATGGACGTACAATCCCTCTACACCTCCATCCCCCACCCGGATGGCCTGAGGGCGCTCCGCTTCTTCCTTGAACAGAGGCCCGACCAGTCCCCATCCACCACGACCCTCCTCCGCCTGGCTGAACTTGTTCTCACATTGAACAACTTCTCCTTTAACTCCTCTCATTTCCTCCAAATCAAAGGTGTTGCCATGGGTACCCGCATGGGTCCTAGCTATGCCTGCCTTTTCGTGGGCTATGTGGAACAATCTTTGTTCCAGTCCTACTCGGGTCCTCTCCCTCACCTCTTTTTCCGATACATTGGTGACTGTATCGGTGCCGTTTCCTGCTCTCGCCCCGAACTTGACAATTTCATTCACTTTGCCTCCAATTTCCACCCTTCCCTCACCTTCACATGGTCCATCTCTGACTCTTCCCTTCCCTTCCTCGACTTCTCCGTCTCCATCTCTGGGGATAGGTTATCGACCAATATTCACGACAAGCCTACTGACTCCCACAGCTACCTGGACTACACTTCCTCCCACCCTGCTTCCTGTAAGGACTCTATTCCATTCTCCCAGTTTCTCCGTCTCCGCCGTATCTGCTCCGACGATGCCACCTTCCACACCAGTGCTTCAGACATGTCTTCCTTTTTCCGCAACCGAGGATTCCCCTCTACCGTGGTTGACACTGCCCTCGACCGTGTCAGTTCTATCTCCCGCACTTCTGCCCTCACCCCTGCCCCTCCCTCCCGGAACCACGATAGGGTTCCCCTTGTCCTCACCTTTCACCCCACCAGCCTCCACATTCAACGGATCATCCTCCGGCATTTCCGCTACCTCCAAAGTGATCCCACCACCAAACGTATCTTCCCCTCCCCTCCCCTTTCAGCATTCCGCAGGGACCGCTCCCTCCGAGACACTCCAGTCCACTCCTCTATCACCCCAAACAGCCCTTCCCCTTCGCCTGGCACCTTCCCGTGCAAGCGGAGGAGATGTAACACCTGCCCCTATACCTCCCCCCTTCCCACTGTCCTGGGCCCCAAACACCTCTTCCAGGTGAAACAGCGATTTACTTGTACTTCTCGCAATGTAGTATACTGTATTCGCTGCTCACGATGCGGTCTCCTCTACATTGGGGAGACCAAACGCAGATTGGGTGACCGCTTTGCGGAACACCTCCGTTCCGTCTGTAAGGGTGACCCCGAGCTTCCGGTCGCCTGTCATTTTAATTCACCGCTCCATTCCCACTCGGACCTCACCGTCCTTGGCCTCTTGTATTGTTCCACGGAAGCTCAACGTAAACTCGAGGAACAGCACCTCATCTTCCGATTAGGCACTCTGCAGCCTTCCGGACTCAATATCGAGTTCAACAATTTCAGATCATAAGCTCGGCCCCTATTTCATTTTTTCTTGTAATTTTTCCACTCCTTTCCCCCCCCCCCCACCTTTCCTTTTGTTTCTCTCTCTCACCTGGCAGCTATCTCTTGCCCTGCCAGTACACTTTACACCCAATCTCAGCCTATTACCATCTCGTCTAGCTTCTAATCTCTTTTACTTTTGTTTCTTTTATTCTTTTGTCCGATCGCAGCCTTGCCTTCGATCTAGTTTCTTTTCTTTCCAGTTTTAAAGAAGGGTTCGACCCGAAACGTCAACTCAAATTTCTCTCCACGAATGTTGCCTGACCTGCTGAGTTTTTCCAGCATTTTCTGTTGTTATGTTGGACACTTTGGCGCCTGTAAAATTGCCGCAGCATCATTGAATTTCAAGGCTTGTCTAAATTGTCATATAATAGCCCAGAAATTCGGGTCCCAACGCGTGAGTACGCACGGGGTACTCGCGCGTGGACCTGATGGAAGTGCCGGTTTCTTGCATGCACTGCGCATGCGCGGGAAACCGGCACTTCTGTTCCTCTGAACGAAGGCGTTCAGAGGTCGAACGTGTGCGCGTGGGAGTCTGTGCGTGCGCTTTGAACTTACGTTTTTTTTACAGGTTTTTCCGTGAGGGTAAGTCTTTAGATTTTAGAAATGTAAAAACCAGGCGTAAGGCCTGCATTTTAAAAGGTAAGTGGTCAATTAATTAAAATTAAAACATTTTTTCCACAGGTTTATTATTTTTAAATAGTTTAAAGCAAGGTAAGTTTATTTTTAGCCCCGTTTTTTTATAAAATTATTTTTTTCAAAAATTTAAATTATTGTTTAAAATAGTTATTTAATGTAATTTATAGTTTATTTAAAAAGTGTGATTTAAAAAAAATAATTATTTGAAGGGTTACTGTTATTTTGGGGCCTGTATATTCATAAGTTTAGACAGGTCTTCCTGTCAATCTTATGAATGGGCTTTTCCCTCCTCTGATTGGCTGCCCATGGCTCACGTGATCCCAGGGGATGCATCGCACTAACTGCGCCCCTGGGACACGCAAGCACAGCGCGCCGGGAGTTGGAGCAGGCCCCGGAGCGGAATTCCACGGGAGTCCAGAGCTCAACTGCCGGCGCGCAAGGTAAGTGCAGGTTGGGGGCTTGCACCCGCGGGAAGCCCCCGACCCGAATTTCTGGGCCAATGCTCTTACATGCATTTAAGAACATAAGAAACAGGAGCAGGAGTCGGCCATTTGGCCCCTTGAGCCTGCTCTGCCATTCAATAAGATTATGGCTGATCTTCCACCTCATCTCCACTTTCCCGCACTATCGCCATATCCCTTGATTCCTTTAATATTCAAAAATCTTTCGATCTCTGTCTTAAATATACTCAACGACTGAGCCTCCACAGCCCTCTGGGTAGAGAATTCCAAAGATTCACCACCCTCTGAGTGAAGAAATTTCTCCTCATCTCAGTCCTAAATGGCCGACCCTTTATTCTGAGACTGTGACCCCTGGTTCTCGACTCTCCAGCCAGGGGAAACATCCTCCCTGCATCTACCCTGTCAAGCCCTGTAAGAATTTTGTATGTATCAATGAGATCACCTCATTTAATTGATTGAGCCACTTGTGTTTTAGTGGTGACCTCCCAGTAGCTTTGGGCGAGTCCAATGTCACTCCATTGGTGGACGTAAAAGATCACACGGCACTATTTTGAAGAAGAGCAGGGGAGTTATTCCCGGTGTCCTGGGCCAAATTTATCCCTCAATCAACATCACTAAAAAACATGATCTGGTCATTATCACATTTGCTGTTTGTGGGAGCTTGCTGTGCGCAAATTGGCTGTCGCATTTCCTACATTACAACAGTGACTACACTTCAAAAAGTGCTTCATTGGCTGTAAAGTGCTTTGGGACGTCCGGTGGTCGTGAAAGGCAGTATTAAAAAAAAATACAAGTCTTTCTTTTCATTGGCTATATGCAAACCAGAGTCTGGATTTATTTCACAGAATTATTCCTGAACAGACAATGCTGCACTTTCATTTCTGTTCCACGAGATGGTGGGCTCGCTCCACGATGATAAAAGATCAGGAGCTGGATGTGGACGAGGAAGCCTAATTACCCCATCCTAGCTCAACCATCCAGAAAGAACTTACACTCCCCTCACCCAGTCACAACATTCAGTGCTTTGTTATACCATTGCTGGATTTGTTTTTACTCTGCTATTCCCCCAGAAGTCTCTACTCCACATGTTGAACACCCTTTGCTGGTTTTAATCTGCATGCCTTTGTCCCGCTGTAATGGTTTAGTTTGCACTGGTGTTCAGCATTGATCTTTCCTATGCTATTTACGCGCATTGGAGTCACTGTTATGATTCAGGCTCCTGCCCAGCACAAAAGGCCATTCCTAAAACCACTTCCAATAAACCGAAACCTGACCTTAAACGCATTGTTAGTGTTGGATTGCCCCGGGTGAACCCAAATCCTCCTGTACTGCTAATATGCTAAGTGACAACAGTGCGAGACACCTTACACTCTGGACTTTTCAACTGACCGACAAGTAACACTCTGGCACACCACAACCTACAACTCCAGTTTATTAAGAAATAAAATTAGCAAGACCAAAAGCCAAATAGCAGCAATATCACTCCAGCACAGCAACTGTCACTAAAGACACCTTTACACTGAGCACCCAGCCATGGCTTGGAAGCTGAATTGGGACAAAGGAAGATGAAAGGATAAATCTTGGACGGCAAAGCTACCTATTAAAGTAAGGTCCCAAAGCAACAATCAGCCTGACAGGACTTCCTAGCGCAGTGTTGACACCGCTTTCATACAGAGTGTGGCTAGATTCCCCGCTGGGGGAAGCTGGTAATCCCAATCAATTAGATCCATCGTCTTGCAGCCAGGACATTAATATTGTCTTTCAGTCGCATTTGTGGATTCAGAATGACAGTGCCTGGCGGGCTGGCATGAGAAGATGCTGTCATAAATGCAGGGCTCAGTGCCGACCATGATTGCATTGGAGTAAAGCAACTGGCTGTGGCTGAACCTCTGCACATCTAACCGGGCGGGACCGTTATCCATTGGATGTGGTTTTGGCGTGTGTCCGTAGGATGGTGGCAGTGCACTTGTACATCGCGCCGTGCCATGTACTTGGTACCTGCAGTCTGCCCAGCGAGGGATCGAACCGGAGTTTGCCAAGGGGAATCCAGAACAAGGAGTATAATCAGAGTTAGAGCCAGGCCGTTTAGGAGTAAAATCAGGAAGTACTTTTTCACACAAAGAAAGAAAGACTTGCCTTTCTATAGCGCCTTTCTCAAACTCAGGACGTCCCAAAGCACTTTACAGCCAATGAAGTACTTTTGAAGTGTAGTCACTGTTATAATGTAGGAAATGCATCAGCTAATTTGCGCACAGCAAGCTCCCACAAACAGCAAATGTGATAATGACCAGATAATCTATTTTTTATGTTGATTGAGGGATAAATATTGGCCAGAACACCGGGAGAACTCCCCTGCTCTTCTTCAAAACAATGGCCATGGGATCTTTTACGTCCACCGGAGAGAGCAGATGGGGCTTCGGTTTAACGTCTCGTTTGAAAGGCGGCACCTCCGACAGTGCGGCCTCCCGCAGTAGTTGAAATCTGGAACTCTCTCCCCTAAAAGGCTGTGGTTGCTGGGCCAATTGAAATATAAGGAGTTGAGGTATAGATCAACCATGATCCAATAGAACGGCGGAATAGGCTCGAGGGGCTGAATGGCCTCCTCCTGTTCCAATGTTTCTATGTCTGACAGCCAACCAATCACTATCCTCCTTTGGAGGAGGCAAACAGGATCTCTTTGGGGATGAGGTGACTCCAAGATGACACACCAGGCAATGGAAGTTCAGAACAATGCCAAACCTCTGCGCAAGACTTGGTAGTCCTTGGTAATCTGATACCTGAACCAGGCAGGGCCACAGTACTCTGCAGCAATGTTGATGAGTGGCCAGCTAGTCTGGTACACTCATGGAACCAGGGGTAGTCCAGTAATTGGGGGCTGGGATTTGTCTCACTTGGTGGCAACCAAGTCTGTAAGCCAATGGGTGCGGTCGTCGGGGACAAGCAGTGGGGTGCAAGCTCTGAGCAGTTATAGCTGGTGAACCGAGCAATATGCCTGCACACACCTGGGGGCCCCTTAGCCTCAGTTCTGCTAACCTGCTCTCTCTAGGTGTGGATAGGTGAGATGTGTCCCTACTGGGAGAGAGTGTGTGCCTTCCATGTTGGGCAAGCAGAACCCTACAAGTGTGTGTGGATTGCTCATTATCTTGAATGAATTGGAGACTCGTAAACATGGTGACGTCTCAGACACCTGGCTCATCAAAATAAAGGTGGTGAGCTGGGAGAGTATTCAATGAGCTAAACAGAGGTGACTCCCTTTGAAATGATATTAACAAATATTTCATGGATATAGTAAAGAAATTCAAATGACCACCAGCTACCAAAATTCCTTAAATATTAAATATATGTCATCTTTCATGATTGAAAACATGACAGATCTCTGACCCGTCCCAGTCCCCTCTCAGTAACATCCTTTCAAAGGTGAAAAGCACAATCCTTTCCAGTCCTTCCTCACACCTCAAGGCCTCTGATGCTGGAAGTCAGCCACAGTGGCTTTTCCCTGCACTGCCTCCAGTTCCTGAACCTCTCCTTCAATGTCTCAGTGACCACAGCTGGACATGGCTTTCAGGGCGACTTGCTCGACTCCCGCTGACTGCCGGAGCATCAAGTTACTCGAGCCAAGTCCCCTGTGCTCGCTGACCGACATTGGCTCCTGGTCCGGCAATGCCCCGATTTTAAAATTCTCAAATAACAACAGAAAAAGCTGGAAAAACTCAGCAGGCCAGGCAACATCCGTGGAGAGAGAAACAGAGTTAATGTTTCAGGTCAAAACCCTTCTTCAGTACTGAGGAAAAAAAGCAGGAAAAAAAATTCTCAACCTTGTTTTCAAATCCCTCCATGGCCCCCACACCCCGCCTCCCTATCTCTGTAATCTCCTCCAGCCCTACAACCCTCCCAGATCTGCGTTCCTCCAATTCTGCCCTCTTGTGCATCCCCGGTTTTTATCGCCTCACCGTTGGCGGCCGTGCCTTCAGCTGCCGAGGCCCTAAGCTCTGGAATTCCCTCCCTAAACCTCTCCACCTCTCTCTTCCTTTAAGATGCTCCTTAAAACTCACCTCTCACCTGTCCTAATATCTCATTATGTGACTCAGTGTCAAATTTGTCTGATAACGCTCTTGTGAAACGCCTTGGGACGTTTTATTACGTTAACAGCGCTGTATAAATGCAAGTTGTTGGAGAAGAAGGAGTTGTTCTTGAGGGCCATGCATAGCTGTTGGTTTACCACCTCCCACAATACACACAGCAGTGTGACCGACCGAAAATACTGATTGAGTAACCCACTGATCCTCAGGCGAGAGTGGGGCGGAGTAAAACAACAGCTCACACTTTACAGCCTTTTCACAGGAAACTGTAGCATCCACCAGGTGGCAGCGCTGTGTACTCACAGATTTACACAGACCAAGGCCTGAATACAGTTAAGCCGTGGCAAACCACAGCCAGCGTAATTAATGGAATTGATCTCAGGTTAACATGGGCATTTAGAACTCTGTTATTCTCAGTCTGCCATTAAATATAATGCCATATGATGTAAACTCACTGACCTATTCACAAGTTAACAATCCCACAGCTGATAGCTATAGAATGCTTGGCTTCACTGCATGAATTATTGGAGTATCTGTTGTAAATGACCATTATAGTCTTTGCTGATGTCTTTCTCCTCAATGCTGTAATCTTTTGCATTGTCACAATCAATACATAATTGAAACATGATTCATAGTCTCATATCTTGCAGGTTCACACCTCTGCTCAGTGTTCTGTCTCTTCTTCCTCCTAAACTCCAAATATGCACTCTAGTTCCCCCCCCAAATAATCCTCATTGTGTTGAAATGAAGACTTATCACATCATGCCCATTTCCACATCGTATAGATTTCAAGAGATAGGGAGACTGTATTGAGGTCAGGGAAAATAATGAGTTAAGCAGTAGAAGACAGTGTAAGGAGTCTTGATTTTAACATGGTGAGAATTGAGGGAGCAGGGAGAATGTATAGGGTGACACCCAGCTCTCCACTAGCACTCTCGACCCCTCCATTTCCTCTGTGTTGTCTGACAGCCAGTCTTGGATGAGTTGCAGTTTCCTCCAGTTAAACATTGCCAAGACTGAAGCCATTGTCTTAACTACAAACTCCATACCCTCGCCGCTGATTCTATCCTCTACCCCAGCCACTGTCTCCGGTTACTGTTCGTGACCATGGTGTTCTGTTTCACCCTGAGCTGAGCTTCCAACCCTATATTCTATCCATCACAAAGACCACCAACATCCAGCTCTGTAATATCGCCCACCTCCACCTCACCTCAGCCCATCTGCTGCTGAAACCCTCATCCGACCCTTTATCACCTCGACTTGACTATCCCAACGCTGTCCTGGCCGGCCTCCCATCGTCCACCCTCCATAAATTTCAGCTCATTCAAAACTCTGCTGCCCGTGTCCTAACTCGCACAAAGTCCTGCTCACGCATCACCCCTGTGCTCACTGGCCCACAGTGGCTCCTGGTCCGGCAACAGCTCAAATGTAAAATTCTCATCCTCTTGTTTAAATTCCTCCATGATCTCTCCCCACCCTATCTCTGTAACCTCCTCCAGCCCCTACAACCCTCCCTATCTCTGTAACCTCCTCCAGCCCCTACAACCCTCCCTATCTCTGTAACCTCCTCCAGCCCCTACAACCCTCCCTATCTCTGTAACCTCCTCCAGCCCCTACAACCCTCCCTATCTCTGTAACCTCCTCCAGCCCTACAACCCTCCCGATCTCTGTAACCTCCTCCAGCCCTACACCCCTCCCTATCTCTGTAACCTCCTCCAGCCCCTACAACCCTCCCTATCTCTGTAACCACCTCCAGCCCCTACAACCCTCCCTATCTCTGTAACCTCCTCCAGCCCCACAACACTCCCTATCTCTGTAACCTCCTCCAGCCCCTACAACCCTCCCTATCTCTGTAACCTCCTCCAGCCCCTACAACCCTCCCTATCTCTGTAACCTCCTCCAGCCCTACAACCCTCCCTATCTCTGTAACCTCCTCCAGCCCCTACAACCCTCCCTATCTCTGTAACCTCCTCCAGCCCCTACAACCCTCCCTATCTCTGTAACCTCCTCCAGCCCCTACAACCCTCCCTATCTCTGTAACCTCCTCCAGCCCTACAACCCTCCCTATCTCTGTAACCTCCTCCAGCCCCACAACCCTCCCTATCTCTGTAACCTCCTCCAGCCCCTACAACCCTCCCTATCTATGTAACCTCCTCCAGCCCCTACAACCCTCCCTATCTCTGTAACCTCCTCCAGCCCCTACAACCCTCCCTATCTCTGTAACCTCCTCCAGCCCCACAACCCTCCCTATCTCTGTAACCTCCTCCAGCCCCTACAACCCTCCCTATCTCTGTAACCTCCTCCAGCCCTACAACCCTCCCTATCTCTGTAACCTCCTCCAGCCCCACAACCCTCCCTATCTCTGTAACCTCCTCCATGACCTCTCCCCACCCTATCTCTGTAACCTCCTCCAGCCCCTACAACCCTCCCTATCTCTGTAACCTCCTCCAGCCCCTACAACCCTCCCTATCTCTGTAACCTCCTCCAGCCCCTACAACCCTCCCTATCTCTGTAACCTCCTCCAGCCCCACAACACTCCCTATCTCTGTAACCTCCTCCAGCCCTACACCCCTCCCTATCTCTGTAACCTCCTCCAGCCCCTACAACCCTCCCTACCTCTGTAACCTCCTCCAGCCCCTACAACCCTCCCTATCTCTGTAACCTCCTCCAGCCCCACAACACTCCCTATCTCTGTAACCTCCTCCAGCCCTACACCCCTCCCTATCTCTGTAACCACCTCCAGCCCCTACAACCCTCCCTATCTCTGTAACCTCCTCCAGCCCCTACAACCCTCCCCATCTCTGTAACCTCCTCCAGCCCCACAACACTCCCTATCTCTGTAACCTCCTCCAGCCCTACACCCCTCCCTATCTCTGTAACCTCCTCCAGCCCCTACAACCCTCCCTATCTCTGTAACCTCCTCCAGCCCCTACAACCCTCCCCATCTCTGTAACCTCCTCCAGCCCCACAACACTCCCTATCTCTGTAACCTCCTCCAGCCCCACAACCCTCCCTATCTCTGTAACCTCCTCCAGCCCCACAACCCTCCCTATCTCTGTAACCTCCTCCAGCCCCACAACCCTCCCTATCTCTGTAACCTCCTCCAGCCCTACAACCCTCCCTATCTCTGTAACCTCCTCCATGACCTCTCCCCACCCTATCTCTGTAACCTCCTCCAGCCACACAACCCTCCCTACCTCTGTAACCTCCTCCAGCCACACAACCCTCTGGCATCTCTGCTTCCTTTGACACTGGCCTCTTGTGCATTCCCCATTCCTTTCACCCCACCATTGGCATATCCAATGGAAAGGAACATTGGGCTGCCTGTATAACAGGCAGCCCGGTCCATACTGGCTGTTTTCTGCCACTGAGAACATTGAAAATGAACCCCCCCAGGTTCCCACAGATCAATCAGCTCATTCAATTTGACACGGAATTTTGCCCCCCCTCAAATATAGATAGATATCCAGCTGATAGTTACTTCTCCAAGATCAACAGGAGAGGCAAATATGATTGACAGCCTTGTATTCGTGTGTCAGCCGTGTCGCATGGGTGGCACTCTCGCCTCTGAGTAGAAGGTCGTGGGTTCAAGTTCCAATTCAGGGACTTGAGCACATAATCCAGGCTGACTCTCCCAATGGAGCGCTGTGCTGTCAGAGGCGCTGTCTTTGGAATGAGACACTAAACCAAGACCCCGTTTGCACTCTCAGATGGACATAAAAGATCCCCACAGCCACCTTTTCGAAGAAGAGCAGGGGAGTTCTCCCCGGTGTCCTGGGGTCAATATTTATCCCTCAATCAACATCACTAAAACAGATTATCTGGTCATTATCACATTGCTGTTTGTGGGAGCTTGCTGTGCGCCGTGTATCCTACATTACAACAGTGGCTACACTTCAAAAGTACTTCATTGGCTGTAAAGCGCTTTGGGCTGTCTGGTGGTCGTGAAAGGCGCTATAGAAATGTAAGTCTTTCTTCTTTCATTCTTTACTTGCCCCGTGCCAATCAATGCAATGGGAATCAGATTGCGTGGTTTATATTTCCCTATTTTTGTGTTGCTATTGATCTTTTTACAGGACTGATTTTTGATTGTTTTTAAATTGCTAAGTATTAAATACTTTACAGTGTTATTTATCAAAATAGATCCAATGTTTTGGCTGCGTTTAGCTGTTGGCAGTGTATCAGTAGATATGTAAAGTCCGATAGGAGCCCTCCACTCCACTGTCAGTAACAGAGGCTTCAGCCATCGTGGCCCGTACTCTCTCCCTAAACTCCTCCCACCATGCTACCTCTCTCCCCAACCTCACAGTCTTTTTGACCTTGCTTTCGGTCATCTCCCAAACCTTCGCATGATCCGAGACCCCCTTGTGAAATGCCGCGGGAGATTTTGCTACGTTAAAGGACAAATCCCAGTGTACATTGTTGATATAAGAAGGCAACTGGGGATGTGGGAGCAGGGAAATCACCTTCATCTTTTTTACTCCGAACCCGTCCCAATTCATCACTGCCGTTTTGAAGACAGGGTGCATCCGATTCGCACTGTATACCAAGTGTCTTCTCAACAATGATTTATACTGGGTTAAAATAACCTGTTTCAGTTTATGATAAAAAGCCCTTAAGGAGCGACTCAGAACTTGATTGACGATTTGCCTTGTACATGAATGTCATGTATATTCCTATCTTCCGATGTTAACCTCAGCTTCACATTGATTGGATACTTTCAGCAATGCTGGCTGCAAAATGGTAGAAATCATCACCCAGGCTCCGTAGTGTCGATGACACTAGCCTGGTCATTTTATGGAACGATTTCATCTAAACTCTACGAAATTACAGCCCAGGGTTTGGTTAAAAATGGCAAACTAAGCATTAGCAGAGGGCCAGAGTACAAATGAGGAGTTTGCAGTATTGGTGTATGGGCCAGTGGTCAGATGCCATTGTGGCAACACAGGGAGATTTCTATATGTCATATAATTTTAGATAAATCTACCTCTTTTAAAAAGGCTTCAGCCACAATCACTGTGGGAAATTCATTAGTCTTAGTGTCTTTCCTTATGTTCTTGCCTGTGTTCAGAAGTTGAAACAAAAAAAAGTTATTTGAAATGGAATATTAATGAGTGTGAACAGGCTGGGTATCGAGAAATCCAATGTGTCTGATTGTGACCATTAAAATGAAAAGTTCAAAGAAAGGCAGTAATACCAAGACATTAACACCATACCTCATAAGATGCAAGAGCTGACTTCAGAGGTCTGGCTCTGCTGTGAAAGAATTCCCATGGTATAAATAACAGTGAAAATTGCTTACATCTTCAGTTGCTGGGAGATCTGGACTCCACGGATTGGCTCAGAATCCCACCACGCACGTCTAACATTGTATCATGGAGATCTGCATCATACTGTTTAAGCAAAAACGTTTTGTTGACGATCAAGCAGTGTAAGAAGTGGGCTGTTGTTTTCTAAGTGATATAGTTGACAGGTAATTTCCCGAGTAAAGAATGAGTGACTTGCATTTCTGCAGCACCTTTCACGATCTCGGGACGTCCCAAAGCGCTTTACAGCCAATGAAGTACTTTTTGAAGTGGAGTCACTGTTGTAATGTAGGAAACGCGGCAGCCAATTTGCACACAGCAAGCTCCCACACACAGCAATGTGATAATGACCAGATAATCTGTTTTAGTGATGTTGGTTGAGGGATAAATATTGGCCCAGGACACCGGGGAGAACTCCCCCTGCTCTTCTTCAAAATAGTGCCATGGGATCTTTTACATCCACCTGAGAGGGCAGACGGTGCCTCGGTTTAACATCTCATCTGAAAGATGGCAACTTTGACAGTGTAGTGCTCCCTCAGTACTGCACTGGAGCGTCAGCCTAGATTTTGTGCTCAAGTCTCTGGAGCGGGACTTGAACCCTCGACCTTCTGACTCCGAGGCGAGTGTACTGCCCACTGAGCCACAGGTGACAAACCGTGTGTAAGTGCTGTGAGTAACTACTGCATGTCTGCCAACAGCCCGCATCAGAAAACTGTGGGTGCCCTACCGGCGGACAATGTTCCCCATCACTAGCACATTCTGGGAAAATTACACCCTGTATCTTGCAGGGTCTGTACAGTCTACTTGTAAATAAATCCTGAGAGGTGACAGAG
Organism: Somniosus microcephalus; assembly: GCF_052327205.1. Classification (NCBI taxonomy): domain Eukaryota; kingdom Metazoa; phylum Chordata; class Chondrichthyes; order Squaliformes; family Somniosidae; genus Somniosus; species Somniosus microcephalus. The sequence goes on from NC_141018.1 coordinate 37,088,505, forward strand.
GGGATCAAGGAAGAATATTTCAGCTTTCAAGAATTTTAGTTATGAGGAAAGGTTTAGAAAGTTGGGCATGTTTTCGTTGGATGAGGGAAGACTTCAGGGATACTTAATTGAAGCTTTCAAGATTATGGAAGCATTAATTCAGGCAAATTGTTCACTGTTGGGATCGGTATAAATCCCAGGGGATACAAGTTAAAACATTTTTAAGAGGAAGCGTATTTATGCTTGTAGCATCTGTTACAACGGATGGAAAATAAACAGCAAATGCTGGAAACACTCAGCAGGTCAGGCAGCATCTGTGGAGAGAGAAACAGAGTCAACGTTTCAGGTCTGTGCCCCTTCGCCAGAACTGGAAAATACGAACAATGATGGACAGGTAAAGACCCTCTGGTCCATCGAGCCTGCCCCACAATGTTACAGATGTAACAGGTTTTAAGCAAGCAAAAGAATGATGGTGCCAGGCAAAAAGGGGTGGCAGTGGAACAAGTAAAGAAACAAAAGATGGGTCTAGAGGAGGTGTAAATGGGAATAGAATCATTACCAGCACCAGCTGTCCAAAGAAATGGGAGCAGTGGTTATGGTCTGAAATTGTTGAACACAATGTTGAGTCGGGAGGCCTGTAACACGCCAATCGAAAGATGAGGTGCTGTTCCTCAAGCTTCTATTGAGCTTCATTGATAGGAAGGATATTGATGTGGTCAACATAAATGGATCCAAGAGACAATTGGGTGCTATGTAGAGAGAAGGGATGGAGGGGATATTGTGCGAAGGCAGGTAGGTGGGTTTAATCTGTCAGAAAGAGACATCGTGAGAGAGGAAGTATTAAGGGGTTTAGCAGCTTTAAAAGTAGATAAATCCCCAGGCCCGGATGAAATGTATCCCAGGCTGTTAAGCAAAGCAAAAGAGGGAATAGCAGAGACCCTGACCATCATTTCCAATCCTCTCTGGCTTCAGGTGTGGTGCTGGAGGACTGCTAATGTGCTACCCTTGTTTAAAAAGGGAGAAAAGGATAGACCGAGTAATTACAGGCCAGTCAGTCTAACCTCGGTGGTGGGAAAATTATTGGAAAGAATTCTGAAGGGCAGGATAAATCTTCATTTAGAAAGACACGGATTAATCAAGGATAGTCAGCATGGATTTGTTAAGGGAAGGTCGTGTCTGACAAACTTGATTGAATTTTTTGAGGCGGTAACCAGGAGGGTAGATGAGGGTAGTGTGTTTGATGTAGTGTATATGGACTTTAGCAAGGCTTTTGATAAGGTTCCACATGGCAGACTGGTCACAAAGTTAAAAGCCCATGGGATCCAGGGCAGTGTCAAGTTGGATTCAAAACTGGCTCGGAGACAGGAAGCAGAGGGTAATGGTTGATGGGTGTTTTTGTGACTGGAAGGTTGTTTCCAGTGGGGTTCCGCAGGGCTCAGTACTAGGTCCCTTGCTTTTTGTGGTATATATCAATGATCTAGACTTGAATATAGGGGGTATGATTAAGAAGTTTGCAGATGATACTAAAATCGGCTGTGTGGTTGATACTGAAGAAGGAAGCTGTAGACTGCAGGAAGGTATCAATAAATTGGTCAGGTGGGCAGAACAGTGGAAAATGGAATTCAATCTGGAGAAGTGTGGGGTAATGCATTTGGGGAGGGCTAACAAGGAAAGGGAATACACATTAAATGGTAGGACACTGAGTAGTGTAGAGGAACAAAGGGACCTTGGAGTGCATGTCCACAGATCCCTGAAGATAGCAGGCCAGGTAGATAACGTGGTTAAGAAGGCATACGGAATGCTTGCCTTTATTAGCCGTGGCATAGAATACAAGAGCAGGGGGGTTATGCTTCAACTGTATAACACACTAGTTAGGCCTCAGCTAGAGTACTGTGTGCAGTTCTGGTCACCACATTACAGGAAAGATGTGATTGCACCAGAGAGGGTACAGAGGAGATTTACAAGGATGTTGCCAGGAGTAGAGAATCTTAGCAATGAGGAAAGATTGGATAGGCTGGGTCTGTTTTCCTTGGAACAGAGGAGGCTGAGGGGAGACCTTATTGAGGTGTATAAAATTATGAGGGGCATAGATAAAGTGGATAGAAAGGACCTATTTCCCTTAGCAGAGGGGTCAAAAACCAAGGGACACAGATTTAAAGTAATTGGTGGAAGGTTTAGAGGGGATTTGAGGGGAAATTTCTTCACCCAGAGGGTTGTGGGGGGTCTGGAACTCACTGCCTGAAAGGGTGGTAGAGGCAGGAACCCTAACCACATTTAAAAAGTACTTGGGTGTGCACTTGGGATGCTGTAACCTGCAGGGCTACGGACCAAGAGCTGGGAAGTGGGATTAGGCTGGAGAGCTCTTTGTTGGCCTGCGCGGACATGATGGGCCGAAATGGCCTCCTTCCGTGCTGTGACTTTCTATGATTCTATGAAAGGGAACCAATGACTCTTTCCTGTTCCTGAATGTTCCAGTGACTGATTACTGTGACACCATCTTGGTATCTTTGCTTCAGGTTAACAGTAAGCGTGGCTACCCTTCACACAGGCTGCTCTCTGTGTTTAAATGGGTCGCAACTGAATGCAAGATCAGAGGAAAAAGGATTTCAGTGAAAGGCCAACATCAGACATCACACTGAGAAACAAACCTCAATGAAAGCACAGCTGCATTAAATACATTATCAGCAATTCGTTCCCAATCAGCACTAATTGCTGGAAGCCTTTTAAGCATCTGTTAGTTTGGTAAACTTAAGCAAATCAGATGTTGCTTGTCTTTAAATGATTTCCGTTGCTAATTATTACTGCAGGAGCTAACAGCAACCTCTTCAAACAAATATGAGCAATTAACAATGATAGCGAGACGCCATTGGGAGCAGGTGGGGTTCATTGGCGTAGTTTACACCGCCGATATGTACAACCTTCCTCTGGTGGTCTCTGAGCATTAACAACATGTTCTCATTGGCCTGGAAACCCGCTCATGCCCAGAAACGGGCCTGCAAGTGGTGGGGATCACTGCATGCGGCTGTTACTGTTGGCTCAGGCACCACGAATATTGCACGTTGCCTGATCATTTTAATCGTGCAGCCAGTGCTACTCATTGGCTGCCCGCCTGTTGGGAGGGCTGGATATCTGGCATCTCTGATGCCACTAAAAGGCAGCCAGCAACTCCCAAAGGGGAGGTCAATTCTGGCTGCAGACACCAAGGAAAGACTTGCAAGGAGAGAAATAGCTGAAACAAGTGCTGAGAGCGCACCAAGGATCTCTGATGTGGCGTTGGAGGCTCTGGTGCAGGCGCTGGACAAGAGGAGAGGCATCCTCTTCCCCCCCCAAGGGGCAGGAAGCTCTCGAGGCCTCCGCTCCGCCGACAGTGGGAGGAGGTTGCAGAGCAGATCATTGGCAGGTGTTTAGCACCTGGGACATGGCTGTAATGCCGGAATAAGTTCAATGACCTCTCTAGAGTTGTCAAGGTAAGAATACTGCTCCCTTCATCTCAGCTCATGCATCCACCACTTTACAGCCTCGCTAATCACAAGACTCACAATACTCCCTGATGTAATAAAAAGTCTCACACATCAAGGAACTTTAAAGTAAGCTTTAAGCAACTTATAATTATACTATATACAAGAGCGGTCTTCACCATGCCTCTAGGAGAAGCCCTTTTACATACTGAGCAGTTCAGTATTTATACTAGTCCAAACACAGGAAGTGACGTATGCACAGGAAGTGAGGTATGCACAGAGTTCACAGTTCACAGGAAATGATGTGCACATAACTTCAACCGGAAGTTATTTATTATTATTACATTCTTCCCTCCTGCGAGATTAGAAGGCTGTGGTCTTCCTTTTATTCCGCAGCCGCCGAACGAGGAAGAGTCGCACCCGTTTGGGTTCCCGTCGTAGAGGGTCACTGGTCCGCTTACATGCTGTTGGCCATTGGTCAGAGTCTGTGTGGCCTGGATTACCCTGTGAAGGGTCGGGGAGATCATGGCTTCGTGTACGAGCCCCAATAGGTGCAGAGTCGGTTTGTCTCTGTTCAGAGGGAGGTGCAGAGCTGGTCTGTGGCGGATCAGTACTTTGGTGCGCGGTACTGGGAGGGTCGCAACTTTGAGTACGGGGTTCTACCGGCACCAAGCTAGTTGGTGTCAGATCAGGATCCTGGAGAGGGGTACCAGGTAGGTTCCAAGAGGCTCCTGGTAAAATACCATCACTCGATGTCCCACTAGGTCCTGGTGGGCAGGGAGCCAGATCCCGTAATGATACGGTAGATTCTCGGCCGTCGGGATATCGTATGTATGCATAGGTGGGTTTGGCATCGGTTAGTTCGACCTCGTCTACGAGAGGGTCATTTTTAGACGTCCGAACGTATCTTCGGAGTAGTACAGGTCCAGGAGTAGTTAGCCATGACGGGAGGGATGTCCCATAAGATGAGCGACGCTGGAATCCAAAGAACCGCTCATGAGGTGTAGTATTTGTGGCTGTAGAAAGAAGGGACCGTATAGAGTGCAATGCATCTGGAAGCACTGCTTCCCATTGCTGGTTTGGTAGGCCCCGAGATCTTAAAGCAAGATGTACGGAATTCCAGATGATACCGTTATACCTCTCTACCTGCCCATTTCCGATGGGATGATATGGTGTCGTTTTGCTTGTAGCAATTCCCCGTTCTGAGAGGTAGTCCTTGAGTTCCCTTGACAAAGGATGGACCCCGATCCGAGTGAATGTAAGCCGCCATGCCACAGAGAGAAAATACCTGCTCAAGGCAGCAGATTACTGTGGACGCCAGCATATTGGAGCAGAAGAAGGCAAATGGAAAACGTGAATATTCATCAATCATGGTGAGCAAATATGTGTTCCGAGTTGAAGAGGGCACTGGGCCCTTAAAATCGATGCTAAGTCGTTGCATCGGTTGGGTTGCGTGTATGAGCATACCATCTGAGGGGCGGAAGAACTGAGGTTTTAATTCTGCACAAAGCCGGCATTCTGAGCACATTTTCTTTACATCTCCAGTAGAAAAAGGGAGATTCTGTGATCGTACGAAATGTAGCATGCGCGTAACGCCAGGATGACACAATCCATTATGGACATCTATGAGAGTAGAGGACGACATAGTGGAGCAGAATGCTCGTGTGAGGGTATCCGGGGCCACATTCTCCTTGCCAGGTCGATAGTGAATGGTGTAACCAAAAGAGGCCAGTTCCATCCTCCAAAGCTATATTTTATTATTCTTAATTTTGGTTCGTTTTCGATTATCGAGCATGAAGGCGACTGATCGCTGGTCCGTGATTAATGTAAAGTGCTGGCGAGCTAGGAAATAGTTCCACTTCCGTACCGACTCTATGATGGCTGTGGCTTCCTTCTCAACCGGAGGATAATGTAGCTCGGCACCTTGTAAGGTCCTGGACATAAATGCTACAGGACGACCTTCCTGATTTAGAGTAGCCGAGATCGCCACCTCCGAGGCATCACATTCGACTATGAAAGGGAGATTCTCATTGATGGAGTGAAGAGCCGCTTTCTCCAACTGTTTTTTGAGAAGGTTAAAGGCTGCAACAGCCGCTGTTTCCAATGGAAATGATCTAGCATGCAGCAAGGGTTGGATTTTGTCTGAAAAATGAGGAATCCATTTAGCGTAGTATGCAAACAGACCGAGAGCCCGACGTAAAGAAGCCGGATTCTTAGGTGACGGGAGCTCTTGGAGTGGGCGAAGTCTTTCTGGGTCTGGCTTAATGATACCATTGCCTACGCAGTAGCCAAGGATGTTGATGGTCGGTTGCGACTCAACAGATTTAGATTCATTCAAAGTTAAGTTACGGTGATGGAGAGCATCCCGAAATTTTTGGAGGTTGGCGTCGTGTTCCTGTTGATCGTGACCTGCAATAGTAATGTTATCAAGATAGGGAAAAGTGTCCCTTAAGTTTTCCTGCTTAACCAGGCCATCCATTGCCCGTTGGAAGACAGCCACTCCATTAGTAACCCCGAATGGGAGGCGACGAAATTGGTACAGCCGTCCATTAGCCTCAAAGGCCGTGTACTGCTTATCTGAGACCTTCAAGGGTACCTGATGATAGGCACTTTTTAAATCGTAAGTTGAGAACACTTTGTATTCGGCCAGTTTATTAACCATATCATCAATGCGTGGCAATGGGTAGGCGTCCAAGTCAGTATATTGATTGATGGTTTGCGAATAATCAATGCATAGTCGTTGTTTGTGAGGTTTTAGAGGGTTCTTGACGATGACGATTTGAGCCCGCCAGGGCGACGAACATGGTTCGATGATATCCTCTGCTAAAAGTCGAGAGATTTCAGCCTCAATAAAAGATTGATCTTCCTGACTAAAGCGCCGCGATTTCGTTATTATTGGTTTGCATCGAGGAGGAATACTGGCAAATAATGAGGGTTCATCAAGTGAAGCTGCTGATAATGCACAAAACGGTAATTTAGACAGTATATTAGAAATAGTAAGTCCAGGTTTGGATCCGCCAAACTCAATGGTGAGTTTCTTATGCTGTTTTTGAAAATCCAGCCCTAAGATGAGATCACTACATAAGTCCTTGAGCACCGAAAGTCAGGTGGAGGGATACATGCGACCATTAAGTGTCATATCAATAATACAAAAGCCGGAGATTCTGGTATTAAGTGATGACTGAGCCATCGCAATTGCCTGGTCCGATGGGAAGATATGTAGTTTCAATTTTGCAACAATCTGTTCTCTAATGAAACTATCAGTACTTCCTGAGTCAATTAAGGCATCTAAGGTATGCCCATTAATTGAAACTTTTGTAGCTGCATGAAACAGGTTCTGTGGGCAAGCAGCTGTAATTGGTGTGGTTGCACAGAGAGTGGCTGAAACTCTAGGTGTGCTTCTTCGGGAGAGAGCTCGAGAGGAAGCTTGATAGGTCCTAGCCGGAGCATCTTGATAGGCCCTAATTGGGGCAGTTCGGTAGGCCTTAGCTGGATAGGCCCTCGTAGAGGCTCTTGATTGGCAAACTTTTGCAAAGTGTCCCTTTTTATCGCAATGACTGCAGATCGCATTGCGAGCAGGGCAGAATTTCCTAGGGTGAAAAGAATCTCCACAAAAGAAGCATTCCTTCCTAGATTACCAAGTGGCTGCTAAAGTGGGGTCATCCTCCTCTTCTTCATCAGAATTATCATCAGGATTAGATTCCTCCATGATAGGGTTCACCTGAGGCCACTTGAATCGTCTGGTTGCAGTTACAGCAACAGATCGAGATCTGGGCAGCTGATAGAGGTCTGCATTTTTCTTTGCCAAATCCAGAGAACAAGCCAGGTCAAAAGCCTTTTGTAGCTCAAGTGTTTTACTTTCTAGTAGACGCTGGCGTATAAATGGAGAGGCAATCCCGCAGATGAAAGCATCACGAATCATTTCTTCGCGGTACAGCTCAGCCGAGGCTGTTACAATCTACGCTGAGCCTGCGAAGTTCTTGAAGGAATTCGTTAATCGATTCCCCTGGCCCTTGTCGGGCTGTGGCCAGTAGATGTCTAGCATAGACCTCATTTGCGGTCTTGGCATATAGTTTTTTAAGTGCCCGGATCACCTCATCGTAATTATCCCATTCATCAACATATTCAAACACTGTTGGGGTCACATAGTTGATAAGTATCCTCAGTTTAGTAGAAGCATTCGCTTTACATTCATCAAGAAAATTCTCAAAAGTACAGTACCAATGCTTCCATACCCTGCCAGCTGCTGGTGCGTTTGGGTCCAAGTCCAGACGAGTAGGTTTAAGGATGTTTTCCATGATGGGTGGTTCCCTGGATCCTTAACTCCGAGTTTGTCCGAAGGTCTAGTATTTGTGAGTGTAAATACTAAGTTGCTTAAATTGATGTAATAAAAAGTCTCACACATCAAGGAACTTTAAAGTAAGCTTTAAGCAACTTATAATTATACTATATACAAGAGCGGTCTTCACCATGCCTCTAGGAGAAGCCCTTTTACATACTGAGCAGTTCAGTATTTGTACTAGTCCAAACACAGGAAGTGACGTATGCACAGGAAGTGAGGTATGCACAGAGTTCACAGTTCACAGGAAATGATGTGCACATAACTTCAACCGGAAGTTATTTATTATTATTACACTCCCCTTCCCTACTTCAATTCACTCTCCTACAGTCACTGCACCACACTTAACTATACCCCCTTCTCCTCTCACTCACACAATCAGCACTATTCCAACCTCACTTACCCACAACTCACATCTCACACACTTAACTACCTGCTGTTTCACCACGACAAGTTCTTCCTATAAACACCTCACCAAACGCTCACCAACACACTCCCTCCTTTCTTGCGGATGAAGGTCGCACGCGACTCAAAACAGCAGGCTGGCACCGGAGGAGGAAGTGCCCGCCTGCGGGTTCTGCAAGAAGCGCAGGACCAAAATTTAAGTAAAATATTCTGCTGTTTGCAAACTCGAATTGTGTGCTCCTTCACCAATATGGCAGGCGGCGCACTTCCGGCTGGAAATGAGCACCTGCTTCCTGCCCGCCATATTGGGACTTTAGTTGGCCATTGAACGCACGACAAACAGGCACGACACGACCGCATTTCTCGGCCATTGTCTTCTGAGGGCGATGGAAAAATCTTTGGATTGTGTCTTTCTCCTTTTGTCCTGAAAGTACAGGGGGGAGAAATTGGGTTGTGCCCCCTTTGGGGCGCTAACTTCGCCAGGGTGCTACTTTTAGCGCCTCGAAAAAGTTAGCGCCCCCGAAATTGAATGGTAGCGCCCCAAGCAGGATGCCCTTTGCTACTGCAAGCGTGCCCCCTCCCTCTTGGGGCGCTACCACTGAATATCGCGGCGCTACGTGCAACAGCGCCATGTGCGTCGCCATGTAGCACCGCGGTACTGCAGGACTCCCTCCCCTGATTAAAGGGGAGGGGCCTAGCGCAACGTGCACCGGGGCCCTGCCGGACCACCGGGGAGCAGGGTGCCGGAAAAAGAGCCCGGCACTCGAGGCCGACACCCCACAGGAGGAGGCGAAAGGGGGCAGGTGCTGGCAGGCGGCCCCAAAAAAATGGCCGCCCCAGCACCTGCCCTTTAACCTGTGCCGCCGCACCCGCAAACACAGCACCCTGACCCTGTCGGTCATAGCGTCCGGCGGTAGGTTGGAGGCGCGAGAGCAGTTTGCGGCCGGTGTGCGAGCGGAGCGCTGCGCACGGCAATTACGTCATCACTTGAGGCACGGGGCTACCGCCGCCGCTAACCTCCCGCTAGGTGCTTTGCGCCCATTAGCGCTCCAATTTCCCCCCCCAGGAAACAGTAGCCTTGAAGGTGTGTGTGTAACCCTGGTCATTGAGTATTGATGTGCTGTTTGGCTCTGGAGGACCTCACATCGATGACCAATCTGTTCTCACCTGACATCCACACACACTTACCTTCCAGCGGTAGTTCCTGGATAATGATTAGGAAGGGGAGGCCTGGTGGAAAGTGTGAGGTTATGCACTTTGGCAGGAAAAATCGTAGAGCAAGTTATTATCTTAATGGCAAGAAACTGGAAAGTACTGAAGTACAAAGGGATCTGGGGGTTCTGGTGCACGAAACTCAAAAAGTTAGTATGCAGGTGCAGCAAGTGATTAAGAAGGCCAATGGAATGTTGGCTTTCATTGCTAGGGGGATAGAATATAAAAACAGGGAGGTATTGCTTCAGTTGTACAAGGTATTGGTGAGACCGCACCTGGAATACTGCATACAGTTTTGGTGTCCATACTTAAGAAAAGACATACTTGCTCTCGAGTCAGTACAAAGAAGGTTCACTCGGTTAATCCCGGGGATGAGGGGATGGACATATGAGGAGAGGTTGAGTGGATTGGGACTCTACTCATTGGAGTTCAGAAGAATGAGAGGCGATCTTATTGAAACATATAAGATTGTGAAGGGGTTGGATCGGGTGGATGCGGGGAGGATGTTCCCGATGATGGGTGAAACTAGAACTAGGGGGCATAGTCTTAGAATAAGGGGCTGCTCTTTCAAAACTGAGATGAGGAGGAACTACTTCACTCAGAGGGTGGTAGGTCCATGGAATATGCTGCCCCAAAAAGCTGTAGAAGCTACATCATTACATAAATTTAAAACAGAAATAGACAGTGATGCGCTATCAATAACTCAAAAGACTGAGATTAAGCGAGTAATTAACAGGCTTTTATTAACAAGAGAATGAAGGTGTGCCTCGAGTGGTCGACCGGTCCAGAATACAAAGGGGCTGTGGAGCAGTCACCTTTATACCTGGATTCGTGGGAGGAGTCAGCCGAGGCATGTACAGGCATGTACACAGTGGAATACAAACAGTGGTTTACCACATTCACCCCTTGTTTAAAATTGAGTCCGGCGGGGTGAAGTGTATTAAAAGTTAATGTATTGGAGTCTCTCCGGAGGTCTTGTCTGCCGCTGTGATCGACGTGGCGACGGCAGGGGTAGTGAAGCTTCCGGCTTCGAGTCCCGCGTAGGCTGGGGCACTGGTGTGTAGTCCTCGTAGATGTCGAGCGGGTCGCGGGGCCCAGGCCTGCCGTCTGCTGGGGCTGGATATCGGATCGTGGGGGGGGGGGTGGTAGTGGGTGGTGAGTTACTGCGGCCCCTGAGGGTGCGAGGTCTCTTATGGAGACTGTGTCCTCCCGCCCGTCCGGGTACGCAATGTAAGCATACTGGGGGTTGGCGTGGAGGAGGTCGACCCTCTCAACCAGGGGTCCATTTTATGGGTCCTCACGTGTCTTCTCAGTAGGACCAGCCCTGGGGACGTCAGCCATGGCGGTAGCGATGTCCCCGATGTGGACTTCCTTGGGCAGACAAACATTTTCTCATGAGGGGTGGCGTTAGTGGCAGTGCAGAGCAGTGACCGAATAGAGTGGAGCGCATCGGGGAGCACATCCTGCCAGCGGGAGGTCGGAAGGCCCCTAGACTTTAAGGCTAGCAGGGCGGCCTTCCAAACTGTCGCATTCTCTCTTTCCACCTGTCCGTTCCCCCGGGGGTTGTAACTGGTGGTCCTGCTTGTGGCAATACCCCTAGCTAGCAGGTACTGATGGAGTTCGTCGCTCATAAACGATGAGCCCCGGTCGCTATGGATATAGCTGGGGAAACCGAACAGGGTGAAGAGGTCGTTCAGACATTTAATGACCGTGGCACTGGTCATGTCCGGGCAGGGGATGGCGAACGGGAAACGGGAGTACTCATCAATAATATTGAGGAAGTACACATTGCGGTCGGAGGAGGGGAGAGGCCCTTTAAAATCAACGCTCAGGCGCTCGAAGGGGCGAGTGGCTTTTATCACGTGAGCCCTGTCTGGTCTGTAAAAGTGCGGTTTGCACTCAGCGCAGACTTGGCAGTTCCTGGTCATGGTCCTGACCTCCTCAATGGAGTAAGGCAGGTTGCGGGCCTTGATGAAGTGGAAGAACCTGGTGACCCCCGGGTGGCAGAGGTCATTGTGGAGGGCCCGCAGTCTATCGATCTGCGCGCTGGCGCAGGTGCCACGCGATAGAGCATCCGGGGGTTCATTGAGCTTCCCGGGCCGGTACAAGATCTCGTAATTGTAGGTGGAAAGTTCGATTCTCCACCTCAAGATCTTGTCGTTTTTGATTTTGCCCCTCTGCTTGTTGTTAAACATGAAAGCAACTGAACGCTGGTCAGTGAGCAGGGTAAATCGTTTTCCGGCCAGGTAGTGCCTCCAATGACGCACAGCCTCCACAATAGCCTGGGCCTCCTTCTCAACAGCGGAGTGTCTGGTCTCCGGGCCCTGGAGGGTTCGTGAAAAGAAGGCCACGGGTCTCCCCGCCTGATTGAGGGTAGCGGCCAGGGCAAAGTCGGACGCGTCGCTTTCCACCTGGAAGGGGATGGATTCGTCCACTGCGTGCATGGTGGCTTTGGCAATGTCTTCCTTGATACGGTGGAAGGCTAAGTGGGCCTCTGCCGTCACGGGAAAAGAGGTGGACTTGATCAGCGGACGGGCCTTGTCCGCATAGTAGGGGACCCACTGGGCGTAATAAGAGAAAAACCCTAGGCACCTCTTCAGGGCCTTGAGGCAGTGGGGCAGTGGGAGTTCCATAAGGGGACGCATCCGGTCGGGGTCGGGGCCGATGACTCCGCGTTCCACAACACAGCCAAGGATGGCGAGGCGGGTTGTGCGGAATATGCACTTCTCCTTGTTATACGTCAGGTTGAGGAGTTTGGCGGTGCAGAGGAATTTTTCGAGGTTTGCGTCATGGTCCTGCAAGTCATGGCCGCAGATGGTCACATTGTCCAGATATGGGAAAGTGGCCTGCAACGCATTTTGATCGACCATCCGGTCAATCTCCCTTTGGAAGACGGAGACCCCGTTGGTGACGCCAAAGGGAACCCTAAGGAAGTGATAGAGGCGGCCGTTTGCCTCAAAGGCAGTATACTGGCGGTCCTCAGGGCGGATAGGGAGCTGGTGGTACGCTGATTTCAGGTCAATGGTCGAGAAGACGCGGTACTGCGCGATCTGGTTGACCATATCAGCTATGCGGGGGAGTGGATAAGCGTCCAGCAGGGTGTAGCGATTTATTGTATGGCTGTAGTCGATGACCAGGCGCTGCTTCTCGCCGGTCTTAACGACCACAACCTGGGCTCGCCAGGGGCTGGTGCTGCCCTCAATAATCCCTTCCTTCAGGAGCCGCTCCACTTCGGTTTTAATGAAAACCCTGTCCCCGGCACTGTATCGCCTGCTCTTTGTGGCGATGGGCTTACAGTCGGGGGTGAGGTTAGCAAACAGTGGGGGGGGGGGTGACTCTGAGTGTGGAGAGGTTGCACCTGGTGCGTGGCGGGCAATTTGGAAGCTGCTGGCTGCGGACTGTGAGTGGGGGGAGGGGTCCACCGTACGCCATCGTAACACTTTTAAGGTGGCACTGAAAATCTAACCCCAGTAGAACGGCAGCGCAGAGGTCGGGCAGGACCAGAAGTTTAAAATTATCGTACACAGTCCCGTCTACTACGAGTGTCACCACGCAGTAGCCGCCAATGTCCGCCGACTGGGACTCGGAGGCCATAGAAATCCGCTGGTGCGCAGGCAGGACTGGGAGAGAGCAACGCCGCACCGTGTCAGGGTGGATGAAGCTCTCCGTGGTCCCAGAGTCAAAAAGGCAGATTGTTTCGCGACCATTTACCTTAATGTCCATTGTGGAACTGGCCAGCTGGTGCGGTCTCGCTTGGTCCAGTGTAACGGAGGCCAGCGTAGGGGTCGGTGTGTCGCTGCGGGTATCAGATGAGGCGGTGTTGTGGGCCTGCTGCGTTCCGGCTGTCGTCCAAGATGGCGGCGTCCATGATCCCCATGTGGCTGGAGGCGTCCAAAATGGCTGCTGTTCCGGTGGTTCGCACATGGCTGGGGAGGCCCAAGCTGGCGGCCCGCACGGCCCACACGCGGCGCTGCTGGGGTTCGGGGTGGCTTTGGCTCTGCAGACGCTGGCGTAGTGTCCCTTCTTCCCGCAGCCCGAGCAGATCGCATTTTTCGCCGGGCAGCGCGCTCTGGGGTGTTTGGCCTGGCCACAGAAGTAGCATTTCTGGCCTTGGGGCACTGCTGTCTGGCCTTGGGACACTGCTGCGGTAGTTGGGCCGTTGCTGGGATGTGGCTGGGGTGGCACGGCGCTATGAGACGGTCCTACCGTGTCCCAGGCTGTCGTTCCCCGCGGCGTCCACGGTGCAGAGGAGTAGGCATCCATGCCCCGGTAGGCTGCGTCTAATGATAGTGCGAGTTCAGAGGCCTTGTTGAGATCGAGGTCACTCTGCTCCAGCAGTCGCTGTCGGGTGTAATTGGACCTGTGGCCCGCTACAAAAGCGTCCCGGATAAGTTCCTCTGTGTACACGACGGCCTTTACATCCTTACAACCACAGGCCCGGCCAAGCACAGACAGTGCCTGAAGGTATTCCTCGGTCGATTCCCCAGGTTGTTGTTTACAACTCCCCAGGAGGTGCCTAGCGTACACCTCGTTCACAGGGCGCGTGTACTGGTCCTTGAGGAGCTTGATAGCATCCGCATACGAGGTCGCATCCTGGATGACCGAGTACACTCGGTGGTTCACTTTGGAGGTCAGGACATCCAGTTTGTCCTCGTCCGATTTGATTGCAGCGGAGGCGGTCAGGAATTTTTCGAAACACCTAAGCCAGTGAGTAAACTTGGTGGATGAGTCCGCCTCCCGATGATCTAAGTCCAGGCATGCTGGTGTGAGGATCTTCTCCATTATAAAAATCTTGTTAATAAAATTGATGCGCTATCAATAACTCAAAAGACTGAGATTAAGCGAGTAATTAACAGGCTTTTATTAACAAGAGAATGAAGGTGTGCCTCGAGTGGTCGACCGGTCCAGAATACAAAGGGGCTGTGGAGCAGTCACCTTTATACCTGGATTCGTGGGAGGAGTCAGCCGAGGCATGTACAGGCATGTACACAGTGGAATACAAACAGTGGTTTACCACAGACAGTTTCCTAGAAGTAAAGGGAATTAAGCGTTACGGGGAGCGGGCAGGAATTTGGACATGAGTCTAGGTTCGGATCGGACATGGCCCTGTGGGTAGCGGAGCGGGCCCAGGGGCCGTGTAGCCTGATCCTGCTCCTATTTTGTGTGTCTAATTCTGTTAGATTCAGGAGGTGGTTCTGTGATAGTAGATTGGCGGTTAGGATCAGATCAGCCATGATCTTATTGAATGGCGGAGCAGGCTCGAGGGGCCGATTGGCCTACTCCTGCTCCTGTTTCTTATGTTCTTATGTTCTTATCTGTTTAGCTTAGTTTCATACACATGATACATGTAGGGGTCCAGCTTTGATGCCGCCATGTTTAAATGGCTAGCTGAAACTCACTACAAAGAATAGAAAGTGCTTCACAGCCAATGCATTAGGAAAAAAAGGGGGGCTTTTGGCAGTTACAAAAGACAAAAGACGGTGGAAGCCCTAGAGGAGTATAGGAGGTGCAGGGGCATACTTAAAAAGGAAATTAGGAGGGCGAGGAGGGGCCATGAAATAACACTGGCGAGCAAAATAAAGGAAAATCCTAAGATGTTTTATAAGTATATTAAGGGCAAGAGGATAACCAGGGAAAGGGTAGGGCCCATTAGGGACCAAAGTGGCAAGCTGTGTGTAGAGCCAGATGAAGTAGGTGGGGTTTTAAATGAATTTTTTGCCTCAGTGTTCACTATGGAGAAAGACGATGTAGATATAGAAGTCGGGCAAGGGGACTGTGACATACTTGAACATATTAGCATCGAGAGGGAGGAGGTACTAGCGGTTTTAGCAGGCCAAAAAGTGGATAAATCCCCAGGCCCGGACGAGATGTATCCCAGGCTGTTGTGTGAGGCAAAGGAGGAGATTGCAGGGGCTCTGACACAAATTTTCAGAACCTCTCTGGCCACAGGGGATGTACCAGAGGACTGGAGAACAGCTAATGTAGTACCATTATTCAAGAAGGGTAGCAGTGATAAACCAGGGAATTACAGGCCAGTGAGCCTAACATCTGTGGTAGGGAAATTATTGGAAAAAATTCTGAGGGACAAAATTAGTCTCCACTTGGAGAGGCAAGGATTAATCGGGGATAGTCAGCATGGCTTTGTCAAGGGTAAATCATGTCTGACCAATCTGATTGAATTTTTCGAGGGGGTGACTAGGTGTGTGGATGAGGGAAATGCTGTGGATGTGGTTTACATGGACTTCAGTAAAGCTTTTGACAAGGTCCCGCATAGGAGACTGGTCAAGAAGGTAAGAGCCCATGGGATCCAGGGGGCCTTGGCGCGTTGGATCCTAAACTGGCTGAGTGGCAGGAGGCAGAGGGTGATGGTCGAAGGTTGCTTTTGTGACTGGAAGCCTGTGTCCAGTGGGGTACCTCAGGGATCGGTGCTGGGTCCCTTGCTGTTGGTGATCTACATTAATGATTTGGATGAGAATGTAAAGGGTATGATCAGTAAGTTCGCGGATGACACGAAAATTGGTGGGGTGGTAAATTGCGAGGAGGAAAGCCTCAGGCTGCAGGACAATATTAACGGGTTGGTCAGATGGGCGGAAAAGTGGCAAATGGAATTTAACCCGGAAAAGTGCGAGGTGATGCATTTTGGACGGACAAATAAGGCAAGGGAATACACAATGAGTGGTAGGACCCTAGGAAGTACAGAGGGTCAGAGGGACCTTGGTGTACATGTACATAATTCCCTGAAGGCAGCGGAACAGGTAGATAAGGTGGTTAAAAAGGCTTATGGGATACTTGCCTTCATTAGCAGAGGCATAGAATATAAGAGCAGGGAGGTTATGATGGAGCTGTACAAAACGCTGGTGAGGACACAGCTGGAGTATTGTGTGCAGTTCTGGTCGCCTCACTATAGGAAGGATGTGATTGCTTTGGAGAGGGTGCAGAGAAGATTCACCAGGATGTTACCTGGGATGGAGCGCCTCAGCTATGAAGAGAGACTGGACAGGCTGGGGTTGTTTTCCTTGGAGCAAAGAAGGCTGAGGGGGGACCTGATTGAGGTGTACAAAATGATGAGGGGCATAGATAGGGTAGATAAAGAGGAACTTTTCCCCTTAGTAGGGGGGTCAATAACAAGGGGGCACAGATTCAGGGTAAGGGGCAGGAGATTTAGGGGGGATTTGAGGAGGAACTTTTTCACCCAGAGGGTGGTTGGAAGCTGGAACTCACTGCCTGAAAGGGTGGTAGAGGCAGGAACCCTCACAACATTCAAGAAGCATTTGGATGAGCACTTGAAATGCCATTGCATACAAGGCTATGGACCAAATGCTGGAAAATGGGATTAGACTGGACAGGGAGGGATGGGCGGCGCAGACACGATGGGCCGAAGGGCCTCTTTCTGTGCTGAAAAACTCTATGACTCTATGACTCTATGAATGAGGTACTTTTGAAGTGTAGTCAATGCTGTAATGTGGGAAATGCAGCAACCAATTTGAGCACAAACAGCAATGTGGTAATGACCAGATAATGACCAGACAATCTGTTTTAGTGATGTTGGTTGAGGGATAAATATTGGCCCCACGACACTGGGGAGAACTCCCCATGCTCCTCTTCGAAATAGTGCCATGGGATCTTTTATGTACACCGGACATTTAATGTCTCATCTGAAAGTCGGCACCTCTGACAGTGCAGCGCTCCCTCAGTACTGCCCGTCTGACAGTGCAGCGCTCCCTCAGTACTGACCCTCCGACAGTGCGGCGCTCCCTCAGTACTGCCCGTCCGACAGTGCAGTGCTCCCTCAGTACTGCCCCTCCGACAGTGCGGCGCTCCCTCAGTACTGCCCCTCCGACAGTGCGGCGCTCCCTCAGTACTGACCCTCCGACAGTGCGGCGCTCCCTCAGTACTGCCCCTCCGACAGTGCAGCGCTCCCTCAGTACTGCCCTTCCGACAGTGCAGCGCTCCCTCAGTACTGCCCCTCCGACAGTGCAGCGCTCCCTCAGTACTGCCCCTCCGACAGTGCGGCGCTCCCTCAGTACTGCCCCTCCAACAGTGCGGCGCTCCCTCAGTACTGCCCGTCTGACAGTGCAGCGCTCCCTCAGTACTGACCCTCCGACAGTGCAGTGCTCCCTCAATACTGACCCTCCGACAGTGCAGCGCTCCCTCAGTACTGCCCGTCCGACAGTGTAGCGTTCCCTCAGTACTGCCCCTCTGACAGTGCGGCACTCCCTCAGTACTGCCTCTCCGACAGTGCAGCGCTCCCTGAGTACTGCCCCTCCGACAGTGCAGCGCTCCCTCAGTACTGCCCCTCCGACAGTGCGGCGCTCCCTCAGTACTGCCTCTCCGACAGTGCAGCGCTCCCTGAGTACTGCCCCTCCGACAGTGCAGCGCTCCCTCAGTACTGCCCCTCCGACAGTGCGGCGCTCCCTCAGTACTGCCCCTCTGACAGTGCGGTGCTCCCTCAGTACTGCCCCTCCGACAGTGCAGCGCTCCCTCAGTACTGCCCCTCCGACAGTGCGGCGCTCCCTCAGTACTGCACTTGAAGTGTCAGCCTGGATATCTGTGGTCAAGTTTCTAGAGTGGTCCTTGTACTCATAACCTTATGACTCTGAGGTGAGGTTGCTACCAATTGACATTATGGGGAGAAGAATATATATCAATATTACATGTTACATAAGAACATAAGAATCAGGAGCAGGAGCTGGCAAAGAAATTGAGGTTCCACTCTTTCTCGCTGTCTCCGCTCCCTCCGCCGTAGATGCTGGAGGGCCAGGTCGACTGCCAGTACAGCCCCCATTAATTTAACCAAGTGTAGCAGCTTGATATTTTGTAAGGATAAATGTAACTACTTTTTGGTTGCCACAACATTCCTGATACAAAAGAACCTTGGAATTACTGAATGAAACTGTTGCACAATGTCAGACTGACAAGAAAGCAATGAAACTCCACTAACCTGACAGCTGCGACTCATTACTCATGATCCCTTTAAGTAGTGCCCCTGGAGCCAGCTTCCGCCTGCTTGATGCCTCCTCTCCCTGTCGCTGTCGGGGCGAGGCGCTAAGGTAGGTGGCAAAAATCAGTTTTGCAGATCATGCACCCAGTGAGCGTTGCATGCTCACTGACTCCACGATCTGCCTGGCGTTGAAGTCCCTGGCAGTAACTCGTAACGGCGGCACAATGGGGGGAGGGGCTGAATTTACCGTGTGTGGCTGGAGTCGCCTTGCCCGGCGCGACTGCATCAGCACCCCGTTACCACCCTCTGCTGGTGCTAACGGAAGGCACTAACCAACTGAATCTTTCCCCCTTTGTGTCCTCCTCACAGCTTACTTTCCCACCTAGCTTTGTATCGTCAGCAAACTTGGATACATTGCACATGGTCCCTTCAGCGAAGTCATTAATATAGATTGTAAATAGCTGAGGCCCCAGGCACTGATCCTTGCGGCACCCCACTAGTTATAGCCCGCCAACTGGAAAATGACCCGTTCATCCCTACTCCTTGTTTTTTGTCCATTAACCAATCCTCTATCCATGCTAATATGTTACCCCTAACCCCATGAGCCCTTCTCTTATGTAGCAACCTTTTATGTGGCACCTTATCGAAGGTTACGTCCCACTAGCTGTGCTGATGACTTACTTAAGATACACCAGCATACCCAGCCCGGCTTTGAGAGACCCCAGGTCCCTGGTGGCCATCTTCGGAGTCTCATTATCAAATGTTTCGCATCACAAGTTTGGCTGCAACCCGAAACAGCAGACACTGAATTCGATCAATGCTTTTGATTTCTGCAGCCTGATATACCGAAAGTTTACTCAAAAATGTGAGACCTGGGAAGTAAGCAAATTGAAGATGATATGGAAGCAGCTGTGAGAAAAATAGTTGGTTTGGTGCAAATTAGATAAGCTGTTCAATATGTTGTAGAAGTTAGTGAAAGACTGCACGGAAAAATCAATGTGCATTTCTGAGGATAATCGGTGGATAGGAGAGGCCAAACAAAAACATTTTTAGAGTTGTCAAATTTTGCTTATTGCCCACTTTAACAGACCAATCCCCTAAGTGAGGCATGATCTTATATACAGGATTGCACAACCCGACCAAATCAAATGGAAATTGAAATAAATGTGAGGCCTATTGGGCTGGATTTTCATTGGGCCATGGAGGCAGGATTAGAAGCGTGGGGGGGGGGGGGTTAAACTTGCATAAACTGGCGGGCAGGCCCAACCCGGCCTCCAAGCAATTTTAAATAATTTGTGTCTAGTGGTCCCGTCTCCGACCCGCCTCTAAGAGGCGGGATAGGCCGTTAAGGCCCTTAACAAGCACTAAATTGGCTCTATAATGCCATTTTGATATGCCTTTGCGATTTTAACCCTTTTCCCACGTGAAACACGCCTGTTCTGAAACACGACGGTGAAACCTGGCGGGAGCACAATTGGATTGCTGACTCTCAGCTGCAGGTCAACCATTAAATAGTAGATTTGATCAGCCATCATTTGCAGGTGGCAGGATTTTGTTGTCTCAGGTCTGGGTGAACTTTTAGAAGGCATAACCACAGCTGTGGAAGTTTGGAGCCTGACGCCCATCTCCAGTGTGACCTCCTAGGAAACCCCTCTCGCCACCTTCGCTGAGCGCTTCCTCAACTGAGGCATACACCAGAAACATGGGAGCCATTTATTTCCTTCCCTTCTGGGCATTAGGTGACCAGCTGCGGCACCAGCAGAACCAGGAACAACAGTAGCACCAACAGCAGCAGCACCAACAGGAGCGCCAGGGTCTCCAGAATCGTCGTGGTTTGCTGTGCACTTCACAACATGGCACAGCGTTGTGGCTTGCAGATTCCTGAGGGCCAAGTGGCTCCTCACATATCCTCTTCAGATGAGGAGGAGGAGGAAAGCGAAAACGAACATCTTGCAGAGGCCCATCAACCAGCGGCAGCAGTACGAGAGAACATAGCTGCCCGGGATGCAAGGAACGCACTCATCTTGGCCAGATTTGCTTAGCCTAGCCACTCGAGCACTTTTGCCTCACAGCTTCTTGCCTGAGCATCGACAATGGCCAAGAACCAGCTGATTCCTAGCAATTTGACCACCATACTGACAATTGCAAGTAATCCTAAGCTCTCAATGTGGAAGTCCCATTCGCGAAATGATACACGCCACAACTACAGCAGTAGCCATCAGATTTTTTATTTACATTATTCATCTGATGGCTTTTCCACATAAAACATCAAATTTCACCCAAGTGACTACCCTTGTGACTATTTGTGCAGTATCTTTCTCTTACAGAACAGAACAGAACAGAAACCCCACAGTGCAGATAGAGGCCATTTCGGCCCATCGAGCCTGCACCGACACATATCCCACCCGATCCCTGTAACCCCTACATCAACACATATCCCACCCTATCCCCGCAACCCCACGTATTTAATCCTCCTAACACTAAGGGTCAATTTATCATAGCCAATCAACCTAACCCGCACATCTTTGGATTGGCTATGGTTGATTAGGTGATTGGCTATGAATTACGCGTGCTCCTACGTGGTGCTTCCCCTGTGGCTTCAGCTGATGTGGAGGCCCCTTGCTCACGTTCCTGCTGCTCCTATCTCGACACCTTTGGCGGGTGTCCTCTGGGGTGGCAAACCTGTGAGGGCTCGTCAACAGTCTGCTGCTCCTGCGGCTGTGCAGGGGCTGAGACGCCGATCTCAGTTGGGTGTGGACTATGCTGGGGCTCTGACCGAGGGCTCTGCAGTGGCTTGGAGAGGCGCCCCCACTTCCTTGATGTCTGCCACCAACTTCCCTCTCATGGGTCAGGTCCCCCTCAGCGCTTGCAAGTGGCTTGAGAACACCTTGCTGCACATCAGGGGGGCCATGGGGACCCGTATCTGCACTGGCAGTCCTACTCAGAAGGACTTCCATGAAGGTCTGGTTTCTCTGTTCAATAGATGACCATCGCTCCTCCAGAGATGTCATTCTATTCTGAACACTCACCATGTTTTCTGCACTCTAGCGACTTATCACCTCCATGGAGGTTGCCATCCTTTCCATGGTGATGCGTTCATGCGCCAATGACTTCACAAAGGCCCTGCTCATGTTCGCTATGGACTCCTCCATTCGCTCCACACTCGCAGCGACCCTGGAGACAAAACCTGCCAGAGGCTCCTGCATCTGTTCCTGGAGTTCCAGCACTGCTAATCTTATGGATGGACCCAGAGGCAGAGGGTCGACATGCAGCTGAGCCGAGCTGGCGGAGTCCTGTGCCCTCCGACTCGGACTCTCCACTGCTGTCCCTGTCTCAACAATCTGTTGATGTTCACTTGTGAGCTGTGATACACCAGGTGACAACACTACTCTATCTCGCGATGGTCCCACCGAGCTGTGAGTGTCTGCGCTGGTGCTGGGTGCGCTGAATTCTGCTGACGCTGCGCCCTCAGAGGTTGCAGCTTCCTCTGAGGAGTCTTGATGTTCAGGTTCTTCCTCCTGGCTAGTGGGGACAGGTGCTTGCGATGGTCCTGTGGGGGAGTAAAAGAGTCAGAGATGTGATGCCAAGGTTACATGCACATTGCATATTGCAGATGATCATTAGTCCATCTGTTAGAGCTTCAGAATCATTATCAGCGACTCATGCAATGTCAATGAGAGAGATGGAAAACTATTCTGTCACCAGCTTGCTGTGATGCACCCGTCTGTCCGTCCCCCACTTGCGTATCTTCCTCCACTCCTACGATCTCCAGGACTGCCTCCTCCCAGGGGGTGAGCTGGGCTACTGAGGGTGGCCCTCCTTCTGTCCTCGCTCTTTCTCGCTTATTGTGAGCTCTCTTTTCCTGCACTGAGGGAGACAAGTGGAGTTTGAGTGAGAATGAAGGGGTGAGTGTAGAGATTCCATAGCATAGATACTTAGAAGGAGACAAAGATGGAGTGAGGTGGCAAGACCAAGGGCCCTCCCTGTGTGTTGTCAGTTGTTTTCATAGCATCACAGTGATAGTGAGTGTGAGGGCTGCATAGTCGAATAGTTAGGTGAATGTGACCATAGAGAGAAAGGGAATGGGTAAGGGTGCATGGATGTCAGTGTCAAGTGGGACGTGGAGGAAGAGATTGCTAAAGCTGAGTGCTGGTGAGGAAAGGCAATGGGGATCAGATTGAGGGTGATGGGAAATTCATACTCACTTTTCCAGTGCGCAGAAGGTCATGAAATCTTTTCCTGCACTGTATCCAGGTTCTGTGGGTTATTGACAAAGAGTTGACCTCCTCTGCCACTTGCAGCCACACAGCCTTGGTCTGCTGGGGAGGCATCTTCCTCCCTGAAGCAGGGAAGAGCACCTCCTTATGAGCGCTTGCTCCCTCCACTAAAGCCTGCAGGGCAACGTCGTCAAATCTTGGAGCAGACCTAGGTCTCTGGCTGGCCATTCTTCCTGCAGGTGCCTCTAACATGCAAGGGCAAAAGGTTGGCAGTCTGCAGAAGAAGCAAGGCTTGTTGCAGACCTTAAATGCAGCAGCAATGATGACGTCATCGGAGGCGACTTTCAGACTGGAAAAACTCATTGGCCATGGGTACCCACACGCTGCAACTCAATTGGCCAATTAAGTTAAATTCGCATCAATCTCCCACATCGAATTAGATTCGTGTGGATAACACGAAATGCGGATTACATGACCCCAACCCACCCCTGAATTAAAATCCAGCCCATTGCGTTGCTCTTCCTGTTCTCCAAGGTGATGATTATTAGTGCGGCCGAATGGACCACATTCCAATTTCAGTCACCCAGTGTAGGATCAGACACTCCCAGGGCAGATACAGCACGGGTTAGATACAGAGTAAAGCTCCCTCTGCACTGTCCCATCAAACACTGCCAGGGCAGTTACAGCACGGGTTAGATACAGAGTAAAGTTCTTTCTGCACTGTCCCATCAAACACTCCCAGGGCAGGTACAGCACGGGTTAGATACAGAGTAAAGCTCCCTCTACACTGTCCCATCAAAGACTCCCAGGGCAGGTACAGCACGGGTTAGATACGGAGTAAAGCTCCCTCTACACTGTCCCATCAAAAACTCACTTAGGGCTGTTTTGTGTTGTGGGCCCATATCCGCCATGCACTGGTCTGAGACACTCCAAAGGCATGTCTCCCTGAACCCTTGCAGTTAGCAGAGACCTTCATCCCCATTGTGTTTCCCCGATTCTAGCCCGGTTCCCCGAGGTAAAAAAGCCAACGTATAACGCGCTGCAGCACCCAGTCCCTGCATTACAGCTGCAACAAGTTCCAAACACAAATATTTTGCTGCCGATTATTGTCTCGACTCACATAAGAAGAACGGACACTTGGGGGGAAGTCACGCTGGGTAGCCTGTACTCACGGACCGGTACCCTGGTATGCCAGTTTTCAGCAGCTTGTTTTTGCAATATTAAGATTGTTACTTGCACAGATCTGAGAGGGATCTGAAGGAGGTGATTGAGTGGATGACTTTCCTTCTGAAGTGTGAGGTGATAAAAGGGCCAACAACATAATGACAGGAATTTTCGCGAAGGCATCCTACAGCTACCCAGAATTATTCTGCATTGCCCCTCGGGAAAGAAATGTTCTATTTTTCATTAAACACTTTTGGGCAAGAAATTAATATACTTACCACCACCTGTTCGCGCCAGCGATTCACAGAAAAATGGCGGCCGCTGCTCTTGCGCCAGCTGGAGATGGTCCCCGCGGCAGCTGCCATATTCATGGGCCCCTTTGCGACTTAACGTCACCTACGCGAACTTCGACCCTAGCGCTCAATTCAGCGCTGGGTCCCAAGCACGCCAGGTTAACTGGCACGCAAGCAGGCTGACAGATGCTGACGGGCGATATCTGCAGCTGTTAAAGGGACACTCACATCAATCAGGTAAGTTTGAATGGAAGGGTTTGGTCTTGGTTTTTTGGATTTTATTGAAGTGGTGGTTGTGAATTTTTTTAAAGTGTTTTGCGAGTGCTGCTGGACGCTTGCAAGGGCTCGGATGGTAAGTGAATGCCTTTGAGAAGGCACAACACGCTGCGAATACTCAGCAGGTCATGCTACATCCGTGGAGTTCACGTCTCAGGTCGACTTGCTGCCTGACCAACTGGTATTGCCACATCTTATGCTGTCATTTCACATTTACAGCATCCGCTTGCAGAGGGAAGAGCAAGACGCAGAAGAGGAAGACACAGAAGAGGAGGAAGCTGAAGTGGAGGAATCAGACAAAAGGATGCATCCCAGACAGCCCCTTTGTGGCCGGGATATCCAGGATGAAACCATCCGCCTGTGGTCCCACGGGCTGGGCAGGCTGAATTTCTTGGGTGTGTTAAATGAGGAAGACACAAGGGTGGAGTTGTGCTGACGGGAGGACAGGAAACCTAGAAGTGCATGCCAGAAAGGAGATAACGTACAAGGATACCCACATCTTGTATCCCTTCAGCCCTGCTGCTGGCCAAGGGCTCAGTCATGCCCCTGCCAAGAATGGCCTGCACCGTCTCCTCCAAGGGGATGAGGTGAGGCTAGGAATGGGAGATGTGCCTCGTCATTGGTGCAGATTGTTGGTGTTGTGTCGGTACCTTTCTACCTAGACACAATTTAGGACTCAGAACTCAGAGATTCAAACATGAAGTGCTTTATTGGAAGGAAAGGAAGTTCTGGCAAGTTCCGAACAAAGAGAGCTAAACTTAACAGAGAACACCCAACCATTTATCTCCTGTGACAGCGCCACCACAGGTGGGAGGAGAACACAAAATACATAACAGTTGGTAGGTGAGTGATTGAGGATTGTGCATTGAGCAGTGTGTGAGGCTAATGGTGCAGTTGGTAGGAGACGGCTTTTGAAGATGCATTCACTGACCTTGACCAGTGGTCTGAGGTCATGAAGCTTCTTTGGGCACTGGAGCCAGGTGGTGGGGGCGACACTGCTGGCAGTGATGGTCTTGGTAATGTACTCCCACATTGTTCTTTCTGGAGGGCGTCCTGGCCCCTGTGGGTAGAGGGCCGCTCTTGCAGTGTTGACACCCATTGCACAAAGCTGGAGTGCTGCGTGTGAGGCCCTCGGTGCCCCTTCCCTGGCTTGCTGAGCCATTTGTGTTAGTGCTGAGGCAGTTTTCCCATTTGTTGAAGTTAGGAAGGTAATTCAGCTTTAAGAGCTGAATAAACACATTTGGAATTTCTTTTAAATATTGAATATTTGTAAAAAGACAGAAAGGGCTGATTAATGTATTGAATCAGTGCATTGTATTTTCCCTTGCTTCAATGTGCATGGCCCCTTTAAATTTCAGAGCTCCTCACTGCCCACAGTGCACTGCGAGTGTCACAGCCTCGCACACAGCCGTCGGGGAAGCAGCAACTCCGCACCAGGACAACAAATTGGTCCCGGATCCCTCGTGCAACACCACCAGGATGGCGCTGCGCCATCTACCTCCATGCCCCCCACACCAATTTAGGTCGGTTAGCGCTGCGGCCATTTCGGGTAGCCGTTAACGGCAGTTGGCAGTGACACCGACTGCTTTGCTGGTGATCACCAATTGTTCCCACTTTTCTCTCAATGATTTCTGAAGGAATGCGTTACAGGCGAGCCCGGGTCATTCTCACTCAACGCCCAAATGGTCACACTTTGCTGGATAGTGACCAGGAGCATCAAGCCTGGTTGATTGGCCGCACCCTTGCCCAGGAGAGCTGAGGCTAATTGTCACACCCTTAATGCAACCTTAGCTTATCTCAGCGCAGTCCGGCAATCAAACCTGGCACTTTCCCGCTCTCTGTGTTTAACTACAACCCTGGGCAGTGCATTTTTCAAATGAGCCATTTAGAGCACTTAACTGTCACATTATTAAAGATTAAAGGGCAGAACAGACAATTGTAAAATAATTGAATAATTGCAGTTTTATCTGTATTATTTTGCCTTCGGTTTAATTGCTGTTTCTCTAATTAGAGAGGTGTGAATACAATTCTGACCAAGAAATGGGAACGCCTCATCAGCAGCTGAGGGACTCAGACACAACAGATATGATTCATAGGCCACGTGTGTTATTCGCTCCTATACCTCAGCTGCAAATTGGATACTAATACATTAGATTGTGCGTTGCCTCTTGGAAATAGAGAAAGTAATGTGCTTTAACACCAAGCAGTTACATTCTTCATTCATCATGGAATAAGGTCCCTGACCACTTCCGCCTGTCGCCTGTGCTTGCCTTTAGTTTGGCAGAGATGTAACTGCTTAGTGTGAACCTCCCTCTTCACCTGAACTCTGCGAAGGAATTTTTCTCCTCTTCTATTCTGAACTAGTTAATTCTCGCATACTCTGCGCTGCAGAGCAGAGGCAGGACTGCAAGGAATTGTTATGAGAAGAACTGGAATTGGTTCAGTGCTCCGGTGCTATTGCATTGCAAGAAATGGGGAAAATTGATCGTGATTGGATATTTTTCCCCCCTGGAATTTCGCCGACTCCCGACTGGGCTGTGATTGCCCGTTGGCCGACCTCTGGCTCCTTGTCCAGGTGGACCTCCTCCAGCTGTGAGCCAAGACAGTGCGTGTTGATAATCTGTTTGGTCTGGAAGGACCATCACAGCCGAGCCAAATCCTGTCCTCACTCAATGCCCCACATACGTGCCCTTTGCAATAGTGGTCACTGGACAGCGGTGAGCAGCAGAGATGACAACGTTTCAGTTTGTTGTGTCATTTTTCTTTTTCGGGAGATGTGATTTTTCCCACAGGTCAAGTGTCGCTCCAGTCATTAAACTAAACATATTTTAATCACTGTGAGGGAAGCTCAAACTTTCCAATACTTGTTTTGATAAGCTGGTAACATTTCTGGGATATCTGCCATGAGCAGAATGCCATAAACATGCTCCACCGCACAGTTAAAATGACAGTACACCATCATAAAGTCTCTGAATAGCCTTGAAATGGCTATGTGCAGTCATGAATAATACAATAATTTCCACTCTTCACAAACAAAAGCATATTCCAATGACTAAAGAGCTCATTTTATCCGATCAAGGGCAAAACTGTTTACAGAATTAGTTATTTCCAAGCCACAACAGTCAGACTTTTCCATGAGGATTGAGTGGTTCTCTCTGAATTGGGTTTGACAGGAATCATACGTCTATGCAGTACAGGTCAGAAGGGCACGTCATATAGTGCCGGGCGTGCGATATTTCCACTCCCCAAACTGATCATGGGGCGCAGTTTTCACCACCTCCACCTGAGCAATGAACTGGCAGAGTGGATGGCTTGCCCATAATACAACCCGCCTGGAAATAAAGACCAGGCAGGTTCGCTAATGCAGTGGGTCTCAAACTTCTCAGGTTGAAGGACACCCTTTTCAAATGGATTAGTAATCGCGGACCCCCCCCCCCCCCCAATCTAAATTATACTATATAATACTCATGATGGTGCTGCATGGAAAGAGTGTTTTCCATGCAGCACTTCAGTGTATTGCAATATGGCTATGGTGACATTTACAAAATGGGAATCCTTCATGTATGTATGTGTAAAGTGATAGTGATTTTAAAGCAAAAATTACAAATGCCGTGGTTATTCAGTGTACTCAAGTGCTGCCCAGATTATTACGTCAGGTTTGCTCCTTGGCCAGCCCTTGACCAGAGACAGACAGATCTAATGTAATGTATGTCTGACTTACTTTGTTTGTTCTTATTGGTCGTAGCCCAACGCTGCTGCAGTGGGCTGGTAGTCGGGATGGAATCTTTCTTTACAGGCGGTCGGTTCCTTTCCGAACAATTGGCCCTTCGCTTTCCTGCCTCCACCTCCTGTTGCTGGCGGTGGCATTGTGGCCGCTGCTGGCCTGCAGTCTTTTGCCTTCCCTCCTTCTCTTCTGCTGCCGCCGCCATGGTGGCCATTCGCCGCCCCGTTCAACAGCGTCCTGGGTGCTCCGCACCGACTGGCTCTCCATCACCCATTGTTTTTTTAAAAAATATCCTCAAATCAATGAAACTTGTGACGGAAGTGGTTTAGTTCACGGACCCCTTGGAAAGTCTCTAATGATCCCCAGGGCTCTGCGGACGCCAGTTTGAGAATCATTGCTCTAGACAGTTTTGTCGCTTACACGAACTCGTATTTCGCAGGACGCATCAGCACTGTTCCGTCAGCTATACTGCTGAAACATTTGCAATTAGCTTCCAGCTCCTTTTGCTCAGCTGCTTTTCTCAAATTATTTGAAGATAGCCTAGAGGAGAAATTTCAAAAGCTTTATTCAAGTTAAGTTGTATTGAGTATGTGTTTTTTTAAAGAAAAACTGAGAGGCTATGTGTGTATATTTGTGCACTCTGAAGAGAGAGAGAAAAATCCCATTATAATGATTGCACACATATTGTACCTTTTGTGTTGTGTTCTATGAACTTCAGAAAACACATTAAGCTAAGAGATAAAGTATGTATCTTTGCTCATGCTAATGTGAGTTCATTTTTCAAAAATACGAATCAGTTTAATTTTGAAGCCAGCTAATTATCTTACTTGTGCTTTGCGTTCAGTTAGAAATGGTAATTGTAATGATTGCTAACACTTGTAAGACAGAGAGAGACACAGAGTGCATGACCTCATTCTAAATTGATTTCATTTATAAAAAATAAATATTAAATTTCAAACGCAAACAAAACCTATTTGAGGGAAACAGAGAGGACACAAGAAGTGAAGGAAACCAGTTGAGCATGAGAGAGCATCTTGTCTTTCACTACCTGCCCTTGACAAGAGTGAGTAGAAGTTTGGAGAGTGGATGGAGGGTTAAGGGTGAGATGAGTAACGGCAGAGCAAGGGGGAGGAGTGGCTACATGGGTTGAGAGTGTAGTTCAAAGGGAAAGAGGTAGAGGTGGTATTGCGAACAAGGGGATGGGAGAAACTTGAGTGACAGGGAAGGGATAGGTAGGGAGGGCCACCCAAACTGCAGCCTGTAGCCTC
Source organism: Somniosus microcephalus (assembly GCF_052327205.1). Lineage (NCBI taxonomy): Eukaryota > Metazoa > Chordata > Chondrichthyes > Squaliformes > Somniosidae > Somniosus > Somniosus microcephalus. Next base: position 37,117,781 of record NC_141018.1, read on the forward strand.
TGGTGGCTCCTTTCCCCACCACACTACACTGCCCACCCACTATCTCCCAGCCATAAGGTAAAGAGAAAGGAAAAAATAGAGAGAATTTTTTCATGAAGCAACAGGGAGGATTGATGAAGGGAATGCAATGGATGTTGTCTACATGGATTTTAGGAAGGCGTTTGACAAAGTACCACATAGAAGGCTGGTTAACAAAATTGAGGCTCATGGAATAGGTGGATCAGTGGCAGCTTGGATAAGGAATTGGCATAAGGACAGAAAACAGCAAGTTGTGGTAATGGCTGTTTTTCAGACTGGAGGATGATAGACAGTGGTGTTCCCCAAGGGTCAGTGCTGGGGCCACTGCTTTTTTTGATGTATATAAATGACCTGGATATTGGAATACAGAGTAGAATTTCTAAATTTGCTGATGACACCAAACTTGGGGGTGTGGCAAACAGTGATGATGATACCAATTGACTGCAACGGGACATAGAAAGACTAGCAGAAGTGTGAGGTTATGCATTTTGACAGAAGGAACAGGGAGAGTCAATATACACTTAATGGCACAGTTTTAAAGAGTGTGCAGGGACAGAGGAACCTGGGAGTTAATGTGCATAGGTCCCTGAAGGTGGCAGGACATATTGAGAGAGTGGTTAGCAAAGCATATGAGATCTTGGGCTTCATAAATAGAGGTATTGAGTACAAAAGTAGAGAAATTATGCTGAACCTTTATAAAGCGCTGGTTAGGCCACAACTGTATTGCGTCCAGTTCTGGTCACCACACTTTAGGAAGGATGTGAAGGCCCTTGAGAGGGTGCAGTGGAGATTTAACAGAATGATTCCGGGGATGGGGGATCTGAGCTACAAGGACAGGTTGGAGAAGCTGGATTTGTTTTCATTAGAACAAAGGAGGTTGAGGGGTGATTTGATAGAGGTGTACAAGATTATGACGGGTTTGCATAGGCTAGACGGGGAAAGGCTGTTCCCACTAGTTGATGGTACAAGGACTAGGGGACACAGATTTAAGGTTTTGGGCAAGAGATACAGGGGGGGATATGAGGAAAAACTTTTTTACACTGCGAGTGGTGAGGACCTGGAACTCGCTGCCGACAGAAGTGGTGGAAGCGGAGACACTCGATGTTTTCAAGGGGAGACTGGATAGGCACTTGAGAGAAATAAACTTACAGGGCTACGGGGATAGAGCGGGGGAATGGGACTGACTGGATTGCTCTAGAGAGAGCCAGCACGGACTCAATGGGCCGAATGGGCTCCTTCTGTGCCATTATGACTCTATAAGAACATAAGAAATAGGAGCAGGAGTAGGCCAATCGGCCCCTCGAGCCTGCTCCACCATTCAATAAGATCATGGCTGATCTGATCCTAACCTCAAATCTTCTATCACTCTCCATCCCACCCGAACCCATGTGATCTCCCGGGAGAGGTGAAAAACCAGATAAAAAACCCAATGGCCAATTTGGGAGAAAAAATCTGGGAAATTCCTCTCCGACCCATCTAGGCAATCGAAACTCTTCCAGGAGATCACTCTGTCCCTATATTTTCTACAGTACTTACCTTCTGTAAAGGCGATCTCCACCCCAGCCAGGAACAGGAATAAAACCATCTCCTGAAATCTAACACAGAATTAGAACACAAGTAGGAGCAGAACCAGGCTACACGGCCCCTGGGCCCGCTCCACTACCCACAGGGCCATGACCATTCCGAACCTAGACTCATGTCCAATTTCCTGCCCGCTCCCCGTAACCCTTAATTCCTTTTACTTCTAGAAAACTATCTATTTCTGTTTTAAATTTATTTAATGATGTAGCTTCCACAGCTTTCTGGGGCAGCAAATTCCACAAACCTACCACCTTCTGAGTGAAGAAGTTTCTCCTCATCTCAGTTTTGAAAGAGCAGCCCCTTATTTTAAGATTATGCCCCCTAGTTCTAGTTTCACCCATCAGTGGGAACATCCTCACCGCATCCACCCGATCAAGCCCCTTCACAATCTTATATGTTTCAATAAGATCGCCTCTCATTCTTCTGAACTCCAATGAGTAGAGTCCCAATCTACTCAACCTCTCCTCATATGACCACCCCCTCATCCCCGGGATTAACCGAGTGAACCTTCTTTGTACTGACTCGAGAGCAAGTATGTCTTTTCTTAAGTATGGACACCAAAACTGTATGCAGTATTCCAGGTGCGGTCTCACCAATACCTTGTATAACTGCAGCAATACCTCCCTGTTTTTATAGTCTATCCCCCTAGCAATAAAAGCCAACATTCCATTGGCCTTCTTGATCACTTGCTGCACCTGCATACTAACTTTTTGAGTTTCGTGCACCAGGACCCCCAGATCCCTTTGTACTACAGTACTTTCCAGTTTCTTGCCATTAAGATAATAACTTGCTCTATGATTTTTCCTGCCAAAGTGCATAACCTCACACTTTCCAGTATTGTATTCCATCTGCCAAATCTCTGCCCACTTACTTAGCCTGTCTATGTCACTTTGCAGGTTTTTTATGTCCTCCTCACTCACTACTTTCCCTCCCATCTTTGTATTATCTGCAAACTTTGATATGTTACACTCGGTCCCCTCCTCCAAATCGTTAATATAGATTGTAAAGAGTTGGGGACCCAGCACTGACCCCTGCGGAACACCACTAGTTACTGATTGCCAGTCTGCGAATGAACCATTTATCCCAACTCTCTGCTTTCTGTTAGAGAGCCAATTCTCCACCCACGCCAGAATATTACCCCCAATCCCGTGATTTTTTATCTTGAGCAATAATCTTTTGTGTGGCACCTTGTCAAATGCCTTTTGGAAGTCTAAATACACTACGTCCACTGGTTCTCCTTTATCCACCCTTTATGTTACTTCCTCAAAGAACTCAAGCAAATTAGTCAAACATGACTTCCCCTTCATGAAACCATGCTGAGTTTGTCCTATTAAATTATGTTTATCCAAATGTCCCGTTAATGTCTTCTTAATAATGGACTCTAACATTTTACCAACCACAGATGTTAGGCTAACAGGTGTATAGTTTCCAGCCTTCTGCCTACTACCCTTTTTAAATAAGGGTGTTACATTAGCAGTTTTCCAATCTGCCGGGACCTTTGCTGAGTCCAGGGAGTTTTGGAAAATTATTACCAATGCATCCACAATCCCTACCGCCACTTCCCTCAAGACCCTAGGATGTAAGCCATCAGGTCTAGGGGATTTATCCGGCTTAAGTCCCATTATTTTACCAAGTACCACTTCCTTAGTGATTTTAATCATATTTAGCTCCTCTCCCCCTAGAGCCCCCTGTTTGTCCAGTGTTGGGATATTTTTAGTGTCCTCTACTGTAAAGACTGATACAAAATATTTGTTCAGCGTTATTGCCATCTCCATGTTTCCCACCATTAATTTCCCAATCTCATCCTCTAAGGGACCAACATTTACTTTAGCCACCCTTTTTCTTTTTATATAACTATAGAAACTTTTGCTATCCGTTTTTATATTTTTTGCTAATTTACTTTCATAATCTATCTTCCCTTTCTTGATCAATCTTTTAGTTATTTTTTGCTGTCTTTTAAAGACTTCCCAATCTTCTATCCTCCCACTATATTTGGCTACCTTATATGCCCTTGTTTTTAGTCGGATACTATCCTTAATTACTTTACTTAGCCACGGATGGCTATCTTTTCTTTTACACCCTTTTTCCCTCAGTGGAATATATATTTTTTGGAAGTTGTAAAATAACTCCTTAAATGTACACCACTGATCATGTACTGTCTTACCCTTTAATCTATTTTCCCAGTCCACTCTAATCAATTCCGCTCTCATACCTTCATAGTCTCCTTTATTCAAGCTCAGCACGCTTGTTTGAGATCCAACCTTCTCACCCTCTACTTGAATATGGAATTCAACCATGTTATGGTCACTCATTCCAAGGGGATCCTTTACTAGGACATTTTTAATTAATCCTATCTCATTACACAGGACCAAATCTAAGGTTGCTTGCCCCCTGGTCGGTTCAGTTACATACTGCTCAAGAAACCCATTCCTAATACACTCAATGAACTCATCCTCAAGGCTGCTCTGCCCAATTTGATTTGTCCAGTTAATATGATAGTTAAAATCCCCCATAATTATAGCTGTTCCCTTATTACAAGCCTCAACTATTTCCTGATTAATACTCCGTCCAACAGAGTTGCAACTGTTCGGAGGCCTATAGACTACACCCACTAGTGTTTTTTTCCCCTTATTATTCCTTATCTCTACCCAAACTGTTTCACTATCCTGCTCCTTTGACCCAATATCATTTCTCTGTATTATAGTGATTCCTTCCTTTATTAACATAGCCACCCCACCTCCCCTCCCTTCCTGCCTGTCCTTCCTGATTGTTAAATAACCAGGTATGTTTAATTCCCAGTCATGGTCACCCTGCAGCCATGTTTCTGTAATGGCCACAAGATCATACCCATATGTAGTTATTTGTGCCGTTAACTCATTCATTTTGTTATGAATGCTACGTGCATTCAGATAAAGAACTTTCAAATATGTTTTGTGACACTTAGTTCCTGTTTTTTCCCCTTTTACTACTTTACCTTTTACTCCATACCTTCTGTCCCTTCCTGACATGTTCTGTTTTTTAATTTCCCCACTGCTACCTAAGTCTATGACCTTCTCCGTTGTCATTTCTGTTATTTGCTCTCTAGAAACCTCCCCCCCACTAATTAGTTTAAAGCCCTCTCTACAGCCCTAGTTATATGATTCGCCAGGACTCTAGTCCCAGCACTGGCCAAGTGGAGTCCGTCCCAACGGAACAGCTCCCTCCTGTCCCAGTACTGGTGCCAGTGTCCCAAGAAGCAAAACCCATTTCTCCCACACCAGTCTTTGAGCCACACATTTAACTCTTTAATTTTATTTATCCTAGCCAAATTCGCTCGTGGCTCAGGTAATAACCCAGAGATTATTACCCTTGAGGTTCTGTTTTTTAATTTGACCCTTAGCTGCTCATACTCCTTTAACAGAACCTTCTTCCTTGTCCTATCTACGTCGTTTGTACCAACATGGACCACGACAACTGGATCCTCCCCCTCCCACTCCAAGTTTCTTTCCAGCCCAGAAGAGATGTCCTTAACCCTGGCACCGGGCAGGCAACACAGCCTTCGGGACTCCCGCTCTTGACTGCAGAGAACCCTATCTATCCCCCTAATGATACTATCCCCTACCACTACAACATTTCTTTTTACTCCCTCCACTTGAATGGCCCCCTGCACCACGGTGCTGTGGCCAGGTTGCTCATCCTCCCTGCAGTCCCCGCTCCTGCCCTCACAGGGAGTAAGAACCTCAATCCTGCTTGACAAGAGCAAGGGCTGCGGCTCCTTCAACACTACATCCTGGATCCCTGTACCTTCCTCACTCGTAGTCACACTGTCCTGTCCGACCACGGACTACATCTGCAGTAATTAATTTCATAGGCGTGACCACCTCCTGAAACATAGAGTCCAGGAACTTCTCCCCCTCCCTGATGTGTCGCAGTGTCTGAAGCTCGGTCTCAAGCTCTTTAACATGGAGCTTGAGTTCCTCTAGCAGCAAACACTTATCGCAAATGTAATCACCGTGAGCCTCAATGGGGTCCACCAGCTCCCACATTTCACAACAGTGACACATCACCTGTTCACCCATATCTGTGTAATTAATTAAATTTCTTATTATTAGTTATGAAGACCCTCTGCCCCGATATAGATGATAATATTACACCACTATTTAATAGGATTTACCAACTTAAAGGTATAGAAGAGAAGGAAGAGAACCTACCAACCAGTTGATCACCAACCTCCCTCATGGAAGCTGTCTGGGGGACCTATCCGGTTGAATTGTCTCACTGCTCCACATCCGCAGTGTTGGATTAGCCTGAGAGAGGGAAGCAAAACAGAGCAAAAAGCACCCCCTCACCTCCCACAACTCTGCCACTTACCAAACTCTACTTACATTCAATGCGATCGCACTCAGCGCTACTGCACTAAGCCCGCCCCTTTTTATACCCGGATTCTACTTCTGGTTTCAACTCCCCAACAGCTTAATTTACTCTTAAAAAAAAATTAAACTTACTTCAAATAATTCACTTTTTTACTCACTAAAATTCAGTAAATGCACTTAAAAGACTTTTTCTGCCACTTAGCAAAGTCTGCTTAAACTCAATGTGATTGCACTCAGCCTGCAGCTCTAAGCCCACCCCTTTTTATACCCGGATTCTACTTCCGGTTTCAACTCCCCAACAGCTTAATTTACTCTAAAAAAAATTTAAACTTACTTCAAATAATTCACTTTTTTACTCACTAAAATTCAGTAAATGTACTTAAAAGACTTTTTCTGCCACTTAGCAAAGTCTGCTTACACTCAATGCAACTAAAAACAGGACAGAGAGCGAAGAAAAAAGAAAGAAGCAAAAGCAGTAGAGGGGGACTGAGAGAAACCGCGCCACGAAGGCAGAACCAATACGTAGGAGAGAGCCAAGTTCTCTGATTTACCATCTGCAATGCCATGGGACCTCAACTAGTGTTTTATTAAAATTGTCACCAAAAAAATCTTTTTGATAATAGAACTCCATTATTGCACTTATTTCCGCATCCTGTGAGGACACTAGTTATTCAGGTTTTCAATTAATTTTAATTAATCAGTGGCAAAACAAACATCAGGACCCAAACCCTAATCCTGCCCCCCAGCGCAAAGCTCCGGTCCTGGCCCACAGAGTCAGCATTTCAGTTTGAGTGCATCACTGAAGCCATGTGGGTAAGAGACTGGCTAGGACAGGGTTAAGTTACTTTGGTGTCATAGGCCACTGGATGGGCTAATGTGTTTAGTAGAAGTGAGTACTTGCTGTCTGCAGCAACAGTGCATCAGGACCTGCGAAAAGGACAAGCTAATGTGGTGGCTTTGACAGATAGGGCTGAATGCCCTGGGGACGGGCAATGCAGAATATGATGGATTTGATTCAATAATTCCCCACAACATCATCTCCCACACCGTGTCCTCGCCAGTATCTTTTATAAGGCACCGCTCTTCCTGAACTTCATTGCAAATTATTTATAACAAGAAATGTGAAGATTGCAACAATTTCTTTCCTTTGGCAAATCCTGCAAGTGCTCTCTGCTTGCTCACCCATCTGTATCTGCCTGTAGGTGTCCCAGTACTCATCTGTCTATCTGTGTGATTAAATCCTCCCCTTCCACTTATGTACGTACTTACATCTGGCCCAACCACTCTCACAGCCGCCCCCCACTGCTGTCTGAGTGTATATCTGACTGCCGCACACCAATCCAATCTATGTATGGTCCAATCCAATCCCCCCATTAATGTATGATCCACCCCAATCCCCTATCGATGTATGATCCAACCCAATCCCCTATCGATGTATGATCCAACCCAATCCCCCATCGATGCATAATCCAACCCAATCCCCATCGATGTATGGTCCAACCCAATCCCCCATCGATGTATGATCCAACCCAATCCCCCATCGATGTATGATCCAACCCAATCCCCATCGATGTATGGTCCAACCCAATCCCCCATCGATGTATGGTCCAACCCAATCCCCATCGATGTATGGTCCAACCCAATCCCCATCGATGTATGGTCCAACCCAATCCCCATCGATGTATGGTCCAACCCAATCCCCATCGATGTATGGTCCAACCCGATCCCCCATCGATGTATGGTCCAACCCGATCCCCCCATCGATGTATGATCCAACCCAATCCCCATCGATGTATGATCCAACCCAATCCCCATCGATGTATGGTCCAACGCAATCCCCCATCAATGTATGGTCCAACCCAATCCCCCATCGATGTATGATCCAACCCAATCCCCATCGATGTATGATCCAACCCAATCCCCCATCGATGTATGATCTAACCTAATCTCCATCGATGTATGGTCCAACCCAATCCCCCATCAATGTATGGTCCAACCCAATCCCCATCGATGTATGGTCCAACCCAATCCCCATCGATGTATGGTCCAACCCAATCCCCATCAATGTATGGTCCAACCCGATCCCCCCATCGATGTATGATCCAACCCGATCCCCCTTCCATCTATGAATTCCAGTACCATTTCCCCATCTCCATATCTCTTGGTCTGCCGTGTGCTGGTAGGGTGGAATTTGGTGTGAAGTGTGATTTTCAGTACAGCTGGGAGATGGGTTGATTTTATCAGTTTGGGAATCTTGCACTCTCCTGCTGCTTTTCCCAAAGCCCAGGCTCGGGAATGCACCTGAAGCATAAGGGGGCAGAGACCGAGCCTAACGGACCCACCATTTCCTCTGCTTCCCCTACATTACAGCAGTGACTACACTTCCAAAGCACTTCATTGGTGTGAAACACTTTGGGATGTCCTGAGAGCATGGAAAGCGCTATCTAAATGCATATTTTTCTCTTTCTTTCTTTGCGTCCTAGAAATAGACATAGGAAAGGGAGTAAATCAAGCCCAAAGCTATTTCAAACAGCGCGGTTAGAAATAGCTGTAAATCTCTGCATTAACCACACTGATGTTAAGGTGAAAGCTCCTCTGAATTGGACAGATTATTCAAATTGGATGATTTATATGAAGAATAATGGGAGTGAATTATAGCCTAGAATCTAATTGAGAGTTTTGAATGGTTTATATATAGAATACAATGGGTATCTGGGAGTAAGTTACAGGCTTAAACCCTAATTCTGATTGCTATCCAGTGACCTTCGCTGGCAAGTTCAAAGGGGTCTATTTTTGAGTGACTCCATTATCGGGCAGGTGGTAGACAGAGTGAGCCATTTGTCCACCTGCTGAACTTCCTCGGAGGCCTGAAACCGTTGGCGGGGTTCGGGGGGGGGGGGACTGCAGATGGCTCGACAGTGAGAAGGTTTCCGTGGGACTTACCTGGAGCTTTTGTGGAGTCCCTTTAAAGCCCACTTCGCTGGCTGCTTTTAGAATCTTTGGAATTTCTTACCCCAGAGGGCTGTGGATGCTGAGTTGTTGAGTATATTCAAGGCCGAGAGCGATAGATTTTTGGACTCTAGGGGAATCAAGGGATCTGGGGATCGGGCGGGAAAGTGGCGTTGAGGTCGAAGATCAGCCATGATCTTATTGAATGGCGGAGCCAGCTCGAGGGGCCGTATGGCCGACTCCTGCTCCTATTTCATAGAACATAGAAACATAGAAGATAGGAGCAGGAGTAGGCCATTCGGCCCTTCGAGCCTGCTCCGCCATTCAACGAGATCATGGCTGATCATCCAAACCCTAGCACCCGGTCCCTACACCGACAGCCATCCCACCCAAGCCCTATCCCCATAACCCTGTAACCCACGTATTTAATCCCCCCTAACACTAAGGGTCAATTTTTTATCATGGCCAATCAACCTAACCTGCACATCTTTGGACTGTGGGAGGAAACCGGAGCACCCGGAGAAAACCCACGTAAACACGGGGAGAATGTGCAAACTCCACACAGACAGTCACCTGAGGCCGGATTTGAACCCGGGTCCCTGGCGCTGTGCGGCAACAGTGCCACCGTGTTCTTATGCCCTACAGTCATCTCCACTGGGCAAGACTTGGCAGCACGCGTGGCGCGCGTCACATCATGAAAATTAATGAGGCCCCTGCCTGTTTCCGGGGGTGAGCACTGGCCGATTATTTCCCGCCCGGCTTCAAAATGGCGGTACGCTGGACACCAGCGGGAGTGGGGCGGTAAGTACCGCACTGTGATTTTGGTCTCACCACCGCCCTTTACTCACTGAAGAACAGGGCGGTACTGAGACCAACATTGGCCCTGACGTGTGTGTGTATGTTGAGTGAGGACAGAATCGACTCATGTGTGATGCCCCTCAGAGTAGAATATGCCAGCACTCATTGCCTGAGTGAAAACACAAAGATTGGTTGCTTGGTACCAGAGGTTGGCCGGCACGTTAGAATCTTCCTGGAGCCAAATTCGGCACTTTTGGAGGGGAGGAAATTAACATTAAAGGAATTCTCTTCCCAGCATTCTCCATTATGAGGAAAGTGACATTTTTAAACTAATTTCAGGTGAGGACCAGACGCCAACACACGAATCATAGCTGGGAACAGAATCCCTTCTGTTTGGCTCCGAGCCTCACTGGGAGAGTGGAGGTTACTTTTAAAAATAGGAACAGGAGGAGGCCATTCAGCCCCTTGAGCCTGTTCTGCCATTCAATGAGATCGTGGCTAATCTGTGACCTAACTCCATATACCCGCCTTTGGCCTATATCCCTTAATACCTTTGGTTAACAGAAAGCTATCAAGCTCAGATTTAAAATTAACAATTGATCTAGCATCAATTGCTGTTTGTGGAAGAGTTTCCCCTAACTTCACTCCTGAAAGGTCTGGCTCTAATTTTTAAATTATGCCCCCTAGTCCTAGAATCCCCAACCAGCAGAAATAGTTTCTCTCTATCGACCCTATCTGTTCCCCTTAATATCTTGAAAACTTCGATCAGATCACCCCTTAACCTTCTAAATTCTAGGGAATACAACCCTAGTTTGTGTAATCTCTCCTCATAACTTAACCCTTGAAGTGCGGGTATCATTCTGGTAAACCTACGCTGCACTCCCTCAAAGGCCAATATATCCTTCCTAAGGTGTGGTGCCCAGAACTACTCACAGTGCTCCAGGTGTGGTCTAACCAGGGCTTTGTACAGCTGCAGCAAAACTTCTACCCCCTTGTACTCTAGTCCTTTAGATATAAAGACCGGTATTCCATTAGCCTTTTTAGAATCATAGAATGGTTACAGCACAGAAGGAGGCCATTCGGCCCGTTGAGCCCGTGCTGGCTCTCTGCAAGACCACTTCAGCTGGTCCCACTCCCCCACCCTTTCCCCGTAGCCCTGCAAATTTTTCCCCCTCAGGTACTTATCCAACTCCCTTTTGAAAGCCACGATTGAGTCTGCCTCCACCACCCTTTCAGGCAGTGCATTCCAGATCCTAACCACTCACTGCGTAAAAATGTTTTTCCTCATGTCGCCTTTGGTTCTTCTGCCAATCACCTTAAATCTGTGTCTTCTGGTTCTCGACCCTTCTGCCAATGGGAGCAGTTTCTCTCCATCTACTCTGTCTGGACCCCTCATGATTTTGAACACCTCTATCAAATCTCCTCTCACCCTTCTCTGCTCTAAGGAGAACAACCCCAGCTTCTCCAGTCTATCCACGTAACTGAAGTCCCTCATCCCTGGAATAATTCTCGTAAATCTTTTCTGCATCCTCTCTAAGGTCTTCACATCTTTCCTAAAGTGTGGTGCCCAGAATTGGACACAATACTCCAGTTGAGGCCGGACCAGTGTTTTATAAAGGTTCATCATAACTTCCTTGCTTTTGTACTCTATGCCTCTATTTATGAAGCCCAGTATCCCGTATGCTTTTTTAACTGCTTTCTCAACCTGCCCTGCCACCTTCAACGATTTGTGCACACATACCCCCAGGTCTCTCTGTTCATGCACCCGCTTTAGGATTGTACCCTTTAGTTTATATTGCCTCTCCTCGTTCTTACGACCAAAATGTATCACTTCACACTTTTCTGCATTAAATTTCATCTGCCATCTGTCCGCCCATTTCACCAGCCTGTCTATGTCATCCTGAAGTCTATCACTATCCTCCTCACTGTTCACTATTCCTCCCAGTTTAGTGTCATCTGCAAATTTTGAAATTGTGGCCTGTACTCCCAAGTCCAAGTCATTGACATATATCAAGAAAAGCAGTGGTCCTAGTACCAAACCCTGGGGAACACCACTGTATACCTTCCTCCAGTCCGAAAAACAACCGTTCACCACTACTCTCTGTTTCCTGTCACTTAGACAATTTCGTATCCATGCTGCCACTGTCTCTTTTATTCCATTTGATTATTTTCTGTACCAGTTCATGACATAGATACATAGATACATAGAAGATAGGAGCAGGAGTAGGCCATTCGGCCCTTCGTGCCTGCTCCGCCATTTAATGAGATCATGGCTGATCCTTTAATTCAGTATCCCGTCCCCGCCTTCTCTCCGTAACCCTTAACCCCTTTTGCCCGTAGAAATATATCTAATTCCCTCTTAAATATATTTAATGAGTTGGCGTACACTGCCCTCTGTGGCAATGAGTTCCACAGGTTCACCACTCTCTGAGTGAAGAAATTCCCCCTCATCTCTGTCCTAAATGGTTTAGCCCTTATCCTTAAATTATGTCCTCTAGTTCTGTTCTCACCCGCCAAGGGAAACATTCCTTCTGCATCCAGTCTGTCTAGACCTGTCAGAATTTTATACACTTCTATGAGGTCCCCTCTCAATCTTCTAAACTCCAGTGTGTACATCCCTAAACTACATAGTCTCTCCTCATAGGTCATTCCCGCCATTCCTGGTATCAGCCTGGTGAATCGCCGCTGCACCCCCTCCATGGCAAGAACATCCTTCCTCAGATGAGGCGACCAAAACTGTACACAGTACTCGAGGTGTGGTCTCACCAGTGCCCTGTACAGCTGCAGCAAGGTATCCCTGTTCCTGTATTCTAACCCTTTTGCTATGAAGGCCAGCATACCGTTTGCCTTCTTGACCGCCTGTTGCACCTGCATGCTCGCCTTCAGTGACTGGTGTACAAGAACACCCAGGTCTCTCTGTACTTCCCCCTCTCCCAATCTATTGCCATTTAAATAATAATTTGCCCTCCCGTTCCTGCACCCAAGGTGGATAACTTCGCACTTGTCCACATTATAGTGCATCTGCCATTTATCCGCCCAATCGCCCAGTCTGTCCAAATCGCTCTGGAGCTTCCTGGTCTCTTCCTCTGAGCCCACCCCACCTCCTAGTTTAGTGTCGTCTGCAAATTTGGAAATGCTGCATCCGACTCCCTGATCCAGGTCATTAATGTAAATTGTGAACAGCTGGGGGCCCAGGACAGATCCCTGTGGTACCCCACTTGTTACTGCCTGCCATTCAGAAAATGAGCCGTTTATTCCAACTCTCTGTTTTCTATCTGACAGCCAGTTCCCTATCCACGCCAAAACTTTCCCCTTTATCCCATGAGCCTCAATTTTCCATGCTAATCTTTTATGTGGGACCTTATCGAAGGCCTTTTGGAAGTCCAGGTACACCACATCTACTGGCTCTCCCCCATCTATTCTACCAGTTACTCCCTCAAAAAATTCCAATAGATTAGTCAAGCACGATTTACCCTTTGTAAATCCATGTTGACTCTGTCCTATCCTGTCCCCATTTGCTAAGTGCTCCGCTATTTCATCCTTAATGATGGACTCCAGCATTTTGCCCACAACTGATGTAAGGCTTACAGGTCTGTAATTACCTGCTTTTTCCCTACCCCCCTTTTTGAATAGTGGGGTAACGTTAGCTACCCTCCAATCCATCGGCACTGTTCCCGAGTCTAATGAATTCTGAAAAATCATCCTTAGTGCATCCGCTATCTCTAGGGCCACCTCCTTCAGTACCCTAGGATGCATGTTATCAGGCCCTGGGGATTTGTCCACCTTCAATCCCTTTAGCTTCCTTAACACCATATCCTTAGAGATATTGATTTGCGTCAGTTCCTCCTTTGCCAATGTCCCTATTTTTCCCGATATCCCAGGGAGGTTTTTTGTGTCTTCCTTCGTAAAGACTGACCCAAAGTATGCATTTAGTTGATCTGCCATTTCCTTATTTCCCATTATATATTCCCCCGTATCTGACTGCAATGGACCAACTTTGGTTTTCACCAGTCTTTTCCTTTTGATATATTTATAAAAGCTTTTGGAGTTAGTTTTTATATTTTCCGCCAGCTTATTTTCGTAAGCTATTTTGCCCCTCTTGATCATGCCCTTTGCCCTCCTTTGCTCTATCTTAAACTGTTCCCAATCTTCCGCTCTGGCGCTTTTTTTGGCTATTTTATACGCCCTATCTTTGGATTTTATGCTGTCTCTAATTTCCCCTGTTATCCACGGTTGAGTCACCTTTTTAGATTTCCTTTTATGCCAGATTGGTATAAACAATTTTTGCAATTTTGTCATTCTATCTTTAAATGTTTGCCATTGTTTATCTACCTCCAGTCCTCTCAGGAACGTTGTCCAATCAGACCTACTCAGTTCCCGTCTCATGGCATCATAATTCCCCTTGTTTAAATTCAGGACCTTAGTCTCTGAGTCAATTTCTTCGCTCTCCATTTCGAGTGAGAAATCGATCATGTTATGATCGCTCTGACCCAAGGGTCCCCGTACAACAAGATTACTGATTAGTCCCTTCTCATTGCACAGTACCCAGTCCAATATAGCCTGTTCCCGAGTTGGTTCCTCGACATATTGATCCAGATAACCATCCCTTAAACACTCAAGGAATTCCTCCTCCTCATTATTTTTACTGATTAGGCTAGTCCAATCTATATGTAAGTTAAAGTCACCTATGATGACAGCTGTGCTCTTATTGCACGCTTCTCTAATTTCCCTCGTGATGCCCTCCCTAACCTCTATTTTACTATTTGGAGGCCTATATACCACTCCTATTAATGTTTTTCGCCCCTCGCTATTTCTTAGCTCCACCCATATAGATTCTGTATTAACTGAGTTAATATCCTTCCTTTCAATTGCATTTATCCCCTCTTTTACTAGCAATGCTACCCCTCCTCCCTTTCTTTTTTGTCGATCCTTCCTAAATACTGAATACCCCTGTATGTTAAGCTCCCAGCCCTGCTCACCCTGCAACCATGTTTCCGTAATCCCAATTAGATCATAATTATTAACCTCTATTTCCACAGCTAATTCATCTACCTTGTTCCTGATGCTTCTCGCATTAAGGTATAAAACCCTCAGGCTTTTTTTATGCTCACATTTTTTATGAATTAGTTTGGCCCTTTGTTTTTTGTTCCTCACCCTTTTACCATTTATTTCTGTCTGCCTTTCACTTTCCTCTATTTCACTACATAGGTTTCTAGCCCCCTGCCATACTAGTTTAAATGCTCCCGAACTGCTTTATCAAAAATTACCCCGAGAACATCAGTTCCATCTCTGCACAGGTGTAGACCGTCCCTTTTGTATAGGTCACACCTACCACAAAACTGGTTCCAATGCCTCAAAAATTTAAAACCCTCCCTCTTACACCACTGCTCAAGCCACGTATTTAGCCTAACTATCCTGTTCTCTGTACTCTTACTAGCACGTGGCACTGGTAGTAATCCAGAGATTACTACCTTCGAGGTCCTACTTTTTAGCTTGGCTCCTAACTCCCTAAATTCTACTTGTAGGACCTCTTCCCTTTTTTTAGCTACGTCGTTGGTACCAACATGTATCACGACAACTGGCTGTTCCCCCTCCCCCTCCAGAATGTTCTGCACCCGCGCCGAGACATCCTTGACCCTTGCACCAGGGAGGCAACATACCATCCTGGAGTCTCGGTCGCGACCACAGAAACCCCTATCTATTCCCCTTACAATCGAATCCCCTATTACTATAGCCCTGCCACTCTTTTTCCCTCCCTTCTTTGCAACAGAGCCAGTCATGGTGCCATGAGCCTGGCTGCTGGTGCCTTCCCCCGATGCGTCACCCCCCCCGACAACAGTACCTAAGACGGTGAACCTGTTGCTAAGGGAGACAACCCCAGGGGATTTCTGCACTACCTTCCTGCCCTTGCTCTGCCTTTTGGTCACCCATGTACTGTCTACGCTGGCCTTAACCTGCGGTGTGACCAACTCACTAAATGTGCTATCCACACCCCTCTCAGAATCGTGGATGCTCCAAAGTGAGTCCATCTGCAGCTCAAGGGCCGTCATGCGGTCCCACATGAGCTGCAGCTGGACACACTTCCCGCACACATAGTCGTCAGGTACACAGGAAGCGTCCCTGATTTCCCACATGTTACAGGAGGAGCATGACACAGGTCCGAGCTCTACTGCCATGACTTAACCCTTATATTACTTTTTAATTTTCTAGTTTTAGTTTATTTATCGACTTTTGTTTTCCCGAAGCTTACTTAGACCAATGTATACTGTACTCCTCTTATTCCTTTTTAAACTAACCAAATCCCACTAGTTTTGGTTTTACTTTCTAGGAAGGTTTGAGGAAAGTACTTACCAGTTAGTCTTACCTCCCTGGTCTTTCGCTGACTTCCCGGTCTTGTGTCCCCTTGGTCCTACGCCGACTTCCCGCTCCTCCCGGTTCCTGCCCTCCTTAAATACCTTTCACCTGGGTGCTTCCCACCAGGTCCGCTTCTGAAAAAAAGCTCACGACCTGGACTTCCGCCTCAGCTGTTTTTTTAAATGGCTTTTTAACTCTCTCCTTCCCTGAGATTGGAGATTGGTGAGGCCTACCTGGGCCTCTGGAGCCTCTTGTAGTCGCTCTGCCGCTCAGCTCCGCCTCCACCCGCTGCCGATGCCGCACTGGGGCCTACCTGGGCCTCTGGAGCCTCTTGTAGTCGCTCTGCCGCTCAGCTCCGCCTCCACCCGCTGCCGATGCCGCACTGGGGCCTACCTGGGCCTCTGGAGCCTCTTGTAGTCGCTCTGCCGCTCAGCTCCGCCTCCACCCGCTGCCGATGCCGCACTGGGGCCTACCTGGGCCTCTGGAGCCTCTTGTAGTCGCTCTGCCGCTCAGCTCCGCCTCCACCCGCTGCCGATGCCGCACTGGGGCCTACCTGGGCCTCTGGAGCCTCTTGTAGTCGCTCTGCCGCTCAGCTCCGCCTCCACCCGCTGCCGATGCCGCACTGGGGCCTACCTGGGCCTCTGGAGCCTCTTGTAGTCGCTCAATTTAATGATCTATGTAACTGGACCCCCAAGTCTCTTTGTGTAGTGTATGTACCTTGAAGAAGAAACTATATTCTGCAGCCCCTGTATACTGCAGTACCAGTAGTGACCACCCCTGTATATAAGCCTGTGTAGTAACTTTGTATAGTAGTTCCAGTTTTGTCTCCATTCAGTAAACACCTGTTATAACCAACTTCTGCAGTCCGTGTCTCAATTACACACGGACATTACATTGGCGACGAACAGATCCGAACTTACCTATAGTTCTGCACCACCTCACGGGGATCCATCCCTGAAGCGAAGTTATTAGAGGTCGAAGCCAGAAGGAAGAAATCCAAAAAGAAAAAAAAAACAAACAGAAGAAACGGGCGTCGACCGTGGGCAACCGCCCTCTGATTCATCGAATTCGAAGATTTGCAGGAGAGGCTGTCGAGAGCTGGGCTTGGTTATCCAGTCTATAGTGTTCCAGCTAATCGGGCTGGTGGCAGGTAGTACACTGATCCTTCCTGGGCTTCGGCGGGCTAGAGCTCGATCGGGTGGCTTTTCAACGGGGCCGAGCAGCGTTGTCGGGAAGAGGAGAGAGAGAGAGAGGGTGGAGCACACAGGGCGCGGCCGGTGCTACGAAGCCGGGCAGCGTACAGACCCGAGAAGAGGGAGGGAAGTGTCCCATAGGGTCTGCTCTGACGACGGGAACAGTAATTAAAATAAAAGAAAAAGAAATTAGAAGCGCAGAAAGTGCGGGAGGTGCCATCTTAATCCAGCGGGGAAGAAGGCAAAGCACGGGAGGCGCCATCTTAGATCTCTAAGATGCCAAAGACTGGCAATATCACTGCCTTCGATAATGCAATAGAAGACTGGACCACGTATGTGGAAAGAGTCGAAGTATATTGCAAGGCAAATGAAGTAGCCGATGAGAAAAAGGCATCGGTACTACTAAACTTAATGGGCGCAAGAACGTACAGCCTATTGCGGAACCTGATCACTCCAGTCAAACCGATGGCGAAGAGTTTTAACGAAATTGTTGATATCCTACAGGAACACCTAAATCCTACACCGCTGCTGATAGCAGAAAGATTTAAATTCCACAAGAGAAATCAGCATAAAGATGAGAGCAATGCTGATTACCTTACGGAACTACGCAAGCTATCAAAGCACTGCCAGTTCGGAGCAGGACTGGCAGATACCCTACGGGACAAATTTGTCTGTGGACTCCTGAGTGAAGGAACCCAGAAGAGGTTACTCTCAGAGAAAGAGCTGACGCTAGATAAGGCTTTCAGCGTGGCAGTATCGTACGAAGCAGCAGCAAGGGGAGCTGCGGAAATACAGCAAAAGCCACAGGAATACGGCACCCATTAAATGACACGGGGATTTGAAAAATGTTATCGCTGCGGCAGAACAACCCATGACCAGAAGGACTGCTGGTCCAAGGACAAAACATGCAGGCAAAGCGGAAAGCTGGGACACATTGCACGAGTTTGCAGGTCTGGGAAGAAGACTAACGACAACAAAAAGACTACTAAGGAAAAGTACAGGAAAGTACAAAAGATGACAGACAGTAGTTCCGAAGACCAGAAGAGCGATAGTGAATCCGGGAACAAGAGACTAAGCTGTCTCAAACTACACAACGTAATCGCAAAAGAGGATCACCGAACCATTTGGGTCACCCTCACGATAGCAGGGTCCCAAGTCAAAATGGAATTGGATACAGGATCAGCCCTGACCGTCATGAATCGACGAGACTACAAGCGGCTATTCTCACACATACCCTTGAAAGACACATCCATTGTCTTGAAGACATATATGGGGCAGAAAGTATACCCCAGAGGGAAAATAAGGGTGCCTGTCGAATACAACGGCAAGGAAATACAGAAATTGTATCTGTACATACTGCAAGATGGTGGACCACCATAATTGGGACGTGAATGGATCAGAAAGATAAGTTTAGACTGGCACTCCATTCAGGCACTGACTGTGGCTGGTAAAAAGGATGACGATGTCACACCTGGACGATTGTCAAAAATCTTAGCTAACGCTAAAGAGGTATTTCAACAAGGACTGGGAACTCATAAAGGCGTAACTGCCTCGATAAAAATAGAAGAGAATGCAATTCCCAAGTTTTTCAAAGCAAGACCGGTACCGTATGCAATTCGCCCAGCCGTCGAGGCAGAGCTGGAGAATCTGGAGAATGCAGGCGTGTTATCTAAGGTAGACTGGACCGAGTAGGCGACACCCATCGTTCCTGTCATGAAGAAAACGTTAAACAATAAGTCTGAGGAGCCAGGGAAGGTTCGCATCTGTGGGGACTTCAAGGTGACTGTGAACCCAGTCCTTCACACAGTACAGTATCCTCTTCCGAGGATAGAAGATATTTTCGCCTCACTATCTGGAGGGAAACGTTTTACAAAAATTGACTTAGCGTAAGCATATTTGCAGATGGAGGTTGAAGAATCCTCTAGGAAATATCTCACGATAAACACTCACAAAGGTCTTTACCAGTATAATCGACTGGTATTCGGAGTAGCATCAGCTTCGGCTATATGGCAAAGAGCGATGGAACAAGTCCTGCAAGGGATTCCGGGGACTCAGTGTTACTTGGACGACATCCTAGCGACAGGTGAAAATGACTGAACACCTTGCCAACCTAGAGCAGGTGCTCACTAGACTAAGAGAACATGGGCTACGAGCCAACCGCCCCAAGTGCGAGTTTTTTAAGAAACAAATACCGTATTGTGGCCACGTGATTGATGAGGAGGGGTTACATAAGTCCCCTGACAAAATTGAAGCGGTAGTTAAGGCTCCAGCGCCTGAAAATGTGTCGCAACTGAGGTCATTCCTCGGATTGGTGAATTACTACCATAAGTTTTTGCCGAATTTGTCCACAATTCTGCACCCACTGAACGCCCTGCTACAAACTGGAGTAGCATGGAAATGGAGCGATGAATGTAAGAAGGCCTTTCAGAAGTGTAAAGGCCTGATCACTTCAAGAGAAGTATTGGCTCACTACAACCCATCACTACCGATAAGACTGGCGTGTGATGCGTCTCCCTACGGCGTTGGAGCGGTACTGTCGCATAAATCCCTTGATGGTTCAGAGAGGCCAATAGCTTTTGCGTCACGCTCGTTAACTGCAGCCGAGCGTAACTACGCCCAGATTGACAGAGAGGCCCTCAGCCTGGTGTGGGGGGTGAAGAAGATCAATCACTACCTGCACGGACAGAAATTTACTCTACTAACTGATCATCAACCTCTTGTCTCCATTTTCAACCCTAAGAAGGGCATCCCGATAATGACAGCACAACGGCTACGGAGGTGGTCCCTTTTCCTAGGGGCACACCAATATGACATCGAGTACAAAGGAACTAAACAGCATGGGAATGCTGATGGATTGTCGCGCCTACCGTTGCCGACGGTGGAAGAAGCACCTGCAGTGGATCCTGTGGAGATATTCCACTTGACCATAGTCGAATGTCTACCTGTGACGAATGCAAACATAGAAAAGGAAACACGAAATGACCCGACACTCTCCAGGGTCTATGATTTAACGGTGAAGGGATGGCCAGCACATGGCGAACCACTGTTGCCAGCATTCTCGCCGAGAAGAGAACAGCTGTCAGTGTGCCAAGGAACCTTGATGTGTGGATCCAGAGTAGTAATTCCACCCAAATTGAAGGATAGAGTGCTCAATGAGCTTCATGAGGGTCATCTGGGAGGGGTAAAAATGAAGAACTTAGCCAGAGCGTTTGTGTGGTGGCCGGGAATCGATAGAGAAATCGAAGAGATGACCAAGAGCTGTACAGGATGCCAGAAGGTCCAAAACGCCCCACCACAAGCCCCTCTACATCCATGGGAGTGGCCCTAATCCCCATGGCAAAGGGTACACATTGATTTTGCTGGTCCATTTATGGACTCGATGGCCTAGAAATTCAGTAAGGCGCTGCCAGCTTTGCGGCCAGTTACCGCCCAAAGAGGGCTTCTGCGCCAATAGAGGAGTTTGCGCTGATATTCAGCGCAGCGGTAATGGCGGCGGTAGCCGTTAGTGCTGCGCCGGCACCAATGACGTCATCGGTGTGCGCAGTGCCCCGCTACCGGCCCGACCCCCATATTGAGTTGCGGCTGCCTCTTCCGCAGCGGCCGCAAACAGCGATCAGAAAACGGGGCCGTACTGTAGCCTTAGTGGGGCGCTTTAAGGTGGAGGTGCGGCCGGCCGCTTTTTCGGCGGCCGCCTGCCCGCACCTCCTTCCCCGGCCTCCTCCACCCCCCCCCCCCCCGCGGCATTGCCGGCTGCTTTCCGCGAACCCGGCACTTCTCCGTGGTGCCGGGCTCATTTGCCGGCACTATCCAGCGGCGATCTCCCCGTTGCAGGCACCTCCCCCTTAAGAGAAGGAGGAGGCCTGCAGTACCGCAGCCTGCCGCTCCGCAGCGGGTGGCGCAGCGGCGCCTAGAGCGCTGAAATTCAGTTTCAGCGCCCCAAGCGGGGGCGGGCACACCCTGGAATAGCGCCCAGTTCCGACTTGGGGCGCAAAAACTGAATATCTGACGGTCGCAACTGGCTCCGCGCTCAGCGCTAACTTTTGGGCGCACGCCAGCTGGCGGGCCCAAAGTGAATTTCTAGGCCGATGTTTTTAATTGCGGTGGATGCACATTCAAAGTGGCCAGAGGTAATAAAAATGTCCTCAACCACCACAGAAAAAACTATCACAGTCTTACGAACCATATTCGCCAGAAATGGGCTGCCTGAACAGATTTGCTCCGACAACGGACCACAGTTTGTGTCTGAAGAGTTCCGGAGGTTCTTAAAGAACAATGGTGTTAAGCATTACACATCCGCCCCATATCATCCAGCTACCAATGGATTGGCTGAGAGGTTCGTTCAAACATTCAAGAAGGCTATCAAGGCAATGTGTAATGAAGACATACCCCTACAACACAAGGTGGATAACTTCTTGTTTGCCTACCAGAACGCGACACATGCGGTTACCAACCAAACTCCAGCCATGATGTTCTTCAATCGAAGACTAAGATGCTGCTTGGATTTGGTTAAGCCAAACATCAGAAGAGATGTGGAGAACAGGCAGTTTCAGAATATGAATGAAAGGCCAACCAGGAGTTTCAAGATAGGCCAACCAGTTTTGGCCCGGGACTACCGCACAGAGAAATGGCAGCCAGGAACGATCTGCACATGGCAAGGACCTCTAATGTATACCGTGGACGTTAGAGAGAGCATTGTAAGACGCCATGCTGACCAGATTCTAGAGTCACTGGAAAACGTCAAATCTACACCACGATCCTATACACCTGGTGATGAAACCGAAGTACCAATTGCATCTACCTCAGAATCGGTGATATTGGAAGCAGACGAACCAAACAACGACGTTGATCCCGAATCAACTTTGCCAGAAGAACCTGATACCCCAAAGAGGCGTTATCCGGACAGAATCAGGAAGCCTCCTCAAAGACTGAATTTATAATTGATTAACTTCAGCTAATGTATATAGCAACAACTGTAATTGTAAATATGTTATTTAATTATTAATCGAATGTTATGTACTGTTTAGCTAAAAGGGGAGGAATTGTAGTGTATGTTACCTTGAAGAAGGAACTATATTCTGCAGCCCCTGTATACTGCAGTACCAGTAGTGACCACCCCTGTATATAAGCCTGTACAGTAACTTTGTATAGTAGTTCCAGTTTTGTCTCCATTCAGTAAACACCTGTTATAACCAACTTCTGTAGTCCGTGTCTCAATTACACACGGACATTACACTTTGGACCTCCACTGCTTTTAGCATTTCACCATTTAGAAAGTACCCTCTTCTATCCTTTTTATTTCCAAAGTGGCAGTGTGCCAGGGAACAAAGGATTTAGAATGTTGCGCAGTGACTGGGCTTGCGTTGTGTTTGGTAAGTAGGAGTCCAGATCCTCTTTGCTGTGTACACATTTACACGTGGAAATAATTGAGTTGTGCCTCCAGTATCTTTCAGCTTGTTAAAAAATGTCCAACTCTGTGAAAAGACTCTTGCCCATTGGAACCTTTAAAGTGCCGCTTTCAGGACTGTAGTTTAGCCGTTCTTTTGTATTTATCAAGGTGAGGGATGTTAGTGCAGGGGAATAGAACACTTTCTATTTCAGGCACCGAGTTTCAGTATCAAGCACTCGCCAGTCAGGAACAGCACGGGTTAGATACAGAGTAAAGCTCCCTCTACACTGTCCCATCAAACACTCCCAGGGCAGGTACAGCACGGGTTAGATACAGAGTAAAGCTCACTCTACACTGTCCCATCAAACACTCCCAGGGCAGGTACAGCACAGGTTAGATACAGAGTAAAGCTCCCTCTACACTGTCCCATCAAACACTCCCAGGGCAGGTACAGCACGGGTTAGATACAGAGTAAAGCTCCCTCTACACTGTCCAATCAAACACTCCCAGGGCAGGTACAGCACGGGTTAGATGCAGAGTAAAGCTCGCTCTACACTGTCCCATCAAACACTCCCAGGGCAGGTACAGCACGGGTTAGATACAGAGTAAAGCTCCCTCTACACTGTCCCATCAAACACTCCCAGGGCAGGTACAGCACGGGTTAGATACAGAGTAAAGCTCCCTCTACACTGTCCCATTAAACACTCCCAGGGCAGGTACAGCACGGGTTAGATACAGAGTAAAGCTCCCTCTACACTGTCCCATCAAACACTCCCAGGGCAGGTACAGCACGGGTTAGATACAGAGTAAAGCTCCCTCCATACTGTTCTGTCAACGTGCCTCAGTCCCCAACTGCAGAAAAACAGCTTCTAATGTATCCGTGTAACATTTTTCCTTTTGCAGCATCTAAATGGAGGCCTGAAGAGCCTGATACTTTCCTTAACCTGTGTCCACTTGCACTTTTCAGGAGGAGTTACTGAATGGTAATCAGCAGCAGGAGCCCTGGGTGATATTCTCCTCCCGAGTCCAGGGCGTTGACGCTATTTGAAGCCCCTCCCTGCTGTCCTGGCTGATATCAACTACTCAACACAGACTGGGCAACGAACCTGGGACTGTCCTGGTCTGTGCTACTCAGCTACTGACTGGATAACCGCCCACCCCGACCCAAGTCGTTGGGGAGGGGAGTGGCTACAAACTATGCTTCGGGAATACTTCCCACAGAGAAGTTAAATTGATAGAAAAAATTACTAAAGGGAAAAGAAAGCCAAAGAGACTTGCATTTAAAGAAAGAAAGCCTTACACAAACTCAGGCCGTCGCAAAGCAAATGAAGCACTTTTGAAGTGTAGTCACTGTTGTAATGTAGGAAACGCGGCAGCCAATTTGTGCACAGCAAGCTCCCACAAACAGCAGATTGATAATGACTGAATAATCTGTTTTTTTGTGATTTTGGTTGAGGGATAAATATTGGCCAGGACACCGGGGAGAATGCCCCTGCTCTTCTTCGAAGTAGCGCCATGGGATCTTTTACATCCACCTGAGAGAGCAGACAGGGTCTCGGTTTAACGTCTCATCTGAAAGATGACATCTTCGACAGTGGGGCGCTCCCTCAGTACTGCCCCTCCGACAGTGCGGCGCTCCCTCAGTACTGCCCCTCCGACAGTGCGGCGCTCCCTCAGTACTGCCCCTCCGACAGTGCGGCGCTCCCTCAGTACTGCCCCTCCGACAGTGTGGCGCTCCCTCAGTACTGCCCCTCCGACAGTGCGGCACTCCCTCAGTACTGCCCCTCCGACAGTGCGGCGCTCCCTCAGTACTGCCCCTCCGACAGTGCGGCGCTCCCTCAGTACTGCCCCTCCGACAGTGTGGTGCTCCCTCAGTACTGCCACTCCGACAGTGCGGCGCTCCCTCAGTACTGCCCCTCCGACAGTGCGGCACTCCCTCAGTACTGGCCCTCCGACAGTGCGGCACTCCCTCAGTACTGCCCCTCCGACAGTGTGGCACTCCCTCAGTGCTCCCTCAGTGCTGCACTAGTGTCAGTCTAGATTTTTGTGTTCAAGTCTCTGGAGTGGGACGTGAACCTACAACTCAGGCGAGAGTGCTACCAACTGAGCCATGCTGACAATGTAAGATGATTAAAAATAAGGAGAATATGAAAAACTTAAGTGAAAGGTAGAGACAGAAAATGAGTCACAGAGATTTGAGGGGAAGAGGAGGCAGCACAGTTTTGACAGATGCAGGTACAGGGTTGGACAGCAGGGGGCTGTGCTGTCCTGTGTTTGCAGTGAATGCAGTGCATTGTGAAGAGATAGGGATAATTGTAATCTAATGCCATCAGATCGACCGCCCCATTTTACTTTTTAAGTGGAGAACTCAGGCAACGTGTAAAATTAAAAAAAATATATTTATTCCTGGGATGTGGGCGTCACTGGCAAGGCCAGCATTTATTGCTCATCCCTAATTGCCCCTTGAGAAGGTGGTGGTGAGCCGCCTTCTTGGACCGCTGCAGTCCGTGTGGTGAAGGTACTCCCATAGCGCTGTTAGGGAGGGAGTTCCAGGATTTTGACCCAGCGACAATGAAGGATCGGCCGATATATTTCCAAGTCGGGATGGTGTGTGACTTGGAGGGGAAGTTGGAGGTGGTGGTGTTCCCATGCGCCTGCTGCCCTTGTCCTTTTAGGCGGAAGAGGTCGCGGGTTTGGGAGGTGCTGCCGAAGAAGCCTTGGCGAGTTGCTGCAGTGCATCTTGTAGATGGTACACACTGCAGCCCTGATGCGCCGGTGGTGGAGGGAGTGAATGTTTAAGGTGGTGGATGGGGTGCCAATCAAGCGGGCTGCTTTGTCCTGGATGGTGTCGAGCTTCTTGAGTGTTGTTGGAGCTGCACTCATCCAGGCAAGTGGAGAGTATTCCATCACACTCCCGACTTGTGCCTTGTAGATGGTGAAAAGGCTTTGGGGAGTCAGGAGGTGAGACACTCGCCGCCGAATACCTAGCCTCTGACCTGCTCTTGTTGCCACAGTATTTATGTGGCTGGTCCAGTTCAGTTTCTGGTCAATGGTGACCCGCAGGATGTTCCTGGTGGGGGATTCAGCGATGGTAATGCCGTTGAATGTCAAGGGGCGGTGGTTAGACTCTCGCTTGTTGGAGATAGTCATTGCCTGGTACTTCTGTGGCGCGAATGTTACCTGCCACTTATCAGCCCAAATGGTGTCAGTTATCCTTGGGGGGTTAGGTTAAAATGACCCCCAGTGTCAGCATCCAACAGTGTCCTCTCCGCAAGGAACACACCTGAACACTGAGAAACACAGCTTAATTTCTATAATGTTCCAAGGTTGTGTTATCGCATTTCTCTTCAGGCTCCAAGAGACCTGTGCTTCAGGGAAGACAACGCTGGCCCAGCTTTGGATAACAGACCAGCTGGTATCTGAGAGTGGGACAGACTGTGTGTGGGTGATGGAGGAGCTGGTATCTGAGAGTGGGACAGGCTGTGTGTGGGTGATGGAGGAGCTGGTATCTGAGGGTGAGACAGGCTGTGTGTGGGTGATGGAGGAGCTGGTATCTGAGAGTGGGACAGGCTGTGTGTGGGTGATGGAGGAGCTGGTATCTGAGAGTGGGACGGGCTGTGTGTGGGTGATGGAGGAGCTGGTATCTGAGAGTGGGACAGGCTGTGTGTGTGGGTGATGGAGGAGCTGGTATCTGAGAGTGAGACAGGCTGTGTGTGGATGATGGAGGAGCTGGTATCTGAGAGTGGGACAGGCTGTGTGTGGGTGATGGAGGAGCTGGTATCTGAGAGTGGGACAGGCTGTGTGTGTGGGTGATGGAGGAGCTGGTATCTGAGAGTGGGACAGGCTGTGTGTGTGGGTGATGGAGGAGCTGGTATCTGAGAGTGAGACAGGCTGTGTGGGGGTGATGGAGGAGCTGGTATCTGAGAGTGAGACAGGCTGTGTGTGGGTGATGGAGGAGCTGGTATCTGAGAGTGGGACAGGCTGTGTGTGGGTGATGGAGGAGCTGGTATGTGGACCAACAAAAAACTCGCGACCTAAAGAACAGCTGATGGGTGGAGAAAGCGCAGGGGATCCAGCAGCTAGCCGACAACCATGGCGTGCGTGGATTCTTTAGCGCAGTCAAGACCATCTACGGCCCAAGCACCCAAGGCCCTTCCCCACTGCGGGCCAAGAACGGAGAGGTACTCATCAAGGACAGGGAGGCAGTCAGTACCCGCCGGAAGGAGCACTTCGAAGATCTCCTTAACTATGACTCTGTCTTCGACACGAATGTCCTCAACTCCATCCCACAGCATACTACCCGCCACCATCTCAGCACAACCCCAGACCGGCATGAGGTTGAAAAGGCCATCTGACAACTGAAGAACAACAAGGCCTCAGGAGCAGATGGAATCCCCGCCGAGGCACTAAAGCATGGCAGAGAAGCACTACTGGCGCGAATTCATGAACTAATTTCTCTTATCTGGAAGGAGGAGAACATGCCAGGGGATCTCAGAGACGCCATAATTGTGACCATCTTCAAGAAAGGTGACAAGTCCGATTGCGGTAATTACAGAGGAGTTTCCCTGCTGTCTGCCACAGGGAAAGTCATTGCAAGAATTCTCCTCAATCGCCTTTTCCCAGTGGCCGAAGAGCTCCTCCCAGAGTCGCAATGCGGATTCCGCCCACTAAGGGGCACAATGGACATGATCTTCACCGCACGTCAATTACAAGAGAAATGCAGGGAACAGCACCAACCGCTGTACATGGCCTTCTTTGATCTCACAAAGGCCTTCGACACCGTCAACCGTGAGGGATTATGGAGTGTCCTCCTCAAATTCGACTGCCCTCAAAAGTTTGTCACTATCCTCCGCCTGCTTCACGACAACATGCAAGCCGTGATCCTCACCAACGGTTCCACCACAGGCCCAATTCACGTACGAACCGGGGTCAAGCAAGGCTGTGTCATCACACCAACGCTCTTCTCAATCTTCCTTGCTGCAATGCTCCATCTCACCCTCAGTAAGCTCCCCACTGGAGTGGAGCTAATTTACAGAACAAATGGGAAACTGTTCCACCTCCGTCGCCTCTAGTCCAGATCCAAGGTCGTCCCATCCTCTGTCGTCGAATTACAGTATGCAGATGACGCTTGCATCTGCACTCACTCGGAGGTCGAACTCCAAACCATCGTCAACACCTTCACCGAAGCGTACGAGAGCAAGGGCCTTACACTAAACATCCGTAAGACAAAGGTCCTCTACCAACCTGTCCCCGCCACACAGTACTACCCCCTGATTATCAAAATCCACGACAAGGCCTTGGACAATGTGGACCACTTTCCATACCTCGGGAGCCTACTGTCAACAAGGGCAGACGTCGACGACGAAGTCCAACACCGCCTTCAGTGTGCCAGTGCAGCCTTCGGTCGCCTGAGGAAGAGAGCGTTTGAAGACCAGGACCTCAAACCCGGCACTAAGCTCATGGTCACAGCTCACAGAGCAGCAGTGATACCCACCCTGCTGTATGCCTGAGAGACATGGACCATGTACAGCAGGCACCTCAAAGCAGTGGAGAAGTACCACCAACGCTGCCTCTGCAAGATCCTGCAAATCCATTGGCAGGATAGGCGCACCAACGTCAGTGTTCTTGCTCAGGCCAACATCCCCAGCATCGAAGCTTTGACCACGCTCGATCAGCTCCGATGGACGGGTCACATTGTCCGCATGCCCGATACGAGGCTCCCAAAACAAGCGCTCTACTCGGAGCTCCGGCACGGCAAGAGAGCCCCTGGTGGGCAGAGGAAACGTTGCAAGGACACCCTCAAAGCCTCCTTGAAAAAGTGTAACATCCCCAATGACACCTGGGAATCCCTGGCCCAAGACTGCACAAAGTGGAGGAGAAGCATCCGGGAAGGCGGTGAACACCTCGAGTCTCTTCGCCGGGAGCAAGCGGAAGCCAAGCGCAGGCAGTGCAAGGAGCGCATGCCAACCCAAGCACCCCACCCACCCGCCCCTTCAACCACCGTCTGCCCCACCTGTGACAGAGACTGTAGGTCCCGCATTGGACTCATCAGTCACCTGAGAACTCATTTTTAATGTGGAAGCAAGTCATCCTCGGTCCCGAGGGACTGCCTAAGAAGAAGAGAAGAAGGTATCTGAAAGTGGGACAGGTTGTGTGTGGGTGATGGAGGAGCTGGTATCTGAGAGTGGGACAGGCTGTGTGTGTGGGTGATGGAGGAGCTGGTATCTGAGAGTGGGACAGGCTGTGTGTGTGTGGGTGATGGAGGAGCTGGTGTCTGAGAGTGGGACAGGCTGTGTGTGTGGGTGATGGAGGAGCTGGTATCTGAGAGTGGGACAGGCTGTGTGTGTGGGTGATGGAGGAGCTGGTAACTGAGAGTGGGACAGGCTGTGTGTGGGTGATGGAGGAGCTGGTATCTGAGAGTGGGACAGGCTGTGTGTGTGGGTGATGGAGGAGCTGGTATCTGAGAGTGGGACAGGCTGTGAGTGAGGGTGATGGAGGAGCTGGTATCTGAGAGTGGGACAGGCTGTGAGTGGGTGCTGGAGGAGCTGGTATCTGGGAGTGGGACAGGCTGTGTGT
This sequence comes from Somniosus microcephalus, assembly GCF_052327205.1. Taxonomy (NCBI): domain Eukaryota; kingdom Metazoa; phylum Chordata; class Chondrichthyes; order Squaliformes; family Somniosidae; genus Somniosus; species Somniosus microcephalus. The sequence continues at coordinate 37,146,988 of NC_141018.1, forward strand.
GTGGGTGATGGAGGAGCTGGTATCTGAGAGTGGGACAGGCTGTGTGTGGGTGATGGAGGAGCTGGTATCTGAGAGTGGGACAGGCTGTGTGTGTGGGTGATGGAGGAGCTGGTATCTGGGAGTGGGACAGGCTGTGTGTGTGGGTGATGGAGGAGCTGGTATCTGAGAGTGGGACAGGCTGTGTGTGGGTGATGGAGGAGCTGGTATCTGGGAGTGGGACAGGCTGTGTGTGTGGGTGATGGAGGAGCTGGTATCTGGGAGTGGGACAGGCTGTGTGTGGGTGATGGAGGAGCTGGTATCTGAGAGTGGGACAGGCTGTGTGTGGGTGATGGAGGAGCTGGTATCTGGGAGTGGGACAGGCTGTGTGTGGGTGATGGAGGAGCTGGTATCTGAGAGTGGGACAGGCTGTGTGTGGGTGATGGAGGAGCTGGTATCTGGGAGTGGGAAAGGCTGTGTATGTGTGTGTGTGTGCGATGGAGATGCTGATAATTTGATTCCTACTTCAGACAGATGCATTAAATGAGGCGGTGAGTGCATCCTGGGTGTGTTCTGTTGTTATCTCTCCTTTACGGCATAGTTTTACACTAGCACTACACGTGTGCTATAAGTCCAGCTATAAACTCCACTCAATACTCTTGCTGTTCGGTGCCTGAATATGAGGTTGGCGCAATAATGATGTCAGATGTAACTGGACCTTAAGAACATAAGGACATAAGAAATAGGAGCAGGAGTAGGTCATACGGCCCCTCGAGCCTGCTCCGCCATTCAATAAGATCATTGCTGAACTTCGACTTTAACTCTACTTTCCCGCCCGATCTCCATAACCCTTGATTTCCCTAGAGCCCAAAAATCTATCGATCTTAGTCTTGAATATTCTCAACAATTCAGCCTCCACAGCCCTCTGGGTCAGAGAATTCCAAAGATTCACAACCCTCTGACTGAAGAAATTCCTCCTCACCTTGGTCTTAAATGGCCGACCCCTTATCCTGAGACTGTGACCCCTGGTTCTAGACTCTCCAGCCAGGGGGAAACAACCTCTCAGCATCTACCCTGTCAAACTCTGAGAACCCTTTCCACAACTCCACAAACAATATCTGGGCTGGAATGTATTCTGCCCAGTAGATGGTGAATATGTTCATTGTTAGCGGGTGTTAAGGTGCTGACTGCAACTCACATCCTGTCATGAATATTTCACAGTTTGCTCTATCCAGCAGCTCAGGATTGTTTGCCTGTAAGGAGAGCACATGAGGGATTTACTGCTTCAAAACAGTATGCTTCAATATCTTTCTTTTCTGCCGGCCTGTTTAGAAGGCAATGAATCATTCCTCGTACAGTTTCCTCTGTTGGAAGCGGGAGGTAAAGTGGGGTAGATATAAATAAGAGGTTGGCTGTGACGTAAATGTGAGGGGTGTGATGTATATGTGCGGGGGAGTGATGTACATGTGAAGAATAGAATAGAATGATAGAACTTTACAGCACAGAAGGCCATTCAGCCCATCATGCTTGTGCCAGCTCTCTGAAAAAGCTGTCCACTTTGTATTATTCCCCTACCCTTCCCAATACTCTTATATTTTTCAATTTTTAAATAATTATCTTCTTCCCTTTTAAAATATATTATCCACCACTGTTTCTAGTCCGTGTCCTAACAACCCTCTGTGTTTACCTCATCGAAACCCAGTACTTTGTTGAATATCTGTACCAGGTGATCCTCTTAATGTTCTATGTTCCAATGCAAAGAGCCCCAGTTCCTTTACTCGGTCCTGATTTTCTTTTTGAGTATTCTTCTTCTTCTAAGGCAGTCCCTCGGATCCCAAGGATGACTTGTTTCCACACTAAAAATGAGTTCTCAGATGACTGATGAGTCCACTGCGGGACCTACAGTCTCTGTCACAGGTGGGGCAGACGGTGGTTGAAGGGGCGGGTGGGTGGGGTGCTTGGGTTGACGTGCGCTCCTTGCGCTGCCTGCGCTGGGCTTCCGCTTGCTCCCGGCGAAGAGACTCAAGGTGTTCGGTGCCTTCCTGGATGCTTCTCCTCCACTTTGTGCGGTCTTGGGCCAGGGATTCCCAGGTGTCGGTGGGGATGTTGCACTTTTTCAAGGAGGCTTTGAGGGTGTCCTTGAAGCATTTCCTCTGCCCACCTGGGGCTCTCTTACCGTGTCGGAGCTCCGAGTAGAGCGCTTGTTTTGGGAGTCTCGTATCGGGCATTATTTTGAGTATTATGTGGGCGGAGAGTGTCCAGTACAGATGACGTGTGGGACCCGATTGATTTTGGTCCTTCAGGTCATAAAGCCTGGCAATGGGGAAACAGCTTTTCTTTCTTGTTCTGTGAGGGCTGAGGGCTCCGTTTGTTAGAGGAATAAAATAGTGCACTGGCACCCTTTGCCACTGCAGTCAGGAACAAGTAACCAGCCCCCTGCCCCTGAGGCATGTCCACTCTCTCGATCCTATTGCAGCACTGGCTCTGAAGGCAGAGCTGTGATATAACGGGCTATTAATAGAGCTGTCTTATTAATCAAGGAGTATCAGGAAGCCATTAAAGATGATGTGGTACAATCAAAGGATACTGAAGACATCATAAACAGTGAGGTCAGCGCTCAAGAGATTTATACAGAGTCCTGTAACCCGCAGTGTAGTTTTGCAGTCTGTGCCAGGCTCTTCGCCAGCATAAATTTCACACAATGTACACATTCCTCTCTGTTGGTGACCTTTCACTCTTCCAGCTCATTCCTTCATTAATAATTTATTTGATTAAATGGATCAAGTGTTCAACAAATAATTAATAGACAATCATTTTAGACAACCGCTTTCAATAAGCCTTTAATGCGTCCCGCCACTAAAGTGACCGTATATAATTCAACACGAGAGATGCCAATCTTTAATCCCCATTTGATATATAAGGCTATTGTGTATGTATGCCTACAGTCACGACATACAGCCCAGTAAACACCCAAAGGATAATTGCGTCCACTGAAAACTTTGTCCTCCTGTTAATTGTAAGCCAGTTGATGGGCCACTACAGACGTCTCTTTTGCTGCTCATGTGTGGGATGCCATTGCTGCAGGATGCAACACTTTCCCAATTATGTCACTCAACATCAGTCTCTACTAATATGCTGTCCTTCACACCTCCTCCTCCCTGCATCCTCGCGATGTTGAATTCAAGGCTCCTTGCACCATCTCCTACTTATAACTCATTCTTTTTCAGGACCGCAGAACTGTCTCACCCAAGCATTACTCCATCTCCTACTCTTCAACATTGATGGTGTCCTGCACTATGGACTTTGGCCCTTCAATTGAGTTTCTCTATGTAAAACACAAATCAAACAATCCCAGGTCAAATACAGCACAGGTTAGGTGCAACGGAAAGCTCCAATTACTCCCAGGTAAGGTACAACAAGGGTTAGATGCACAGTAAAGCACCATGTACACTGACCCATAAAGTACTCTCAAGTTTAGATACAGAGTAAAGCTCCCTCTACACTGTCCCCATCAAACACTCCCAGGGCAGGTACAGCACAGGTTAGATACAGAGTAAAGCTTCCTCTACACTGTCCCATCAAACACTCCCAGGGCAGGTACAGCACGGGTTAGATATAGAGTAAAGCTCCCTCTACACTGTCCCATCAAACACTCCCAGGCAGGTACAGCATGGGTCATGACTGCAGGCATATCCCACAATAGCCTTATATATTAAATGGGGATTAAAGATTGGTATCTCTGGTGTTGAGATTATGTTTGTGATTAGTTGTTCCTGACTGCAGAGGAGGTGAGTGTGCTGGGCTGACACCCTCAGGCTTGTGCTCATACACTCAGTTGAGACCATTACCTTTTCCTTTTCTTAGCATTGTGCAGCATCCTACGCATCATTTTCCCAGTCGACAGGGGGCTAGAAATTCATTATAGCCCAGGAATGGACGGTATCATTAGAAAAGTTGGAGAATTAGCGCCAGGCGCTAATGCTTTAGACTGTATGCAAAATTGATGATCATTGCTCAAAAAAATGATTGGAGTCCTAATTCAAGGCTTAAAGCCCAAGCTCATTGGCATGACACGCAAAGGGTGGACCAATATCAGGTGCAGTCTAATCGCAAGTCATGATTTCTACAGGCTTTTTTCAGTACTTAAAGGGGAGGTTCATTGATGCTGCAGAACCTCATTCTCAGCATTGCTGGCTGTGCAGCTGCCTCAGCAAGCAGAAGAAGGAGAAGGAGCCGGCGGACAGAACCAGGTGTGCTCATGGCAGATCCACGCCCCGGGGGAGAGCCCACAGATTTTGCGATGAAGCATTGGAGGCATTCGTTTTCGCTGTGGAGAGACGGAGGGCAGTGCTCTACCCAGCAAGTGGCAGGAGGCCCTCACTACAAGTCTTCCGCACCATGTGGAAGGCGGCACTACAGCACGTATCGGGCAGCACTGTGGCCCCCAGGACCCACACACAGTGCAGGAAGAAAGTTAATGACCTCACTTGGGTGGTCAGGGTGAGTGAATGCTTCAACAAATGCTACATACCACCATCTGTACCACAATCTTCACATACTGCCCAAAGCATCATACTCCCAGCACTCACCCACCAACAATCTCTACCTACCAATACTCACCTTGCACACAATGACGGCTATTCCAGGCACATCACCCAAACACATTGCTCCACACTCACTCACACACTTTCCTTTCTCGTGCAGACCAAGGTGGCTCACAACAGGAGGGAACAGGAGCGCACAGGCGGGGGACAAGCCAACACCCAATCACTGTCTGCGCTGGAGAATCGAGTGCAGCAGATTATTGGGCACCAGGTGGTGGGTGCCATGGCCACTGGTGACATTGACCCCCTTGGGGACAACAACGGTATGTTCATCCCTACGCCTTCTTCTCACATCTCACTTCCCCCTCACCCCACAAGCGTTTCGCACTTTTCAGCTAATCATGCTGCATGCAGCCTTTCTCCCTTCCTGCCCCCCTCCCCTCACCTTAACCCGACTCTTGTGCCTTCATGCTTTCAGATAATGAGCAAGCACCTGAGCAGCCTGTCCCTGAGGGCACCGTAGAGAGTGAGGTGGGAGAAGAGGAGGAGGAAGAACACACCGTGTCACTGCATGTCTCACCCACAGACACCAGCTCAGATACTGGCACTATGTGTTCTTTAGAGGCTAGTATAGTAGCAGGATCTGCAGAGGATGAGTCTGGGGAATTAATAATGGGAAGCAGTGCAATGGCAGAGACTTTGAACAAATATTTTGTATCGGTCTTCATGGTAGAAGACACTAAAAGCATCCCAATACTGGATAATCAAGGGGCTATTGGGTTGGGGGGGAACTTAAAACAATCACTATCACTAGAGAGAAAGTACTAGGCAAACTAATGGGACTAAAGGTGGACAAGTCCCCTGGACCCGATGGCCTGCATCCTAGAGTCTTAAAAGAGGTGGCTGCAGAGATAGTGGATGCGTTGGTTGTAATCTACCAAAATTCCCTGGATTCTGGAGAGGTCCTAGTGGACTGGAAAACCGCAAATGTAATGCTCCTATTTAAGAAAGAAGGGAAACAGAAAGCAGGCAACTATCGACCAGTTACCCTAACATCTGTCATTGGGAAAATGCTGGAGTCCATCATTAAGGAAGAGGTAGCAGGACATTTAGTAAATCATAATATAGTCAAGCAGAGTCAGCATGGTTTTATGAAAGGGAAATCATGTTTGACAAATTTGCTGCAATTCTTTGAGGATGTAATGAGCAGGGTGGATAAAGGGGAACCAGTAGATGTGGTGTATTTGGATTTCCAGAAAGCATTCGATAAGGTGCCACACAAAAGGTTACTACACAAGATAAGAGCTCACGGGGTTGGGGGTAATATATGAGGATGGATAGAGGATTGACTAACTGACAGAAAACAGAGAGTCAGGATAAATGGATAATTTTCAGGTTGGCAAACGGTAACTAGTAGGGTGCCGCAGGGATCAGTGCTGGGGCCTCAACTATTTACAATCTATATTAATGACTTGGATGAAGGGACTGCGTGTAATGTAGCCAAATTTGCTGATGATACAAAGATAGGTGGGAAAGCAAATTGTGCGGAGGACGCAAAGAATCTTCAAAGGGATATAGATAGGCTAATTGAGTGGGCAAAAATCTGGCAGATGGAGTTTAATGTGGGAAATGCAAGGTTATCCACTTTGGTAGGAAAAATAAAAAAGCAAATTATTATTTAAATGGGGAGAGATTACAAAATGCTGAGGTACAGAGGGATCTGGGGGTCCTTGTACATGAATCACAAAAAGTTAGCTTGCAGGTACAGCAATTAATTAGGAAGACAAATGGAATGTTGGCCTTTATTGCAAAGGGAATGGAGTATAAAAGCAGGGAAGTCCTGTTACAACTGTACATGGCGTTGGTGAGACCACACCTGGAATACTGTGTACGGTTTTGGTCTCCTTATTTAAGGAAGGATATACTTGCATTGGAGGCAGTTCAGAGAAGTTTCACAAGGTTGATTCCGGAGATGAAGGGGTTGTCTAATGAAGAAAGGTTGAGCAGGTTGGGCCTATACTCATTGGAGTTTAGAAGAATGAGAGTGGATCTTATTGAAACATATAAGATTCTGAAAGGGATTGACAGGGTAGATGCAGAGAGGATGTTTCCCCTCGTGGGGGAATCTAGAACTAGGGGGCATAATTTCAGAATAAGGGGGCACCCTTTTAAATCGGAAATGAGGAGGAATTTCTTCTCTCAGAGGGTCGTGAATCTTTGGAATTCTCTTCCCTGGAAAGCTGTGGAGGCTGGGTCACTGAATATATTTAAGGTGGAGATAGATAGATTTTGAAAGGTAAGGGAATCAAGGGTTATGAGGAGTGGGCAGGGAAGTGGAGTTGAGGCCAAGATCAGATCAGCCATGATCTTATTGAATGGCGGATCAGGCTCGAGGGGCCAAATGACCTACTCCTGCTCCTCCGTCTTATGTTCTTATGTAAGGTCTCCTGTTGCGAGGCCTGATGGCCCTCCTCCTCCCTCTGCGCATATGTTCCTGTCTTTCTCGCTGCCTGCCCTCCCTCCGCCGTAGATCCTGGAGGACGTGGTCCACTGCCAGTACAGCCCCCAGTAATGTTACCAAGTGTAGCAGTTTGATTCTTTGAAGAATAAATGTAACTACTTTTTAGTTGCCACAACACTCCTGATACAAAAGAACCTTGAAATTACTGAATGAAACTGTTTCACTATGTGAAACTGACAAAAAATCACTGAAACTCCATTAACCTACGGCTGCAACTCATTGCTGATGATCCCTTTAAATAACGTCCCTGGAGCCGGCTTCCTGGTTCTTCACGCCAACTCTTCATATCGGTGTTTGCTCCAGGTGCTAAGGCAGGTGGCAACAATCAGTTTAGCAGTTCGGGCGGTCAGTGAGCGTTGCGCACACACTGATGTCACGATCCACCTGCTGTTGATGTTCCCGGCGATAACTCTTACTGGCGGCGCTACAGGGGGGGGGGGGGGCTTGACGTGCGCCGCTGGATTCGCCTCGCCCCGGTGATACTGCTCTCGTTCTCCATTAGCTCTATCTGCCGGTACTAACGGGAGGTGCTAAGGGGGCGAATTTTCCAGCTGCAATTGTCACTCCCATTATTTTCACAGTAAAACTTTATTATTTAATTGTCATGAATTAAAAAGTAACCGAATGTATAACACTGAAAAGTAAAATATAAACCAGGTTCCTCACTTTGTGTGTCAATGAGTCATATTGACCAGGAATGTTCTGTGCTGTGTTATTTGATCTCAACTGGGGCAGCAATTGAGCTGAACATGACCTCACTGCCCCTGAGGTACGGAGGGGAAAGGTCAGCCAGAGTTCCCTCTCTTGCTGATTATCCAGAAATAATGTTGCCGTCACCACACTTGTGGACGATTCTAACCCAGCAGATCTACATTATTTCCCATTCCAGAGACTTGAGCACAGAATCCAGCGTCACACTCCAGTGCAGTACTGAGGGATGCTGCACTGTCGGAGGGTCACTACTGAGGGAGCGCCGCACTGTCGTCCAGGGCAGTACTGAGGGAGCGCCGCACTGTCGTCCGGGGCAGTACTGAGGGAGTACCGCACTGTCGTCCGGGGCAGTACTGAGGGAGTGCCGCACTGTCGGAGGGGCAGTACTGAGGGAGCGCCGCACTGTCAGAGGGGCAGTACTGAGAGAGCGCCGCACTGTCGGAGGGGCAGTACTGAGGGAGCGCCGCACTGTCGGAGGGGCAGTACTGTGGGAGTGCTGCACTGTCGGAGGGGCAGTACTATGGGAGTGCTGCACTGTCGGAGGGGCAGTACTGTGGGAGTGCTGCACTGTCGGAGGGGCAGTACTGAGGGAGTGCTGCACTGTCGGAGGGGCAGTACTGTGGGAGTGCTGCACTGTCGGAGGGGCAGTACTGTGGGAGTGCTGCACTGTCGGAGGGGCAGTACTGAGGGAGTGCTGCACTGTTGGAGGGGCAGTACCGTGGGAGTGCTGCACTGTCGGAGGTGACGTCTTTCAGATGAGACGTTAAACCGAGGCCCCATCTTGCCCTCTCAGGTAGACGTAAAAGATCCCATGGCACTATTTCGAAGAAGAGTAGGGAAGTTCTCCCCGGTGTCCTGGGCAATATTTATCTCTCAACCAACATCACTAAAACATTGTCTGGTCATTAACACATTGCTGTTTGTGGGAGCTTGCTGTGCGCAATTGGCATTACAACAGTGACCACACTTCAAAAAGTGCTTCATTGGCTGTAAAGTGCTTTGGGACATCCTGAGGTTGTGAAAGGCGCTATAGAAATGCATGTTCTTTCTTTCTTTTCTATGTTTATGAGGCATTTGACAAAGTGCCTCATATGAGGCCAGTAAAAAAGCTTAAGGTTCATGGAATAATTGACAAAGGGAACCAGCGGCCAGCCACCTTCATAGATGTGATCACAAAATCAGATCCACTGGGCCTTATCACAGGCTTCTTGCACACTGTCTAATTTAGTGTGTGAGGGAGTCATAATTAAATTTCTACAGCTGGGGTGACAAGCAAGGCAATCACTGTCCTGAGATAAAATGTAGTTACATTTAATTGATCAAACACCATGCAATTTCAAAGAAAAATCTCATTAATGAAATTAATTATCTCAATTTTTTAATTCAGTTTCACAAGACATCCAGTTAACTTTCAGTTTACAGAAAAACCAATTGTCAACAGTGATGCCTATTTCTCTGAGTACCTCTATCTCTCAGGCACCCCACATTCATAAGAACTTAAATAGCAGCAGGAGTCGGCCATTCGGCCCCTCAAGCCTGCTCCACCATTCAGTTAGATCATGGCTGATCTTCGACCTCAACTCCACTTTCCCGCCCGATCCCCATATCCCTTGATTCCCCTAGAGTTCAAAAATCTATCGATCTCAGCCTTGAATATACCCAAAGACAGCATCCACAGCCCGTTGAGGTCGAGAATTCCAAAGATTCACAACCCTCTGAATGAAGATATTCCTCCTCATCTCAGTCCTAAATGGCCGACCCCTTATCCTGAGACTATGCCCCCTAGTTCTAGACACTCCAGCCAGGGGAAACAACCTCTCAGCATCTACCCTGTCAATCCCCCTCAGAATCTTATATGTTTCAATGAGATCACCTCTCATTCTTCTAAACTCCAGAGAGTATCGGCCCAATCTACTCAATCTCTCCTCATAGGACAGCCCTCTCATCCCAGGAATCAATCTAGTGAACCTTCGTTGCACCACCTCCAAGGCAAGTATATCCTTCCTTAGATAAGGAGACCAAAACTGTGCGCAGTACTGCAGGAGTGGTCTCATCAAGGCCCTGTACAATTGTAGCAAGACTTCCTTACTCTTATACACCAAACCCGTTGCAATAAATATTTATTTATTAAATCAGTATTGAGTCACTATTTCCAGTAGTAAATCTTGATGTTTAAGTAAATTTATTACTGTAATATTAGTGTTTGTTGACTGTCACAGTGTGTGTGCTTTCCCGCCCGATCCCCATATCCCTTGATTCCCCTGGAGTCCAAAAGTCTATCTGTCTCAGTTTTGAATATATTCCACGACTCAGCATCTACAGCCCTTTGGGGTAGAGAATTCCAAAGATTCACAACCCTCTGAGTGAAGAAATTTCTCCTCATCTCAGTCCCCCAGCTATTCACAATATATATTAATGATCTAGACAAGGGAACTAGATGTAATATCTCCAAATTTGCAGACGACACAAAGCTGGGTGGGCGTGTGTGCTGTGAGGAGGATGCTGAGAAACTACAGGATGATTTGGACAGGTTGGTTGATTGGGCAGAAGCATGGCAGATGCAATATAACGTGGATAAATGTGAGGTTATCCACTTTGGTGTCAAAAACAGAAAGGCAGATTATTATCTGAATGGCAATAGATTGGGAGAAGGGGAAGTGCAACGAGACCTGGGTGTCCTTGTGCACCAGTCGCTGAAGGTAAGCATGCAGGTGCAGCAGGCAGTTAAGAAGGCAAATGGTATGTTGGCCTTCATAGCGAGAGGGTTTGAGTACAGGAACAAGGATGCCTTGCTGCAGTTGTGCAGGGCCTTGGTGAGACCACATCTTGAGTATTGTGTGCAGTTTTGGTCACCTTATCTGAGGAAGGATATTCTTGCCATGGAAGGAATTCAGCGAAGATTCACCAGGCTGATACCTGGGATGGCAGGAATGACGTATGAGGAGAGATTGGGTCGATTGGGCTTGTACTCGCTGGAGTTTAGAAGAATGAGAGGGGATCTCATTGAAACTTATAAAATTCTGGCAGGACTGGACAGACTAGATGCAGGGAGGATGTTCCCGATGGTCAGGGAATTCTGAACCAGGCATCACAGTCTAAGGATAAGGGGTAGGCTTTTTAGGACAGAAATGAGGAGGAATTTCTTCACCCAGAGAGTGGTGAACCTGTGGAATTCTCTACCACAGAAGGCAGTAGAGGCCAATTCATTAAATATATTCAAGAAGGAGTTGGATATATTTCTTAAGGTGTGGAGATGCCGGAGTTGGACTGGGGTGGACAAATGTAAGAAGTCACACAACACCAGGTTATAGTCCAACAGTTTTATTTGAAATCACAAACTTTCGGAGCGCTGCTCCTTCGTCAGGTGAAGTGGAGAGATGCATAAAGACACAGCTTATATAGTCAGAGAATAATGCCAGATGTTTACAGGTAATCTTTCTAACTGCCATTTATCACACCTCGGCAGAGAGATAATCACAGCGATCAAAGGTGTGAATGGTGTCCAAACAGGTCAGTCAGGAAAACATTACATCAAAGAACAATGAGGTGGGGTCACAAGGGGTCAAATGTTGCAGATGCTGGGGTCTGTATGAAAAACAAAAAAAAGACAAAAAAACATTTTTCTTTTGCTGGAAATCACAGCAGGTCCGGCCGCATCTGTGTAGAGAGAACAAGCTAACAACGACTCGAGTCTGGGTGACCCTACATCAGGTGGGGTTACATGTAGCGTGACATGAACCCAAGATCGCGGTTGAGGCCGTCCTCATGAATGCGGAACTTGGCTATCAGTTTCTGCTCGATGATTTTGCATTGTCGTGTGTCTCGAAGGCCGCCTTGGAGAATGCTTACCTGAAGATCGGAGGCTGAATGTCCTTGACTGCTGAAGTGTTCCCCGACTGGGAGGGAACACTCCTGCCTGGCGATTGTTGTGCGGTGTCCGTTCATCCGTTGTCGCAGTGTCTGCGTGGTCTCGCCGATGTACCATGCTCCGGGGCATCCTTTCCTGCAACGTATGAGGTAGACAACGTTGGCCGAGTCACATGAGTATGTACCATGTACCTGGTGGGTGGTGTCCTCATGTGTGATGATGGTATCTGTGTTGATGATCTGGCATGTCTTGCAGAGGTTGCCGTGGCAGAGTTGTGTGGTGTCGTGGTCGCTGTTCTCCTGAAAGCTGGGTAATTTGCTGCGAACAATGGTCTGTTTGAGGTTAGGCGGCTGTTTGAAGGCGAGTAGTGGAGGCGTGGGGATGGCCTTAGTGAGGTGTTCGTCGTCATCGATGACGTTGAAGGCTACGAAGAACATGGCGTAGTTTCTCCGCTCCGGGGAAGTACTGGACGACGAAGGGTACTCTGTTGGTTGTGTCCCGTGTTTGTCTTCTGAGGAGGTCTATGCGATTTTTTGCTGTGGCCCGTCGGAACTGTCGATCGACGAGTCGAGCGTCATATCCCGTTCTTACGAGGGCGTCTTTCAGCGTCTGTAGGTGTCCATCGCGTTCCTCCTCGTCTGAGCAGATCCTGTGTATTCGCAGGGCTTGTCCATAGGGGATGGCTTCTTTAACGTGATTAGGGTGGAAGCTGGAGAAGTGGCGCATCCTGAGGTTGTCCGTGGGCTTGCGGTAGAGTGACGTGCTGAGGTGTCCGTCTTTGATGGAGATTCGTGTGTCCAAGAATGAAACCGATTCTGAGGAGTAGTCCATGGTGAGTTTGATGGTGGGATGGAACTTGTTGATGTTATCTGCAACATTTGACCCCTTGTGACCCCACCTCATTGATCTTTGATGTAATGTTTTCCTGACTAACCTGTTTGGACACCATTCACACCTTTGATCGCTGTGATTATCTCTCTGCCGAGGTGTGATAAATGGCAGTTAGAAAGATTACCTGTAATCATCTGGCATTATTCTCTGACTATATAAGCCGTGTCTTTATGCATCTCTCCACTTCACCTGATGAAGGAGCAGCGCTCCGAAAGCTTGTGATTTCAAATAAAACTGTTGGACTATAACCTGGTGTTGTGTGACTTCTTACATCTTTCTTAAGGCTAAAGGGATCAAGGGGTATGGGGAGAAAGCAGGGACCGGGTACTGAAATTGGATGATCAGCCATGATCGCATTGAATGGCGGCGCAGGCTCGAGGGGCCGAATGGCCTACTCCTGCTCCTATCTTCTATGTTTCTATGTAAATGGCCAACTCCTTATCCTGAGACTGTGACCCCTAGTTATGGACTATCCAGCCGGGGTAAACAGCCTCTCAGCATCGACCCTGTCAAACTCCCTAATAATTTTATATGTTTCAATGAGATCACCTCTCATTCTTCTATGGGCAGAAGTGGGCAGAACAGTGGCAAATGGAATTCAATCAGGAGAAGTGTGAGGTAATGCATTTGGGGAAGGCTAGCAAGGCAAGGGAATACACTATAAATGGTAGGACACTGAGAAGTGCAGAAGATCAAAGGGACCTTGGAGTGCATGTCCACAGATCCCTGAAGGTAGCAAGATAGGTAGATAAGATGCTTAAGAAGACATATGGGATACTTGCCTTTATTAGCCGAGGCATAGAATATAAGAGCAGGGAGGTTATGCTTGAACTGTATAAAACACTAGTTAGGCCACAGCTAGAGTACTGCGTGCAGTTCTGGTCACCACATTACAGGAAGGATGTGATTGCACTGGAGGGGGTGCAGAGGAGATTTACGAGGATGTTGCCTGGGCTGGGGAATTTTAGCTATGAAGAAAGATTGGACAGGCTGGGGTTGTTTTCTTTAGAACAGAGGAGGCTATGGGGGGACCTAATTGAGGTGTACAAAATTATGAGGGGCTTGGATAGAGTGGATAGGAAGGATCTATTTCCCATAGCAGAGGGGTCAATAACCAGGGGGCATAGATTCAAAGTAATTGGTCGGAGGTTTAGAGGGGATTTGAGGAGAATTTTTTTCACCCAGAGGGTGGTGGTGGTCTGGCACTCACTGCCTGAAAGGGTGGTAGAGGCAGAAACCCTCATCACATTTAAAAAGTACTTGGATATGCACTTAAAGTGTCATAACCTACAGGGCTACGGACCAAGTGCTGGAAAGTGGGATTAGGGTGGATAGCTCTTTGTCGGCTGCCACAGACAAGATGGGCCGAATGGCCTCCTTCTGTGCTGTAAATTTCTATGATTCTATGACTCTAACTCTGGAAAATATCGGCCCAATCTACTCAATCTTTCCTCATAGTACAGCCCTCTCATCCCAGGAATCAATCTATATAGTGTCTCCCTCTCACTGTGCATGTCCCAGTTCTTCTCTCTCTGTATCTTACATTCCCTGACTGTCACTCTCTCTTTGTCCCTCTCACTGTTTCTCTCTGCCTCACACAATCTCACTTTCTGTATCCTTTTCTCTGTTTCACAGTACAGTACCTCATTCTGTGTGTGTCTCTGTAGCTCTCACTGGGCTAAAAATTCAGTTGGGCGCCGTTTGGGGCGCCAAGCTCGCCTGGGCGCCGGAATTACCGCTGCGAGCGGAGCCACTTGCGCCATCCCGATATTCAGTTTCTGCGCCCCAAACGGAAGCGGGCCGCTACTCGAGGCTCCTCGCGCCCCGCTTGGGGCGCTCACCCTGAATATCGGCGCGCTAAAGGCCGCAGCGCCACACGCTGCGGCACGGCACGCTGCGGTACTGCAGGCCTTCCTCCCACTGTTAAGGGGGAGGTGCCTGCAACAGTGCGATCCCCGCTCGCGAGTGCCGGCAAATGAGCCCGGCACCAAGGAGAAGTGCCGGGCTCTCGGGAAACAGCCGGCAATGCCGGGGGGGGGGGGTGGTTTAGGAGGCCGGGGACGGAGGTGCTGGCAGGCGGCCGCCGAAAAAGCGGCCGGCCGCACCTCCACCTTAACTAGCGCCACTACCGCCACAGGTAGGCCCTGTGAACCGGTCGCGATTTGCGACCGGCGTTAAAGAGGCGGGCGCAACCAAATATGGTCATCGGGGCGGGAGCGGGGCGCTGCGCACACCGATGACGTCATCGGTGGCGGCGCAGCGCTACAGGCTAACGCTGCCATTAGCGCCCCGCTAAATATCGCGGGAGGTGTGGCCAGTGGCGCTAAAGCCACTGAGTGCCCTCTTTGGGCGCAAACTGGTGGCGCAGCCCACTGAATTTCTAGGCCACTATCTTTTTCATTGTCATTTCCCTATTTCAGTATTTTTCCTCTCATTGGGTTAGATCTTGACTTTGTGCGATAGCGTAAAACGGGTGATAGCAACTCGGCAGCCAGTCTTATATTTCTTCCCCCGTTTACTTCAACAGAAATAAAGATCGTGAGAGATTTAAAATGGGCTGTCAACTTGTGATTACTTGTTCTACACTATCGCACAAAGTCAAGATCCACCCCAGTGTCTCACACACTCTTACTCAGTGCCTGACTATCTCTCGCACTCACAGCCACCTCATGCAACACCACCTCGACTTCAAGCACTGTTTCAGGTGGAGCTTTGGCCACCGGCTCCAAAGCCACAAAGCTCGAGGGCAATTTATAGGTGACAAGCTGTCGGGACTGATCGCCACCGAATTTCACTGACCATTTCTGTCGTGTACAGAAGTCTCACCCCAGCTCTGTAACAATATTTAAAAGTTCTAAGTGAATCCCATCCTTCCCTTACTCAGTCCACACTCCGCCTCATCCTCGCCAACCTCCAGAGGCTGCCCATCTCTCGGCAAAATCCCGGTTCTTATTTTCAAATCTTTCAGATCTCATTCCACCCTACCTCTGCAGTCCTCCAGGTTATAATCCCAGCCTACACACTCTGCTTTTCCAACTCCTGCCTATTCTGTGTGTCGCCTTAGCTTCACCCCAACTTGCATCCAGCCCTCCATTTCACCATTGGTGGTTGGCCCTTCAGTCGTCATTCCCCTGCAACTCAGGCGTACTCCTATTAAAACCCTCTGCCCACCTTCAAACCCTATCTCTTCCATTGCGCCTTCAATCACCTTTTGTAAGCTCACGCTCACTTCCTGCTCAGTGCCCTCTGACCTCCTGTAAAGCAGCTTGGAATGTTTGACGTGTGAAAGGCTCGTTAGAAAGATTGACCTGCGTTTAAATTGTGGCATGGGATCTTTTAACTTCACCCAAAGAGACAGACGTGGGCCTCGCTTTAATGTCTCATCCGAAAGACGGCACCTCCGACAGTGCAGCACTCCCTCAGTGCTGCACTGGGAGTGTGTTGGCCTAGATTGTCTGCTTAAATCCTGGAGTGGGGCTTGAACCCACAACCTTCTGACTGAGCGTCGAGAGTGCTGCCCACTGAGCCAAGGTGGCACAGTCCAATATAGACTTGGATTTATCTCGGGCGATAGTCACACCACTGGCTTGGTATTGATGTAGATCCACAATGCGGGGATGGTCGCATAACTGCCGGATAATAGAGGCGGGCAGTGGCAGACTGAGCTTTTAAATCTGCCTGTGTTGTTAGGCTGTAAATTCAGTTCCTTTATACAGACACCAAAGGTAGAATTATCTCTTATTGTCACAACTAATAAATTATCTTTACAGGTTTAGACAGTCAGATCATTCAAAAATGAAATAAATTGTAGAGCTTGGGTTTGGTGCAGGAGAGATCAGATTAAGTTGTCAGTCTGGATCTGGTACGTGGACTTCAAACAGGAATCAGCCCATAGCAGCTGCTTACAGTCTCTTCCAGTGCCTTTTTTTAATCTTGAATTGTAATGGCTTTGACAGAACACAGTGTAACTCAGTGTGCTGCCTTCCTCATGCGTCACTCACAAGTTCTTTTTACGCAGCCAGTTGTGATCTGGAACGCGCTGTCTGAAAGGGCGGTGGAAGCAGATTCAATAGTAACTTTCAAAAGGGAATTGGGTAAATACTTGAAGGGAAAAAAGTTACAGGGCTATGGGAAAAGAGCAGAGGAAGCGGGACTAATTGGCGAGCTCTTTCAGAAAGAGCTGGCGGCATCGGGAACGCTCGACCTGAAAAGGTGGTGGGAGCTGATTCCATCAATAATTTTAAAAGGGAGTTGGACGGGTACTGGAGGATGAGGAACTGACAGGCTGACGGACAAAAAGCGCGGGGGGTGTGGGACTGAGCACAACTGCTCTTTCAAAGAGCTGGCACGGGCACGGCGGGCCGAATGGCCTCCTCCTGTGCTGTACAGACCAGGAAGTCCCAGGATCCAGCTGTGCCGAGTTAGCTGACCTTATGTGGGCAGCACTGGCGGTGGTACGTTAGCCCAGGGCCAGGGTCAGGAAGGATCAGCCAGATACCTGCCCCAGATCACTCTTAATTGAAAGAGTGTGCGTATGTATGTGTGCGTCTGTGTATGTGTGCATGCGTGCGTGCATAAGTATGTGGTGTGTTCATGTGTGCGCGAGCGTGCGTGTGTGTAAACTTAAGATGAGGATAGGATCAGGCTTGACTGCGATGGATCTCTTGGTTAACACGCACGGTCTAGGCTCATACATGGAATAAAATGGTCACTTGTGCGAGGTATGAGGGACTGTGATACCATTCCACCATGCGAGGCCGCGCCTTCAGGAGAGAAGGGGAGAAAATGTCTTTGTTTTAACAAAATATCTTGTAACAGAAAAATAGCCAAGAGTGGTAGCTGTTACAGCAAGCAACGGGCTGAAGAGTGACAGGAATCAGGAATAGATGATTCAGTAGCTTTAATGCTGAAAAATACAATTTCCAGGAAACAGAGATGATCAGAATATAATAAACGAGGTACAAAATGAATATATACGAGAAGAGAAGCTACAAGCGTAGAGAAAAAGGAATATTAAATCCGACAGCTGTCAAAACACGCATTCATTTTCATTCCTAAATCTTTTTAACTTTCAGTAACTTACAGTTAAGCATGTGAAATGAAATTAATTTCTTCCTTGCATCAAAGATGGCACTGGCTTGTCAGAAGTGATGGATATTTGATGAAATCGAATTAAGTCCACACACGTGTTCACCCACAAGGATGATGCGGGAGATACTCTTTGTTGATTTCATGCCCCCCTTCACTGCTGCAATCCAGCTCGGTTGTATGAGCACCCAGTGGCGTCACGTACATTCCACGTCTGCATCCTGAGTCTTTCTGTGCCTGACCGCTGTCAGGTGACCCCCCAGTGGACAGTGCATGGCCTTGGGTTTGAGGGAAGCATTGGGCTCGGCTGTGTTACCATCATTGATTGAATAACCTGCTCACATTCATTGTCTGGACTCCACATAAGAAGAGTGGGCATTTGGGGCGGGGGAACAGCTGGCACAGTGGGACACGACCCCTGCAAGACCCAGTGCCTTAAAGAGGAGGGGATAATATTGGAAGGGAGAAAAAGGGACATTGTTCACTTGTTCATTGTTCACGGTTAAGCAGCGCCTCGATTTCAAAATTCTCATCCTTGTTTTCAAATCCCTCCATGGCCTCGCCCCTCCCTATCTCTGTAATCTCCTTCAGCCCCACAACCCCCCGAGATATCTGCGCTCCTCTAATTCTGCCCTCTTAAGCATCCCTGATTATAATCACTCAGCCTTTGGTGGCCGTGCCTTCTGTTGCCTAGGCCCTAAGCTCTGGAATTTCCTGCCTAAACCTCTCCGCCTCGCTACCTCTCTTTCCTCCTTTAAGACACTCCTGAAAACCTACCTCTTTGACCAAGCTTTTGGTCACCTGCCCTAATTTATCCTTATGTGGATTGGTGTCAAATTTTTTGTCTTAAAATACTCCTGTGCAGCGCCTTGGGACGTTTTACTACGCTAAAGGCACTATATAAATACAAGTTGTTGTTGTTGTTGAAACTAAAAAGAATAATTTGGGAAATGAGGACCTGCCTAGAAATCTCACCAACCCAGCTACAAATGTAGTCGGGCGATCCCAAGGTTTCCCATTTGATCAAACGCTTCATTCTAGTTTAATAATAATTTCTGCTTAATAAACACCCTGCAGGTCTTCCTGTGTGAGCTGATGGATTCAGCACGGACTACAATGCCTCCTGTTGGCTCCTGTCCTATTAAGGCTCCTTGGACTCTGCTTCTCGCCTGGGGTCTGACCACCAGCCTGGAATTTACAGAGCTCGCAGAGCATCCGGAACATTCCCACAACAGCGCACTTCCCCCCACTGTTGTAATCAAACTCCTGTTTGAAAAAATGAAATCAGCATGAAATGAGAAGACTTCAGAAGGTAATAAGGAACTGAAATAGCCTTAAGAGAGAATCGCAATAGATGCCACATGGACTCGGATCAAAAGAAAGTTTTAAGTCTCAAAGTGTCTCGAGCTTGTTGGTGGGAGATTATTAAAGGTTTGTTTTAGTTAATGCATCCCAGAAAACCTAATTAGTTGGAATCCTAGGCAAAAGGCTCACAGGATACTATCGAGTTTGATAACAGTCAGAGAGAAAATGATAAAAATCAGGAAATTATTGGTTACAGCCTGGGTTATAAAAACCTGCAGGTTGTGGGAGGAAGGGAAAGTTGAGGGAGGTGAGGAGTGCCAAGGTTTGATTCTAACACAGTGACAATGTAGAACATATCTGGAGCTAAGGAGGAACAAAGAGAAAAATTCAGAGGAGCACGGACCGCCGTGGCATCCATAAAACAGAGAGACAGGAAAGGTTGTGATGGAGAGAGTGGGATCAGAGGCTAAGGCCACGATTTTGCCGGTGCTCAGAGAGGCGGGTCAGAGGTTAAAGGTGAGAGAGGACCTGCCTGTAAGAGGACTTGTTCTTCCTTGAATCCTATCGCGGAGTGTGTGAGAGGTTGTAGAAGAGCTTCCCAGATATGGAGAAGATACGGATTTCAATTCCTGACAGACACACAATGCATGGCTACACACACACATGCAGTGCACTTACATACAGGCAGTGCATGGTGTTCCAATGCCGGGTAAATTTACATTTTTCCATAGTACGTATCGCCTCTTAAAGCAGCAGAGGAAAGAACTACAGATGAGCACGTCAACCATTCAGGCGCTAGTACACGTGGCAGATGAAATTTAGCACAGAGAAATGTGAAGTGATACATTTTGGTAGGAAAAATGAGGAGAGGCAATATGAACTAAATGATACTATTGTAAAGCGGGTGTGCAGCAATGTTCCCATTAATTTTTTTTTGGGTGCGCGGCTCCTTTAACGGGCTGCGCAGCCCATTCAATTTCTCGCGCATGCACAGTTACTTCAGTTGTAAAGCCGTTGAGCGGGTTACGCGGGACCTCCAGATCGCATGCCGCACAGCTTAACGGGGGCGTTGGTGTTCAAGAACACAGAGACCTGTGGTTGTCTGTACAAAAATCTTTGAAGGGGGCAGGACAAGTTAAGGAGGCTGTTAAAAATCCACGCTTTATTACTGGAGGAACAGAGCACAAAAGCAAGGAGGTTATACTAAACCTTTATAAATCACTGGTTAGGCCCCAGCTGGAGTATTGTGTTCAATTCTGGGCACCACACTTTAGGAAGGAGGTCAAGGCCTTGGAGAGGGTGCAGAGGAGATTTACTAGAATGGTGCCAGGGAGGGAGGGACTTCAGTTATGTGGATAGACTGGAGAAGCTGGGGTTGTTCTCCTTAAAGCAGAGAAGGTTAAGGGGAGATTTGATAGAGGGGTTTAAAATCACGAGGGGTTTTGATGGAGTAAATAAAGAGAAACTGTTTCCAGTGGCAGAAGGGTCGATGACCAGAGGACACAGAGTTAAGGTGATTTGCAACAGAACCAGAGGCGACATGAGGAAACATTTTTTACGCAGCGAGTTGTTGTGGTCTGGAATGCTCTGCCTGAAATGGCGGTGGAAGCAGATTCAATAGTAACTTTCAAAAGGGAATTGGATAAACACTTGAAAGGAAAAAAATTACAGGGCTATGGGGAAAGGCCAGGGAAGTGGGACTAATTGGATAACTCTATCAAAGAGCCAGCACAGGCACGATGGACCGAACGGCCTCTTCCTGTGCTGTATCATCCTATGGCTTAGAAATTCGGGTGGTTTGCGCCACCCGTTAGTGCCTTGAAATGGCAAAAATACGGCGGCCGGCGCTCTTCCGCGAGCTGTTGGCGGGTCCTGCGGCGGCCGCCATGTTCGGCAGGTCAGCAGCGCTGCCGTTACCTGCTTTCGGTGAGAGTGAGGTGGAGCGTGACATCAATCGGCGGGCAACGCCCAGTTCACGCCAGCTCATCCATTTTGGAGTTCTCCGCCGGCACTGCCGTCAGCGCTAGAGCTCGCCAGTGAGCGCTGCCGCTAAAAGGTCTTTCAGCAGCGTTAACGGCCATGGGGAGTCTGGCAGGACTGCTGAGGATGGACGCCAGAGCCACAATCGCCTCCTTTGCCAAGGTTCTTCTTTTAAACTTTCATTTTTTGCCCATGAGTGGCTGGTGGGGGGGGGGGGTGGGGGGGGAGTTGCATTTGCTGGCAGCCTTCCGGGAGGCCGACAGTGTTTGCAGGTCAGTAAATCAATGGGTGAACTCCATTGCAACGACTGAAGATGATCTCTGATAAGATCTCTTTTATCTGTATTCATGTCATAAACAAACAAAAAAATCGCCAAACATCGGGTGGCAGCTAATATTTTTGGAGCACATATGGCAACTGCTGGGGTTTCTTCTTTCCCGCTCCCCTACACTGCGAGCGGGAGACAGAGGAACCATTGGCTTCCTTCTGAGATTAGCGCTGCAAAGAGCGCGTTGCCCCAGCAAATCACTGCCACGCTGATGATAATGAGCAGGCAGGACCAAAACGCACTCGTGGCCAACGGCCGTTATCCTTAGCCGCCAATGTCACCAGCATTCCCAAATTTCTAGGCCACTGATTCTGTTCAAATTGCATAAATTCAAGCCCGGAGTGCATCGATATAGGGAAATTATAAATTCTGCATTTCAGCGTTTGTTTAGATACTCTAGAAAGCATCCGGGAAGGCGCCGAACACCTTGAGTCTCTTCACCGGGAGCAAGCGGAAGCCAAGCGCAGGCAGCGGAAGGAGCGCACGTCAACCCAAGCACCCCACCCACCCGCCCCTTCAACCACCGTCTGCCCCGCCTGTGACAGAGACTGTAGGTCCCACATTGGACTCATCAGTCACCTGCGAACTCATTTTTAACGTGGAAGCAAGTCATCCTCGGTTCTGAGGGACTGCCTAAGAAGAGATACTCTAAGTGTAATGTGTTGCTGGATTGTTGCGGAGTGAATGTGAAGATCAGAAGTCTCCCTCTTTGGGGGCCAGGCTGTGGCAAATATTCAATGGCCTAGAAATTGGGTATAGCCCCGCTTGAGGCGTTAGAACTGGCGATGCGCAAAGTTTATAGCCAGACGAAACTTATCGCCGCCTGGCGCGATATTGGGTTGCATCGTCCCCAAAGGGGATTGAGGCGCTAAATCAGCCGTTGCACGGTGCTCTTAAGGCGCAAAAGTTCAGGCGCTACTCAATATCGATGCGGACAGGCGCAGCGCAGGTGATCTCAATTACGGGAAAGCACGAGACCTCCAGGCGCCGTCCGGCTCTTAAAGGGGTGGGTCAGTCAGCCTGAGCTTCAACACCCAATGCCCTGTAGGCCTCAGATTTGGCGCTCGCCCTTGTCTGGCGGTACAAACTTGTTCAGCATGGAGAAGGTTAGGCAGAGAGCAGAGCGCTTCAGCACTGAGGCTCTGGACCACTTGATGGCTGCAGTTGAACACCGTCGAGAGGTCCTGTATCCGGATAATGGCAAGAGGCCGAATCAGAAGGCTTACCGACGATCTTGGAGGGAGGTTGCTGTGAGGGTCAACTCCAGCAGCATGGCGACCAGGACCCCTGTTCAGTGCAGGAAGAAATTCAACGACCTCACACGGATCGTTAGGGTGAGTGATGGTTTACCAAACTTGTGCTTCCCTCAATCTGCAGCTGACTTCGGGCACCCTGCTGCAATGATGCGCCAATGGCCATCTGTCAGCATGCACCCATGGCCCTTTCTGGCCACACACATGGACAGATGTCTCAAGGCCTCATGTAAGGGCTCTTGCACCATGGGGGGCATGCGATGAGGTCTCAAGGCCTCATGTAAGGGCTCTTGCACCATGGGGGGCATGCGATGAGGTCTCAAGGCCTCATGTAAGGGCTCTTGCACCATGGGGGGCATGCGATGAGGTCTCAAGGCATCATGTTACAGAACTTCCCCTTCTTTCCCCTGCAGTCCAAGCTGGCGATGATTCGAAAGGAGCAGCGTCGAACCGGTGGCGGACCTCCACAAGTGGTCACTCTCACGGATCTGGAGGAGAGAGTGCACCAGATACTTGGAGGACGTCTGTCTGGTCCTGTGACCACTGCATCTGCCGACCCCATTACCGACAGCGAGGGTAAGACTCTCACCTTTTTCACCTGTTGCCTTCCACTTGGTCCCCCCGCCAGCATGCATCCTCAGTGTGCAGCCATGTCAGAGCCTTGCCGCAATCTGGCATGCCTTTCAGCAAAGCTGTCCTTTTGCTAAAGCCACTCTTCCACCTCCCACTTTCAGATGAAGCAGCACCAACTCGGGCTCAACGCGCTGAAGCTGCCAGTGCCAGTGCCACCGGAGGCGAGGACCAGGAGGGATCCGGACCAGCCGTTGCAGAATCCGGGGAGCTGATACATCTACAGACTGGGGATAGTAGTCCCCTGGAGGGGAGGTGGGGGGGCTCTGAGGATGAACCAGTTGCCGGACCAAGCGGCATGCAGCAACGCACGGGGGGATAGGCAAGTTCAGCCACCGTCTCCCCGCAGGGCAAGGCAGGTCATCATGACTGCTGCACAGAGTGCAGATGAGGTCCGTCGCCTGGCTGAGATGAGCAAACAGGCCCGGGTCAGACACACGGAGCTGATGGCTGCAGTGGAGAAGATGCCTGAGTCAATAGATTTATTGGCTAGGAGTATGTTGGACTTCGGGGCAACAATGGAGAGGACTCTGCAGGGCTTTGGGGCAACAATGGACAGGACTCTCCAGGTGTTCGGGGAAACAATGGACAGGTCTATCCAGGGCTTCGGGGCAACAATGGACAGGACTATCCAGGGCTTCGGCCCAACAATGGAGAGGACTGTCCACGGCTTTGAGTCGGCTATGGAAAGGACTGTTCAGGGCTTCGGACAATCCCTGGAAAGGTCTGTGCAGGGCTTGTCCGAGGCAGTGGAGCGGTCGGCACCTGCCTTGTCCGAAGCAATGGGAAGAACTGTCCAGGCCTTCTCCGAAGCACTGGCACCTGGCACACAGGTCCTCACTGTTGCCACGCAGTCACTTGCTGGGCTCCTCCACAGCCAGATTGACGCAACGCGATCTCTCACTGTAGCCACCCTCTCTGCATCAGTTAGGATCACCCCGGGCCCTTCCAGTCCCATACAAGGCCAGGAATCAGTGGAGCATGCGATTGTGGCAGATGAGCCGAGCCGCTCCCCTCAGATAGCCAGTGTGTCGTCCGACCATGGTGCAGGTGTCCTCTCTCGGCAGGAGACCATTGCACATGCCAGCGCTGGGACGCCTGCATTGCAGCTGCCACCACCTGCAGGCCACACTGCTTCCAGCCATGGTCACATCAAGCATCCTGCGTCTGCACCCTCCAAGCCCAGAGGTCGGCCAGGCCGTCCCTCAGGGGCTTCTGCGCTTCCAGACAGTCAGCAGGCGTCCGCCAGCCTTGAGCCCGCCACTGGGGTCCAATAACGTAGGAGCAGCAGGGAGGGAAGGGGCCGGGCGCGAAAGAGAAGTCGTTCTCCCTCAAGGGGCCAGTTGTAGAGGGAGGTGCTGAGATGTTTGTTTGTCCAAATTCAAGGACACCCTCACCTGTTGTTATATTTGCAGAAGGTTTGTTGAGTTTTGCGGCTTTGCCGAACAGTTCACAGTTATTTTGAAAGTTATGGTTTCTGTTGACATTACGTTGTTTAGCTGTAATGAAAGACTTTTGTGCCAATAAACAGAAGTTTCAATGTGGCATGGTGCATGTGACTACTTTCAGTGATGCTGGCATTCAGAGGCCCTCAAACATCCAAAGTGCGCATGAGTTAAGACTCTCATCATTCCGCCACAGGGGTGTCGACAGGAGTCCAGATGAGCCTCTGACGTATGGACCTTTCACTTTCAGCAGCCCTTCCATCTTCCTCTTCCTCCTCCTCCTCCTCCGCCTGCTCTTCCTCCTCCTCCTCCTCCTCCTCATACTCCTCCTCCTCCGCCTGCTTGTGCAGGGTCCGAGGGAAGGTAATGAATTGACGCCTTCGCCTATAAAGGGCATCTGTCACTTGCCGGATGCAACAGTGGACTGCAGCCTGAGCGACAGTCGCATTGTCCCCAGTGGCTGACTGAAAGGATCCGTTGGCATAAAAATGGAGGCCATCAGTCAGTTTAGCCATCACGGACAGAGAGGTTCTGCAGCGTTCACGCGGCTGCAGATCCTGACCAAGCAAGTGGCACAGATCAGTAACAATGTCCCTCCAGAATCGGGGCCTTCCCAAACACTGCTCCTCCGACATGTCAAGGCTTGTCACCTGCTGCCTAAAGACCCTCGCAGCATCCCGTCGGATTGGCCGACCTCCATTGCCCCTCCTCCTTCTGGCCAATCCCGGCCCTCTCTCCCGCCGTCTCTCTGCCCCTTCACA
This sequence comes from Somniosus microcephalus, assembly GCF_052327205.1. Classification (NCBI taxonomy): domain Eukaryota; kingdom Metazoa; phylum Chordata; class Chondrichthyes; order Squaliformes; family Somniosidae; genus Somniosus; species Somniosus microcephalus. The sequence goes on from NC_141018.1 coordinate 37,172,289, forward strand.
GTGTTGGGCGATGAGGCCGTCGCCCTCCAAACAAGCTCCCATTCCGATGCCAGTTGGTCCAAAGGCTTTTAGGTGTAGTGCTGCAAGTGCTTCGGACAGGGTTGAAGGTCCCAAGTACTGTAAAGCTAAATTCCCAGGACTCCGCTCCACATTAGCTCGCCAACTCTCTCTAGCAACGATCGCAATGAGCAGGCCAAGTGGCAGAAGATTCTGCACTAGAGCTGTCCCCTTTAAATAGCGCGTCCCTACTCCGAGAAGGGCCTGTTAGCCCTCCCTCGAACTGTCACTAATAGCGCTGGGCGCTAAGGCTCCCGGCGCCACCCAATATGCGCTCAGGCACTCCTAAAAGGCGTTGCACACTGAAATGACGTCATGAGCTGCTTGCGCTCGCGGGCGCGCGCAAACACTTAGCGCAGGCGCTAAGTGTATAGTCAATATCTGAGTTGGCGCTATCTTCATAGCGTCCGCCCCAACATAGGGCTTCGCCCCAATTCTAGGTCTCTTTAGGCGCTCAGCGCCAGCGCTACCAACCCAATTTCTAGGCCAATATGTCATTTTTATAACCCTCCTTCCCAACACAACGCAGCGTCGCCTGTCTGTACAAATTGTGATTCCTCCACCACTGCTTTTCCATTTTCTGCTCATTGCAAGCTAATTTTCTTCTTCACACTGTGATCTCTTACACTCCCACTGCCTGCCATTTCTACATAATCGCTGTTAGAATGACCTCCCGCTAGTTGCAGGATGCTGTATCCATCTTCCCTGTTATCAACTGTTTCAGTTGATTGCTCTCCAACATGAGTTGGTAATGCCTTGGGCAGAAGGTTTTAGTGCCCAGTACCAATGCCCAAAGAATTCACAAGAAACCGGCTCACTTCAGATCAGTTCTGATGAAAGGTCATCAACATGAAACATTGACTCTGTTTCTTTCTCCATGGATGCTGCCTGATCTGCTGAGTATTTCCAGCACTTTCTGTTTTTATTTCAGATTTCCAGCATCCGCAGTATTTTGCTGTTTTATTACTTCAGATCAGGTTTCCTAACTGGTGGCTCAGTGTGTAAATCCCCTACGTGTGGTACAGCGAGAAAGGAAGATAGAACTTTACAGACTACTTTTAAAGTGTGGTCACTGTTGTAATGTGGGAAACGTGGCAGCCAATTTGTGCACAGCAAGATCCCACAAACAGCAATGTGATAATGACCAGATAATCTGTTTTAGTGATGTTGGTTGAGGGATAAATATTGGCCCAGGACACCGGGGAGAACTCCCCTGCTCTTCTTCAAATAGTGCCATGCGATCTTTTACATCCACCTGAGAGAGCAGACGGGGCCTCGGTTTAACGTCTCATCCGAAAGACGGCACCTCCGACAGTGCAGCACTCCCTCAGCACTGCACTGGAGTATCGGCCTGGATTGAGTTCTCAAGTGTCTGGAATGACCTTGTGACTCTGAGGCGAGAATGCTGCCCAGCGAGCCACAGCTGACAAACCAGGAAGATCCACGGGTTTGTACTGAATTAGATGTAAAAGCAGAAAAATCAGCCTTGGGTTCCTGCTCCTGATCACTATCCACTCACCCATGCTGGAAGTGCGTGACGTGTGCTTGTTGGGTGAGGACAGGTTCGGGCTCTGATGGATTCCATGGTCAAATAGCCTCAGGCATGAAGTGAGGTACCAGAGGGTGGCTATGGAAGTGTGTGCCAGCATGAACCTTCAAGCTCCTTCAAGAATCATAGAATCATATAAATTTACAGCCCAGAAGGAGGCCATTCGGCCCATCTTGTCCATGCCGGCCGACAAAGAGCTCTCCAGCCTAATCCCACTTTCCAGCTCTTGGTCCGTAGCCCTGTAGGTTTCGGCACTTCAAGTGCATATCCAAGTACTTTTTAAATGTGATGAGGGTTTCTGCCTCTACCACCCTTTCAGGCAGTGAGTGCCAGACCCCCACCACCCTCTGGGTGAAAACATTTATCCTCAAATACCCTCTAACCCTCTGACCAATTATTTTAAGTCTATGCTCCCTGGTTATTGACCTCTCTGCTAAGGGAAATAGGTCCTTCCTATCCACTTTATCTAGGCCTCTCATAATTTTATACACCTCAATATTGACAGGGTAGATGCTGAGAGGTTGTTTCCCCTGGCTGGAGTGTCTAGAACTAGGGGTCACAGTCTCAGGATAAGGGGTCGGCCATTTAAGACCGAGATGAGGAAGAATTTCTCCTCTCAGAGGGTTGTGAATCTTTGGAATTCTCTGCCCCAGAGGGCTGTGAATGCTGAGTCTTTGAGTATATTCAAGGCTGAGGTCGATAGATTTTTGGACTCTAGGGGAATCAAGGGATATGGAGATCGGGCGGGAAAGTGGAGTTGAATCACAGAATCACAGAAACCCCACAGTGCAGATAGAGGCCATTTCGGCCCATCGAGCCTGCACCGACACATATCCCACCCGATCCCCGTAACCCCTACACCAAAGTGGCAATCTGTGTGTGGAGCCGGAAGATGTAGGAGGGGTTCTAAATGAATTTTTTGCATCTGTTTTCACTATGGAGAGGGACGATGTAGACATAGAAATAGGGCGGGGGGACTGTGATATGCTCGAACATATTAACATCGAGAGGGAGGAGGTATTGGCGGTTTTAGCAGGCCTAAAAATGGATAAATCCCCAGGCCCGGACGAAATGTATCCCAGGCTGCTGTGTGAGGCAAAGGAAGAGATTGCGGGGGCTCTAACACATATATTCAGAACCTCTCTGGCCACAGGGGATGTGCCAGAGGACTGGAGAACCGCTAATGTAGTACCATTATTCAAGAAGGGGAGTAGGGAAAAACCGGGGAACTACAGGCCAGTGAGCCTAACATCAGTGGTAGGAAAATTATTGGAAAAAATTCTGAGGGACAAAATTAGTCTCCACTTGGAGAGGCAAGGATTAATCAGAGATAGTCAACATGGCTTTGTCAAGGGAAGATCATGTCTGACTAATTTGATTGAATTTTTTGAGGGGGTGACTAGGTGTGTGGATGAGGGTAACGCAGTGGATGTGGTATACATGGATTTCAGTAAGGCCTTCGATAAAGTCCCGCACAGGAGACTGGTCAAGAAGGTAAGAGCCCATGGAATCCAGGGTGCCTTGGCACATTGGATACAAAACTGGCTTAGTGGCAGAAGGCAGAGGGTGATGGTCGAAGGTTGTTTTTGTGACTGGAAGCCTGTGGCCAGTGGGGTACCACAGGGATCGGTGCTGGGTCCCTTGCTGTTTGTGGTCTACATTAATGACTTGGATATGAATGTAAAAGGTATGATCAGTAAGTTCGCGGATGATACAAAAATTGGTAGGGTGGTAAATAGCGAGGAGGGTAGTCTCAGTCTGCAGGACAATATAGATGGGTTGGTCAGATGGGCGGAACAGTGGCAAATGGAATTTAACCTGGAAAAGTGCGAGGTGATGCACTTTGGGGGGACTAACAAGGCAAGGGAATACACAATGAATGGTAAGACCCTAGGCAAGACGGAAGGTCAGAGGGATCTGGGTGTGCAAGTACACAGATCCCTGAAGGCGGCGGAACAGGTGGATAAGGTGGTAAAAAAGGCATATGGGATACTTGCCTTCATTAGCCGAGGCATAGAATATAAGAGCAAGGAGGTTATGATGGAGCTGTATAAAACACTGGTTAGGCCACAGCTGGAATACTGTGTGCAGTTCTGGTCGCCACACTACAGGAAGGATGTGATAGCTTTGGAGAGGGTGCAGAGGAGATTTACCAGGATGTTACCAGGGCTGGAGCGCTTCAGCTATGAAGAGAGACTGGGCAGATTGGGTTTGTTTTCCTTGGAGCAGAGGAGGCTGAGGGGGGACATGATTGAGGTGTACAAAATTATGAGGGGCATAGATAGGATGGATACTAAGGAGCTTTTTCCCTTAGTAGAAGGGTCAATAACTAGGGGGCATAGATTCAAGGTAAAGGGCGGGAGGTTTAGAGGGGATTTGAGAAAGAACTTTTTCACCCAGAGGGTGGTTGGAGTCTGGAACTCACTGCCTGAAAGGGTTGTGGAGGCTGGAACCCTCACAACATTCAAGAAGCATTTGGATGAGCACTTGAAATGCCATAGCATACAAGGCTACGGACCAAATGCTGGAATATGGGATTAGATTAGACAGGGCTTGATGGCCGGCGCGGACACGATGGGCCGAAGGGCCTCTATCCGTGCTGTATAACTCTATGACTCTATCCAATCTTTCCTCACAGCGAAAGGGCGGACTATTAGAAATTAGTGACATGACATCTTGTTGTTTGAGGCTTTTTGTTGGGGCATCCATATAAACAGGGAAAGGAGTCAACATTTTAGTGAGTGATGTTATAAATATAAACTAGTGCAATATTTCAATAACTCTGCTGCAGCGCTCTAACTATTGTTGGATTTTTAAAATTTGATTTATGAGTTTTAAAATATATTTTGCTTCTTGCTTTATTCAATTGTCCCAGAGATGAAACCTGATTAATATTGTGTTTATTATTGCGGCTGCTGCTTGGGGCAAATCTCAAAGCACCAACATCGGCACTGAAACACCGTAAGATTGTGCGTGCACACAGTCAGCCAGAGGTGGCAGTGCCCGTTGAGATTTCTCCAGAGGGTGTCGCAGTCAGCCCAATCCTGCCTGTATTCGATGCGCGCGCACGTGCCGAGATCACTGGGTAGTGATCAGGATTGGGGACCCTGACTGTGTTTGTTCCCCCTTCCCTCTAGTCCCGTGGGCACTGCGGACAACTGTGGTGATTCCAACTGGTTGAGATCGGCTCACTCAGCTCTAACCTGAAACTCTCTGGTCAGTGTGGCTCAGCACCACATCAGATGGAGCCTTTACCCCATCAGCAGACAGAACAAGAATAGGCCACAAGCTGCTTAACAACCTGAAGGAAGGCAATTTATGCAAAAACCCTGAGAATTTTTGGGAACAAGGCTTTGAAAGATCAATCCCACAAAGATCAAATAGTTTGGAGAATATTGTGTCCTTGAAGTCACTTTGCCCCAACATCAGTCCCTGTGGGATTCTACTGGTAACCAGATTCCACGGAGGGAGGGAGGGAGGGAGGGAAGGAAGGAAGGATTCAGTAACTCCTATGATAGGTATTAGCTCTCTATTTACCATCACTGCCCAAGAAAGCAAGAGGGCATGAAGACAAGAGCAGCAATGTCTTGGCAACACCATCATCTCCCAAGTTCCCTCCGAATCAACACACCATCCTGACGTGGACATATATCGACGTTCCTTCGTGTCACTGGAACTCCCTCCCTAACACCCCTGTGGGAGCAGCATCATCGCAAGGACTGCAGTGGTTCAAGAAGAAGGCCCGTCACTACCTTCTCGTGATAACAGGGGACGAGCAATAACTGGGACCTTGCCAGCGTCGCTCCTTGAGAGCAAATTTAAAAACATGCAGACTAGGAAAGTCCCAGCTTCCATCCGCAGTCTGTGCTGAGTTAGCTGATCAAAGCCAGGCTAGCCTGGGAAAGTGCATGTGCATGTGCGTTTGAGAAAGGACAAGGTCTCGGTTGTGATGGTCCTTTGGTTAAATAGCCTGCTGATACTCAATGTCTAGGCTCATACATCAACAAGACCGTTGGTGGGTCACAGTGCCTATCGAATCATATAGCGAGGAATCAGTGCCTTCAGGAGAGGAAAAGGGAGGAAATTAGCAAAGAAAAGGTCAACTCATATCCCAGATCACCTTTGTCATTTGCCTTTGTACCTTCTCAAGGGCGAGAGTATCCTCCCTCTGATTAGGGGAGCAGAACGGCACACTGCACTGCAATACTGCAAAGAGCACTGGCTCTGAAAGATCTTACTGTAAATATCCAGGCCAGCCAGTGTTATTCCACTGTAATGGTGCTATTATTAAGCTTGTGTGAACATCTTTCTGGTGCGTAGTGATGCATGCAGTTCACTGACAGCAACATCAGTCAATGAGTGTCATCTTCCTTCTCTATTATATTACAATATCATCGCGGGCTTAGTGGAGGAAAAAAAAGTAGGATGACATTTAATAAAATGTATCACTCAAATCGAAGAGATGGAGCTTACAATCAGCTCCTCAGCTTCCTATTAAGCTGAATGCTTCAGTGACAGCATTTTGAAATACACACCAAGCTTATTCAATGTGATGCTGAAGCTGGCTGGAGAGTCCACTTCATATTCCTTCGAGGCTAACGTTTCTCCGGGGGGTGGGAAATGGGCGAGAAATCACAGCATTGATAGCTGTTGAAGTCTTTACAACCCAATTCTGTGGACTGTGAATCTGCTTCCCTCTGTCTCTGTCCATCCCTCCTGCTCCCTCTCTCTCCCCCTCTCTGTCTGTCTCTGTTTTCTTTCTGTCACTCTCCCCCTTTGTCTCTTTCTCCCTCTCTTTCTTTTCTCTCTCCCTCCCTCTCTCCCCCCTCTGTCTGTCACTCCCTCTCTGTCTCACTCTCTCTTTTCTCTCTCTGTCTCTTTCTCTTCCCCTCTCTCTCTCACTCGCTCTCTCTTCCCCCCACCCTCACTCTTTGGCTTAGAAATTCAGTATAGCCATGTTCGGGGCGCTACAGTCGGGCGGCCGCTAAAGTTTGCGCCTGGCGCAAGTTCGCGCCACCTTCGCCGATATTCAGTCGCATCGCCCCAAGAGGTTGCTGCTGCGCTAAAGCAGGCGATGCACGACTATCATTAGGCGCTAAGCCGGCGGTCCGGGGCGATACCCCCGAGGGCGGGCGCAGCGCAGGTGCGGCGAGTTGCTGATTGACGGCAGACACTCTGGCGCCGGTCAGCTCTTAAAGGGGCAGGGTGGACTTGTCTGGCTGCCATGCCCTGCGCACTGCAGCCCTGAAGCAAGGCCTGACCAATGCTGGTTCATCAGTTCTACACCCTGGACCATGGGGAAGCCCGCTATTCTTCCAAATCCCATTGTACGCTCTTGCTGCTTGTCCAGGGTCATGGGGAAGGAGATGTACTGACGTCTCCTTCTGAAAAGGGCATTGTTCACCTGTCGGATGCAGCAATGTACCGTGAACTGGGAGATGTTGGCAATGTCCCCAGTAGCGGATTGGAAGGAGCCGGTGGCATAGAAGTTGAGAGCCACCGTCACCTTCACTGCCACCGACAGAGACGTCCTGCTCCTCAGCTGTGGCTGCAGATCTCTGCGAAGCAGGTGGCAGATCTCAGTGACCACCTCCCTTCTGAATCACAGCCTCCGAACACACTGCTCCTCAGACATGTTCAGATATGAGAACTGCTGGCGGTATACCCTGGGTGGGTAAGGCCTCCTGTGCCGACACCTGTTGGCCCTTCTCCGTCTGGCCATGACTGGCACTCTCTCACGGCGTCTCTGATCCCTTTGAATGCAATGCAGAAAGCCAACGTTTCCACCCATTGTAGCCCCCATTACAGTATATGTGGCGACTCAAGGCTATGGCACTGAAAGTGAAATCCAAGTGCAAAGCTCTGGCCTGAAGCCAGAAGTACCTGTGCGAGCGCTGAGTCAAAGCAGAAAGCTCTTTGCCTTTGTCTCTCGCACAGAAGGATTGGCACAAAATGGCTGTCACTTATAATGCAGGAGGAGTCCCCTTTAAATAGCGCCGCCCGCACCCCGCAGCGACTGGGAACCGTTCCCCTCTACCAGTCGCTGGGGGCGCCAGGCGCAAAGAAGGGCGGCGCCACTGAAGTTCCGGTTTGGGGCGCACAAAGGGCGTTGCACGATGAAATGACGTCAGGATCTGCGCGCGCAGCTGAGTGCGCGCAAAGACTTTGCGCCGACGCTAAATCTCTAGTGAAGTTGGGGAGGGGCGCAGATCGCGCTGCGCCCGGCCACTAGCCGCCTATTGCCAAACATCTCCTCCTCCTAAGGCGCTACCGGCTGGCGCAAGCAACTGAATTTCTAGGCCTTTGTCTCTCTCTCTGTCTCTCTTTTCTCTCTCTCTCTCTCCCTCACTCGCTATCTCTCTCTCTCTTTCTCTCCCTCTCTGTCTCTCTCACTCTCTCTCCCCCCTCACTCTCTGTCTCTCTCACTCTCTCTCCCCCTCACTCTCTGTCTCTCTCACTCTCTGTCTCTCTTTTCTCTCTCTCTCTCTCCCTCACTCTCTCTCTCTCTCTCTTTCTCTCCCTCTCTGTCTCTCTCACTCTCTCTCCCCCCTCACTCTCTGTCTCACTCGCTCCCTCTTCCCCCTCACTCTCTGTCTCTCTCACTCTCTCTCCCCCTCACTCACTGTCTCTCTCACTCGCTCCCCCCTCACTCTCTGTCTCTCTCACTCTCTCTCCCGCCCTCACTCTCTGTCTCTCTCACTCTCTCTCCCCCCCTCACTCTCTGTCTCTCTCACTCTCTCTCCCCCCTCACTCTCTGTCTCTCTCACTCTCTCTCCCCCCTCACTCTCTGTCTCTCTCACTCTCTCTCCCCTCTCACTCTCTGTCTCTCTCACTCTCTCTCCCCCTCACTCTCTGTCTCTCTCACTCTCTCTCCCCCCTCACTCTCTGTCTCTCTCACTCTCTCTCCCCCCTCACTCTCTGTCTCTCACTCTCTCTCCCGCCCTCACTCTCTGTCTCTCACTCTCTCTCCCGCCCTCACTCTCTGTCTCTCTCACTCTCTCTCCCCCCTCACTCTCTGTCTCTCTCTCTCTCCCCCCCCTCACTCTCTGTCTCTCTCACTCTCTCTCCCCCTCACTCTCTGTCTCTCTCCCCCCTCACTCTGTCTCTCTCTCTCTCTCCCCCCTCACTCTCTGTCTCTCTCACTCTCTCTCCCCCCTCACTCTCTGTCTCTCTCACTCTCTCTCCCACCCTCACTCTCTGTCTCTCTCACTCTCTCTCCCGCCCTCACTCTCTGTCTCTCTCACTCTCTCTCTCCCTCACTCTCTGTCTCTCTCACTCTCTCTCCCCCTCACTCTCTGTCTCTCTCACTCCCTCACTCTCTGTCTCTCTCACTCTCTCTCCCCCCCTCACTCTCTGTCTCTCTCACTCTCTCTCCCCCTCACTCTCTGTCTCTCTCACTCTCTCTCCCCCTCACTCTCTGTCTCTCTCACTCTCTCTCCCCCCTCACTCTCTGTCTCTCTCACTCTCTCTCCCCCCCACTCTCTGTCTCTCTCACAATTCAATTCAATTCAATTCAAATGCTTTATTGGCATGAAAGTTTACAGGGAACCATGTTGCCAAAGCTTACATAACAAAAAGTACAGGTTTCCAACATTCTGTAGGTGTCAAACGTTTTTGACCCTCGTTGGGTAGAGACAGTATTAATTTAAACAGTCGTTGACCCTCGTTGGGTGCATTCAGTATTAATTTAAAACAGTCGTTGGGTACATTCGGTATTGATTTAAACATTTTTAGCGTATATATGCTATGGGTGTGCTCGTTAGTCACTCAATGTTCCTCAGGTTGTGACATGTTGTTACATATTGGGCACCAAGATATGGTCTGTCTCCCTCCCCCAGGACTATTCTTAATTTTGACAGGTCATCCAATTCTTTGAAATCTGGGGTTGTAAGGCTGAGCTTGTCAAAATATATGTTTCTTGTCTCGTTGAATTTTTCGCATTTTAGGAGGAAGTGCACCTCTGTCTCAACCTCGCCGGCCAGACAGTGATCACATAATCTATTTTCTTTAGGTTGCCAGGATTTCTTGTATCTTCCTTTTTCAATTGCCAGTTGGTGGTCGCTTAGTCTGTATCTGGTGAGGGTCTGTCTCTGTTTTGTGTCTCTGATGGTCGAGAGATAGTCTGCCAGTTTATATTCTCTTTTTAGGGCCCGGTAGCATTCTAATCTGCTTTGGCTTTTGGTTATTGTGTTCCAATGTTCCAGGTAGGTTTCTTTGCATTGTTTAATGATTTGGTTCACTCGGATTGGTGTTTGGGGAGCAGTGTTGGTCTGGGACTGGTCAGGGTCCGGCTGGGTAGGAGAACTTAGTTTCAGTAACAACTGACTCAGGGGACTCGTTTCTGGGTTCAGCTCTTGGGTCTGGAGGGCTTTAAAATGGAGGGTGTCTGGGGAACTAGATTTGAGGTGATTTAGAAAGTTTAGTGCTCGTTTTTGGATGTTTATTATCAGTGGGTATCTGCCTAGTTCGGCTCTACATGCATTTGTTGGTGTTTTCCTTTGGGTGCGAAGAATGCTTCGGCAAAATTCTGCATGTAGCGCTTCTATTGTGTGTTTTTCCCATTTAGTGTAGCTATGGTGTCTCTCTCTGTCTCTCTCTCTCTCTCCCCCCCTCAATCTCTGTCTCTCTCACTCTCTCTCTCCCGCCCTCACTCTCTGTCTCTCTCACTCTCTCTCCCTCCCTCACTCTCTGTCTCTCTCACTCGCTCTCCCCCTCACTCTCTGTTTCTCTCACTCTCTCTCCCTCCCTCACTCTCTCTCCCTCCCTCACTCTCTCTACCCCCCTCACTCTCTGTCTCTCTCACTCTCTCCCCCTCACTCTCCGTCTCTCTCTCTCTCTCCCCTCACTCTCTGTCTCTCTCACTCTCTCTCCCCCTCACTCTGTCTCTCTCACTCTCTCCCCCCCTCACTCTCTGTCTCTCTCGCTCTCTCTCCCCCCTCACTCTGTCTCTCTCGCTCTCTCTCCCCCTCACTCTCTGTCTCTCTCACTCTCTGTCTCTCTCACTCTCTCTCCCCCTCACTCTCTGTCTCTCTCACTCTCTCTCCCCCTCACTCTCTGTCTCTCTCACTCTCTCTCCCCCTCACTCTCTGTCTCTCTCACTCTCTCTCCCCCTCACTCTCTGTCTCTCTCACTCTCTCTCCCCCTCACTCTGTCTCTCTCACTCTCTCTCCCCCTCACTCTCTGTCTCTCTCACTCTCTCTCCCCCTCACTCACTGTCTCTCTCACTCTCTCTCCCCCTCACTCACTGTCTCTCTCACTCTCTCTCCCCCTCACTCACTGTCTCTCTCCCCCCCTCACTCTCTGTCTCTCTCACTCTCTCTCCCCCTCACTCTCTGTCTCTCTCACTCTCTCCCCCTCACTCTCTGTCTCTCTCACTCTCTCTCCCCCTCACTCTCTGTCTCTCTCACTCTCTCTCCCCCTCACTCACTGTCTCTCTCACTCTCTCTCCCCCTCACTCACTGTCTCTCTCACTCTCTCTCCCCCTCACTCACTGTCTCTCTCACTCTCTCTCCCCCCCCTCACTCTCTGTCTCTCTCACTCTCTCTCCCTCACTCTCTGTCTCTCTCACTCTCTCTCCCCCTCGCTCACTGTCTCTCTCACTCTCTCTCCCCCTCTCACTCTCTGTCTCTCTCACTCTCTCTCCCCCCCTCACTCTCTGTCTCTCTCACTCTCTCTCCCACCTCACTCTCTGTCTCACTCTCTATCTCTCCCCCTCACTCTCTGTCTCTCTCACTCTCTTTCCCGCCCTCACTCTCTGTCTCACTCTCTATCTCTCTCTGTCTCTCTTCAGTTCTGCCATATGGGACTGATATTTTTGCCCAGTCAAACATGCAGCTGGGTGTTTAAAAGACACATGGGATTATGGGAAATCGATTTTAGTATTTACCTTATTTTATGTACAACTGTGTTTTGGCGTTTATAAGAACATAAAAATTCAGAGCAGGAGTCGGCCACACAGCCCCTCGAGCCTGCTCCGCCATTCAATAAGATCACGGCTGATCATCGACCTCAACTCCACTTTCCCGCCCGATCCCCATATCCCTTGATTCCCCGAGAGTCCAAAAATCTATCGATCTCAGCCTTGAATGTACTCGACGGCTGAGCCTCCACAGCCCTCTGGGGTAGAGAATTCCAAAGATTCACCACCCTCTGAGTGAAGAAATTTCTCCTCATCTCAGTCCTAAATGGCCGACCCCTTATCCTGAGACTATGCCCCCTAGTTCTAGACACTCCAGCCAGGGGGAAACAACCTCTCAGCATCTACCCTGTCAATCCCCCTCAGAATCTTGTATGTTTCAATGAGATCACCTCTCATTCTTCTAAACTCCAGAGAGTATCGGCCCAGTCTACTCAATCTCTCATCATAGGACAGCCCTCTCATCCCAGGAATCAATCCAGTGAACCTTCGTTACACCCTCTCGAAAGGAAAGTATATCCTTCCTTAGGTAAGGAGACCAAATCTGTGCACAGTACTCCAGGTGTGGTCTCACCAAGGCCCTGTACAATTGTAGCAAGACTTCCTCACTCTTATACTCCAACCCCCTTGCAATAAATATTTATTTATTAAATCAGTTTTGAGTCAATATTTCCAGTAATAAATCTCGATGTTTGAGTAAATTTATTACTGTAATATTCGTGTTTGTTGAGTGTCACAGTGTGTGAGCTGAAACCCTACATAACCAATCACCCTGCAAGACTGGAGTTTCTGTGCATCTCCCAGCAGCCTACGGGTTAAGAGCAAAGTTGACCCTTCTGCCGTGTAATAATGTCACTTTTTGTCTTTGGCAAGCATTTGCATATCTGCAACATTCAGCCCAGGAGAGGAGCTGGTAAAGTTCCGATTTCAAAGACTCGGTGAGAAAAGTATCAGGAATTAATGACATTTCCAAGTTAATTATATTCCTGAGCACAATGTTTATTGATTTGTGTTTAAGGATATCCACAGGTCCGGATGGACCTGGCAATGATCTTTCCATTTAATGAGAGACAGAAGGCTATTGACTTTCTTTGATTTAAATAATGATGAGCAGGACGTGAGACCTCCACTGTGGCTCTGTGGGTGCAGTCTGTGAGCAGCGGAGTTAATCAGACCAGGGAGACCTGGCCTCGGTTCCTGATCTGTGCTGAGTTCGCTTATCTCAGCCTGGCTGGCTTTTGGGGCGCTACATTTGACCTCAATGCCACCGGGTTACGGAATGGAAAATCATCCAGTATTCCCACTGCTGATTTTAAGTACCAGCCGTGGCTCAGTGGGTAGCGCTCTCTCCTTTGCATCAGGAGGTTGTGGGTTTAAGTCCCCACTGCAGAGACTCGAGCGCAAAATATAGGCTGACACTCCAGGGTAGTACTGAGGGAGCGCTGCACTGTCAGAGGGGCAGTACTGAGGGAGCGCCGCACTGTCGGAGGGGCGGTACTGAGGGAGCGCCGCACTGTCGGAGGGGCGGTACTGAGGGAGCGGTGCACTGTCGGAGGGGCAGTACTGAGGGAGCGCCGCACTGTTGGAGGGGCAGTACTGAGGGAGTGCCGCACTGTCGGAGGGGCAGTACTGAGGGAGCGCCGCACTGTCGGAGGGGCGGTACTGAGGGAGCGCCGCACTGTCGGAGGGGCGGTACTGAGGGAGCGGTGCACTGTCGGAGGGGCAGTACTGAGGGAGCGCCGCACTGTTGGAGGGGCAGTACTGAGGGAGTGCCGCACTGTCGGAGGGGCAGTACTGAGGGAGCGCTGCACTGTCGGAGGTGCTGTCTTTCGGATGAGACGTTAAACCGAGGCCCCGTCTGCTCTCTCAGGTGGATGTACAAGATCCCATGGCACTATTTGAAGAGGAGCTGGGGAGTTCTCCCTGGTGTCCTGACCAATATTTATCCCTCAAATCAACATCAATAAATAAACAGTGGTCTTTACCACATTCCTGTTTGTGGGATCTTGCTGTGCGCAAATTGGCTTCCACGTTTCCTGCATTACAACAGTGACTACACCTCAAAAGTACTTCATTGCCTGTAAAGCGTTTTAGGATGTCCTGAGGTCGTGAAAGGCGCTATAGAAATGGAAGTTATTTTTCTTTATGATGGCCCAGAAATTCGGGTCTCCATGGGTGAGTACGCATGGGGTACTCACCCGTAGGCCCGATGGAAGTGCCGGTTTTCTGCATGCACTGCGCATGCGCGGGAAACCGGCACTTCCGTTCCTCTGAACGAAGGGGTTCAGAGGTCGAACGCGTGCGCGGGGGAGGCTGCGCGTGCGCATCAAACTTACGTTTTTTTTTACAGGTTTCTCCGGGATCGTAAGCCTGCAGAATTTAGAAAAGTAAAAAGCAGGCGTAAGGCCTGTTTTTTACAAGGTAAGTGGTGAATTAATTAAAATTAAAACATTTTTTCCACAGGTTTATTATTTTTAAATACTTTAAAGCAAGGTAAGTTTATTTTTAGCCCCGTTAGAATATAAAATTATTTTTTTCAAAAATTTAAGTTATTGTTTAAAATAGTTATTTCATGTAATTTATAGTTTATTTAAAAAATGTGATGTTTTAAAAAATTTATTTGAAGGTTTAGTGCTATTTTGGGGGCGTAGTATTTATAAGTCTTGACAGCACTTCCTGTCAGACTTATGAATGGAGCATTCCCTGCTCCGATTGGCTGCCCATGGCCCACGTGATCCCAGGGGACGCATCGAACTAACTGCGCCCCTGGGATACGCAAGCACTGCGTGCCGGCAGCTGGACCAAGCCCCAGATCGGAATTCCACGGGGCCCTACAGCTCATCTGCCGGCGCGCAAGCTAAGTGCAGGTCAGGGGCTTGCATCCGCGGGAAGCTCCCGACCCGAATTTCTGGGCCAATTAATCCCATGATCGTTTTGCCCTCTGGAGCCAGTTAGACGACAGATGCCACAAGATCTCTGACTCTCTCACACCACCCCCACCCCAAGTTATTCTCTTCCTCTCCAGAAGGCCCTGACTCTTGCTGGGTATGGTTCCACAGGCCACACCTCACCAACGTTATATGTGAGCCCGCACGTTCTTTCTGATCACTATCCCAGCGGTTCTCGCTGGAGTATGTGCGCGTGGATATCCGGTGAGTGCAGAATTGGGCCCAGCTGTGAGGTCCTCCTCAAGGTCAAACAGCCAGCTGAGGCGGCACATGAGGAATGGCCACCTGAGCAAGGTGATTGGTGTGTGAGGAACTGAACTGCAGGTAGAGTCACCCTCTTCGGGAGAAGAGGGAAAGATAATTGGTGGGAAAGAGGAGAAAAAGTAGTGAGTGTGATTGTGGAGGCAGTGAGTGCAGACATCAGGACAAGATTCAACATGCAAAGGATTGAGCTTCTTAATTGGGACTCAGCCCTCAGTCTCTGCCACGCTCTTAACCCTGGTCTCCCATTTACCTGAAAGTATTGCCCTGCGGCAGCACATTTTTACATAAAATTCTCATCCTTGTGTTCAAATCCCTCCATGGCCTCAGCCCCCTCCCTATCTCTATGACCTCCTCCAGCTCTACAACCCTCCGAGATCTCTGCGCTCCTCAAATTCTGGCCTCCTGCGTATCCCAGATTTCCATCGCTCCACCACTGGCGGCCGTGGCTTCAGCTGCCTGGGCCCTAGGCTCTGGAATTCCCTCCCTAAACCTCTCCACCTCTCTCTCCTTCTTTAAGACGCTCCTTAAGACCTACCTCTTTGACCAAGCTTTTGGTCACCTGCCCTAAGGGGTAAGCCATTTAGGACTGAGATGAGGAGGAATTTCTTCACCCAGAGAGTGGTGAACCTGTGGAATTCTCTACCAAAGAAGGCAGTAGAGGCCAATTCATTAAATATATTCAAGAAGGAGTTAGATATATTTCTTGAGGCTAAAGGGATTAAGGGGTATGGGGAGAAAGCAGGGACAGGGTGCTGAGTTTGGATGATCAGCCATGATCTCATTAAATGGCGGAGCAGGCTCGAGGGGCCGAATGGCCTACTCCTGCTCCTATCTTCCATGTTTCTAATATCTCCTTATGTGTCTTGGTGTCAAATTTTGTTTGATCTTCTTAACGCTCCTATGAAGCAGCTTGGGGCGTTTTACTACGTTAAAGGCGCGAGACAAATACAAGTGGTTGTTGATGAGGACAATTCCATAATGTAAATGAGGAAGCGGGAACACCTCTGGGGATACGCGTGCACCTTGCGAAGTGGTTACGCACCCTGTCTGCAGAAGAATATTGCTTCTGTAGCAGGCACCCAAGGCGCAGCAGCAGCAGTGAGGCGCCACCTCTGTATTACACTGCTGGTGCCAGTCTCACTCCCACGAGCTTCTCCCGCGTATGTTATTCCTGTTCTTGGTACCTTTGTTTAAAAGCACGCTGTGTGCATGGACAGATCATCCTCTGAAAGACTGGTTTATATTCATCCCAAAGGCCAGTCGCAGGAATGTAGATCAGTGCTTAGGTGATAATGGGATTGAAAAAAAAATCTTGTTTTCCCATTTTGATGCGAGTCTTGTGAGAGCCATTAAGTTAGCCAAGTGCAGCTTCTTTGCAATGAAGTGCGACCAGTTCAGGTTTTTTAAAAATATTCCTTCAATCTGCTTGACAGCTGTAGTTTAGTGTTAATGGTGTCAAAGATAATCCAATCACCATGCTCTCAGTGATTCTTATGAGCCTTTTATGTTACACAGTTGTTCCAGTGGCAGTCTCAACATAAGGCTTCCCACAGCAACCTCCTTTACTGTTGTAGAAGCAGAGTAAAACTCCCTCGACACTGCCCAACCATGGGCCTCACCCCCCAATCTCAGGAGGACACTGCCTCCTCTATCACTGTGACGTTTTTCCTATTCCAGTCCTGCCTCTCTGAGACAGGCGGCTAATTGGCGCCAAATTAGGGGCAGTTTTCATGCAGTGGGAACGGGAATGCGACTGATCAGCTGTTGCGGATAACAGCAGCAACAACAACTTGTATTTATATGGAAAGAAAGACTTGCATTTATATAGCACCTTTCACGACCACTGGACAAAGCACTTTACAGCCAATGAAGTACTTTTTTGAAGTGTAGTCACTGTTGTAATGTGGTGTTCCGCAGGGGTCGGTGCTGGGTCCCCAACTCTTTACAATCTATATTAACGATTTGGAGGAGGGGACCGAGTGTAACATATCAAAGTTTGCAGATGATACTAAGATGGGGGGGAAAGTAGTGAGTGAGGAGGACATAAAAAACCTGCAAGGGGACATAGACAGGCTAAGTAAGTGGGCAGAGATTTGGCAGATGGAATACAATACTAGAAAGTGTGAGGTTATGCACTTTGGCAGGAAAAATCGTAGAGCAAGTTATTATCTTAATGGCAAGAAACTGGAAAGTACTGAAGTACAAAGGGATCTGGGGGTCCTGGTGCACGAAACTCAAAAGGTTAGTATGCAGGTGCAGCAAGTGATTAAGAAGGCCAATGGAATGTTGGCTTTCATTGCTAGGGGGATAGAATATAAAAATAGGGAGGTATTGCTTCAGTTGTACAAGGTATTGGTGAGACCGCACCTGGAATACTGCGTACAGTTTTGGTGTCCATACTTAAGAAAGGACATATTTGCTCTCGAGTCAGTACAAAGAAGGTTCACTCGGTTAATCCCGGGGATGAGGGGATGGACATATGAGGAGAGGTTGAGTAGATTGGGACTCTACTCATTGGAGTTCAGAAGAATGAGAGGCGATCTTATTGAAACATGTAAGATTGTGAAGGGGTTGGATCGGGTGGATGCGGGGAGGATGTTCCCGATGATGGGTGAAACTAGAACTAGGGGGCATAGTCTTAGAATAAGGGGCTGCTCTTTCAAAACTGAGATGAGGAGGAACTACTTCACTCAGAGGGTGGTAGGTCCATGGAATATGCTGCCCCAAAAAGCTGTAGAAGCTACATCATTACATAAATTTAAAACAGAAATAGACAGTTTCCTAGAAGTAAAGGGAATTAAGGGTTATGGGGAGCGGGCAGGAATTTGGACATGAGTTTAGGTTCGGATCGGTCATGGCCCTGTGGGTAGCGGAGCGGGCCCAGGGGCCGTGTAGCCTGATCCTGCTCCTATTTCGTGTGTCTAATTCTGTTAGATTCAGGAGATGGTTCTGTGATAGTGGATTGGCGGTTAGGATCAGATCAGCCATGATCTTATTGAATGGCGGAGCAGGCTCGAGGGGCCGATTGGCCTACTCCTGCTCCTATTTCTTATGTTCTTATGTGGGAAACGCAGCCAATTTGCGCATAGCAAGCTCCCACAAACAGCAATGTGATAATTTGTTTTTGTTATGTTGGTTGAGGGATAAATATTGGCCCCAGGACACCGGGGAGAACTCCCCTGCTCTTCTTTGAAATAGTGCCGTGGGATCTTTTACGTCCACCTGAGAGAGCAGACGAGGCCTCGGTTTAACATCTTATCCGAAAGACAACACCTCCGACAGTACAGCGCTCCCTCAGTACTGCACTGGGAGTGTCAGCCTGGATTTTATGTGCTCAAGTCTCTGGAGCGGGACTTGAACACACAACCTTCTGACTCAGAGGCGAGAGCGCTACCAACTGAGCCATGGCCACAGCGCCTTTAACGTAGCAAAACATCCCAAGGTGCTTCACAGGAGCTTAAATCAGACAAAATTTGACACCGAGCCTCAAAGGGCGATATTAGGACAGGTGAACAAAAGCTTGGTCATAGAGATAGGATTTAAGGAGCATCCTAAAGGAGGTGGAGAGGTTTAGGGAGCGAATTCCAGACCTTAGGGCCGAAGGAGATTACAGAGATAGGGAGGGTTGTGGGGCTGGAGGAGGTTTCAGAGATAGGGAGGGCTGTCGGGGCTGGAGGTGGTTACAGAGATAGGGAGGGTTGTAGAGGCTGGAGGAGGTTACAGAGATAGGGAGGGTTGTGGGGCTGGAGGAGGTTACAGAGATAGGGAGGGGTGTAGGGGCTGAAGGAGGTTACAGAGATAGGGAGGGTTGTAGGGGCTGGAGGAGGTTACAGAGATAGGGAGGGTTGTAGGGGCTGGAGGAGGTTACAGAGATGGGGAGAGTTGTAGGGGCTGGAGGAGGTTACAGAGATAGGGAGGGTTGTAGGGGGCTGGAGGAGGTTACAGAGATAGGGAGGGTTGTAGGGGGCTGGAGGAGGTTAGAGAGATAGGGAGGGTTGTAGGGCTGGAGGAGGTTACAGAGATAGGGAGGGTTGTAGGGGGCTGGAGGAGGTTAGAGAGATAGGGAGGGTTGTAGGGCTGGAGGAGGTTACAGAGATAGGGAGGGTTGTGGCGGTGCGGGTGGGGCAATGGTGGATGTGGTGGAGGGGTGTGGGGGGGCGATAGGGGTGCGGGTGGGAGAGGGGGTGCGGGGGGCGGTGGAGGGGTGCGGGTGGGGCAGTGGGTGGAGGGGATGCGGGTGGGGCAGTGGGGGATGGGGTGGGGGGTGCAGTGAGGGGGTGTGGGGGGCTGGAGGGTGGGTGGGGTGTGGGTGGGGTGGAGGGGGTGCGGTGAGGGGGTGGAGGGTGGGTGGGGTGTGGGGGGGTGCGGTGAGGGGGTGGAGGGTGGGTGGGGTGTGGGGGGCTGCGGCGTTGGCGGCCGTGCGACTACGGCCAGCAGCGGCTCTCAGAAGTGGAGAAGCAAACAAAACAAAACGTACTTTTGTTGGCAGCTGCTCGTTAGGCCGCACCCATGGCAGATAAACCCAAGCAGAACAGGCCCAGCACCTGCTCCACTCAGGGCAGCCCAGCTCAGGAAGGGGGCCTTAAACAGGCATTGGGCCCCTCATTAGCATATGCAAAAATGAAAGAAAGACTTGCATTTATCCTTCTTTTTAGGCAGTCCCTCGGAACCGAGGATGACTTGCTTCCACATTAAAAATGAGTTCTCAGGTGACTGATGAGTCCAATGTGGGACCTACAGTCTCTGTCACAGGTGGGGCAGACGGTGGTTGAAGGGGCGGGTGGGTGGGGTGCTTGGGTTGACGTGCGCTCATTGCGCTTGGCTTCTGCTTGCTCCCGGCGAAGAGACTCGAGGTGTTCGGCGCCTTCCTGGATGCTTCTCCTCCACTTTGTGCGGTCTTGGGCCAGGGATTCCCAGGTGTCGGTGGGGATGTTGTACTTTTTCAAGGAGGCTTTGAGGGTGTCCTTGAAGCGTTTCCTCTGCCCACCTGGGGCTCTCTTGCCGTGCCGGAGCTCCGAGTAGAGCGCTTGTTTTGGGAGTCTCGTATCGGGCATGCGGACGATGTGGCCCATCCATCGGAGCTGATCGAGCGTGGTCAAAGCTTCGATGCTGGGGATGTTGGTCTGAGCAAGAACTAACAGCTTGCATTTATATAGCGCCTTTCACCACCTCAGAACGTCCCAAAACACTTTACAACCAATGAAGCACTTTTTGAAATGTAGTCACTGTTGTAATGTAGGAAACGCGGCAGCCAATTTGCGCACAGCAAGCTCCCGCAAACAATGACCAGGTCCTCATCACACTGCTGTTTGTGAGAGCCTAACGCCGGTTTTAAGCAGCCGCCAGAGCCGCATCATAGTAACTGCCTGACCCAATGTCGCAACTAGGGCTCGGGCCATAACCCCGCACAATGGCTCCCTTTCTGTGCCTCTGTTTTACGCCCAGGAAACGGGTGCGACGCGGTCCAATTTCTACCCTCTGACACTTGCCCAGTTGCAGCCCTTTTGGTGCCTTGTCTTGCGTCAACCTGGACGAGGAGTGTTGGTAGGTTGTTTTTTTTTACCATGAAGGCCATCTCTGCCAAAGCTTTACTCTGTGTTCACACTCACGCACTTCCCAGCCGGGATCGCTGAGTGGTGATCTGCAATTGGAACACTGACTGATTTTATTTTTCCTTTCTCCATAGCCCAGGGGTGCTGTGCTCCAGTTGTTGCCATCAGCTATCTCAGCGCAGACTGGGGTGAAACCCAGGAAGCTGCACAGCACTGCTCCACACTTTTAGAATTGCTGCAGCGAGTATTCAGACTATTAACGTTTCTTTGCAGCCCTCTGTAGTTTTTTCTTTATGTGAAGATATAAGTAATTCAAACACGCTCATCAATTCTAGGCCGTATAAAAGCCTACTCAGCAGGTCGGGACGTTTCACCATTAAACCTCATTAAAATTTCATATTTTTTTCCCAGTGCTTGGAATGTAAGTTATAAACTCAATAAAGGGTAAATCGGTTTAAAAGGTTACAGAATGTTATAGCATACTCAGGTCACGGCGCTGCTTCAGGGAGCATCAGTATTACTGGGCGGTTTCCACAGCAAAGTAAAATAGCTGCTCATGTTGACTGCCCGGTGACCGGACTCCCTGGCCAGTCGACACCCAAATTTCCCACTAGTCTGGTTTCCAATGGATATCTGGTGTCCGTCCAGGTGCATTTCTCTGCAGCTCATTTGGCAGTGCTGGTCAGGGTGGGTCAAAGCACTCTATGCGAAGCGTCTACCTGAATGAACACGGCGAACAGCTTGATCTTTGACACTGCCGCTCGCAATGTTTGTATCCGAGCGGTTTGTAAATTTTTGTGACCCAAATCTCAGAGGAATCCTTACAGTTTCATCAAATGATCCATTTTATTAATAAAAACCGGTCAGTCTTTGGGTTAAAGTTTTTCAGCGGGGAGATCTATCATTTCAAATTTCTCACATTTGTTGGGCATCTTCTATCTCTGCAATTTCCCCCCTCCCTTCCTCTCGTGCAGGCACTAACTTGCTGGGTGGGGTTCAACAGGCGCCCTCCAATGCCTTGCTCAATCAGCTGTACTTTATGAGTGGGAGCAGGCTATTCGGCCACGCTGGGCATCACAGTTCAGCCTGAGCCTGTCCTCTCCGCATGTGATGCCCCCCCCCCAGATCTCTGCGCTCCTCCAATTTTGCCCTCTTGAGCACCCCTGATTTTAATCGCTCAACCATTGGCGGCCGTGCCTTCAGCTGCTGAGGCCCTAAGCTCTGGAATTCCCTCCCTAAACCTCTCCGCCTCTCTTTCCTCCTTTAAAGACGCTCCTTAAAACCTGCCCCTTTGACCAAGCTTTTGATCAACTGCCCTAATTTCTCCTTATGTGGCTCGGTGTCAAATTTTTTGTCTTATAATACTCCTGTGAAGCACCGTGGGACGTTTTACTATGTTAAAGGCGCTATATAAATACAAGGGCCTAGAAATTGGGTTTTGGCGCAGCGACGGCTTTAGCGCCGGAAGTTAGTGCCGGAGCTAAGTCGCGCTGGGCGGGCCAAAAATTCACTAGTTTTGCGCCCAAACGGCTGCCGGCGCTGCTGAAAGCTGTTTGCGCCTGAAAACTGGCGCTACGCGCTGAATTGCGGCGCTATTCCGGCGCTGCGGCGCCCGCTGCGGTGCGGCAGGTTTGGGAAGTGCAGGCCTCCTCCTTCCCTTAAGGAGGAGCTGCCTGCACCCGGCCGCAGCCCGCGAAAATCATTGTAAAAATGAGCCTGGCACCTCGGACAAGTGCCGGGCTTGCATCTGTCCCGGTGGGGGGGGGGGGGGGGGGGAGAAGTCTGGGGAGGGAGCTGCGGCCAGGCGGCCGGCGGGAAAGCGGCCGGCCGCGGCGGGGCCTTTAATGCGCCGGCGCAAAGTCCAGTAAGGCACCTCTGCCAGAACGTTGCTTGCGGCTGCCACGGGCGAGGCGGCCGCAACTCAATTTCCGAGTTCGGGCGGGTTACCATGGCAACCGGGACGCTGCGCACACCGATGACGTCATCGGTGCCGGCGCAGCGCTACTGGCCTAACGCCGATTTAGGGCCCCTGTCAATTTCTAAACTGGCCATAACTTCGGCGCTAGGCCCTCTAGCGCCTCAAAAGCGGCGCTAAGGCCAGTGAATTTCTAGGCCAAGTTGTTCTGTCCAAGGCTCCCACTCAAAACACTAACCTGTCTGTTGTCTTTTTTTCGGATGGATTTTATTTTAGGTTTCCAGCATTCCCGCTTTCTTTTTTTAATCTCCATTCTGCTTCAATTCAAAGCAGTTTTTCCCCCTTTCTTCCTTTGCTTATACGTAACTTTAATAAGAACTCACAAAGCAGGTTTCCCTTTCATCTCTGCAGCCTCTCACCTTGATGGGATGTTGCTGGGTTTGAACATTCTGACGTCAGAAGTGACTCCAATTGATCGTTTCGAGTTGATCTGAGCGAAGGCTGAGTGCCTTTGACATACAAATCCCAGATAAAAGCATCATTAATGCACTTTAACACTTTTAGTGTTCGCTGTCTATCATTACAGCAGGTAGCTAAAATCTCTCTCAGCTAGCTACCGTTTAAGTCAGTACCATTTCTTGCTTTTATTCCCTAATATTCCTCCCCTCCTCTCCTGAATGCATTGACTCTTCCTGGGGTCCAGTTCCGCGTGCATTGGCCATTCTTCATCTGAGAGCCTGGACATTGAGCTTCAGCATGCTACTGAACCAGGGGGTGAAAGGAGCATCATAGCCAAGCCCAACCTTGGCCTCGCTTGGTGTTCACACACGTGCACTTTACCGGGAAGCCCCTTGGCTCCGTGTGTTTGCTCCCTCCGAGAGGATCTGAGGCCAGTCTACACCCCAACAACCTGCATTTATATAGCCCCATTTAACATAGTAAAACATCCCAAGGCGCTTCACAGGAGCGATTATCAAACAAAATTTGACACCGAGCCGCATAAGGAGATATTAGGGCAGGTGACCAAAAGCTCGGTCAAAGAGGTAGGTTTTAAGGATCATCTTAAAAGAGGAGAGAGAGGTATAAGAACATAAGAAATAGGAGCAGAAGTAGGCCATATGGCCCCTCGAGCCTGCTCTGCCATTCAATAAGATCATGGCTGATCTTCGACCTCAACTCCACTTTCCTGCCCTATCCCCATATCCCTTGGTTTCCTTAGCGTCCTAAAAAGTTAGAGAGGTTTAAGGAGGAGATTCCAGATCTTGGGGCCGAGACAGCTGAAGGCACGGCCGCCAATGGTGGAGATCGGTCAAAGAGGTAAGTTTTAAGGAGCTTCTTAAAAGAGGAGAGAGAGGTGTGCACACAGTTAACCTCCCGGCACTCTGTGTTTGGGCCGGACTTCTTCCTTCTACGTGTAAAGCGAGCTGCCACTGAGCCATGTGCACTCTGTCGGAGATAGCAGCAATTAAGGCCTGGAAACTGAGCTCCTTCTTAAAGAATCAACCTCATTGTGCTCGCTGATGCAGAGCAAAGAATCCCCGAGGGAAGCCAATACCAAAATGACAATATAAAATTGCAATAGATTATTAAATTGCTATTGCAGTCAATTGCTCCATTACACTGGAGTACGATGATCTGCTTTACCCGATGTTTGGAACAGCAGTCCCTGGGCTAGACTTAATTCACTGCAGGTGGTAAATCCGACCAAGTTAACCCACGCAGAGATCACCAAAGTGATAACGCACAATTATTGGGATTCAGTGCAGCAGAGACTCTGCCCGCATGAACTCTGCTGAGGGCTGACTGGGAATTGTTCCAAATGGTGAGGTATTGAGCCACCAAGGCCAGGACGGTCGTGGGTTCGATCCTATCTCCAATCTCTGCTGAGTGAGCTGAGCTCAGCCAGGGCAGCAGTTGGAGAGCATAAGCTCTGGAATTCCCTCCCTAAACCTCTCTCCGTCTCTCTCCTCCTTTCAGACGCTCCTTAAAGCCGAACAATTACCTCCTAGGGCAGAACTATTTTGCCGAAGTATCTCGGTGGAAGTGAGACAAGTGGACAGTAGATGGAGTGACACCGCTGAATCATGATAAGAAAAAGCAAAGGGAAATGATTGCAGTTGCCTGATCTTAGGTGGCTGCACTCCTTAACTACTAGCCGAGATGTTCTGTAATCAAATTATCTGGACTTGTCAGCCTGTTTAACCTTGGAGCAGTAAGTTTGAAGGCAGGCTATAGAAGCCGGGAATGATGACTATTTATCTTTCATGTCAGCTCATGTAGAAGCCGGACGGGGCAGATGGGTCCTGAAAAACTCAATCATGAGACTTCAACCTCTTCTTTAATGCATGAGTTCAAAGATGCCATTTATCTTCTGATTGCAGCCATCCATACTCGATCCAGAAATATACAAAGAGATGAGAGTTAGGTCGGAGACTTTGCAAAAAGGATCAAAGCTGGCAAAAGATTATAGGGGAATTTTATTTTATTGAAAGGCCAAGGCTGGGTACGATGTTTTGGGATCTTTCTGTGTTATATTTTTGTATGACCTTGGGCATGTGGGGTAATTATGTTTTAAAAATATTTGGAGTTAAGATGGGAGCTGTTTCTAACTATTGAACTTAAAAATGTAGACCAGAGCCCAGCTGTGTGCAGTTGTTTGTGTGCAGACTAGCCAGGATGCAGAAGCTTTGTCCTGTATTAATTAATGACTTAGATGGTGGGATAGAGTGCCACATATCCAAGTTTGCCAATAACACAAAGATAGGCGGCACTGTAGGCAGTGTAGATTGAAGCATAAAATTACAAAGCGATATGAATAGATTAAGTGAATGGGCAAAACTGTGGCAAATGGATTTAGGCAACTGTGAGGTCATCCACTTTGGACCTAAAAAGGATAGAACAGGGTACTTTCTAAATGGTGAAAGGCTAAAAGCAGTGGAGGTCCAAAGAGACTCGGGGGGTCCAGGTACATAGATCATTAAAATATCATGAACAGGTACAGAAAATAATCAAAAAGGCTAATGGAATGCTGGCCATTATATTTAGAGGACTAGAGTACAAGGGGGTAGAAGTTATGCTGCAGTTATACAAAGCCCTGGTTAGACCACACCTGGAGCACTGTGAGCAGTTCTGGGCACCACACCTTAGGAAGGATATGTTGGTCTTGGAGGGAGTGCAGCGTACGTTTACCAGAATGATACCTGGGCTCCAAGGTTAAATTACAAGGAGAGATTACACAAATTAGGGTTGTATTCCCTAGAATTTAGAAGGTTAAGGGGTGATCTGATCGAAGTTTTCAGGATATTAAGGGGAACAGCTAGGGTCGATAGAGAGAAACTATTTCCGCTGGTTGGGGAATCTAGGACTAGGGGGCATCGTCTAAAAATTAGAGCCAGACCTTTCAGGAGTGAAATTAGGAAACACTTCTACACACAACAGGGTGGTAGAAGGTTGGAACTCTTTTCCGCAAACGGCAATTGATGTTAGATCAATTGTTAATTTAAAATCCAAGATTGATAGCTTTCTGTTAACCAAAGGTATTAAGGGATATGGGGCAAAGGCGGGTAGATGGAGTTCAGTCACAGATCAGCCATGATCTCATTGAATGGTGGAACAGGCTCGAGGGGCTGAATGGCCTCCTCCTGTTCCTATGTTCCTAGGTGCTAATCAAATTATACATGGACAAAGCATTAATAGATAGGTAATATCTGGATAAGATGTGATTTAAATTACAGTCCTGTACCAAAAAACAAATGGACCATCAGACGGTACAGGAATACTGTTCATATCTTTATTGCCTGACAAATGAGAAGCATTCAGTTAATCATCAAATGAGCCTACTTTAACATCAAACTTAAGACAGACACATACCTGAGGAACAATGCTGTGATCTCTTTATCCACCTCACAACATGATAGGAGGCTATGAAGGCCTCCATATGAGTTGGAACTCCCAAGTAACATTCATCAGACTTAGTCAAAAGCTATAAAGACTTACAGGAAGTTTAAATGGCCTCTTATCGACTTGTTGAAACATTTTATGCATTGTGTGTCAAGCACTGTACTAATTGTTTCTTTCTGCTTTTATGGCCGTGATTTTAACTCCCCACTCACTGGCGGAAACTGGGCGGGGGGAATTAAAATGAGGGCAGAGAATTACCCCCTCTGAATCCACTGCCTTCCCGCCGTGTCCCGATGATAACCTCTTTTGAGCAGGCCAGCAGGACACCCACCCCAAGCTTCCTCATTAGGCCAAATCTGCCGAGAGGGGTATGGTGGGCCTTCCTATAGTGTGGAGCCCAAAGCTGGGCACAGTATGGACCAGCCTTGCCCAGATGTTCGGCGGCGGAGCGATACGGACGAGATCGCTGAAGGGTGTAGGAAACTTGCTGACCTGTAGCTTCTGGGACCCATCAGTTCCTGCTGTACCTTGGGCATGTGGGCCCCGCTCAAAGCTCGCTGCTCTCAACGCCCAGCCCATCCTGTCCTGTCCCCAGGTCACAAGCTGACTGCAGGTTATTCGGAGAGCTCCAGTCAAGGAGAAGATGTCAGCCAAAGGCAGCACTGTTTCAACAGCAGAAAACAGCTCACAGTGCTCCTACAGAAAAGCTGTCAGATCTTAGACAGTTGTTTCAGATTCTCTCTCAGATCTCAGTACATTCGGGAGAATTGAGAATTCAGTGATTACACCTTCACGATTTGGCTGAGTCTGAGCCAGATCCCTCTCTGTGTTACTCTCCTCTGATAATTAAAAAAAACCCAGAATAACAAGAAAAGATCTGAATTTTTATTAGTTGTTATGCAATTAGTAGCTTCTATCTCATTTTGTAGTTCTTGTTTGAAGAGATCTTTGCATCCTGAGGGGCCTGTGCCCTTCTTCGATGGTGTCTGTCACTACACAGATCCCTCACAAAGAATTCTTGTACTTTTTATCTGTCGCTGTGCAATCAAGCTTCTAACAGAATCATTGAATCAGAGCTTTCTCTGGGCTGCTTTATCTGGAAGCTTTTTTTGTTTGTGAATTTATTACTGTTTTCCTGCTCTTCTGTTGATGCTGTTGCATGCAGCTAGGGTGCAATTCAATGGGTGCTGTTAGGGTGCAATTCAATGGGTGCTGTTAGGGTGCAATTCATTGGGTGCTGTTAGGGTGCAATTCAATGGGTGCTGTTAGGGTGCAATTCATTGGGCGCTGTTAGGGTGCAATTCAATGGGTGCAGCTAGGGTACAATTCATTGGGTGCTGTTAGGGTGCAATTCATTGGGTGCTGTTAGGGTGCAATTCAATGGGTGCTGTTAGGGTGCAATTCATTGGGCGCTGTTAGGGTGCAATTCATTGGGTGCAGCTAGGGTACAATTCATTGGGTGCTGTTAGGGTGCAATTCATTGGGTGCTGTTAGGGTGCAATTCATTGGGTGCTGTTAGGGTGCAATTCAATGGGTGCTGTTAGGGTGCAATTCAATGGGTGCTGTTAGGGTGCAATTCAATGGGTGCAGCTAGGGTGTAATTCAATGGGTGCTGTTAGGGTGCAATTCATTGGGTGCTGTTAGGGTGCAATTCATTGGGTGCTGTTAGGGTGCAATTCAATGGGTGCTGTTAGGGTGCAATTCAATGGGTGCTGTTAGGGTGTAATTCATTGGGTGCTGTTAGGGTGCAATTCAATGGGTGCAGCTAGGGTGTAATTCAATGGGTGCTGTTAGGGTGCAATTCATTGGGTGCTGTTAGGGTGCAATTCAATGGGTGCTGTTAGGGTGCAATTCAATGGGTGCTGTTAGGGTGCAATTCATTGGGTGCTGTTAGGGTGCAATTCAATGGGTGCTGTTAGGGTGCAATTCAATGGGTGCTGTTAGGGTGCAATTCAATGGGTGCAGCTAGGGTGTAATTCAATGGGTGCAGCTAGGGTGCAATTCATTGGGTGCTGTTAGGGTGCAATTCAATGGGTGCAGCTAGGGTGTAATTCAATGGGTGCAGCTAGGGTGCAATTCAATGGGTGCTGTTAGGGTGCAATTCAATGGGTGCTGTTAGGGTGCAATTCAATGGGTGCTGTTAGGGTGTAATTCAATGGGTGCTGTTAGGGTGCAATTCAATGGGTGCTGTTAGGGTGCAATTCAATGGGTGCAGCTAGGGTGTAATTCAATGGGTGCAGCTAGGGTGCAATTCATTGGGTGCTGTTAGGGTGCAATTCAATGGGTGCAGCTAGGGTGCAATTCATTGGGTGCAGCTAGGGTGCAATTCAATGGGTGCTGTTAGGGTGCAATTCAATGGGTGCTGTTAGGGTGCAATTCAATGGGTGCAGCTAGGGTGCAATTCATTGGGTGCAGCTAGGGTACAATTCATTGGGTGCTGTTAGGGTGCAATTCAATGGGTGCTGTTAGGGTGCAATTCAATGGGTGCTGTTAGGGTGCAATTCATTGGGTGCTGTTAGGGTGCAATTCAATGGGTGCTGTTAGGGTGCAATTCAATGGGTGCTGTTAGGGTGCAATTCAATGGGTGCTGTTAGGGTGCAATTCAATGGGTGCAGCTAGGGTGTAATTCAATGGGTGCAGCTAGGGTGCAATTCATTGGGTGCTGTTAGGGTGCAATTCAATGGGTGCAGCTAGGGTGTAATTCAATGGGTGCAGCTAGGGTGCAATTCATTGGGTGCAGCTAGGGTGCAATTCAATGGGTGCTGTTAGGGTGTAATTCAATGGGTGCTGTTAGGGTGCAATTCAATGGGTGCAGCTAGGGTGCAATTCATTGGGTGCTGTTAGGGTGCAATTCAATGGGTGCTGTTAGGGTGCAATTCAATGGGTGCAGCTAGGGTGCAATTCATTGGGTGCTGTTAGGGTGCAATTCAATGGGTGCTGTTAGGGTGTAATTCAATGGGTGCAGCTAGGGTGCAATTCAATGGGTGCAGCTAGGGTGCAATTCATTGGGTGCAGCTAGGGTGCAATTCAATGGGTGCAGCTAGGGTGTAATTCAATGGGTGCAGCTAGGGTGCAATTCATTGGGTGCTGTTAAGGTGCAATTCATTGGGTGCTGTTAGGGTGCAATTCATTGGGTGCTGTTAGGGTGCAATTCAATGGGTGCTGTTAGGGTGCAATTCATTGGGTGCTGTTAGGGTGCAATTCATTGGGTGCTGTTAGGGTGCAATTCAATGGGTGCTGTTAGGGTGCAATTCAATGGGTGCTGTTAGGGTGCAATTCAATGGGTGCTGTTAGGGTGCAATTCTGCTTCTTGTTGGTTAATACTTAATGGATGACTGATGTCATCACCAATTAGGAAATAGCAAGTTCTTAAAGGGTAACTTAAAAACTTTTAAAGGAACATCAACAAATCAAATTAAAATTTGGCTCTTGGGAGTTGATAGAGCACTCCAGTCCATCTGGTGCCCACCGGTCGCAGAAGGCCTCAACTGTGCCAGTGGACAGCGCGTGCTCCCTCTCCAGGGATACCCGGGCGCCAACATAGCTGCTGCAGGCAGTCGGGCTGGACAACCCCCTCGACCGCTCGTGGCCTGGACCTGTTCATGGCCACCTTGGCCAGGCCCAGGAGCAGTCTTATGAGGAGGTCTTCCGACTTGTCCACTCCCCTCCGCACCGGGTGATCAATGATCGGGAGCGTGGGACTGAAGTGCAGCCAGAAATTGAGGAGCAGCCCTTTCAAATAATGGAAGAGGGGCTGCAACTCTCACACTCTACATGTGCATGGGAAACGGACTCCTCCAGGCCGCAGAAGCTGCAGGCGGCCTGGGAGTAGGGTGCAATTCCATTGGTGTTGTAATTGAATGTCGGAACTGGCTTGAGGGACTGAACGGCCTCCTCCTGTTCCGACGTTCCTTATTGTAGTGTCCCTACTACCACCCAGCTGAGATTAACCAACTGGACACAGGCAGGGAATGAAACCCGCACCTTCTGGTCTGTATGGCTCAGTTACTCATTGTCTGAGCCACCAGGCGGAAAGTCACTGGAGGAAAAATTTGGTTGGTTTGCGCCTCCTGTTAGCGCCTTAAGAGGGCGCTAATGGGGCGCAAAGCAACTGGCGCCCGGGCGCGGCGATGTTTGCGCCGCTCACGAAATTAACTAGACATTTTGCGGCGGCGCTAAACACTACCGCCACGATCTCCTGCGCCGGCAGATTGTGACGTCAGTCGAGAGCGCAACGCCCCGGACCAGATATTGAGTGGCGCCCCCTGCCTTACCGCCTGCCGCTAGCAACGACAGGTTGAGGGGAGCGTTTTGCAATCGGGAAGGGACTGGGGGAGCGCTATTTAAAGGCGACCGCTTCCTGCCTTTCTTTGTCGGTGACATTTTTGCACCACACATTCTGAGTGAGAGAGAGAGAGATTTCTGGAGAGATTCAGTGCTGTGTGAAGGAGTTTTGGGTACATAGAAACTTGGAAACATAGAAGATAGGAGCAGGAGTAGGCCATTCGGCCCCTCAAGCCTGTTCCGCCATTTAATGAGATCATGGCTGATCATCCAAATTCAATACCCTGTCCCTGCTTTCTCCCCATACCCTTGATCCCTTTAGCCTTAAGAAATATATCCAACTCCTTCTTGAATATGATATATATTGCACTGAGCAGCACTTTGCAGGTTCTTTCTGATTTGATCTTCCTTGTATCGATCTAGAAGAGACTATGTGGGCTGCACTCTGAGCTCTTTCCCTGGGCCTCTCCATTGTTCTTTCCAACAGATTTGATGTACAGGTCTCTCCAGGCCGAGATTCAAGGCTGCAATGAGCAGGATGTGGATGGAGAGCAAGATCAGTCCTCCCCTTTAAGAACTGGCCGGCGCCAGTCTATCTGTGTTCCATTGCTGACTGACATCACATGAGCTTCGCCAGCGCTCTGAGGTAGCGCCTCGCTGCTCAGCCTTTGCGCCTTAAGACAGGTGTGAAGCGCCTGATTTAGCGCTCCAATCACCTCCAAGGGCGATAGAAGCCAAGTTTGCAGTCAGAGGCGATAATTAGCACCAGGCGCTAATCTTTGCGCCCGGCCGATAATTGCGCCCCAAATGGGGCGATACTGAATTTCTCCCCCAAAATTCTTTTTTTTAAGAAAAACTTGTAAATATTTTCCTTTAGTGTTAATTTGATGTAGCGCGCACTGAAGTAACTGCATGAATCATATGCTCTCTCGGAATTTTAAAAAGTGCATTCCCAGCTGCCGCATGAATGTTCGGCTCTCATTATACCTCGAGGAACAGGCAAGTGCCAATGTCTGAGACGCAGCGACACAAATTTCACAGAAATTCTCCCCGAGAATCAGGTCAGGCCTCAGATTCCTGGCAAGGAAACAGCCAATAGATTTTTAAAATTAATGTCCCCATCAAACTGAATTATGGAGCAAGGAGACAGAAAAAGAAAGGAAAATGAATGGCTTTAAACTTTGGAAGAAGCTCGCAAAATGGGTAACCAGGTCGAAAAGAGGATAAGTTAAATTTCAAAAGAAAAAGAATGTAGGCTGAAACAAGGGAACAAGATGGGCGAAGTCGGGTGCCTTTGTGCCTCCCGTTAGCGCCCAGGGGGAGCGCTAACACGGCGCAAATGGCTTTGCGACCGGGTGCAGCGCTGACATCGACTCCCGGCGTAATCAGTGGGAGTTTTGCGGCGGCGCTACGGCGTTGCGCCCCGCTCTCCTTCGCCCGGAGATCGTGACGTCATCACCCCGGTAGCGCCCCGGACCCGAAACTGACTAACGCCGACAGCTGCAGCGCTGGCCGAAAACACCGCCCGCTGCAGGAGACGTACGTCGGGCGGCCGGCCGCTTCGGGGGCCATGATTAAAGGCCAGGTGGCCGAGGTAAGTAAAAAAAAACCTTGCCTTTCTCGTTCCAGTTTTTTCCACGGGTTCCTGCGCGGGCTGAGTGCCGGGCTGATTGCGCGGGATGGCGGCTGCCTTGGTGGTCCAGGTAGGTCATTTTTCTATTGCAGAGCCTGCAGCGATGGCCCTTCCCTGTAAGGGAGGGACGGAGCCTTTGAATGCGGCGGCGCTGTACGGCCCAGTGTGCCGCGCTGCTGAAGTTTCCGCCCCGCCTGCTGCCGATTGCGCTCCGAGACAGAAGTGGAGAGCCTGGTTTAGCGCTCCACTTCCTTCTTGGCGCGCAAAACCGAATTTTTCAAAAGTTTGAAATCGTTAGCGACTGGCGCTAATTTTTCAAACTTTTAAAAATTAGCGCCCCAAACGGGGAGATAGTGAATTTCTCCCCCAAAGGGTTTATGTTATTTTATTTCGATGAAAATTGTATTTTAGGTATTTAATTCAGTCGTTTAGTGTTAATATTCCAGCGATTACAATTTGCCTTGGGTTATGGAGGGTTCCTGAACCTGATCGCTAGTTATCAATCTCTGCAGGAAAATGTGTGTGGGCTTTGGATGAAGATGGGATCAGGCTCAGCTCTGATACCCCAGGGTCAAATCTCACAACGAGGCTGAAACATGAAGAAATGACAGGCGGTAACGTACCAAATGGTGGCCGGCACACTTAGAGCTACACTCCAGAAAGGAGTCAACCACATCTTGCATTTATATAGTGCCTTTAAAAACACCCCCAGGCTCCTCACAGAGGTGCAATCTGACAAAAGTCGATGCCAAGCCAAAGAAGGAGATATTAGGAGGGATGAACAAAAACTTAGTCAAAGAGATGGATTTTAAAGAGGGTCTTAAAGGAGGAGAGGGATGAGGGAGGTGCAGGGGTTTAGAGAAGACATTCTAGACTGTGGGTCTAGACAGCTGAGGGCACAGCCGCCAATGGTGGGGCAAGGGGGGGGGTGCGGGGGAGCACCAAAGCTCAGAGTCAGGGAGTTTGAGGGGGGTTGTAGGCCTGGAGGAGGTTGCTGGAGGAGATATGGAGGGGTGAGGCCATAAAGGGATTTAAACACAAGGATGAGAATTCTAAATCAGAGATGCTGTGGGATTGGGAGTCAAAGTACATCAACTAGAACTTTGGAAAGTAAAGGGAGGTTGGTAGTTTCCAAGGCCAGAGGGGTCGAGAGTAATTATTTTGGGGAGGGGTGTGTTGATGGCAGTTTTGAAAGGGAGGGGGACAGTACCTGAGGAGGGGGAGTGTCAATGAGCATAGGGGCCAGGAAGGCAAGTTGTGCAGTCAGCAATTTATTGGGAATAGGGTTAAGGGAGCAGCAGGTCAGTCTCGTGGATAAGGTGAGCTCAATGGGGGGGGGGGTGGAATAGGAGAGAAACTAGAGGAAGACTTGAGTTCAGGGATAGGGCAGAGGGGTGAGTGAGAAGAGTCAGCTGAACGACAGTGACAAAGAAGTCCTCACACTTGCTGTTGGAAATGACAGTGAGAGGGCAAAGGAGGGGGGTTTAAAGAGTAAAGAGGCCGTTAATAGTGTGGAAAAGAAGTCGGGAGTTATTTTTGATCTCCAGGATGGTTCTGGAGTACTGGGAGATTTTGCCAGAATAGGGTACTTTTTCCGGTCCAGCCAGATCTGGTAATGGGTGGCCAAAGCAGCAATGCACTGAAGGTCATGAACGGCAAGGGCCTTGTTCGTAAGTGAACGGAGAATCTGGAAGGAAATGCAGAGAGGGATGGTGAGTCAAGGTTTTCAGGAGAGGAGGTGAGGGGAGAAAATTTGCTAAAGATAAAGATGAAGAGGCACCACCACCCAAGCTCAATTCAGTCACAATCGCACAGCTGGACATATCATGAATGGAGTCCGAGAGACAGATGGGGCAGTAAGTTTGTCACGGGCCAAATGGTGAGTTTCACTGCTTTAACACTGGTAAATGTAAAGGATCTGCTATGTGGAGTTTGAGTTGCCCGCACCCATTGTGAAAACCAGATGCACTCCCAGGGGTTTAAACTAGTCTATCTTTGTGTTTCATTGTAATCTGCATGCTCAGAGAATTTGCTTTAAATTGCTCAAAACTCTACCTAATGAGCTTGTTTATGCAGTGAACACTACAGGTTGCAAATGAGTGTGTTTAATGAAGGTGCTGTCACTGACATTCAGGAAAACAATCAAGAGATTCACAGCTGCAGCTGTCAGGTTGTGTGGAAAAAGTGTACCAGTGAGGGTCATAGCCAGCCGGTGAAGCACAACTAACTTGCAAAGTTTCTGCGATGGATTCTGCAAAGACCCACCGAGATCACTTCTCCTGTGCTGTCGTATGATTGTAGCGTTCCAAGACCTTGACTTGGACCACCTATTTCCATCTCTGTAACATCGCCCGTCTCGGCCCCTGCCTCAGCTCATCCGCCGCTAAAACCCTCATCCATGCCTTTGTTACCTCTAGACTTGACTTTCCAACACACTCCTGGCTGACCTCCCACATTCCACCCTATGTAAACTTGAGGTCATCCGAAACTCAGTTGCCCATGTCCTAACTCGCACCAAGTCCCGTTCACCCATCACCCCCTGTGCTCGTTGACCTACATTGGCTCCCAATTAAGCAGCGCCTCGATTTCAAAATTCTCATCCTTGTTTTCAAATCCCTCCATGGCCTCGCCCCTCCCTATCTCTGTAATCTCCTCCAGCCCCACAACACCCCTGAGATATCTGCGCTCCTCTAATTCTGCCCTCTTGAGCATCCCTGATTATAATCGCTCAACCTTTGGTGGTCGTGCCTTCAGCTGCTTGGGCCCTAAGCTCTGAAATTCCCTTCCTAAACCTCTCCGCCTCGCTACCTCGCTCTCCTCCTTTAAGACGCTCCTTAAAACCTACCTCTTTGACCAAGCTTTTGGTCACCTGCCCTAATTTATCCTTATGTGGCTCGGTGTCAAATTTTCTGTCTTATAATACTCCTGTGCAGCGCCTTGGGATGTTTTACTGCGTTAAAGGCACTATATAAATACAAGTTGTTGTTGTTGGACACCACAATTGGCCTCAATGACCATAAGCTAGAGGGTGGGAAAATCTGCCAGGGGGTTCCTTCTCCTAATTGCTTTCAAGTGACCTCTGCTGGACAATGCGCCAGTGCGTAGAAATTGTATTGGGGAAGGACAGAATCAAGCTAGGCTTATAGTGTGGCGATACTCACTGCCTAGTTTGCACGCTATCAAGAGTCACTTGGGTGGGGTTATGGAGCGCTGCCAATATAACTGTGGGAGTCAGCATCTTCAGGAGAGGGAGAGACAATTGGAAGAAAAAAAGAGACAATGCTGGAGATACTCAGCAGGTCAGGCAGCCTCTGTGAAGAGAGAAACAGAGTTAACATTTCAGGTCGATGACCTTTCGTCAGAACTGGAAAAAAGCGGGAAATGGAACAGATTTTTAAGCAACTGTAGTGGCTGGGAAATGGGGGAGGGGAGGAAAGAACAAAAGGGAATGTCTGTGATAGGATTGAAGGCAGGAGAGGTTAAGAGACATTGAGAGACAATGGGCTAGATTTTCAGTATAGACAGTTTTTAGCGCCCGCCCCAAAGTAGCGCCCTGTTGCCGGAAATTCAGTGGCTTCGCCCTAAGAGGTTGGTGGAGCGCTAAAAGAGGCGTTCCACTACTATCTTTAGGCGTTAAGCCGGCGGTGCAGAGCGCAACACCCGAGCTCGGGCGCAGCGCACGGCAGACACTCTGGTGCCAGTGAGCTCTTAAAGGGGAAGGGTGCATGTGTCTTTTCAAAGGCAGAGTTTGGGGGGGGGGGAAGAGGGAGGAGGAGGAGGAGGAGGAGGAGGACCGGTCATAACAACACACTGGATCCTTCCACACAACACATGCAGACTGCCATTTATAGAGCAGGAGGAGGGCCCTGTAATTTGCGCTCCCCAGGGTGTGTTGCGTTCCATTTTACAAACGCTCTGGACGCCAGCCGCACAATGGGGCGGTCCGACTGAAGTTTGGATTCGGGGCGGCCAAAGGGCGTTGCACGAGGATGTGACGTCATTTTCTGCGCGCGCATCCGGGCGGCCGCTAAACTTTGCGCCGGCGCTAACGGGCAACTTAATTTGGGGCGGGGCGCAAACTGCGCTGCGCCCGGGCGCTACACGCATAGCACCCGAAAATCACTTCTCTTAAGGCGCTAACTGCTGGCGCAAGCAACTGAAAATCTAGCACATTAAGAGATATTCAAGGCGAGAGGAGATTGTAAAGTCTGTGGGTTGTTTAGTTAATTAATACACAGACTACCAGAGTAACTTAAAACAGGACTTTACTATTCGAAGGTCAGGGCGAATCTGCTCAATACTTCCTGACACAGCACTTATATACCGGTGTGGTCACCGTCGGTATTACAGTATACAGAAGCCAACAAAGTAGTGCAACACCTAAAGTAGTTCTCTTAAAGGTGGACGGTTACATACAATAGTTCTCTTAAAGGTAGACGGGTACATACACTACAATCCTCCCTTTTTAGCTTACAACATACTGATTCCCCATTAAACATACATTATAACATATATACAACTTTATGCAAGACAGTTCACAGATTCAGTCTCTCTGGAGGTTTCCGGACTCTGTCCGGATAACGCCTCGGTGGTGTCGTAACTTCCGGCGGGGTAGTAGGTGCTTCTGGCAAGGTCGATTCGGCTTGAAGGACAGTGTCAGGTTCATCTGATTCCAGTATTACCAGATCGGAGGTAGGTGTTCTGGGTATCTCTGTCTCAACATTAACCGTGTAAGGTGGTGGAGTAGGTTGGCCATTTGTGGCTGACCCTATGATCTGGTCAACATGGTGCCTTATTATACTGTCCCCAATGTCCACCGTATACATCAACGGCCCTAGCCTTTTTCCGATAGTTCCAGGCTGCCATTTCTCGGTACAGTAGTCCCGGGCCAAAACTTGTTGACCTATCTGAAAAGATCTAGTTGGCCTTTCATTCATGCCCTGGAATTGCCGGTTCTCTACGTCCCTTCTGACGTTTGGCTTAAGCAAATCCAGCCGGCATCTTAGTCGTCTATTAAAAAACATCATGGCGGGAGTTTGATTTGTGACCGCATGTGTTGCATTCCTGTACCTCTTTTGTGGTGACTCATTATTGTTGGTCTTCTTCCCTGACCGGCATACCTTAGCTATGTGACCGAGCTTGCCACATTTCCTACATTCCTGGTTTTTAAACCAGCATTGGTTCTGGTCGTGTGTTGTCTTCCCACAACGATAGCATTTCATTGTACCCGAAGTAATTTGCTGCACCCTGAGTGCCGCTGCATTTCCGCCGTTCCTTTCGCTGCGGCTTCGTTCGATGCAGCAATAAGGACAGCCTTCTCAAGTGTAAGATCGTTCTCTTCGAGCAGTCGTTTTTGTGTTTCTTCCTTCGACATTCCGCACACGAATTTGTCTCGCAACGCCTCTGTCAGATTCCCTCCAAACTGGCAGTGTTTCGCTAGTCTATGCAGTTCGACCAAGTATTCTGCGTTGCTTTCATCTTTCCTTTGCGTTCTCACATAGAATTTGAATCGTTCCGCCAACATCAACGGTGTGGGGTTCAAGTGATCCTTCAGAACAGTCACAATCTCATCGAAAGTCTGATCCGCCGGTTTAGCTGGTGCTAGTAGATGCTTCAAGAGCTCGTATGTCTTCGCGCCCATCGAGTTTAGCAAGGTTATAGCTTTGTCATCTTCTTCTATTTTATTGGCCTCACAATAGATCTCAATGCGTTCCACATACGTGGCCCAGTCTTCTACCTCGGAATTAAAATCGTTGATGTTACCCCACTTAGGCATCTTCCTCTCTTCCTGATAACACCACGAATTATTTCTTTAAATTTTTTTTTTTTTTCCAAGATGGCGGTTCCCGCGAAAATGGCGGTTTCCCGCGCTTATCTTCTCTCCCCGCCCACTTCAATGGCGGTTCCCCGCTTCTGTCTTCTTCTCCGCCTAATGGCGGCTTCCCGCGTTTCTTCCCCTGGCGGAAGGGGTACACTTTCCCCACGGGCGACGGCCGCTGGCTTTCAGGTTCACAGCCTGCGCGTCGGCTTCAGTGCTTTCCCTTTTCTCGGCAGGGCAACCAGCGCTGGGTACACCCCGTTGACGGCGAACAGTTTCAGCCGCTGGGCTGGCTCTCGCTCAGTTCCCCTTGCTCGGGCTCTGTCTCTCTCCCGCTCGCTCGGCTCTACCGGCGCTGGGTACACCCCGTTGACGGCGAATAGTTTCAGCCGCTGGACTGGCTCTCGCTCAGTCTCCCTTGGTCGGCTCTGCCTCTCCCGCTCGCTCGGCTCCCAATCGCGCCTCCCAGCCCTCTCGCAGTCCGGTGCTTCCCTCCCCGGCTGCGGCTGAGTTTTTATATCTTCCCGCGCCTACGCTCCCGGTCGCAGCGCTTCGTGGCTTCGGTCGCTGCCCGGCCTTTTTCGCCGGTCGCGGTCTAGCTGTCTCACGACGCCGTTGCGTCCCCAGCCTGTCTGTACCGCGGCTTCCTTGCTCCACGCTGCCCCAGTCTCAGCGCCTCTGGGCCCGACTTCTGTCCGGCTCCTTTCCCCTCGACCGTGGTCGAGTGCACCGCCCTTATCCTCCGGTTATTCTTTTTACTTTTCCCTTACAGTCACCGTGGCCGCCTTGCTTCTCGTGCTGATCGGCTCACTCCTCACCGTGGCAGAAGGGACAGTCAGTGCCTGTTGCTGATGGAAGTCTTTGTCTCTGAATTCTTCCTCCTTTCCAGCTCTGCAGACTCGAGTTTTCTCCCAGCAGAATGACGAGGGCGGTTGCCTCTTCTCGACGCTCGTTAACTGCTTCGGAATTATTGTTGCCGCAGGGTACGATCGGACTCGTCGACACTGTAAAGTCTGTGGGTTGTTTAGTTAATTAATACACAGACTCCAAGAGTAACTTAAAACAGGACTTTACTATTCGAAGGTCAGGGCGAATCTGCTCAATACTTCCTGACACAGCACTTATATACCGGTGTGGTCACCGTCGGTATTTCAGTATACGGAAGCCAACAAAGTAGTGCAACACCTAAAGTAGTTCTCTTAAAGGTGGACGGTTACATACAATAGTTCTCTTAAAGGTAGACGGGTACATACACTACAGAGATGGTAATGGGACAGGTTAAGAAACAAAGGCTGGCTCTAGATGAAGTGTAAATTGCGCTGGCAGAATGAAAGACAGCTGCCATGTGGGGGAGAAGAAAAAAAAGTATGGATAAAAAATATATATATGATGGGGGCCGGGATTATGATCCGAAATTGTTGAACTCTGTTGAGTTCAGAAGGCTGTAAAGTGCCTAATCGAAAGATGAGGTGCTGTTCCTCGAGCTTACGCTGAGCTTCCGTGGAACAATGCAAGAGGCCGAGGACAGTGAGGTCTGAGTGGGAGTGGAGCGGTGAATTAAAGTGACAGGCCACCGGGAGCTCAGGGTCCCCCTTATGGACTGAACGGAGGTGTTCCGCAAAGCGGGCACCCAATCTGCGTTTGGTCTCCCCAATGTAGAGGAGACCACATCGTGAGCAGCGAATACAGAATACACTACCCTTCCCTCATCTTCACATGGTCCATCTCCGACTCTTCCCTTCCCTTCCTCGACTTCTCCGTCTCCATCTCTGGGGATAGGTTATTGACAAACATCCACTACAAGCCCACTGACTCCCACAGCTACCTGGACTACACTTCCTCCCACCCGCCTCCTGTAAGGACTCTATTAAATTCTCCCAGTTTCTCCGTCTCCGCCGCATCTGCTCTGACGATGCCACCTTCCATACCAGTGCTTCCAACATGTCTTCCTTTTTCCTCAACCGAGGATTCCCCTCTACAGTGGTTGACACAGCCCTTAACCGTGTCCGTTCTATCTCCCACACTTCTGCCCTCACCCCTACCCCTCCCTCCTGGAACCACGATACAGTTCCCCTTGTCCTCACCTTTCACCCCACCAAACTCCACATTCAACGGATCATCCTCCGCCATTTCCGCCACCTCCAGTGTGATCCCACCACCAAATGCATCTTCCCCTCACCTCCCCTTTCAGCATTCCGTAGGGACCGCTCCCTCCGCGACACCCTAGTCCACTCCTCTATCGCCCCCAACACCCCTTCCCCTTCGCCCGGCACCTTCCCGTGCAAGCGCAGGAGATGCAACACCTGCCCTTATACCTCCCCACTTCCCACTGTCCAGGGCCCCAAACACCCCTTCCAGGTGAAACAGCGATTTACTTGTACTTCTTGCAATCTAGTATACTGTATTCGCTGCTCACGATGCGGTCCCCTCTACATTGGGGAGACCAAACGCAGATTGGGTGACCGCTTTGCGGAACACCTCCGTTCAGTCCGTAAGGGGGACCCCGAGCTTCTGGTTGCCTGTCACTTTAATTCACCGCTCCACTCCCACTCGGACCTCACCGTCCTCGGCCTCTTGCATTGTTCCACGGAAGCTCAGCGTAAGCTTGAGGAACAGCACCTCATCTTCCGATTAGGCACTTTACAGCCTTCTGGACTCAACATAGAGTTCAACAATTTCAGATCATAACCCCAGCCCCGATCATATACTGTAATATATTTTTTATCCACACTTTTGTTCTTGTTCTTCTCTCCCACAGGGCAGCTGTCCTTCATTCTGCCAGCGCAATTCACACTTCATCTCGAGCCATCCTTTGTTCATTAACCTGTCCCATTACCACCTCCTCTCGCCTTGAATATCTCTCAATGTCTCTCAATGTCTCTTAACCTCTCCTGCTTTCTATCCTATCACAGGCCTTCCCTTTTGTTCTTTCATCCCCTCCCCCATTTCCCAGCCCCTAAAAATCTCTTCCATTTCCTGCTCTTTTCCAGTTCTGACTGGTCATCGACCTGAAACGTTAACTCTGTTTCTCTCTTGAGTTATCTCACAGATGCTGCCCGACCTGCTGAGTTTCTCCAGCATGTTCTCTTTTTAGTTCTGATTTCCAGCATCTGCAGTATTTTCTTTTTGTGGAAGAAAAAAAGGTTTGATATAACTTCTGAATGTTACCAGATCGTCTACCAGGAGGTGTTGTACACCTGATTGGTTTGGCTTCCTTGTCATGAAATGGAATGTCTGCTGCCAGAAAGTCCACCATCTTTTGGCCAGAAGAAACAATTATAGTGCACACTCATTCTGCCCTTGAAGACTCACCATTTCCAATGGTTGCCACAAGATTGAACAGAGTCTTGGGATACAGGCAGAATGGGGGAGTTTGAGTCTTGATGTTTGCTTTACTGCTGCTAACAGCCTCTATAACTAGTGTCTGCTCATCACAGGGCACAGAATACTGTCTTTTTTTAATTTAAAAAACAGATGGTGCATTTACCTAGTGAACCATCTGGGAAACTAGCATGAGTGGTTTGAAGAACATATGCAGCGCACAGCGGAAAGTCCAACATTGAGGCTGTGGCGTACTCTTTCGTAACCTACTTGTCCTGAGTCACAGCTGTTTGAACCGTAATGTCAGCAGGCTGACCGTCCGATGCCAAGTTCAAGTAAGCTGCTGCCATTTGCCAAGTCCAAAATGGCAGGCTGGAAGAATTTTCAAAGATCCTCTCTGTGTGCATTCACAATGTGGGGCCACTCGTGCATGCACTCAATTTAAAAAAAACAAACTTGCAGCAATCAAAAGTGAGACATTTGCTGTTCGGTTTTCAGATGTCCCCCTCCGACAGTGCAGGTCAGGAGCAGATGGGCATCAGACCCAGCTGACAGCGGCACTGCCAAGGCTCTCCTTGTTCTGCAGTGGCAGAGGTCACTGACCTCGGCCCATTCGTGCCACAGTGGCATGACAGTGGAAGGTACCTGCCAGCAAAGGGTTCATCCATTTACCAGCTGGAGAAAGACAGATCTCTGAACACAAGCACAGCAGCAGCAGTACTGAAAAAAAAATGTACATTAATACATACAAGTTTCATTTGTATTCACCAGCTGCATTCAGCACTAGCCTGCGTGGCTCCTGTGCATTACAAGGGCTTGGCAAGCTATGAATTCGTAATACAAGGAAAAACGAATTTCTTTAAAAATTCAAGAAAAAAACCCAACTAGATAGGTTTCTGAAGTATTTGCTTTGTTGGCTGCACTGTGTTGTGGAAAGTTAGATATAAATATTACACGTGTATTTTTTATTTCATTTGCAATGATTTTTTTTCCAATTTTCTCTCCCAGAGGTACTGCTACTTGCTGGAGTAAGGTTTGGTTTTCTAGGCACCAGCAACCCTCTCGTGCCATGCCCAAATGACCGTTCTTCATAGAATCATAAAATGGTTACAGCACAGTAGGAGGCCATTCGGCCAGTCGAGCCCATGCTGGCTCTCTGCAAGAGCACTTCACCGAGTCCCACTCCCCCACCCTTTCCCCATAGCCCTGCAATTTTTTTCCTTCAGGTACTTATTCAATTCGCTTTTGAAAGCCACGATTAAATCTGCCTCCACCACCCTTCCAGGCATTGCATTCCAGATCCTAACCACTCGCTGCGTAAAAAAGTTTTTCCTCGTGCCGCCTTTGATTCTTCTGCCAAACACCTTAAATCTGTGCCCTCTTCTTCGTAGTGAGTGCTGGCGGATTTGGCAGCCTTGCGGAGAGAGCCATTGGAACTCAGCCTAACTGAACTCCATCCTGCGGGAATCGCGGTCTGAGCGGCTGTATAAAGGCTCCTGAGACCCAGATAAGGCCTCAGTGCGAGAATCGGTGGTCTGAGCGGCTGTATAAAGGCTCCCGAGACCCAGGTAAGGCCTCAGTGCGAGAATCGGCGGGAATCACGGGCTGAGTGGCTGTATAAAGGCTCCCGAGACCCAGGTAAGGCCTCAGTGCGAAAATCGGCGGGAATCGCGGGCTGAGCGGCTGTATAAAGGCTCCAGAGACCAGGTAAGGCCTCAGTGCGAGAATCGGCGGGCTGAGTGGCTGTATAAAGGCTCCAGAGACCAGGTAAGGCCTCAGTGCGAGAATCAGCGGGAATCTCGGGCTGAGCGGCTGTATAAAGGCTCCCGAGACCCAGGTAAGGCCTCAGTGCGAGAATCGGCGGGAATCGCGGGCTGAGCGGCTGTATAAAGGCTCCCGAGACCCAGGTAAGGCCTCAGTGCGAGAATCGGCTGGAATCGCGGGCTGAGCGGCTGTATAAAGGCTCCCGAGACCCAGGTAAGGCCTCAGTGCGAGAATCGGCGGGAATCACGGGCTGAGCAACTGTATAAAGGCTCCAGAGCCCAGGTAAGGCCTCAGTGCGAGAATCGGCGGGAATCGCGGACTGAGCGGCTGTATAAAGGCTCCAGAGACCAGGTAAGGCCTCAGTGCGAGGGTCAGGATGGTGTGACTAGAAGTGAGGCAGGTACGGGGATCCAGGAGGTAGTGTTGGATGAGCCGCAGCCCTTGCACTTGTCCAACAGGTTCGAGGCTCTTACTCCCTGTGAGGATGGGAACAGGGACTGCGGGGAGGATGAGCAACCTGGCCACAGCACCGTGGAGCAGGGGGCCATTCAAGTGGGGGGAGTTAAAAGAAATGTGGTAGGGGATAGTATCGTTAGGGGGATAGGTAGAGTTCTTTGC
This sequence comes from Somniosus microcephalus, assembly GCF_052327205.1. Classification (NCBI taxonomy): domain Eukaryota; kingdom Metazoa; phylum Chordata; class Chondrichthyes; order Squaliformes; family Somniosidae; genus Somniosus; species Somniosus microcephalus. The sequence continues at coordinate 37,215,828 of NC_141018.1, forward strand.
AGCCGAGAGCGAGAGTCCCGAAGGCTGTGTTGCCTGCCCGGTGCCAGGGTTAAGGACATCTCCTCTGGACTGGAGAGAAACTTGGAGTGGGCGGGGGAGGATCCAGTTGTTGTGGTCCATGTTGGTACCAACGACATAGATAGGACAAGGAAGGAGGTTCTGCTGAGGGAGTTTGAGCAGCTAGGGGCCAAATTAAAAAGCAGAACCACAAGCGTAATAATCTCTGCATTATTACCTGAGCCACGAGTGAATTTGGCTAGGACAAATAAAATTAGAGAGTTAAATGCGTGGCTCAAAGACTGGTGTGGGAGAAATGGGTTTTGCTTCCTGGGACACTGGCACCAGTACTGGGGCAGGAGGGAGCTGTTCCGTTGGGACGGGCTTCACTTGGCCAGTGCTGGGACTAGAGTCCTGGCGGATCATATAACTAGGGCTGTAGAGAGGGCTTTAAACTAACTAGTAGGGGGGAGGTTCCTAGAGAGCAAATAATAAAAATGACAACAGAGAAGGTCATAGACTTAGGTAGCAGTGGGGAAATTAAAACCCAGAGCGTGTCAGGAAGGGGCAGAAGGTATGGAGTAAAAGGTAAAGTAATAAAAAGGGCAAAAGCAGGAACTAAGTGTTACAAAACATCTTTGAAAGTTCTCTATCTGAATGCACGTAGCATTCGTAACAAAATAGACGGGTTAATGGCACAAATAACTACATATGGGTATGATCTTGTGGCCATTACAGAAACATGGCTGCAGGGTGACAATGCCTGGGAATTAAACATACCAGGTTATTTAACGATCAGGAAGGACAGGCAGGAAGGAAGGGGAGGTGGGGTGGCTATGTTAATAAAGGAAGGAATCACTGTAATACAGAGAAATGATATTGGGTCAAAAGATCAGGATAATGAAACAGTTTGGGTGGAGGTAAGGAATAATAAGGGGAAAAAAACATTAGTGGGCGTAGTCTATCGGCCTCCGAACAGTGGCAACTCTGTTGGACAGAGTATCAATCAGGAAATAGTTGAGGCTTGTAATAAGGGAACATCTATAATTATGGGGGATTTTAACTATCATATTAATTGGACAAATCAAATTGGGCAGGGCTGCCTTGAGGATGAGTTCATTGAGTGTATTAGGGATGGGTTTCTTGAGCAGTATGTAACTGAACCGACCAGGGGGCAAGCAACCTTAGATCTGGTCCTGTGTAACGAGACAGGATTAATTAAAAATGTCCTAGTAAAGGATCCCCTTGGAATGAGTGACCATAACATGGTTGAATTCCATATTCAATTAGAGGGTGAGAAGGTTGGATCTCAAACAAGCGTGCTAAGCTTGAATAAAGGAGACTATGAAGGTATGAGAGCGGAATTGAGTGGAGTGGATTGGGAAAATAGATTAAAGGGTAAGACGATACATGATCAGTGGTGTACATTTAAGGAGTTATTTTACAACTTCCAAAAAAAAAATATTCCACTGAGAAGAAAAGGGTGTAAAAGAAAAGACAGCCATCCGTGGCTAAGTAAAGAAATTAAGGATAGTATTTGACTAAAAACAAGGGCATATAAGGTAGCCAAATCTAGTGGGAGGATAGAGGATTGGGAAAACTTTAAAAGACAGCAAAAAATAACAAAAAGATTGATTAAGAAAGGGAAGATAGATTATGAAAGTAAATTAGCAAAAAATATAAAAACAGATAGTAAGAGTTTTTATAGTTGTATAAAAAGAAAAAGGATGGCTAAAGTAAATGTTGGTCCCTTAGAGGATGAGACCGGGAAATTAATGGTGGGAAATATGGAGATGGCAAAAACACTGAATGAATATTTTATATCAGTCTTTACAGTAGAAGACACTAAGAATATCCCAACACTGGACAAACAGGGGGCTAAAGGGGGGGAGGAGCTAAACATGATCAAAATCACTAAGGAAGTGGTGCTCGGTAAAATAATGGGACTCAAGGCGGATAACTCACCTGGACCTGATGGCTTACATCCTAGGGTCTTGAGGGAAGTGGCGGTAGGGATTGTGGATGCATTGGTAATCATTTTCCAAAACTCCCTGGACTCGGCAAAGGTCCCGGCAGAGTGGAAAACTGCTAATGTAACACCCTTATTTAAAAAGGGCAGTAGACAGAAGGCTGGAAACTATAGACCGGTTAGCCTAACATCTGTGGTAGGTAAAATTTTGGAATCCATTATTAAGGAGATAGTAACAGGACATTTGGATAATCATAATTTAATAGGACAAAGTCAGCATGGTTTTATGAAGGGGAAGTCATGTTTGACAAATTTGCTGGAGTTCTTTGAGGAAGTAACATAAAGGGTGGATAAAGGGGAACCAGTGGACGTAGTGTATTTAGACTTCCAAAAGGCATTTGACAAGGTGCCACACAAAAGATTATTGCTTAAGATAAAAAATCATGGGATTGGGGGTAATATTCTGGCATGGATAGAGGATTGGCTATCTAACAGAAGGCAGAGAGTTGGGCTAAATGGTTCATTCTCAGACTAGCAATCAGTAACTAGTGGTGTTCCGCAGGGGTCAGTGCTGGGTCCGCAACTCTTTACCATCTATATTAATGATTTGGAGGAGGGGACCGAGTGTAACATATCAAAGTTTGCAGATGATACTAAGATGGGAGGGAAAGTAGTGAGTGAGGAGGACATTAAAAACCTGCAAGGGGACATGGACAGGCTAAGTAAGTGGGCAGAGATTTGGCAGATGGAATACAATACTGGAAAGTGTGAGGTTATGCACTTTGGCAGGAAAAATCGTAGAGCAAGTTATTGTCTTAATGGCAAGAAACTGGAAAGTACTGAAGTACAAAGGGATCTGGGGGTCCTGGTGCACGAAACTCAAAAGGTTAGTATGCAGGTGCAGCAAGTGATTAAGAAGGCCAATGGAATGTTGGCTTTCATTGCTAGGGGGATAGAATATAAAAATAGGGAGGTATTGCTTCAGTTGTACAAGGTATTGGTGAGACCGCACCTGGAATACTGCGTACAGTTTTGGTGTCCATACTTAAGAAAGGACATACTTGCTCTCGAGTCAGTACAAAGAAGGTTCACTCGGTTAATCCCGGGGATGAGGGGATGGACATATGAGGAGAGGTTGAGTAGATTGGGACTCTACTCATTGGAGTTCAGAAGAATGAGAGGCGATCTTATTGAAACATATAAGATTGTCACTCAGAGGGTGGTAGGTCCATGGAATATGCTGCCCCAAAAAGCTGTAGAAGCTACATCATTACATAAATTTAAAACAGAAATAGACAGTTTCCTAGAAGTAAAGGGAATTAAGGGTTACGGGGAGCGGGCAGGAATTTGGACATGAGACTAGGTTCGGATCGGTCATGGCCCTGTGGGTAGCGGAGCGGGCCCAGGGGCCGTGTAGCCTGATCCTACTCCTATTTCGTGTGTCTAATTCTGTTAGATTCAGGAGATGGTTCTGTGATAGTGGATTGGCGGTTAGGATCAGATCAGCCATGATCTTATTGAATGGCGGAGCAGGCTCGAGGGGCCGATTGGCCTACTCCAGCTCCTATTTCTTATGTTCTTATGCCCCCAAACCCACGCAGGCACTTCCCGGTCAAAAGTGAGAGAACCCTAAATGATTTCAGCTTTCTGGCCTGGAAGACGCTGGGGGGTAACTGTAGCACCCCTCCTACTGCCACTCCACTGAGATTATCGAACCGAGCACGGAGCAGGGAATCATTGCGCCGTGCGCAAGTAGTGGCAACTTGGCTCTGTAGGTAGCACTCTCATCTCTGATACGAAGGTTGTGAGTTGGAGCCCCACATTTTGACATTCCAATGTAGGACAAATGCCGCATTGTCAGAGGTATTGTCCTGTCTGCATCTTCAGGGGGATGCTGAAGATCCCATTGAACTGCGATCGGAAGCGCAGGGAATTTACCCAGGGTTCTCCTGCCTCAACCAGTAGCATAAAAAGCAGCTTAACCAGCCATTCATCTCGATGCTATTTGTGGGCTCTCATTCTCCGAAAAATGACTGCACTATTTATCATAACAGCCCTCACTGCACTTAAAATAATTCATTGTGTGAAGCGCTTTAAGTCATTTTGATGTGATGAGGTGCTGTATAAATGCAGATAGTTCATTTATTCTCCCAATCCCTGCGGGACAGCTCGGTTAATCCCGGGGATGAGGGGATGGGCATATGAGGAGAGGTTGAGTAGATTGGGACTCTACTCATTGGAGTTCAGAAGAATGAGAGGCGATCTTATTGAAACATATAAGATTGTGAAGGGGTTGGATCGGGTGGATGCGGTGAGGATGTTCCCGATGATGGGTGAAACTAGAACTAGGGGGCATAGTCTTAGAATAAGGGGCTGCTCTTTCAAAACTGAGATGAGGAGAAACTTCTTCACTCAGAGTGTGGTAGGTTTGTGGAACTTGCTGCCCCAGAAAACTGTGGAAGCTACATCATTAAATAAATTTAAAACAGAAATAGATAGTTTCCTAGAAGTAAAGGGAATTAAGGGTTACGGGGAGCGGGCAGGAAATTGGACATGAGTCTAGGTTTGGAATGGTCGTGGCCCTGTGGGTAGTGGAGTGGGCCCAGGGGCAGTGTAGCCTGGTTCTGCTCCTGCTTCTTGTGTTCTAATTCTGTTAGATTTCAGGAGATGGTTTTATTCCTGTTCCTGGCTGGGGTGGAGATCGCCTTTACAGAAGGTAAGTACTGCAGAAAATATAGGGACAGAGTGATCTCCTGGACAAGTTTCGATCGCCTAGATGGGTCGGAGAGGAATTTCCCAGATTTTTTCTCCCAAATTGGCCATTGGTTTTTTTATCTGGTTTTTTGCCTCTCCCGGGAGATCACATGGGTTCGGGTGGGATGGAGAGTGATAGAAGATTTGAGGTTAGGATCAGATCAGCCATGATCTTATTGAATGGTGGAGCAGGCTAAAGGGGCCGATTGGCCTACTCCTGCTCCTATTTCTTATGTTCTTATGTTCTATCTGGGGGTAATTTTATCTCCGTGCGATAGCGTAAGAAGGATGATGCTGAGTGGCAGCCTGTGTTCCATCTCTCCCCATTTTTATTTCCATGGAAGCCAATGGGGGAGAGATGTAGAACGGGCTGCCAACTGACTATCATCTGTTTTACATCATCGCACAAAGTCAAAATTACCCCCTGTGTTTTTAAAAACACACACATGATTTGCAGTAATGCAAGTGGTACATTTCACTGGAGAATTTCAGCCTAATGAGTGTCTTTTACTTTGAGAGGACTTGGTGAAGACAAAGGTCCATGGTGCAAGAGGCCACCAAGGTTGAAGATTAGACAGGGTAAAGCAAGAAGCAGTGATTAAGTAATACCTAGTTTGGGTTTTGACTCCAGGAGGAAGCAAAGGGCAAGGGAGCCTAAGGAGTATCACAGTTTTGAGGTACTGGAAAGAATGAGTTAGAGTAGGAGACAACAATAACAACAACTTGCATTTATATAGTGCCTTTAACATAGTAAAATATCTTAAGGCGCTTCAGAGGAGCATAATCAGACAAATTTTGACACCGAGCCGCATGAGATATATGGGAAGGTGACCAAAAGGTTTGAGGCAGCGTGATGAGTCCTGAATTTTCACAGTGAGAATGCAGGGAAGAGGAAAACCTGTGGCTCAGTGGGTAGCACTCTCGCCTCTGAGTCAGAAGGTTGTGGGTTCTGTTGCGTCTGTGTTTTCAAATGTAGTTAGGCTGAATAACAGGACACAGACTACAGAAGTAATTAAACAGGTCTTTAGTGATTGAGGGTCAAGGCTGAACTGGGATACACTTTGCTCCGCAGGGTTTATATACCGGTGTGGTCACCACCGGTACTACAATGTACAGGAGCCATCAAAAAGTAGTCCATCACCTTAAGGTATCCTCTTAAGGTGGTACATGTTACGTACACTACAATTCCCCCCCTTTTAGCTTAACAGTGTACACCTCAAATTAAACATTACATGGATAACATATATACAATTTTCACACAAAACTGTTCAAAGATTCAGTCTCTGAGGAGGCCTCCTGATCCGGGCCGGATAACGCCTTTCAGGGGTCTCTGGTTCTCGTTGCTGGGGTGACTCATCCATTTGATCTCCTATGGATTGAACATCATCATGTACGTTCGAGTCTGAGGTAGATGCTACAGGCTCAATAACTTCTTCAACTGGTGTCTCTGCCGTAGACATGGGGTCGACTCTTGTTCTCGATTCCACAAGTTGGTCAGCATGACGTCGTATTACGTTCTCTCCAACGTCTACCGTGTACATCAAGGGTCCTTGTCGGGCACGAATTGTTCCGGATTGCCATTTATCATCCCTATCGTCCCTGGCCAACACTGGTTGTCCTATTTCGAAACTCCGAGTGGCCTTGTTATTTACGTGCTGGAATTGCTTGTTTTCGACTTCCCTTCGCACATTGGGTTTTAACAAATCCAACCGGGACCGCAACCTCCTGTTATAGAACATTATAGCAGGGCTTTGATTTGTCACTGCATGCGTGGCGTTTCGATATGCCATCAGGAAATTGTCCACCTTGTGTTGTAGTGGAATATGGTCTTCGCTCATGGCCTTTATCACCTTTTTGAACGTTTGTACAAATCTCTCGGCCAACCCATTTGTAGCCGGATGATATGGGGCAGATGTATAGTGTTTCACCCCATTCTTTTTCATGAATTTCTGGAATTCTTCTGACACGAACTGTGGTCCGTTGTCTGAACATATTTGTTCCGGCAACCCATTCCTTGCAAATATGGTTCTTAGAACTGCGATCGTCTTCTCAGAGGTAGTGGTCGACATCTTAATCACTTCTGGCCATTTAGAATGTGTGTCTACTGCTATCAAAAACATGGAATCCATGAATGGACCTGCAAAGTCGATATGCACACATTGCCATGGGGTTGAAGGCCATTCCCACGGATGCAGCGGTGCAATTGGAGGTGCATTTTGAACTTTTTGGCACCCTGAGCAGCTTTTAGCCAAATCCTCTATTTGTTTGTCGATACCTGGCCACCACACATAAGCCCTAGCAAGGCTTTTTATCTTGACTCCCCCCAGATGACCTTCATGCAATTCCTTCAGAACTCTCTCCCTTAATTTAGGAGGAATAATCGCCCTTGTTCCATACATCAATGTTCCTTGACATACGGACAGCTGTTCTCGTCTGGCTGAGAATGCTGGTAACAGTGGGTCGCCATGTGCTGGCCATCCCTTCACTGTCAAGTCGTAGACCCGAGACAGTGTCGGGTCGTTTCGGGTCTCTCTCTCAATACCCGCATTGGTGACTGGTAAGCATTCGATGATGGTCGAGTGAAATATCTCGACAGGGTCAACTGCCGGTGCCTCTTCCGCTGTAGGTAGTGGCAGGCGCGACAGCCCATCAGCATTACCATGTTGCTTTGTACCTTTGAATTCAATATCATATTGATGTGCCCCTAGGAAAAGGGACCATCTCTGAAGCCTCTGCGCCGTCATTACTGGAACACCCTTCTTAGGGTTGAAAATGGAAACCAACGGCTGGTGATCTGTCAGCAGCGTAAACTTTTGGCCTTGCAGGTAATGGTTAAATTTCTTAACTCCCCACACGAGGCTGAGAGCCTCCCTATCTATCTGAGCATAGTTGCGCTCTGCGGAGGTCAATGATCTGGATGCGAACGCGACTGGCCTTTCCGAGCCATTTGGAAACTTATGTGAGAGCACTGCCCCGATACCATATGGAGAAGCATCACAAGCTAAGCAAATAGGCAGCGTTGGGTTAAAGTGAGCCAACACTTCCTTAGAGGTGATCAGTGCCTTGCTCTTTTGAAAAGCCCGCTTACAATCATCGCTCCACTTCCATGGTATTCCCATTTGCAAAAGAGTGTTCAGCGGGTGTAACACCGTGGATAAATTTGGAAGAAACTTGTGGTAATAGTTAACCAACCCAAGGAACGACCTTAACTGGGATACATTTTCCGGAGCAGGAGCTTTCACAACAGCTTCAATTTTGGCAGGTGACTTATGGAGCACCTCCTGGCCAATGACATGGCTGCAGTACGAGATTCGTTTTTGAAAGAACTCACATTTCTGGCGATTAACTCTGAGCCCATATTCTTTCAATCTGGTGAGCACCTGCTCCAAATTCGCGAGGTGATCCTTATCATCATCTCCTGTAATCAGGATGTCGTCCAGGTAGCATTGTGTGCCTGGAATTCCCTGCAATACTTGTTCCATGGCCCTTTGCCAAATCGCTGGAGCCGATGCCACTCCAAAAACCAGTCTATTATACCGATATAAGCCCTTATGTGTGTTGATCGTGAGATACTGGCGTGACGCTTCATCAACTTCCATCTGTAGGTACGCCTGCGCCAGGTCTATCTTGGTGAAGTGTTTCCCGCCAGACAGCGAAGCGAAGATATCTTCAATCCGCGGAAGCGGATATTGCACCGGATTAACAGTGATCTTGAAATCGCCACAGATGCGAACCTTCCCAGGTTCCCCCGGCTTGTTGCTCAACGCACGCTTCATGACAGGAACAATGGGTGTGGCCCATTCGCTCCAGTCCACCTTGGACAGTTCTCCTGAATGTTCTAGCCCTTCCAGCTCTGCTTCCACAGCAGGTCGTATCGCATAAGGTATCGGTCTGGCTTTGAAAAATTTTGGGTTTGCATGTTCTTCAACCTTGATGTTTGCCGTAATTCCTTTCAGTGTTCCCAGTCCCTGTTGGAACACCTCCTTAGCATCGTCTAATATTTTGGACAGTCGTTTAGGTTTGATGTCGTCCTCTTTACAGGCTTCTACAGTCAGTGCTTGTATGGAATGCCAGTCCACATTTATTCTCCGGATCCACTCCCATCCCAGTAGTGGCGGACCTCCATCAGGTAACACATACAAGTCCATGTTCTGACTTTCTTTACCATTGTAGACCGCATTTACTTTTATCTTTCCTTTGGGGTATACTATTTGCCCCGTGTATGTTTTCAATACAATCTCCGTATCCCTCAGGGGAATGTGCGAGAATAACCTTTTGTAATCTTGCTTATTCATGACCGTTAATGCCGATCCAGTGTCCAATTCCATCTTCACTTGGACTCCTGCTATCCGAAGCATGACCCAGATAGTTTGGTGGTCTGCTGTGTTACCCACATTATGTATTTTTAGACAACCCAGTTCCTTACTGCTGTTCTCTGTCACCTTGTGTACTTTTTTGTACTTCTCCTGCGGCGACTTTTTGCTGCTGGTCTTCTTTCCTGACCAGCATACTCTCGCTATGTGACCAAGTTTGCCACATTGCCTGCATTCTTTATCTTTGAACCAGCACTGGTTCTGGTCATGCGTTGTCCTTCCGCAACGATAGCACTTTACTGCGCCCAATGCCATTTCATTGGTGCTGGATTCCAATGGCCTTTGCTGTATCTCTGCAGTGCCTCGTGCTGCTGCCTCGTGCGATGCTGCAATGCTGAAAGCTTTGTCCAGCGTAAGATCCTTTTCCTCTAGCAGTCGCTTCTGGGTTCCTTCCCTTAGGAGCCCACACACAAACTTATCTCTCAGTGCGTCTGCTAGTCCTGTACCGAACTGACAGTACTTTGATAACTTGCGCAGTTCGGTTAAGAATTCAGCGTTGCTTTCTTCTTTAAGCTGAATTCTTTTGTAGAATTTAAATCGTTCCGCTATCAGCAGCGGCGTGGGGTTTAAATGCTCTTGCAGGATAGTAACAATATCCGCGAAACTCTTTCCTACCGGTTTATCTGGTGTTACAAGGTTCCTTAATAACCCGTACGTCTTCGCACCCATCGAGTTTAATAGGGTTAGTGCTTTCTTGTCCTCCGGTACCTCATTCGTTGTACAGTAAACTTCGATGCGTTCCACATAAGTGGCCCAATCTTCCACATCGCTATCAAAAGCAGTGATGTTACCCGTTTTTGGCATCCTTGTTGAGTTTCCTTTCCTTCGGATATGATTACTATTTTATTTATTTATTTATTTTTTCAAAATGGCGGCTTCCCGCGCTTGTCTTCTTCCCCCGCCGACTCAAAATGGTGATTACTGCGCTGTTGCCGTTCTCGCCTCCCAGCGGTCCTTTATTTTCCCCTACGCTGCTGCTCTTGTTCCCCGCCACTCCCGCGGTCCTTGTGGTCATAAACGCTTTCCTGGCTGCTGCGCGTCTCTGCCCCGATTGCAGTCTGGCCCCTGACACCGGCTGCGGTCATGTTCTCCACCTTTTTCGTCGTTACCCTCCCCTTCTCTTACTGACAACTCGGCTGACTTCCCCCCTGTGCCGCTCGATCGGGCTTACCCGCCGCTTTTGTCGAAGGGATGTTCACTGATGTTTGACTTCGTGGCCAGAACCCAACCCGGGTTCCCGATGGCCTCCCGTGCGATGCAGTGCCCAGCAGGATGTTAAGGGTGGATGTCCTTGTTTGACGCCCGTTTCAGAGGGCGAAGCTTCCTTTGATGCAACTGCCGCTAGGTAAGATCAGACTCGTCGCCACTGTTGCGTCTGTGTTTTCAAATGTAGTTAGGCTGAATAACAGGACACAGACTACAGAAGTAATTAAACAGGTCTTTAGTGATTGAGGGTCAAGGCTGAACTGGGATACACTTTGCTCCGCAGGGTTTATATACCGGTGTGGTCACCACCGGTACTACAATGTACAGGAGCCATCAAAAAGTAGTCCATCACCTTAAGGTATCATCTTAAGGTGGTACAGGTTACATACACTACAGGTTCAAGTCCCACTCCAGAGACTTGAGCACAAAAGTCTAGGCTGACACTCCCATTGCAGTACTGAGGGAGCGCCGCACTGTCGGAGGTGCCATCTTTCGAATGAGACGTTAAACTGAGGCCCTGTCTGCTCTCTCAGGTGGAGGTAAAAGATCCCATGGCACTATTTTGAAGAAGAGCAGGGGAGTTCTCCCCGGTGTCCTGGGGCCAATATTTATCCCTCAATCATCACTAAAACAGATTATCTGGTCATTATCGCATTGCTGTTTGTGGGAACTTGCTGTGCTCAAATTGGCTGCAGCATTTATTGCATTACAACAGTGACTACACTTCAAAAAGTACTTAATTGGCTGTAAAGTGCTTTGGGGCATCCTGAGGCCGTGAAAGGCGCTGGAGAAATGCAAATCTTTCTTTCTTTGTGGGATGGCTCATGTGGAGTTTAGGAGGAATAAGAGAGGTTTCCCACTAAACACTCTGCAACTCAGTCAAAGTACATTTGTCACCTCTCATCTAATTAGTCAAAGCCCTACATGGGGGACTGAGGTGCTGCATCGCAGATGAGATGAAAATGAGAGTGTCCACACATGCGCTGCTGGAACCATGCTTCCTGCTTCACAAATACCAAATTTCACTGTGAGAAGTGATAGAGAATAGTTCCACCCTGCTGCTTACAGGTTGATGCATGGACGCAAGCAACCTACAAGTAGAGAGAACTGGGGAGAATCATTTTTTTTAAATGTATCTGAAATATGTCAAGTGGAATCTCATGCTTGGCATACAATCAGCATGGGTCTGCTTGTTGCCTGAGTCGCTCCATTTTTATCAGCGTGGGGCTTGTAACACCTGACTCAAACCTGACAAATCGAAGCTATCATTTAGCCAGAAAGTATCAGGAGCTAGAAAGAATCACAATAAAATGAAAGACAAAAGGGGCAGGCAGCAAAGAAAAAGACCAAAAATACACAGAGAAAAAGAAATATCAAGGGAGTCTTAAAGCGAGACCCCATCTGCCCCATCAGGTGAATGTAAAAGATCCCATAGAACTATTTTGAAGACGGGCAGGGGAGTTTTCCCCAGTGTCCTCCCCAATATTTATCCCTCAACCAACATCAATAAAAAGAGATGATCTGGTCATTTAGCTCTTTGATGTTTACGATGGCTTACTGTGCGCAAATTGGCTGCACATTTCCCTACATTAGAACAGTTGCTACACTTCAAATTGTTGTGAAGCATTTTGGGAGGTCCTGAGGACATGAAAGGCGCTATATAAATGCAAGTTCTTTCTTTCTATAAGGTGAATGAAGACAGAGGGAGATAAGGAAAGGAATGAAGACACAGAGACAGAAGGAGGAAGAAATGAAGAGATATAGAATGAGAATGAAGACAGCGTGTATAGAGGAAGAGGGGAAGAGGATAGAAGACAGAGTAACAGACAACTGAGAGGAATGAAGAGCCAGTGAGCAAAACCACATGGGGGACATGCTTAGCAGCATTTTACAGGATGGCATCAATGTCTTTCTAAAGAGCACTGGAAAGTCAACATGGATTTAGAAATGATGGACATTGCCTGACAACTCTACTGATATACTTGAAGAGGTGAGCAGCTTGATAGATGAAGGGTATCCCAGGTTTGTAATTTGGATTTTAAGAAGGCATTTGTTAAAGTTCCACATGTGAAGCTTTCAAAAATATTGAGGGTCTTGAAATTACTGGCAAGACTGGATTGAGTGGTTTGGCAATAGGAAGCAGTGCTGATGATTCAACTCAGGGAAGGGGTCATCACAGCGGAGCGTGATGCTGTAATACCCTGACATCCACAAATATGCACTTAACAGCATTGGTCACAGGATAGTGAGCAGCGAAATAAAAACAGAAAATGCTGGAAATACTCAGCAGGTCAGGCCTTCTACACTGTTCCAATGAAGCTCAATGCAAGCTCGAGGAACAGCACCTCATCTTTTGATTAGGCACTTCACCGCCTTCCGGATGCAACATCGAGTTCAACAACTTCAGATCATAACTTTTACCCCTATTTTTTCAGACAGCAGCTGTTGCTGATGATTCTGCCATTCCCATTTACACCTCCTCTAGACCCATCTTTTGTTTCTTTACTTGTCCCCTTACCATCCCCTTTTGCCTCGCACCATCATCCCTTTTGTCATTTAATCTCTCCTGCCTTCCACCCTATCACAGACCTCCCCTTTTGTTCTTTCCTCCTCTTCCCCCCCCGCCTTTCCCTGCCTCTACTTGCTTAAAACCTGTTACATCTCGAACATTTTCCAGTTCTGACGAAAGGTCATCGACCTGAACCGTTAACTCTGATTTTCTCTCTCCACAGGTGCTGCCTAACCTGCTGAGTATTTCCTGACATGACAATGTTATCCAGTCATTGACACCCAGTCTAGGCTCAGCTGTGAAGAATGCCCACTTGAGCAAGGTACCTGAGAGGGCTAGAGCCTGTGGATCCATATACAGTACTCGCCTAGAGTCAGAATAAAGTGGACTTCTCCCTGAATGAAATACATTTAAGAATGTAGCTGGTAACTGGGTAGGAGAAAAAGTCAATAATGGCATATTGACTGGATTTAATTGTTCCAAGATTTACGCAGGTTCTGCTGAGTGACACCTCCGTGCCTTTCCCGGTCCCGTATAGGTGTGTTGCTGCAGGCATTAACCTGAAGATACCATTGGAATCAGTCTATGTGCAGGTCAGCACTTCAGGCCAGGTCAGTTTACTGTTAATCTGCATCGCTACTGCTTTTATTTACTCATTATTTATCAGCACATCTTGAGAGAGGATCCGAAATTAGCCCGAGGCTGAAATCTGGGCTTCTTGTGAGCTTAGTTAGATTCTGAAGTGGCCCCATCAAGGGGATAATGAGAACAGGAGTGTTGTTTAGGAATTAATAATTCCCCGATAGATAGATTGCATGTTTATATCAGTTTTTCTAGTCCTTCTGTGATTTTCCCCCCCCGCCTCCTTTATCCCACATTACTTTAATTGGAGGGAGGAGAGGCTCTCAGAGGTGTAATTCTGACCAATAGGATTATATCTTTGCTGCAGAATCATTCCAAATTCACACAATCTTAGGTTTGTAAAATGAATACTGAACGCGGAGCCAGACAACAACAACAAAGATACTTTTATATAGCGCCTTTAACGTAGTAAAACGTCCCAAGGCGCTGCACAGACGAGGAAGGTCCCAGGTTTGATGCCCAGGCTGTGCTGAATTAACTGATCACAGCCAGGACAGTGTTTGGAATGCGACAATTGGCCTCAGCTCCCATTGACTGCTACTAAAAAGTGTGCATGTGTTGTCTCTCTCTCCATGGGGGTGAAACTGGTCTTGAATACAGCGCAAAATAGGCGATAGCGAATTGGCCGCTCGTTTACCCCCTGCCCGATTGTCATTTCCATTGAAGCCAATGGGCGGGGTGTAAAACTGGCCGTTGATTCACTTTTGCACGTTTTGTGCCACTGCACAAGTCCCATTTCACCTCCCCGCAACCTTTCTTGTCTCTGCTATTGAGTTACTGCAATAGTCATCGGCAGGGAACTTCCTTGGAGCTGCTCCCGCTCCTCCGCCACACTTCGCCGATAGTTCATCGGAGGGGTTTCCACCGCGCCTCTAGTAAAGTTACCGCAGTAGAGCTGCGAGGAATTTCCCAGCCACTGTGTCTCTCAACTCCTCTTCCGAAGCTCCAGATCTAACACTCTTCTTCCTCTTTATATCCTGGCTGTGTTAAAATCCAGATTCATCGCAACCGTCTCTGACGACACTAACTCATTCTCTCCCAGGGCCTCAAACCTGTGGCATGCCTCACCTCTCCAAGTCTTCCCTTCTTCCTGCAGGCTACAGACTTTTGGAAACCCAAGCTTAGCATCACCTAACCAACGATTGTTGGATTTTGTAACTGCCCACGATGGCCGGAGTGAAATCAGGAGCTCTCTGTGTGTTGGGGAATCGCAGACACAGACCCGTGTCCCATTACCCTGTGGAGCAGTATTCTAAGAATGGGCCTTGGGCTGGTTGTCTATCCTCATGACAAATAATAAGCTGCTGCATTTCAGATCACAACAATGCAGGCCTGCATGCTCCCTGCTTTCAATTTCCTTTGATATATCAAACATCACTTCATAAATAGCTCAGGGATCTTATTTTTTTAAATAAGATATATTTTGAATGCTTAACAATTTCATTAAATTAGAAATGGGGATCCTTTGCTTCAAAAGAAAGAACTGAAGGTTTCTCGTGAAAGAACAGTAGAGCTGAGGAAAGTGTGTGCACAGCAAAGACGATTAGATATCAGGAGGGGACATGAGCCATCGCTGGCAAAGGTTTAGCACTAAATTATTGACGCTCTGTATAAAAATGTTGTGCAGGTTTAATACCTGTGCGTGCGTGTGTGTGAAATCAATTGCTGCGCCCCAGAATTTTGAACTCAAATTGAGGGATGTCATTGCTCGGCAGTGAGATATGTCAATGATTTCCAGATATAGCCCAGGTTAGGTGCAGAGGGAGGTTTAATCTACACAGCCCCAACAAGCGGAGCATGAATTAGGAGCTGATTAAAATTCTTCCTACAGTCGACCAGTAGAACAAGCTTGACTCCATCGAATCTATGTTGGGGATGGCCAGGCAGTAGTGGGGGTAATGGAGGAGCGAATGGGGGACATTTATAGATACATAGAAGATAGGAGCAGGAGTAGGCCATTCGGCCCCTCGAGCCTGTTCCGCCATTTAATGAGATCATGGCTGATCATCCAAATTCAGTACCCTGTCACTGCTTTCTCCCCATACCCCTTGAATATATTTAATGAATTGGCCTCTACTGCCTTCTGTGGTAGAGAATCCCACAGGTTCACCACTCTCTGGGTGAAGAAATTCCTCCTCATCTCTGTCCTAAATGGCTTACCCCTTATCCTTAGACTGTGACCCCTGGTTCTGGACTCCCCGGCCATCGGGAACATCCTTCCTGCATCTAGTCTGTCTAGTCCTTTTAGAATTTTATAAGTTTCAATGAGATCCCCTCTCATTCTTCTAAACTCCAGCGAATATAAGCCCAATCGACCCAACTTCTTCTCATACGTCATTCCTGCCATTCCAGGTATCAGTCTGGTGAATCTTCGCTGCACTCCCTCCATGGCAAGAACATCCTTCCTCAGATAAGGCGACCAAAACTGCACACAATATTCAAGATGTGGTCTCACCAAGGCCCTGTACAACTGCAGCAAGACATCCTTGTTCCTGTACTCAAATCCTCTCGCTATGAAGGCCAACATACCATTTGCCTTCTTAACCACCTGCTGCACCTGCATGCTTACCTTCACTGGCGGCGGGGTCAGATCCATTGGAAGTCAAAACCGGGCCGGTTATACGAAGCGTGGGCGATCCACTCCATCAGTTCACCACCCAACCAGCGAAGGTGAAAGTTGTGCCCAGTGAGCACAGCACAGAGGCACCAGTTCTAGGGAAAGCAGACAGGAGATGAGACGATACGCCCGGTGCTGGAATAACGTTGCAAATAGCGGAAGCTGATCCGGCAGACGCTCAGACTAGTGGGATGGAAGGAGCGAGTCTGTCATGGTTATGGAGGAGGGTGGGGGGAAGGTGAAAGGCTGAAAACAGAGACAGTGAAAATAGAGTAGGCAGTGTGGCTCAGTACCAAACCGCGCAGTGCCTTTGCCAACTGAGTCACTGGGGGAGTGATATACTTTATCTCTTATCACAGTTTTACAGTACTGCTTTTGGCAGTAATCAGTACTAAATTAGCATTGCCATGTTGAATATAGTGTCACATAGGAAGAAGCCTCCAGTGAAATAGATTACACAGCACTAACATGTGACAGATATTGGGTATTGGAACACTCCTGGACAAAGGCATCTATAATGGGTCGATGATGGATGAGAGCCAAATGCAGCTTGATGGTGCAGCTCAAATTCTTGTTACATTAATTTTGCATCGCCATAGATGTAGTTTGGCTTGTTCACACCAATAACATCCCTCGTCATCTTTCCTGTGTGATTTATCACACTCTGTCATGGTCTCCAGTCACCGTACAATTCTGCAGCTTCTCTTTATTGGGCTTGTTATCAAGAGCTGATGTTGGGTAACACAGCATTTACCAGCACTGCAACTGTTTCCCTTCCTCGCACTGTCTGCTTTTTACCAGTTCACACTGTTTGCCGTTCTCGAATTGCCATTTGAGCAAGCAGCCGGCAGATTGTGCCATCGTCATCCTGACTAAGAAAACAAACCTGCCACACACGCAAACCAGTCACATTGAGTAAGCTTGCTGCACCCACGCTGATTACAATAAAATTTGAGGGAAACCTCACAGCAAACGTGCAATCACTTGGAATTTTTTGATTGGTACCTTTACACTTAACAGAGAGAGAGAGATATCTGAATCCTGCAGGTTCTGTAATTCTTAGAGGTAAAGGGCAATGGTTCAGTATGCAGCACTTACCCAAACCCCTGCCCCGATATGGTGCCTTTTCAATTATGTTGCATACACGCAGTCAAATTTAGATTATAAAGTGGAACTCTACAGAAATTGATGCAGCCTCTTAATTGCATCTGGTAATTTCAAAATCACTGGAAGCATAACCAGGGAACACACAAGAAGTACAGGACCAGGAATAAGGAACAATCAATACGGTACTGGTAACAGAGAAAGAGCAATCAGTCTTCTTCTTAGGCAGTCCCTCGGAACCAAGGATGACTTGTTTCCACGTTAAAAATGAGTTCGCAGGTGACTGATTAGTCCAGTGCGGGACCTACAGTCTCTGTCACAGGTGGGGCAGATGGTGGTTGAAGGGGCGGGTGGGTGGGGTGTGTGGTAAACCACTGTTATACCTGTCTGTATGTGTATGTGTATTCCACTAGGTACAGGCCTGGACATGCCTCGGCTGACTCCTCCCACTATTCCAGGTATATAAGTGACTACCTCCCAGTCCCTTAGTATTCTGGACGGGTCGACCACTCGAGACTAGACCTTCATTCTTTAGTTAATAAAAGCCTGGTTGTTACTCGCTTAACCTCAGTCTTTTGAGTAATTGATGGCGCATCAATTTTATTAACTAAATTTTTTATAATGGAGAAGACCCTCACACCAGCATGCCTGGACCTGGACAGTCGGGAAGCGGACGCTTCCACCAAGTTTGCTCACTGGCTCATGTGCTTCGAGGCATTCCTGACTGCCTCCACTGCGGTCGTAACGGATGTGAACAAACTGTCTGTCCTGATCTCCAAGGTGAACCACCGAGTGTACTCAGTCATCCGGGACGCGACCTCGTACACAGCCGCCCTCCAGCTCCTCAAGACCCAGTACACGCGCCCTGTGAACGAAGTTTATGCCAGGCACCTCCTGGGGAGTCGCAAGCAACAACCTGGGGAATCGACTGAGGAATACCTCCAAGCACTGTCCGTGCTTGGCTGAGCCTGTGGGTGTAAGGCGGTAACGTCCACTAAGTACACGGAGGAACTGATCCGGGATGCCTTCGTAGCGGGCCACAGGTCCAACTACACCCGACAGCGACTGCTGGAGCAGAGTGACCTCACCCTCGACAAAGCCTCCGAAATCGCACTAACGCTGGACGCAGCCTACCGGGGCATGGATGCCTACTCCTCTGCACCGTGGACGCCGCGGGGAACGACAACCTGGGACATGGTAGGACAGCCCCATAGCACCGTGCCACCCCAGCCACAGCCCAACAACGGCCCAACCACCGCAGCAGTATCCCAAGGCCAGAAATGCTACTTCTGTGGCCAGGCCAAATACCCCAGAGCGCGCTGCCCGGCGAAGAATGCGACCTGTTCGGGCTGCGGGAAAAGGGACACTACGCTAGCGTCTGCAAGGCCAAAGCCACCCCGAACGCCAGCAGTGCCGCGTGTGGGCCGTGCGAGCCGCCATCTTGGGCCCCCACACAGCGCCGCGTGCGGGCCGTGCGGGCCGCCATCTTGGGCCTCCCCAGCCATGTGCGAACCACCGCAGCAGCAGCCATCTTGGACGATGCCATCTTGGACACCAGCCGGGACGCAGCAGGCCGCAAACCCCCCCCCATCTGATACCCGCATAGACACACCGACCCCTACGCTGGCCTCTGTTACGCTGGACCAAATGAGACCGCACCAACTAGCTCGGTCCAAAATGGACGTTAAGGTAAACGGCCATGCAATAAACTGCCTTTTTGACTCCGGGAGCACAGAGAGCTTCATCCACCCCGACACGGTGCGGCGTTGCTCTCTCCCAGTCCTGCCTGTGCACCAGCGGATTTCTATGGCCGCCGAGTCCCAGTCAGCGGACATTGGCGGCTACTGCGTGGTGACACTAGTAGTAGACGGGACTGTGTTCAATAATTTTAAACTCCTGGTCCTGCCCCAACTTTGCGCTGCCGTTCTACTGGGGTTGGATTTCCAGTGCCACCTCAAAAGCGTTACGATGGCGTACGGTGGCCCCCTCCCCCCACTCACAGTCCGCAGCCAGCAGCCTCCAAATTGCCCGCCGCGCACCAGATACAACCTCTCCACACTCAGAGTCCCACCCCCCCCACTGTTTGCTAACATCACCCCCGACTGTAAGCCCATCGCCACAAAGAGCAGGCGATACAGTGCCGGGGACAGGGTTTTCATCAAAACCGAAGTGGAGCGGCTCCTGAAGGAGGGGATTATTGAGGGCAGCTCCAGCCCCTGGCGAGCCCAGGTTGTGGTCGTTAAGACCGGCGAGAAACAACGCCTGGTCATCGACTACAGCCAAACAATAAACCGCTACACCCTGCTGGACGCCTACCCACTCCCCCGCATAGCTGACATGGTCAACCAGATCGCGCAGTACCGCGTCTTTTTGACCATTGACCTGAAATCAGCGTACCACCAGCTCCCCATCCGCCCCGAAGACCGCCAGTATACTGCTTTTGAGGCAAACGGCCGCCTCTATCACTTCCTTAGGGTTCCCTTTGGTGTTACCAACGAGGTCTCCGTCTTCCAAAGGGAGATGGACCGGATGGTCGATCAAAACGTGCTGCAGGCAACTTTCCCTTACCTAGTCAATGTGACCATCTGCGGCCATGACTTGCAGGACCATGACGCAAACCTCGAGAAATTCCTCCGCACCGCCCAACTCCTGAACCTGACATATAACAAGGAGAAGTGCATATTCCGCACAGACCGCCTCGCCATCCTTGGCTGTGTTGTGGAAAACGGGGTCATCGGTCCCGACCCGGACTGGATGCGTCCCCTTATGGAACTCCCACTGCCCCACTGCCTAAAAGCTCTGAAGAGGTGCCTAGGGTTTTTTTCCTACTACGCCCAGTGGGTCCCCTACTATGCAGACAAAGCCCGTCCGCTGATCAAATCCACCTCTTTTCCCCTGATGGCAGAGGCCCGCTTGGCCTTCCACCGTATCAAGGAGGACATTGCCAAAGCCACCATGCACGCAGTGGACGAATCCATCCCCTTCCAGGTGGAAAGCGATGCGTCCGACTTTGCTCTGGCCGCCACCCTTAATCAGGCGGGGAGACCGGTGGCATTCTTCTCACGAACCCTCCAGGGCCCGGAGACCAGACACTCCGCGGTCGAGAAGGAGGCCCAGGCTATTGTGGAGGCTGTGCGTCATTGGAGGCACTACCTGGCCGGAAAACGATTTACCCTGCTCACTGACCAGCGTTCAGTTGCTTTTATGTTCAACAACAAGCAGAGGGGCAAAATCAAAAATGACAAGATCTTGAGGTGGAGAATCGAACTTTCCACCTACAATTACGAGATCTTGTACTGGCCTGGGAAGCTCAATGAACCCCCAGATGCCCTATCGCGTGGCACCTGCGCCAGCTCGCAGATCGATAGGCTGAGGGCCCTCCACAATGACCTCTGCCACCCGGGGGTCACCAGGTTCTTCCACTTCATCAAGGCCCGCAACCTGCCTTACTCCATTGAGGAGGTCAGGGCCATGACCAAGAACTACCAAGTCTGCGCTGAGTGCAAACCGCACCTTTATAGACCAGACAGAGCCCACCTGATAAAAGCCACTCGCCCTTTCGAACGCCTGAGCGTCGATTTTAAAGGGCCTCTCCCCTCCTCCGACCGCAATGTGTACTTCCTCAACATCATTGACGAGTACTCCCGTTTCCCGTTCGCTATCCCCTGCCCGGACATGACCAGTGCCACGGTCATTAAATGTCTGAACAGCCTCTTCACCCTGTTCGGTTTCCCCAGCTATATCCATAGCGACCGGGGCTCATCGTTTATGAGCGACGAACTCCACCAGTACCTGCTCGCTAGGGGTATAGCCACAAGCAGGACCACCAGTTACAACCCCCGGGGGAACGGACAGGTGGAAAGAGAGAATGCAACAGTTTGGAAGGCCGCCCTACTAGCCTTAAAGTCTAGGGGCCTTCCGACCTCCCGCTGACAGGAGGTGCTCCCCGATGCGCTCCACTCGATTCGGTCACTGCTCTGCACTGCCACCAATGCCACCCCTCACGAGAAAATGTTTGTCTTCCCAAGGAAGTCCACATCAGGGACAGCGTTACCGCCATGGCTGACGTCCCCAGGGCCGGTACTACTGAGAAGACACGTGAGGACCAATAAAACGGACCCCCTGGTTGAGAGGGTAGACCTCCTCCACGCCAACCCCCAGTACGCTTACATTGCGTACCCGGACGGGCGGGAGGACACAGTCTCCATACGAGACCTCGCACCCTCGGGGACCGCTGTAACCCACTACCCATTACCACCCCCCCCCCACGACACCCTCGGGGACCGCTGTAACCCACTACCCATTACCACCCCCCCCCACGACCCGATATCCAACCCCAGCAGCCGGCTCGCCTTGGACCGTCACCCACGAGGACTACACTCCAGTGCCCCAGCCTACACGGGACGCGACGCCGGAAGCTCCACCACCCTTGCCATCGCCACGTCGATCACAGCGACAGACAAGACCTCCGGAGAGACTCCAATACACGAACTTTTAAATACACTTCACCCCGCCGGACTCATTTTTAAACAAGGGGTGAATGTGGTAAACCACTGTTATACCTGTCTGTATGTGTATGTGTATTCCACTAGGTACAGGTCTGGACATGCCTCGGCTGACTCCTCCCACTATTCCAGGTATATAAGTGACTACCTCCCAGTCCCTTAGTATTCTGGACGGGTCGACCACTCGAGACTAGACCTTCATTCTTTAGTTAATAAAAGCCTGGTTGTTACTCGCTTAACCTCAGTCTTTTGAGTAATTGATGGCGCATCAGGGTGCTTGGGTTGACGTGTGCTCCTTGCGCTGCCTGCGCTTGGCTTCCGCTTGCTCCCGGCGAAGAGACTCCAGGTGTTAGGCGCCTTCCCGGATGCTTCTCCTCCACTTTGTGCAGTCTTGGGCCAGGGATTCCCAGGTGTCGGTGGGGATGTTACACTTTTTCAAGGAGGCTTTGAGGGTGTCCTTGAAGCATTTCCTCTGCCCACCTGGGGCTCTCTTGCTGTGCCGGAGCTCCGAATAGAGTGCTTATTTTGGGAGTCTCGTATCGGGCATGTGGACAATGTGACCCGTCCATCGGAGCTGATCGAGCGTGGTCAAAGCTTCAATGCTGGGGATGTTGACCTGAGCGAGAACATTGACGTTGGTGCGCCTATCCTGCCAATGGATTTGCAGGATCTTGCGGAGGCAGTGTTGGTGGTACCTCTCCAGTGCTTTGAGGTGCCTGCTGTACAGGGTCCATGTCTCTGAGGCATACAGCAGGGCGGGTATCACTGCTGCTCTGTAGACTATGAGCTTAGTGCCGGGTTTTAGGTCCTGGTCTTCAAACAATCTCTTCCTCAGGCGACCGAAGGCTGCACTGGCACACTGAAGGCGGTGCTGGACTTCGTCGTCGACGTCTGCCCTTGTTGACAGTAGGCTCCCGAGGTATGGAAAGTGGTCCAGGTTGTCCAAGGCCTTGTCGTGGATTTTGATAATTGGGGGGCAGTACTGTGTGGCGAGGGCAGGTTGGTAGAGGACCTTTGTCTTATGGATGTTTAGTGTAAGGCCCATGCTCTCGTATGCTTCGGTGAAGGTGTTGACGACGGTTTGGAGTTCGACCTCCGAGTGAGCGCAGACGCAAGCATCGTCTGCATACTGTAATTCGACGACAGAGGATGGGACGACCTTGGATCTGGACTGGTAACCAACCAAGGACAGAAAACGAGGAATCAGTACAGGACTGGGAACAGAGAACAAGGAATCAGTGCAGGACCGGGAACAGGGAATGAGGAATCTGTGCAGGACCAGGAACAGGGAATGAGGAATCTGTGCAGGACCAGCAACAGGGAATGAGGAATCAGTGCAGGACCAGGAACAGGGAATGAGGAATCAGTGCAGGACCGGGAACAGGGAATGAGGAATCAGTACAGGACCGGGAACAGAGAACAAGGAATCAGTGCAGGACCGGGAACAGGGGATGAGGAATCAGTGCAGGACTGGGAACAGGGAATGAGGAATCAGTGCAGGACCGGGAACAGGGAACATAAGAACATAAGAAGTAGGAGCAGGAGTAGGCCATACGGCCCCTCGGGCCTGCTCCGCCATTCAATAGGATCATGGCTGATCCGAACCTAGACTCACGTCCACTTCCCTGCCCGCTCCCTGTAACCCCTAATTCCCTTATCAGCTACGAAACTGTCTATCTCCGTTTTAAATTTATTTAATGTCGCAGCTTCCACAGCTCTCTGAGGTAGCAAACTCCATAGATTTACTACCCTCTGAGTGAAGAAGTTTCTCCTCATCTCAGTTTTGAAAGGGCAGCCCCTTATTCTAAGATTATGCCCCTGTGATAAATCCATGTCGTGCAACAAGGAACTCGAAGAGGCGATATCTTAGAACTAGTACGAGTACTTTATTAACAACTGGGTAACAACATACCGGCCTGCAGCCTTTACATTCCACCTTTGCTGACCTTAACAGGAAGCAATCCCCTGACCTTAGCAGCAGCATTGGCTACAGCACCACCTGGTGGATAACCTTAATCATAACATCCCAGATTACTATATCCCTCCCCCCTTAAGATTTCAGTATGAATTTCTTAACAAACAACCATTCCTAAGGGTCACATAAGAAGTCTCCATTCACCATGTTCCATACTTGACGAATCTAACAGGTCAGTATCAATCTCTCTGGTGGTTTGCGAGCCCTTTGTGAACGTCTAACAGTAAAGTCCCTGCTTGTTTGTGGTGAAGCCACCAGCTGCTCCTGAGCAATGCTCGGAGTATCTGACTCTGCAACGATGGTTTCCTCTTGACGAATGGGTTCCTGTGGAATTGTCTCAGTCCCTGGTGGTGGCACCACAGATGCACTTGAATAACTGGGGGCAAACATGTCCTCAGCCATTGCATCTGGAACCTTCATTTCAATTTCCCCTTGTCTGGGAAGTATCTGATCTACATGTCTGCGTACTACCCTACCATCTCCCAACATGACCTTGAATGATACTGGACCAGTCATTGAGTCTATGAAGCCAGGAATCCACTTTGGTCCATAACTGAAATTCCTGGTAAGGACCGCATCTCCTTCTCCAAAACTTCGGCTCTTTGTTCTTTTGTCATGGTTCTCTTTTTGTTTGTTTTGTCTGTTTTCCATTTTCCTTTTTAGGTCTGGGTGGACAAGGTCAAGAGTGGAGCGTAGTCTACGACCTAATAACATCTCAGCAGGAGAGAGTCCTGTGGTGGATTGAGGTGTTATTCTGTAGCTGAACAGAACCCGTGACACTTTGGCTGCTAAACTCCCTTCTGCACTTTTTTTCATCATCCCTTTAAATGTTTGTACGGCTCTCTCTGCAAGTCCATTTGAGGACGGATGATATGGAGCCGAGGTCACCTGCAATATGCCATTTTTCCTCAAGAACTCTTTTGTCTCTGTACTCACAAAACAAGTGGCATTGTCACTTACCACGATCTCCGGTAGCCCTTGATTACTGAAGCTCTGACGCAGGCAGTCTATAGTAGTAGTGGCGGAAGCAGAATTTACAGGATAAACATCCATCCATTTGGAATGTGCATCAATGATTATGAGGAACATCTTCCCCATGAATGGACCCGCATAATCTAAGTGCAATCTTCTCCATGGTTTATCCGGCCACTCCCAGGGGTGGAGAGGAGCCGCTGCTGGTGCCTTCCGGTGTACCTGACAAGTGCTGCATGTCTTGACTAGATTTTCTATCTCCTCATCTAGCTTTGGCCACCACAAGTAACTCCTAGCCAAGGCTTTCATATGCGAGACCCCAGGATGACACTGATGTAGTTGCCCTAGGATAGACTGTCGTGCTGGCTGTGGAATAATCACTCGTGCTCCCCACAACACGCAACCATCCTGCACACTCAGCTCTGTTTTCCTGACACTGTAGGGTGTGAAGTCAGCCCCTTCCAGATGTTGTGGCCATCCCCTCACCACATATTCTCAAACTCTAGACAGTACTGGATCTTTACCTGTCCATGTTCTTACTTGCTCTGCAGTCACAAGTGCCGTGCCAGTGTCCTCCAACATCAAAACTCTGTCCTCTGGAGCTGCACGGATAGGTGTGCCTGGCAGTGGAAGACGGCTCAAGGCATCTGCGTTCCCATGGTACTTACCCGCCTTGTAGACGATGACATACTCCTATGCCCTCAACGTCACTGCCCACCTCTGGATCCAGGGTGACACCATCTATGGAACTGCTTTCGTTTCATTGAAAAGAGAGAGAAGAGGTTTATGATCGGTGCATATGGTGAACTTCCTGTACTTGTGGAACCTCTGTAACCCAAACATTACTGCTAACCCCTCTTTGTCTAACTGGGAATAGTTTTTTTCCGCTGGTGTTAGAGTTCGGGACATAAACCCTATTGGTCTTTCAGTTCCATCTTCCATGCGGTGTGAAAGAACTGCCCCCACCCCGTAAGGTGAAGCGTCATAAGAGAGAATGATGTCTTTCTCTGCATTGTAGTAAACCAGCACATCCGACGACAGCATCAGTTTCTTGGACTGTTCACATGAAACCCCCTGCTCCTCTCCCCACTGCCACTGAGTCTCCTTGCGCAGTAGTTTATGAAGAGGTGCTAACACTGTTGACAAGTTTGGTAAAAACCTGTTATAATAGTTCAACAGTCCCAGGTAAGCTTTTAACTCAGCCACATTGGTAGGAGCAGGGGCGTCCTGCAGTGCTTGTACCTTCTCCTTGAGTGGATGGAGCCCAGTGGCGTCCACTCTGTGTCCCAGGAACACTGCCTCATTCTCCAGGAAAGTGCACTTACTCCTCTTGAGTCGTAACCCTGCCCTCTCCAATCTCTGTAGTACCTCTCTCAGAGTGCTCAGATGCTCCTGGTCGGTTCTTCCCATCACCAGAATGTCATCCAGATAGATGGAAACATGTGGAATCCCTTGCAGTACACCTTCGATTGTCCTTTGGAAGATAGCTGGACTAGATGAGACACCAAACGGTAAGCGGTTATATGTAAACAAACCCTTGTGTGTATTTATGGTAACATACTTCTTTGATTCGTCATCCAGTGTAATCTGCAAGTAGGCATGACTCATATCCAACTTTGTGAATTTCTTCCCTCCGGCCAAGTTTGCAAAGAGATCCTCTGTTTTGGGAATAGGATACTGCTCTAGTTTGGACACCCGATTGACTGTCAATTTATAATCTCCACATAGTCTTACCGAATTGTCCGGTTTTAAAACAGGTACTATGGGAGCTGCCCATTCCGAACATTGCACTGGCTCCAGTATGTTCTCTCTCAATAGACGGTCAAGCTCACCCTCCACCTTTGGTTTCATGGCATAAGGCACAGGTCGTTGTTTAAAAAACCTTGGCGGTGCCTCCTTGTCTACATAAATCTTAGCTGGGGGGCCATTAAATGTGTCAAGTTCCTCCTTGAACACATACTCATGTTCACTCAACACTTCTTGCAAAGTCAACTGTTTGCCCTCATTTATTTGATTTACTGCTCCCTAGTCAAATTTAAGTTCTTTTATCCAGCCCTGACCTAACAGGTTTGGTCCGGTACCCGATACTATAACTACAGGTAGCTGTTCCACTGTGTCCCTGTGTTACACAGTTACATTAGCTGTACCTAATGTCGCTACTCGTTCACCTGTATATGTTTTAAGATGCAGGGAGCAAGGCTTTAACTCTGGAACTTTTGCATGGTTCCACAATTTTGAGTACTCTGCCTTGTTCATTATGGTCACACCGCACCCTGTATCCACTTCAAAGTTCACCTTAGAGTCATTTACTCTCAGTTGCAATGTGATAGGAGCCACTTTTGGAATGTTCTGTAACATGCTATACATTATGAACATGTCCTCTTCTTCCTCAGCTTCCCCGCTGACGTGGTGTGCTCCATGTTTTTTCACTCCTCTTCCTTGGTTTTGCTTTCCTCCCCCTTTTAGTTTGGATTCCTCCACAGGTGATTTTGCCCTGCATGCTCGTTTTATGTGTCCTTGTTTCCCACACTTGTGGCACTTTTCCTCCTGAAACTGGCATTCACTCGCCAAGTGATCACCCTTGCATCTATGACATGCCTTCACATGCTCACGTTGTGGTTTCTGACGCATGTTCAACTTGTGCACAATAACCTGACCTGCAACTTGCTTAGCATTAGCCCTGTCTGAACCCTGTATTTCTTTTATATCTCGGTTCGCTGTCTCTATGGCTTGAGCAAGTTCCAAGCTTTTTCATAAGTAAGCCCAGTCTCGGATAATAATCTACGCTGCATTCGGTCATCCATAATTCCGCAAACTAGCCTATTTCGCAGCATTTCCTTCAGGTTGTTCCCATAATTGCAATCTTGTGCTAATTTACGCAACACCGCTACATAGTCCATTACACTCTCTTCCTCTTTTCTGTTCCTTGAATTAAACTTGAACCGCTGTACAATCTCACTAGGCTTAGGGTTGAAATGTTCTTTTAGCAAGGCCACTAATTCAACAAATGATTTGTCTCCAGGCTTTTCAGGACTGACCAGATTCTTCATCAAACTGTAGGTTTGGCTTCCCACTGAACTAAGCAGAATGGCTTTCCTTTTTCCGGCATCATTTATTTCATTTGCTTCGAAAAAATAACCCAACACTTCACAGTATTCCTCCCAAGTTTGTGCTTGAATATCAAAAGCGGAGACCGTTCCTACCATGGTAGCCATGCTCTCTTCCAACTGGTAGCTAACTGTAGCTCGTGATTTTGTTGTTTAAACGTCCTGGCAGACTTCTCTTCTTTATTCAGGGTCCTTTTTTTTTTACCTCGTCGCCAAATGTGATAAATCCAGGTAGTGAAACAAGGAACTCCAAGAGGCGATATCTTAGAACTAGTATGAGTACTTTATTAACAACTGGGTAACAACATACCGGCCTGCAGCCTTTACATTCCACCTTTGCTGACCTTAACAGGAAGCAATCCCCTGACCTTAGCAGCAGCATTGGCTACAGCACCACCTGGTGGATAACCTTAATCATAACATCCCAGATTACTATAGCCCCCTAGTTCTAGTCTCACCGATCAGTGGAAACATCCTCCCCGCATCCACCCGATCAAGCCCCCTCACAATCTTATATGTTTCGATAAGACCGCCTCTCATTCTTCTGAATTCCGATGATTAGAGGCCCAACCTATTCAACCTTTCCTCATAAGTCAACCCCCTCATCTCCAGAATCAACCAAGTGAACCTTCTCTGAACTGCCTCGAGAGCAAGTATATCTTTTCTTAAATATGGAAACCAAAACTGTACGCAGTATTCCAGGTGTGGCCTCACCAGTACCCTGCATAACTGAATGAGGAATGAGGAATCAGTACAGGACCGGGAACAGGGAATGAGGAATCAGTGCAGGACCGGGAACAGGGAATGAGGAATCAGTGCAGGACCGGGAACAGGGAATGAGGAATCAGTACAGGGCCGGGAACAGGGAACGAGGAATCAGTACAGGACCGGGAACAGGGAATGAGGAATCAGTGCAGGACCGGAAACAGGGAATGAGGAATCAGTGCAGGACCGGTAACAGGGAATGAGGAATCAGTACAGGACCGGGACAGGGAATGATAAATCAGTACAGGACCGGGAACAGGGAATGAGGAATCAGTGCAGGACCGGGAACAGGGAACGAGGAATCAGTACAGGACCGGGAACAGGGAATGAGGAATCAGTGCAGGACCGGGAACAGGGAATGAGGAATCAGTGCAGGACTGGGAACAGGGAATGAGGAATCAGTACAGGACTGGGAACAGGGAATGATAAATCAGTACAGGACCGGGAACAAGGAATGAGGAATCAGTGCAGGACCGGGAACAGGGAATGAGGAATCAGTACAGGGCCGGGAACGAGGAATCAGTACAGGACCGGGAACAGGGAATGAGGAATCAGTACAGGACCGGGACAGGGAATGATAAATCAGTGCAGGACCGGGAACAGGGAATGAGGAATCAGTGCAGGACCGGTAACAGGGAATGAGGAATCAGTACAGGACCGGGACAGGGAATGATAAATCAGTACAGGACCGGGAACAGGGAATGAGGAATCAGTGCAGGACCGGGAACAGGGAACGAGGAATCAGTACAGGACCGGGAACAGGGAATGAGGAATCAGTGCAGGACCGGGAACAGGGAATGAGGAATCAGTGCAGGACCGGGAACAGGGAATGAGGAATCAGTACAGGACTGGGAACAGGGAATGATAAATCAGTACAGGACCGGGAACAAGGAATGAGGAATCAGTGCAGGACCGGGAACAGGGAACGAGGAATCAGTACAGGACCGGGAACAGGGAATGAGGAATCAGTGCAAGACCGGGAACAGGGAATGAGGAACAAGTGCAGGACCGGGAACAGGGAATGAGGAACAAGTGCAGGACCGGGAACAGGGAACGAGGAATCAGTACAGGACCGGGAACAGTAAACGAGGAATCAGTGCAGGACCGGGAACAGGGAATGAGGAATCAGTGCAGGACCGGGAACAGGGAATGAGGAATCAGTACAGGACCGGGAACAGGGAATGAGGAATCAGTACAGGACCGGAAACAGAGAACGAGGAATCAGTACAGGACCGGGAACAGGGAATGAGGAATCAATACAGGACCGGGAACAGGGAATGAGGAATCAGTACAGGACCGGGAACAGGGAATGAGGAATCAGTACAGGACCGGGAACAGAGAATGAGGAATCAGTGCAGGACCGGGAACAGAGAACGAGGAATCAGTACAGGACCGGGAACAGGGAACGAGGAATCAGTACAGGACCGGGAACAGGGAGTGAGGAATCAGTACAGGACCGGGAACAGGGAATGAGGAATCAGTACAGGACCGGGAACAGGGAATGAGGAATCAGTACAGGACTGGGTACAGGGAACGAGGAGTCAGTACAGAACCGGGAACAGGGAACGAGGAGTCAGTACAGGACCGGGAACAGGGAATGAGGAATCAGTACCGGACCGGGAACAGGGAACGAGGAGTCAGTACAGAACCGGGAACAGGGAACGAGGAGTCAGTACAGGACCGGGAACAGGGAATGAGGAATCAGTACCGGACCGGGAACAGGGAACGAGGAATCAGTACAGGACCGGGAACAGGGAACGAGGAATCAGTAGAGGACCGGGAAGAGGGAAGGAGGAGTCAGTACAGGACCGGGAACAGGGAACGAGGAATCAGTACAGGACCGGGAACAGGGAATGAGGAATCAGTACAGGACCGGGAACAGAGAACGAGGATTCAGTGCAGGACTGGGAACAGAGAACGAGGAATCAGTGCAGGACCAGGAACAGGGAATGAGGAATCAGTGCAGGACCAGGAACAGGGAATGAGGAATCAGTGCAGGACCAGGAACAGGGAATGAGGAATCAGTACAGGACCGGGAACAGGGAATGAGGAATCAGTACAGGACCGGGAACAGGGAACGAGGAATCAGTGCAGGACCAGGAACAGGGAATGAGGAATCAGTGCAGGACCAGGAACAGGGAATGAGGAATCAGTACAGGACCGGGAACAGGGAATGATAAATCAGTACAGGACCGGGAACAGGGAATGAGGAATCAGTACAGGACCGGGAACAGGGAATGAGGAATCAGTGCAAGACCGGGAACAGGGAATGAGGAATCAGTGCAGGACCGGGAACAGGGAACGAGGAATCAGTACAGGACCGGGAACAGTAAACGAGGAATCAGTGCAGGACCGGGAACAGGGAATGAGGAATCAGTGCAGGACCGGGAACAGGGAATGAGGAATCAGTACAGGACCGGAAACAGAGAACGAGGATTCAGTGCAGGACTGGGAACAGGGAATGAGGAATCAGTACAGGACTGGGAACAGAGAACGAGGATTCAGTGCAGGACTGGGAACAGGGAATGAGGAATCAGTATAGGACCGGGAACGAGGAATCAGTACAGGACCGGGAACAGGGAATGAGGAATCAGTACAGGAACAGGGAACAAGGAATCAGTGCAGGACTGGGAACAGGGAATGAGGAATCAGTACAGGACCGGGAACAGGGAACGAGGAATCAGTGCAGGACTGGGAACAGGGAATGAGGAATCAGTACAGGACCGGGAACAGGGAACGAGGAGTCAGTACAGGACCGGGAACAGGGAACGAGGAATCAGTACCGGACCGGGAACAGGGAACGAGGAGTCAGTACAGGACCAGGAACAGGGAATGAGGAATCAGTGCAGGACCAGGAACAGGGAATGAGGAATCAGTGCAGGACCGGGAACAGGGAATGAGGAATCAGTACAGGACCGGAAACAGAGAACGAGGATTCAGTGCAGGACTGGGAACAGGGAATGAGGAATCAGTGCAGGACCGGGAACAGGGAACGAGGAATCAGTGCAGGACCAGGAACAGGGAATGAGGAATCAGTGCAGGACCGGGAACAGGGAATGAGGAATCAGTGCAGGACCGGGAACAGGGAATGAGGAATCAGTGCAGGACCGGGAACAGGGAATGAGGAATCAGTACAGGACCGGGAACAGAGAACGAGGATTCAGTGCAGGACTGGGAACAGGGAATGAGGAATCAGTACAGGACCGGAAACAGAGAACGAGGATTCAGTGCAGGACCGGGAACAGGGAATGAGGAATCAGTACAGGACCGGGAACAGAGAACGAGGATTCAGTGCAGGACTGGGAACAGGGAATGAGGAATCAGTACAGGACCGGGAACAGGGAATGAGGAATCAGTACAGGACCGGGAACAGAGAACGAGGAATCAGTACAGGACCGGGAACAGGGAACGAGGAATCAGTACAGGACCGGGAACAGAGAACGAGGAATCAGTACAGGACCGGGAACAGGGAATGAGGAATCAGTACAGGACCGGAAACAGAGAACGAGGAATCAGTACAGGACCGGGAACAGGGAATGAGGAATCAGTACAGGACCGGGAACAGAGAACGAGGAATCAGTACAGGACCGGGAACAGGGAATGAGGAATCAGTACAGGACCGGAAACAGAGAACGAGGAATCAGTACAGGACCGGGAACAGGGAATGAGGAATCAGTACAGGACCGGAAACAGAGAACGAGGAATCAGTACAGGACCGGGAACAGAGAACGAGGATTCAGTGCAGGACTGGGAACAGGGAATGAGGAATTAGTACAGGACCGGGAACAGGGAATGAGGAATCAGTACAGGACCGGGAACGGGGAATGAGGAATCAGTACAGGACCGGGAACGGGGAACGAGGAATCAGTACAGGACCGGGAACAGGGAACGAGGAATCAGTACAGGACCGGGAACAGGGAACGAGGAATCAGTACAGGACCGGGAACAGGGAATGAGGAATCAGTATAGGACCGGGAACAGAGAACGAGGAATCAGTATAGGACCGGGAACGAGGAATCAGTACAGGACCGGGAACAGGGAATGAGGAATCAGTGCAGGACTGGGAACAGGGAATGAGGAATTAGTACAGGACCGGGAACAGGGAATGAGGAATCAGTACAGGACCGGGAACGGGGAACGAGGAATCAGTACAGGACCGGGAACAGGGAACGAGGAATCAGTACAGGACCGGGAACAGGGAACGAGGAATCAGTATAGGACCGGGAACAGAGAACGAGGAATCAGTACAGGACCGGGAACAGGGAATGAGGAATCAGTATAGGACCGGGAACAGAGAACGAGGAATCAGTACAGGACCGGGAACAGGGAACGAGGAATCAGTAGAGGACCGGGAACAGGGAATGAGGAATCAGTACAGGACCGGGAACAGGGAACGAGGAATCAGTACAGGACCGGGAACAGGGAATGAGGAATCAATACAGGACCGGGAACAGGGAATGAGGAATTAGTACAGGACCGGGAACAGGGAATGAGGAATCAGTACAGGACCGGGAACGGGGAATGAGGAATCAGTACAGGACCGGGAACGGGGAACGAGGAATCAGTACAGGACCGGGAACAGGGAACGAGGAATCAGTACAGGACCGGGAACAGGGAACGAGGAATCAGTATAGGACCGGGAACAGAGAACGAGGAATCAGTACAGGACCGGGAACAGGGAATGAGGAATCAGTATAGGACCGGGAACAGAGAACGAGGAATCAGTACAGGACCGGGAACAGGGAACGAGGAATCAGTACAGGACCGGGAACAGGGAATGAGGAATCAATACAGGACCGGGAACAGGGAATGAGGAATCAGTACAGGACCGGGAACAGGGAACGAGGAATCAGTACAGGACCGGGAACAGGGAATGAGGAATCAATACAGGACCGGGAACAGGGAATGAGGAATCAGTACAGGACCGGGAACAGGGAATGAGGAATCAGTATCGGACCGGGAACAGAGAACGAGGAATCAGTGCAGGACTGGGAACAGGGAATGAGGAATCAGTACAGGACCGGGAACAGGGAATGAGGAATCAGTACAGGACTGGGTACAGGGAACGAGGAATCAGTGCAGGACCGGGAACAGGGAATGAGGAATCAGTACAGGACTGGGTACAGGGAACGAGGAATCAGTGCAGGACTGGGAACAGGGAATGAGGAATCAGTACAGGACGGGGAATGAGGAATCAGTACAGGACCGGGAACAGGGAACGAGGAGTCAGTACAGAACCGGGAACAGGGAACGAGGAGTCAGTACAGGACCGGGAACAGGGAACGAGGAATTGGTACCGAACTGGGAACAGGGAACGAGGAATCAGTACAGGACCGGGAACAGGGAACGAGGAGTCAGTACAGGACCGGGAACAGGGAACGAGGAATCAGTAGAGGACCGGGAACAGGGAACGAGGAGCCAGTACAGGACCGGGAACAGGGAACGAGGAATCAGTACAGGACCGGGAACAGGGAACGAGGAATCAGTAGAGGACCGGGAACAGTGAACATGATGGAAGACTTGAACAAATGGGATTCCATTCACTGGAGCAGAAAAGCAGGGCTCTAATAGAATTGTTGAAATTCTAAAGGGTTTGAAATGGTAAACAGCAAAAGATTATTTGGTTGAATTAACAAGGTGGCATAAATTTAGGATTAATACTAGAAGCAATGGGGTGGAGGCGGGTTAGAATATGGATTACTTTACCACAAGTAGCTGTTAAAGTCTAGTCAATCATGAGTTTTAGGAGCGTGTTAGGTAAATACTTGAAGAAGAAGAATATTAAATGATCTGGGGAAAGTGCAGGGAAGTGGCATTGGAGTAGATAGCACTGATGGGCTGAATGGCCATTTGTCATGTACTTGTAATATATCGAGGTTCAGCACATGTTCTGACTGCATGTTAGATGCAAAGGAGACTGTTCAACGTTTTTGAAAGGTGTGTCATTGCAGACAGAATATCACACAAAGAATCTACAAGGATAACATGGCCTTGGTCACAATCAGAGGCCTTGGATTTGTCAGAATTTCAAATTGTGCTGTTAGAGGGTTCATTTTAATTTCTACTTGATTCCTGCAGACAAACCAGACTGGCCTGGTAAATAACACTTAACGAGATGATGTACAGCCCCTGTATCACATCTCATTTCCAGCACGAGTTCTCATTTTCTTTCCTGGCTCCATGTAATTTCCTTTTAACTACATGATTCACAGCCAGATCCTGTGAAGCTTCCCATCCTCTAATTCATCATGAGAGGGAGATATTAGCTTCATGTATTGAAGAGATTTTACAGTAGATTAGCCAGTCTTGAAGCAGAGGTACACGCATGTTGCATTCGTTCCACGCTTTGGTACCACGCTGTGTTTGTAATAGGATGCTACAAGGATTGTTTCTGGCTTCTCCCCTTCAGTGGACCCTTCCCGCCTGAAGTTGGAGCACAATGGATTGCTTTGGAGAGCCAGCCAGCATTGATCAGTGAATGAGGAGACGGCCAAGGGCCTGTAAAATGTGCTAGATAAAATCTGTGAATAGGCAGACCTATGGCAGGTGAAATCAGTACCGATAACTTTAAGCCACGGCACATAGAAAGCAAGAATGGGTCACACACGTTCCCCTTGAATAGTGTTCGAAGTAGCAAAGGATGAAACTGAAAAACACCATGGGGTTAGACTCAATGCCCAACACCTTCAGTGAGTGTGGAGCAGCACTCAATAAATCAAATAGAATGCTGAACTATATTGCTAAATGAATAGTGTAACTCAGAAGACATTCTGCCAAAACTCTACACATAGAATTACATCGAATGTACAGCACAGAAACAGGCCATTCGTCCCAACTGGTCCATGCTGGTGTTTATACTCCACATGAGCCTTCTCCCATCCTACTTCATCTCACCCTATCCTTCTGTGAGTCAATCAGTAATGACCACTCAGAGTTCTTGGACAAGACACAAATAGGCAGCAGCCAGTATGTTTGAGCAATAGATCAGATTTATTAAGCTTACAGTGTAATATACCGAACATTAGGCGATAGTAACGAATAGCTCGCAGCCCTTGGTTTCTGGAGCCCTTCGGACACGGGCAACGTCATCGCAGGTCTGTTCATTATCCTTGCAGCAAAACTCTGTGTGAAACTGTTGTTTGAATATCGAAGTTTTAACCCATTCCATATCAACAGTTCGGTTGGCCAGTGTCCATATATGGTCTTTAACAAAATCACCTTTTTTAATTGGTTCTAATGGTCAAAATACCATTGTTACTCAGGTTAAGGCTAGTAACCTGGCCACTCCTTTTCCAGTACATTTCCATTAACCCTGTTCTGCTGTCGTGTTATCTTGTTTATAGCTTTTCACCCCATTGGAATTTACCATATCTCTTTCATTTCATGCCTCAAGCTGTACAAGGCCTTTCTATACCAAGGGCCCAGATCGTTTCAGCGCTGTTTCACTAATCTTGATGTATCCAGACTATCTCACTTTAATCTACCAGATAAATACCTTAACTTCCATGATCTCTCTCATTTATTGGAATTTATACTAATTATTCTTTAAATATTGTTGCAATTAGTTTTGTTAAGTTCTAACAACATTATAATATATTATTTTATAAGCAATTTAATGATTTGACCTTCACTTGCAGTCTGTGGCTGTTTGTTATCAAGACTTAGTCAAAACTGCTTCGGACTGTCTGCAGCTACATTTTGAACAAGTTCTAGTTACCCAGGAGTAATTATGGGTAATATTATTTGGTCAATGGCTACACTTAAATTAATACATATATGATTCTCATCTACTAAATATCTTACACTTCTATCCCTCATGTGTTTATCCAGCCTCTCCTTAAATGTATCTATACTATTCGCCTCAACCACTCCCTGTGGCAGCGAGTTCCACATTCTCACCACTCTCTGGGTGAAGAAGTTTCTCCTGAATTCCCTGTTGGATTTATTAGTGACTCTCTTATATTGATGGTCCCGAGCTCTGGTCTCCTCCACAAGTGGAAACTCTCGGCCTACCCTATCAAACCCTTTCATAATTTAAAGGCCTTTTTCAGGTCACCGGTCAGTCTTCTCTTTTCCAGAGGAAAGAGCCCCAGTCTGTTCAGTCCTTCCTGATAGTTCTAACCTCTCAGTTCTGGTATTATCCTTGTAAATCCTTTTGCATCTTCTCCAGTGCCTCTATCTCCTTTTTGTAACATGGGGTAATACAGTAATACACAGCTCTGCTACAACAGCAAAATACTGCAGGTGCTGGAAATCTGAAATAACAACAGCAAATGCTGGAAACACTCAGCCGGTCAGGCAGCATCTGTGGAGAGAGAAACAGAGTTAACGTTTCGGGTCGATGACCCTTCATCAGAATACACAGCTCTGGTTTGACTGCAGCTAAAATGCTGTGTACAGTTTTGCTCAACGAGCTACAAGGGAGACATATAAACCCTGGAAACAGCTCAGCGAAGAGCCACAGGACTGATCCCTAGTGCCAGAACACTGTGTTATGAGCAAAGATTGGAGAAGCATAGCCTCTTCAGTCTTGGGCGGAGGTAACTGAGAGGCGACTTATAGAGGATAGAAACGGTAAATGCTGTTAAATCCGTGAATCTTGATGTATGGTGTCCTTCAACAAATAGACAGAGACTGCAGAGGAACAATCAACAGGTGTTTACTGGATGAGGGTCACTCCAAAACTAACAGTACAGATCCCTACTCAGGGTTTATATACAGGTGTGGTCACTGCCG
Organism: Somniosus microcephalus; assembly: GCF_052327205.1. Lineage (NCBI taxonomy): Eukaryota > Metazoa > Chordata > Chondrichthyes > Squaliformes > Somniosidae > Somniosus > Somniosus microcephalus. The sequence continues at coordinate 37,253,059 of NC_141018.1, forward strand.
GTACTACAGTATACAGGAGCTGTAAAAAGTAGTTCTCCCCTTAAAGGTACATACACTACAAATGCCAAACTACATCAAATTAAACCGTGACACTAGGACAAGGAGACTCCGGTTCAATGGGTCGGTAAGCAAATTAGGACTGATGTCGCATAAAGAGTGATCAACCAGTGAAAAGGACGACCATGTAGGGAACTGCAGACAAAAGCTCTGGAGCCACTTAAGAGAGAGCCGGATGATGTGATGGGGGAACAGTGGGGTTTTTCTGTATAGTTGAGCTACGACAGCCTTCTTCATCTGTATTCACAGGTTGCGATTCTGTGAATAAACCAAAACTTATTAAAAAGGATCCTTCTGTGGGGGAAATGCCCCAGGCAGGCAGTTGGTGAATTCACAGTTCAATGTGGAACTGAACCTAGTGCCAAGTTCATGTTGGGTTAACTGACTGCAGTCGGATTGGTAGCTAGCCAGAGAGTGGATATGCCAGCCAAGGTTCCCAATCCCGATCATTATTCATTAACTCTCTCCTGGAAAGTGTGGATGTGTAGACGTTGGATGAGTGTGCACAACGACAATTCCTCCACAGCTGAACAGCCGACCAACTCTGTCTGGACCCATACAGGAACTTGGAGCGCTGCTACACCAGTGAGAGTCAGCACCTTCAGCAACTGTACCCCAGTGAGAGTCAGCACCTTCAGGAACAGTACCCCAGTGAGAGTCAGCACCTTCAGGAACTGTACCCCAGTGAGAGTCAGCACCTTCAGGAACTGTACCCCAGTGAGAGTCAGCACCTTCAGGAACTGTACCCCAGTGAGAGTCAGCACCTTCAGGGACTGTACCCCAGTGAGAGTCAGCACCTTCATGAACTGTACCCCAGTGAGAGTCAGCACCTTCAGGAACTGTACCCCAGTGAGAGTCAGCGCCTTCAGGAACTGTACCCCAGTGAGAGTCAGCGCCTTCAGGAACTGTACCCCAGTGAGAGTCAGCACCTTCAGGAACTGTACCCCAGTGAGAGTCAGCACCTTCAGGAACTGTACCCCAGTGAGAGTCTGCACCTTCAGGAACTGTACCCCAGTGAGAGTCAGCACCTTCAGGAACTGTACCCCAGTGAGAGTCAGCACCTTCAGGAACTGTACCCCAGTGAGAGTCAGCGCCTTCAGGAACTGTACCCCAGTGAGAGTCAGCACCTTCAGGAACTGCACCCCAGTGAGAGTCAGCACCTTCAGGAACTGTACCCCAGTGAGAGTCCGCACCTTCAGGAACTGTACCCCAGTGAGAGTCAGCACCTTCAGGGAAAAGGGCAGGAAAATTGGTAGAAAAAAATGAAATCGCAAACTTATTGATTTTCACTTCAAGACAAGAAATTATTCCATTTTTTACAATGTAATATTAATGACATGAAAGATAATAGGATGTTATTCAAGAAACCAATCCCTAGTGAAAGAAACAGAAAGCCTTCATTGACCTTTAAAAGTCAAGAAGCAGGAAAGATTTTTGGTACAGCTACAATTCAATTTCACCTCGAATCTCTTTCCCATCAAACCTTCCATGCAAATATTATGTTGTCTTTTTCTTTCGATCATCAGTCCGCGGTTGTAAAATTTGATCAATGAATTTGTAAAATTGGTGTGAAGGAAAGGTTATTGTTCCAGAAACCATGGTTTTCCCTTTCTATCCACCCAATTTCCTTGCCTCCATTGGCGCTGACTCGTCGTGGGATATAGTTCCACGGCAGCAGCTCCTGTACCTGATCCAAAAAGAAAAAAGACTTACATTTCCGTAACGTCTTTCACCGACCACTGGACATCCCAAAGCTCTTTTCAGCCAATGAAGTCACTGTTGTAATGTGGGAAACGCGGCAGCCAATTTGCGCACAGCAAGCTCCCACAAACAGCAGTGTGATAAATGACCAGATAACCTATTTTAATGATTTTGATTGAAGGATAAGTATTGGCCAGGACACTTGGGAGATCTGCCCTGCTCTTCTCCGAAATACTCCCATGGGATCTTTTACGTCCACCTGAGAGGGCAAACGAGTCCTCTATTTAAGGTCTTATTCGAATGACGGCACCTCCAGCAGTGCAGCACTCCCTCAGTACTGCTTCTTCAACAGTGCAGTGCTCCCTCAGTACTGCCCCTCCGACGGTGCAGCGCTCCCTCAGTACTGTTGCTCCGACAGTGCGCACTCGCTCAGTACTGCCCCTCCAACAGTGCAGCGCTCCCTCAGTACTGCCCCTTCAACAGTGCAGCGCTCCCTCAGTACTAATCTCCGACAGTGCAGCACTCCCTCAGTACTGCCCCTTCGACAGTGCAGCGCTCCCTCAGTACTGCCCCTCCGACAGTGCAGTGCTCCTTCAGTACTGTCCCTCTGACAGTGCAACGCTCCCTCAGTACTGCCCCTCCGACAGTGCAGCACCCCCTCAGTACTGGCCCTCCGACAGTGCAGCACCCCCTCAGCACTGGCCCTCCGACAGTGCAGCGCTCCCTCAGTACTGGCCCTCCGACAGTGCAGCGCTCCCTCAGTACTGGCCCTCCGACAGTGCAGCGCTCCCTCAGTACTGGCCCTCCGACAGTGCAGCGCTCCCTCAGTACTGACCTTCCGACAGTGCAGCGCTCCCTCAGTACTGCCCCTCCGACAGTGTGGCGCTCCCTCAGTACTGCCCCTCCGACAGTGCGGCGCTCCCTCACTACTGACCCTCTGACAGTGCAGCGCTCCCTCAGTACTGGCCCTCCGACAGTGCAGCACTCCCTCAGTACTGATCCTCCGACAGTGCCGCGCTCTCTCAGTACTGCCCCTCCGACAGTGCGGCGCTCCCTCAGTACTGCCTCTCCGACAGTGCAGCGCTCCCTCAGTACTGCCCCTCCGACAGTGGGGCGCTCCCTCAGTACTGCACCTCCGACAGTGCAGCACTCCCTCAGTACTGATCCTCCGACAGTGCAGCGCTCCCTCAGTACTGCCCCTCCGACAGTGTGGCGCTCCCTCAGTACTGCCCCTCCGACAGTGCAGCGCTCCCTCACTACTAACCCTCCGACAGTGCAGCGCTCCCTCAGTACTGTCCCTCTGACAATGCGGCGCTCCCTGAGTACTGATCCTCCGACAGTGCAGCGCTCCCTCAGTACTGCCCCTCCGACAGTGCGGCGCTCCCTCAGTACTGGCCCTCCGACAGTGCAGCGCTCCCTCACTACTAACCCTCCGACAGTGCAGCACTCCCTCAGTACTGCCCCTCCGACAGTGCAGCGCTCCCTCAGTACTGCCCCTCCGACAGTGCGGCGCTCCCTCAGTACTGCCTCTCCGACAGTGCAGCGCTCCCTCAGTACCACCCCTCCGACAGTGCGGCGCTCCCTCAGTACTGCACCTCCGACAGTGCAGCACTCCCTCAGTACTGATCCTCCGACAGTGCGGCGCTCCCTCAGTACTGCCCCTCCGACAGTGCAGCGCTCCCTCACTACTAACCCTCCGACAGTGCAGCGCTCCCTCAGTACTGTCCCTCTGACAATGCGGCGCTCCCTCAGTACTGATCCTCCGACAGTGCAGCGCTCCCTCAGTACTGCCCCTCCGACAGTGTGGCGCTCCCTCAGTATTGCCGCTCCGACAGTGCAGCGCTCCCTCACTACTAACCCTCCGACAGTGCAGCGCTCCCTCAGTACTGCCCCTCTGACAATGCAGCGCTCCCTCAGTACTGCCCCTCCGACAGTGCAGCGCTCCCTCAGTACTGCCCCTCTGACAGTGCGGCGCTCGCTCAGTACTGCCCCTCTGACAGTGCAGCGCTCCCTCAGTACTGCCCCTCCGACAGTGCAGCGCTCCCTCAGTACTGCCCCTCTAACAATGCGGCGCTCCCTCAGTACTGCCCCCCCGACAGTGCAGCGCCCTCTCAGTGCTGGCCCTCCGACAGTGCAGCGCTCCCTCAGTACTGCCCCTCTAACAATGCGGCGCTCCCTCAGTACTGCCCCTCCGACAGTGCGGCGCTCGCTCAGTACTGCCCCTCCGACAGTGCAGCGCTCCCTCAGTACTGCCCCTCTGACAGTGCAGCGCCCTCTCAGTGCTGGCCCTCTGACAGTGCAGCGCTCCCTCAGTACTGCCCCCCCGACAGTGCAGCGCCCTCTCAGTGCTGCCCCTCCGACAGTGCAGCGCTCCCTCAGTGCTGCACTGGAGTGTCAGCTTGGATTTTTATGCTCAAGTGTCTTGAGCGGGACTTGAACCCACAACCCTCTGACTCAGAGGCGAGGGTGCTACCCACTGAGCCACAGGCTAACCCAAGTCAGTCTTTACACGTGAGTGGGGGGCAGTGGGGGTCGGCAGTGTATTTGATGGTGGAGACCATCACAGCCAAGCCTGGTCTGGCCCTCACCCAACACCAACATACGCCCACTTCCTAGCGGTAGTAACCTGGCAGATTACTGGTTCCATTGGCAGGCGAATCGGTAACCAGAGGACACTGATTTAAAATAATTGCCAAAAAGCCCAGGGAGTGAGGGGGGTGGGGGAGATGAGGAGAATTGTTTTGATGCAGCGAGTTGTTGTGATCTGGAATTCACTGTCCGAGGGCGGTGGAAGCAGATTCAATGGCAACTTTCAAAAGGAAATTCGCAGGGCTATGGGGAAAGAGCAGGGGACTGCGATTAAATGGATAGCTCTTTCAAAGAGCTGGCAGAAGAGACGATGTGTCAAAAGGCTTCCTGCTGTGCTGTATGATTCTCTGATTAATTTTTTCCCTCCTGTGACCAGGGATTCTGAGGTTATTATAGTGGCCCTGTTTAGATCATCTAACTCCGCACAGATGCTGCACTGAACTTGGAACAGTCCTGGTCTGTTTGATTCAGTAGCACACAGGCTGTTTCTTTTACTCACTGATCCTCCTGTTCAAACCCCTCCGTGGCCTCGCCCCTCCCTATCTCTGTAATCTCCGCCAGCCCTCCGACCCTCCGTGAACTCTGCATTTCTCCAATTCTGGCCCGTTGCACATCCCCCGATTTGGATTCGTTCCACCATTGGCGGCCGTGCCTTCAGCTGCCGAGGCCCTAAGCTCTGGAATTCCCTCCCTAAACCTCTCCCCCCACCCCCCCCCCCCTCTCTCCTCCTTTAAGACGCTCCTTAAAACTGACCTCTTTGACCAAGCTTTCGGTCACCTGTCCTAATATTTCCTTATGTGGCTCGGTGTTAAATTTTGCCTGATAACACTCTTGGGATGTTTTACTACGTTAAAGGCACTGTATAAATGCAAGTTGTTGTTGCTGTTCCGTCGAGCAATGTTAAGATTTTTTGCTGCCTTTTCCCTCGCGTGTATAACTGCTCTAGTTCTCACTGACAGCGGTTTATCCAATACAGGTGAGAAAATGCCTATTTGCACTGACCTATAGCCAGAGGAATTATATATCCCTGCCTTCTTATTGAAATGAAACCAGGGCGAAGGGTGAAGAATCTTTTTTTTTGCCACGCATTAAGCACGCGAGACTTCAAATCCTGTAACAGGACTGCACCAGTTGGACAGATGTGTACCTTGGCCGTGAGATGCACAAATCTTGACAGCAACCACAATCAGATCAGTGACAAATAAAACCTCATTAAAAATTTCCTGTCTGGCTTTTAAGTGAAATTATGCTCCTGAGCAGATTGGGCGGACTTTGATATTTAAATATATTTTCTGCAGTCCCTTGTGGCTCCAGTTCGCATTCCAAAAGATCAAACACATTTGGTTTCCTGAAAACACATCACTGACAACAATACAGTGTTTATGAAGAAAGATTTGCTGGCTGCGGCAACACAGAGGGAATTTCAGGGCTCATCTGTAATTTTATTCCCCACTTAATCCAGTCAGAGAATAGCTCTGGGGTGCGGTTTGCCATCGGCAATATTCCTGTTGCGTTGTTTATTTTTGTCGCTCCACTTTGTCCGCCCCCGCCTCCTCACCGCCTCGCTTGAAGGTGCTGCCAAAGGGCAAGGCTGGTAGCTCAGAACGTGACTGAGGTTCAAAAGAGGAAGAGTAGATAAGGTAAATCTAGAAGTAGTGGTTAGGTGGTACCAAGCTTGACCAGGTGGCCATTCTCGTTTGAGAGCATTAAGGGGGAGAAATTCATTATAGCCCAGGAATGAGCACTAACTTTAGAAAAGTTTGAGATTTGGTGCCAGGCGCTGATAATTCAGACTGCACACAAAATTCAGTCTCGTTGCTGAAAGAAAGGATTGGAGCGCTAAATCAAGCGCTAGTGGCCTCGCTCAGTGGCGTTAAACTCGAAGCGCTGACCAATATTGAGTGCAGTCTAATCTCAAGTCATCATCGCCACAGGTTCTTCCCAGTACTTAAAGGGGAGGTTCATTGATACTGCAACACCTCATTCGCAGCATTGCTGGCTGTGCAGCTGCCTCAGCCAGGAGAAGCAGAACAGGGAGAAGGAGCCAGAGGACTGAAGCAGGTGTGCTCATGGCAGATCCACCTCAGTCAGGTGGTCAGGGTGATTGAATGCTTCAACAAATGCTACAGACCACCATCTGTACCACAAGCTTCACACACTGTCCAAAGCACCAGACCCCCAGCGCTCACCCACCAACAATCTCTACCTACCAACACTCACACCCCCAGCACTCACCCACCAACAATCTCTACCTACCAACACTCACACCCCCAGCGCTCACCCACCAACAATCTCTACCTACCAACACTCACACCCCCAGCGCTCACCCACCAACAATCTCTACCTACCAACACTCACACCCCCAGCACTCACCCACCAACAATCTCTACCTACCAACACTCACACCCCCAGCGCTCACCCACCAACAATCTCTACCTACCAACACTCACACCCCCAGCGCTCACCCACCAACAATCTCTACCTACCAACACTCACACCCCCAGCACTCACCCACCAACAATCTCTACCTACCAACACTCGCACCCCCAGCACTCACCCACCAACAATCTCTACCTACCAACACTCACCCACCAACAATCTCTACCTACCAACACTCACACCCCCAGCGCTCACCCACCAACAATCTCTACCTACCAACACTCACACCCCCAGCGCTCACCCACCAACAATCTCTACCTACCAACACTCACACCCCCAGCGCTCACCCACCAACAATCTCTACCTACCAACACTCACACCCCCAGCGCTCACCCACCAACAATCTCTACCTACCAACACTCACACCCCCAGCGCTCACCCACCAACAATCTCTACCTACCAACACTCACACCCCCAGTGCTCACCCACCAACAATCTCTACCTACCAACACTCACACCCCCAGCGCTCACCCACCAACAATCTCTACCTACCAACACTCACACCCCCAGCACTCACCCACCAACAATCTCTACCTACCAACACTCACACCCCCAGCACTCACCCACCAACAATCTCTACCTACCAACACTCACACCCCCAGCGCTCACCCACCAACAATCTCTACCTACCAACACTCACACCCACATCTCACCCACCAACAATCTCTACCTACCAACACTCACACCCCCAGCACTCACCCACCAACAATCTCTACCTACCAACACTCACACCCCCAGCACTCACCCACCAACAATCTCTACCTACCAACACTCACACCCCCAGCGCTCACCCACCAACAATCTCTACCTACCAACACTCACACCCACATCTCACCCACCAACAATCTCTACCTACCAACACTCACACCCCCAGCACTCACCCACCAACAATCTCTACCTACCAACACTCACACCCCCAGCACTCACCCACCAACAATCTCTACCTACCAACACTCACACCCCCAGCGCTCACCCACCAACAATCTCTACCTACCAACACTCACACCCCCAGTGCTCACCCACCAACAATCTCTACCTACCAACACTCACACCCCCAGCGCTCACCCACCAACAATCTCTACCTACCAACACTCACACCCCCAGCACTCACCCACCAACAATCTCTACCTACCAACACTCGCACCCACATCTCACGCCTTGCACATAATGACAACTATTCAACTATGGCAGGCGCAAGGGTCATTAGTTGTTGGAATGATTGTGATATGTGTGATATGTTTAATACATAAATTTATTCATGGAGTTTGCAATATTTTGTGGTCTCATTACAACTTTGCGCCCAGGAGGACGCTGTGATATGGACAGAAGGATGGTATGATGGGCATGTGGTGAGCAAAAGGAATCTGGGGTTTACGTCATCCTGGTGTGTAACTGGAGGTCTGTTTGGAGGAGGTGGCAGAGTCCTGTGACCACCATCTTGGTGATGCGGAGCCATCTAATACACTGCTCCTCGCATCTTGAAGGTAGAAGTGCTGTCGGAACACCCTTGGCTTGTAAGGCTTCCTGGTGAGAGCCCCGATGGCCCTCCTCCCTCTGGCCACATGTTCCAGTCTTTCTCGCTGTCTCTGCTCCCTCCACCATAGATCCTGGAGGGCGAGGTCGACTGCCAGTACAGCCCCTGTTAATGTAAGGAAATGCAGCACTTTGATATGTTGTGAGACTAAATGTAACTAATTGTTAGTAACCACAACACTCCTGAAAGTAAAGAACCTTTAAATGACTGAATTAAACTATTGAACTATCTCAAACTGACATGGAAGCAGTGAAACAGCACTAATCTGAAAGCTGCGACTCATTACTCATGATCTCTTTAAGTAGCGCCCCTGGAGCCGGCATACACCTGCTTGACACCTCCTCTCCCTGTCGCTGTCGGAGCGAGGCACTAAGGCAGGGGGTGAAAATGAATTTGGCAAATCGGGTGCCCAGTGAGCATTGCACACTCACTGACGTCACGATCTGCCTGATGTTGAAGTCCCCAGTGGTAACTATTAGCGGCGTCGCTACGGGGGGAGGGCGGATTTGCTGTGCGGCGTTGGATTCGACTGCATCAGCATCCCGTTACCGCCCCCGCCAAGTGCTAATGGGAGGCGCTAACCAACCGAATTTCTCCCCCTAAATCATTGAAGGTGACAGGGCAGATTGAGAAGGCTGTTAAAATAGCATATGGGATCCTTAGCATTATAAACAGAGGCATAGAGTGCAAAAGCAAGGAAGCTATGCTGAACCTTTATGAAACTCTGGTTAGGTCTCAGCTGGAGTATTGTGGGAACCGCCCTTTCGGAAGGATGTCAAGGCTTTGGCGAGGGAACAGAGGAGATTTACTGGAATGGTACCAGGGATGAGGGACTTCAGTTACATGAATAGACTGGAGAAGCTGGGGTTGTTCTCCTTAAAGCAGAGAAGGTTAGGAGATTTAATAGAGGTGTTCAAAATTATGAGGGGTTTTGATAGAGCAAATAAGGAGAAACTGTTACCACTGGCTGGAGGGTCGGTAACCAGAGGACACAGATTTAAGATAATTGGCAAAAGAACCGGAGGGGAGATGAGAATTATTTTTACGCAGCGAGTTGTTGTGATCTGGAACGCGCTGCCTGAAAGGGCAGTGGAAGCAGATTCAATAGTAACTTTCAAAAGGGAACTGGATTAATATTGAAAAGGAAAAATTTGCAGGGCTCTGGGGAAAGAGCAGGGGGGAGTGGGACTAATTGGAGAGCTCGTTCAAAGAGCCGGCACAGGCAGGATGGGCCGAATGGCCTCCTGTGCTGTGTGATTCCATGATTCTATGACTGGCGTCAGTTTTTCTGTGTGGCATCCATCAGGCGGGGGGAGTAAACGAGACGCCAGTCGTTATCGGCAGTGGGTGGCCTGAACCATTTTGATGTTTGGGTGTTGTTTGGATTAAACCGGTGAGCTGCCAACGTGTTCCGAGCGCTGATGGGCAGCTCGCATTTTGCGGGGGCGGGGGGGGTGGTGGGGAAGTGTGGAAAATCCGGCAGCTCATGCGCGGAGGAGAGCCAGCAACGAGGCATTAAGGGAGAAGCTGGGCTGACCGTGGGGTGGCGGGGTGGGTGGACATCAAGAGCTATGGCACAGAGATGGTCAGAGACGCGGGGAGATCGATTATGGCCAGCCCGCTGACAGGACAATCGCAGTACAACCCTGCCAGTGCTGCTCCCTTTAAGGGACTCTGGATTGTGGCCATTTCCTGCCATGTGCAGTGGGCAGGTCCATCACTCAGCAGCCCATGCGCTGGAATCCTAACAAGGCCAGGGGGCCGTGCTTTGTCTGGTATAATGAGGCCTGTTTCTGGCGGGAGTGTTGACTGCCTGAATCTAACCTGCTCGAAATTGGCAGCAGGCCATCCTCAGGCGGGAAGCCAGAGGGAAGTTTTTCCCCAAAAAAATGTTGGTCTTGCTCCTGGTAGAAAACAGGGCAGTGCGTAGACCAGAACTGGCCCCATTGATTGCCAATAGGTTGTTTGACTGTGGGAGCTTCACAATCTGTCCACAGCCAATGTCCACTGGTGTCCTTTCCCAACGGGGAACTGGGTGGTGATCAGGAATGGGAATATTGGCTGATCGGTCCACTCCCTCGTCCGCTGCTTTGTCTCTTTTTCTCTCTCTCTCTCATTCTCTGAATCTTTGAGCAGTGTTTGGTGCTGTGTGTGTTTTAGACTCTAGGGGAATCAAGAGATCTGGGGATAGGGCGGGAAAGTGGAGTTGAGGTTGAAGATCAGCCATGATCTCATTGAATGGCGGAGCAGGCTCGAGAGGCCGCATGGCCGACTCCTGCTCCTATTTCTTATGTTGTGTGTGCCAGTGTTGTGTGTGTCAGTGTTGTGTGTGTCAGTGTGAGTGTGTCAGTGTGTGTGTGAGTCAGTGTGTGTGTGTCAGTGTGAGTGTGTGTGTGAGTCAGTGTGTGTGTGTGTGTCAGTGTGTGTGTGTGTCAGTGTGTGTGTGTGTGTCAGTGTGTGTGTGTCAGTGTGTGTGTGTGTCAGTGTGTGTGTGTGTCAGTGTGTGTGTGAGTCAGTGTGTGTGTGAGTCAGTGTGTGTGTGAGTCAGTGTGTGTGTGTGTCAGTGTGTGTGTGTGTGTGTCAGTGTGTGTGTGTGTCAGTGTGTGTGTGTGTGTGTCAGTGTGTGTGTGTGTGTGTCAGTGTGTGTGTGTGTCAGTGTGTGTGTGTGTCAGTGTGAGTGTGTGTGTGTGTGTGTGTGTGAGTGTGTGTGTGTGTCAGTGTGTGTGTGTGTCAGTGTGAGTGTGTGTCTGTGTGTGTGTGTGTGAGTGTGTGTGTGTGTCAGTGTGTGTGTGTGTGAGTCAGTGTGATTGTGTGTGTGAGTCAGTGTGTGTGTGAGTCAGTGTGTGTGTGAGTGTGTGTCAGTGTGAGTGTGTGTCAGTGTGTGTGTGTGTCAGTGTGTGTGAGAGTGTGTGTGTCAGTGTGAGTGTGTGTCAGTGTGAGTGTGTGTGTCAGTGTGTGTGAGAGTGTGTGTGTCAGTGTGAGTGTGTGTCAGTGTGTGTGTGAGTCAGTGTGTGTGTGAGTCAGTGTGTGTGAGTGTGTGTCAGTGTGAGTGTGTGTCAGTGTGAGTGTGTGTCAGTGTCAGTGTGTGTGTGTGTCAGTGTGAGTGTGTGTGTGTGTCAGTGTGTGTGAGAGTGTGTGTCAGTGTGAGTGTGTGTCAGTGTGAGTGTGAGTGTGTGTCAGTGTGAGTGTGTGTGTGTGTCAGTGTGTGTGAGAGTGTGTGTGTCAGTGTGAGTGTGTGTCAGTGTGTGTGTGAGTCAGTGTGTGTGTGAGTCAGTGTGTGTGTCAGTGTGTGTCAGTGTGAGTGTGTGTCAGTGTGAGTGTGTGTCAGTGTCAGTGTGTGTGTGTGTCAGTGTGAGTGTGTGTGTGTGTGTCAGTGTGTGTGAGAGTGTGTGTGTCAGGGTGAGTGTGTGTCAGTGTGAGTGTGTGTCAGTGTGAGTGTGTGTCAGTGTGTGTGTGTGTGTGAGTGTGTGCGCATAGATCATTGCTGATTCCCGGTTCTATTTGGGCCAGATTGCAGTGCCTAATATGGCATAACACTTATTATAAACCAGCGTAAACAAAAATAAAAGATGTGGGAAATCTGAAACAAAAACAGAAAATGCTGGAACACTCAGCAGCCCCGGTCAGCGTGTGTGAGGAGAGATACAGAGTTAACTGTTAAATCTGTTATTTCCACAGATGCTGCTTAACCTGCTTAGTGTTTCCAGAATTTTCTATTTTCGTTATAAAACAGTATTTCATTTGACACATCTTGAGCAATGCCACTAGTTTAGTGTGATAACATGGTTTATATTATCCAATAACAGGGTCAGTGTGCATTAGGTATTAACAATGCGAGAGATTCCTCTACAAATGGTGCTTTAGTGCCAGGTGCATCAATACCTGCGGTTTCTCACTGTTGGGATTGCCATGTAGTCCACAGATTCCTCGGGTAGCTCTTAGAGCAAGAGCAGGCAGCCAAACAGTGAGACAGGGCATTGTTCCCTTAGCAGTGAGGATTTAATTGTGAAACACTGGGGCCTCTCGGTTTGTTTAGAGCCAGAAATTGGCATGGAGCATTTGTTAACTGTGACATAAAGATCTTGGAGGGAAATATTCAGAAGCGCGCAGCAGGGAGCAAGATACTGAACAGATTATCAGAGAAATTTCCTGTTAATCTTCATTCAAAAATATGTTTTGATCTGTGCTCATCAAGGTGGAAAATGACAGCACCGGGAATAGGAGCATTATCACCTTATCATTCAATAAAAGCGTCAAGCCCTGCTACAAGAGTCTTCAGTTTCCTCTCCCTTCTGCCTAAGACAATGGGTTCGATGTTGACTTTGTGTGATAGTGTAGATCGGGCGATAGCGAGTCACCACTCCCGATTTGAAGTCAACGTAAATTAAAAAAATCGGGAGGGCGTGTGAAACGGGCTGCCAATTCGCTACCACCCATTTTACACCATCGCACAAAGCTAAGATCTACCCCAGTGACTCTTGCTGGGTACAGTTGCATGGACAACATCAGCGCATTGCTCAAGTTCCCATGCTCAATGTGTGGGTCACACACCACTGCCAGCTGATTATTCTCACATGAACAAGAAAGGATTTGGTCCATTGGAAGCGAGTGAAATTCTATACAATGGGAGTGAACCAGAAGAGGCTTTAGTCCATCAATATTTTAGCTTTGAATGTGAAACAGCTTTGTGCATTGGAATTCTGAAACAGTGCAACTGAAGGGAAAGTATCTCTTCCCAGGAATTCTATTCAACTGGAGTGAATAGGAATGGGATTTGGACCACTGAGATTCAGTAGATTGTCAATGGGGAGAAATGTTACCCATTGGGAATGTATCTAGTGGGGATGATTGCGAAGGGTTTGATCAATTGGTTTTCATAGTTGGACGAAACGTATGTTTATCTGGATTTAAGTGGAGCTATTCTGATATTAATAGGTGCTTATTGCTATTGGGAGCTTATGATGTCAGTGGTAAAGCTATCTGCAATGTATCAGAAGACAGCAGGCAGGGTTAAAAAGGGAGAAAATAGAAAGGAATATTGTAGGCTGGAGACTACAACAAGACTACGGCAAATGGACAATCAATATTTGATGATGTAACTGAATAGTAAACGACTGCTTTTAATATAAAATAGGACAAGAACTTACTTTGCATTAAATATTAATGATCTCTGTTTCCAGGTTTGAGTGATTACAATTCCTGATTAGTTTGATCGCATCATGAAATTGCAGAATGATTTGGAGAACTGTTGTTTGTGTCTGGTTACAGTCTCCTAGTTAAGAACCTCTTTGTAACTTGTAGTATACAGTTACAGTGCCCAGTTGCTATGTATGTGTTACAGGGCACGCCTCTAGTCTATAATATACTTAAGGTCTTGCGTTAAGTGCCTGCCATCTCACATTTTCTGTAACTCTTTTGTCTAACATTTCCTGAGCTGCTTCTGCATCACTTTTAATCATATGCAAATTTATTCCAACCCAGGCAAATTTCAGAAAATTAATTCCACCGCTACCTAGCTGATTGACTTCCAGTTTCTCAAGCACTGCAGCGGACCATGGAGAAGTAAGTTCAAACAAACAAAATGTTTTGTAGACAATAATTCTTGATGATTTATGCACTCTCTCTCTTGCAAATACAAAGCAATCTTAAAAGTCTTGTGTTCCGGTTCCTTCTCTCCAAGACCATGTATGTTCCACAATGTGTCCAATGCACCCCTGGTGACTGCATCATGAACCCACCTTACACACCTGCTCAGCCAGTTCACTGCGAAGCCTTAAAGGGACACACTGATAATATATTTGACCAGTTTAATGGTCCTGCCGTTAGATAACAGTGCATCCTCTGGCTTACCTTGTCAGCATCACTATGGAAGGGTCGCCAGTATTATAATAATTATATTTACATTTCTACAGCGCCTTCTTATGTTGAAAGCCCATCACATTTTTGAAATGCAGTGGTTATATATGCAAATACGGCAGGCGTTCTGCACAAGCAACACCCCACAAACAGCGCGGAGACGCCTTCAAACTCACCTCTTATCAACGCACACCTGTTGTACTGCACACCGGCCTAATGCCCTGTTGATGTGGCGGAACTGCTTTGAGTTGTGCAATTTCATAGAATCATAGAATGGTTACAGCACAGAAGGAGGCCATTCGGCCCGTCGAGCCCGTGCCAGCTCTCTGCAAGAGCACTTCAGCCAGTCCCACTCCCCCGCCCTTTCCCCGTAGCCCTGCAATTTTTTTTCCTTCAGGTACTTATTTTGAAAGCCACGATTGTGTCTGCCTCCACCACCCTTCCAGGCATTGCATTCCAGATCCTAACCACTCGCTGCGTAAAAAGGTTTTTCCTCTTTGGTCGCCTTTGGTTCTTCTGCCACTCACCTAATGGTCTGATTCTGTGTGTTCTGAATTCACCCTGTGCGGGCTGGATCGGGATTCAGTGCCAGTGCTACCACTGTGCTTGTGTGGTTGCTAGAAAATCACGTTCATGACTTTCCCGTTCTGACCATGACGTCGGGGATGCTTCAGTGCATTGGGAGTGTTTGCGATGAGATTGAACTAGAAGGTATTTAGGTCCACTAGAACTCTGTACCGTGTGAGAGAATGGGAAGGCGCTTGAGATGTTGGAATTCGATCCTTCCGTTTATCTACTGATTTGGTATAACGCCTGTCACTGTTGCTCATCAGCAATGTCAGTGGTATAGTCATCCATTCAGCTCCAAGGATGCATAAAGATCCATCTCAGACACGGATTTGCAGTCTCCATTGATATGCAGGGTCGTGGCCTTGTTTCCAGCCCTTTCGAGGCTTATTAAATTACAACTGTGCTGCTTAGTAGTGGATTTATGGTACCTGTAATAAGATTTGAACCAGTGTATTTTAAAACTTTGTACATACTTTACATTCCTTTCTAGCTGCAGTTAAGGACCTTAAATTGAACAATCAACCTTCAAAGAGTTTAGTACTTGCAGTTATACAGTCAAGAGGTTTCATTTGCCATTAACGGAATATTTAAGATCAAGGAAAGCTATTGCCTGCGGTGCTACCTGCCATATAAAGCTATTTTATAACATATATCACGTTTCCTTAAATACCTAACAGTTAATGAAATAAGTAAAGAGGGGTGATGGTTGATCCCACCACCATTACTCACTGCTGTCAATGTCAGTCCACGGTCACCAACAGGAATCTAATGACAGGAGCATCACATAGAATCAGAGAATAGTACAGCACAGAATGAGGCCATTCGGCCCATCGAGTCTGCGCCGGCTCTTTCGAAGAGCAATCCCAGTCAGTCCCACTCCCCCGCTCTTTCCCCATATCCCTGCAACTTTTTTCTCCTTCAAGTATTTATCCAATTCCCTTTTGAAGGCTACTATTGAATCTTATCCACCGCCTTATCAGGCAGTGTATTCCAAATCCTGATCGCTCGTTGTGTAAAATAGTTTTTCCTCATGTCGCCTCTGGTTCTTTTGCCAATCACCTTAAATCTGTGTCTTCTGGTTATCAATCCTTCAGCCATTGGAAACAGTTTCTCTTTATTTACTCTATCCTTCATGATTTTAAACCCCTCTATCAAATCTCCTCTTAGCCTTCTCTGCTGTAAGGAGAACAACTCCAGCTTTTCCAGTCTATCCACATAACTCTAATCTTTCATCCCTGGAACCATTTCTCGTACCCTCTCGAAAGCCTTCACGTCCTTCCTAAAGTGTGGTGCTGAATTGGACACCGTACTGCGGCCGGGGCCGGGGCCGAACCGGGGCTATGTGTCACAAAGTGCAGAGATGGGCAGAGGAAGCAGCACGTACAGGTGGGAATCTGAGAGGAGGGCACCCATCAGGCCTGGCTGGGCTAACCTGTCAAAACTCACCATCTAGGCTCATGGACAAAGAACGGGCAAGGTACTCGAGGGCTGCCTGCACCTGTGGAAAGGTCCTTCAGCACGAATCGTTGCCTTCAGGAGACAAGGGCGAAAATGGTGCAAAAGGAACAGTCCATAATTTCCCTAAAATCACATTTACTCATTATTCAGAACAAAACAGTGCGCCTCAGCGACAAGCTGCAAATGCTTTTAACCACTCACCACCAATAAGCCTCGTTAAATCTCCCCGGCAGAGAACTTTTTTTTTTAAACTGTATTTTTCTTTACTTCCTCTCCTGAAAGCACCAAGTCACAGCTCTGATAACATTGATAATGCATCGAGTCACAGCGACTCACTGCTCTACTGGCATTGGTAACCCTCTGGTAGCTTGCCACGGTGCCCATTCGTCATGTATCAGTCTTGAGAGTGATTGTGGGCAGGGTATTAGTGGGTTGGGGACGGGGTGTGGGGGGGGGGGCCGGGGGTGGGGGGGATGGGGTCGGTTGCGGCTAGCATCCCAGCCAAGCTCAATCTTGTCCTTGCCTGATATCCACATACACATTTTCCAGCAGGGCTCGTCTGGATTTTAAGCTATGCGAGCTGGAAGTTAAATCATTAAACACTTGAGCTAATTGATCCTGATCTGACCTGTTTCATTATTTAGATTTAAAATATAACCACTGCTCAGAGAGTTGGTTACAGCAGTAAAATTTCAGTAAATTATTGAATGTTTAGTTAGCAATTACCATGGCTGCTTTGCTGCCTTCTATATCACTCTGCCATGTTACTAAACGAACATAGAGAGATCTGTAGGAGATTGCCCATTGGGAACAGGAGCGGGGTGCATGCTGAGGTCAATGGTAATCACTGGAAATAATTCAGCTGACAGGTATTCATTTTCCAAATGAAGGCTCCTTGGCAGCCCATCCAAAATGAACAATTTCATTTGGAGAATGAACTAATTACCCCTTCTGAGACGTCAACTGAACTGTCGTTCTGCAGTGACCTTGGGTTACAGGTTCTTTACCAAAGCCAGCAGCAGTGCTGACAGTGAGTTGAAGATGGATCAGATTTGATGGTGTAGAAACAGCATGGTTGTGTGGATGCTGATTCCTCAGTTGATTCGGTTTATGCTTATTTATACATTTTTTTTTTCCAAGTTACCCCAGTACTCCCCTCGCTCCCTATCCACAACAACTTACTCTGGTGGCAGGGCAAAGCAGACCAACTTACTGATATCTCCGTGACTGGCATCAGTCCTCGATTTGCATTAGGTTGACTTGACTTGGCTCCTGTTGTTGCGGTCAAGCCTCCCAACTGCATTGCTCTGCTTGGCACAGTGCTGTCAAGAGGTTTGCTTGCAACACTGAAGGGTGCGGATCGTTTGGATCTGGGATCCTCCTGGCAGATACTTAAAAAGAAAGACTTATACTTCTATCGCGCCTTTCACAGCATCAGGACATCTCGTAGCGCTTTACAGCCAATGAAATACTTTTTGAAGCGTAGTTATTGTTGTAATGTAGAAAACATGGCAGCCAATTTGCGCACAGCAAGCTCCCACAAACAGCAATGTGATAATGACCAGATAATCTGTTTTTTTTGTGATTTTGATTGAGGGATAAATATTGGCCCCAGGACACCGGGGAGAACTCCCCTGCTCTTCTTCGAAATAGTGCTGTGGGATCTTTTACATCCACCTGAGAGAGCAGACGGGGCCTCGGTTTAACATCTCTCTACGAGAAGGATGAATCATCCGTGGCTAACTAAGAAAGTTAAGGAGGGTATCAAATTGAAAGAAAAGGCATCCAATGTTGCAAAGATTAGTGGTAGGCCAGAGGATTGGGAAATTTTTAGAAACCAGAAAAAATAAAGAGGGAGAAATATATTATGAGAGTAAACTAGCAAGAAATATAAAAACAGACAGTAAGAGCTTCTACAAGTATATAAAAAGGAAGAGAGTAGCTAAAGTAAACATTGGTCCCTTAGAGGATGAGACTGGGGAATTAATAATGGGAAACAAGGAAATGGCAGAGACTTTGAACAAATATTTTGTATCTGTCTTCACGTTAAAAGTTACTGAAAGCATCCCAATATTAGTAGATAATCAAGGGGCAAAAGGGAGGGAGGAACTTAAAACAATCACTATCACTAGAGAAAAAGTACTAGGCAAACTAATGGGACTAAAGGCTGGCAAGTTCCCTGGACCTGATGGCCTGCATCCTAGGTTCCTAAAAGAAGTGGCTGCAGAGATAGTGGATGCATTGGTTGTAATCTTCCAAAATTCCCTAGATTCTGGAAAGGTCCCAGTGGAACGCCCCTATTCAAGAAAGGAGGGAGACAGAAAGCAGGAAACTATAGGCCAGTTAGCCTAATGTCTGTCATTAGGAAAATGCTAGAATCCATTACTAAGGGAGTAGCAGCAGGACATTTAGAAAATCATAATACAATCAAGCAGAGTCAACATGGTTTTATGAAAGGGAAATCGTGTTTGACAAATTTATTAGCATTCTTTGAGGATGTAACGAGCAGGGTGGATCAAGGGGAACCAGTAGATGTAGTGTATTTGGATTTCCAAAAGGCATTTGATAAGGTGCCACATAAAAGGACACTGCACAAGATAATAACTCACAGTGTTGGGGGTAATATATTAGCATGGATAGAGGATTGGCTAACTAACAGAAAACAGAGAGTCGGGATAAATGGGTCATTTTCCAGTTGGCAAACGGTAACTAGTGGGGTGCCACAGGGGTCAGTGTTGGGGCCTCAATTATTTACAATCTACATTAATCACTTGGATGAAGGGACCGAGTGTACTGTAGCCAAATTTGCTGATGATACAAAAATAGGTGGGAAAACAAGTTGTGAGGAGGACACAAAGGGCTGGATTTTCCAAGCCCCGAGGAGGCGGGTATGGAGGCGGGACAGCCCGTAAAATCGGAGAAAGTGGAGGCGGTTGGCAGACTCGCCCCCATCCCTCCTCCGTGCCCCTTTGCCAGGAGGCGGGAGGATGTGCAGCTTCGGGTCTCATCTCCTGGAGGCGGGAAAGGCATTTAATCCTTTTAACTACCTGTTAACAGGCAGAAAAAAGGATTAGTGCCATTTTACCTTCACTGGTGAAGGCTTCCCGACCTCGGAGAACCCCGACGGGTTGGAGGAGACGTGGAGGAGGTCTGCGGTGGTCGGAGGCACCTGGAAGTAAGGTGTAGAGGTGAGTGATGGGTGCAAGTGTGGAGTGGTAAGTATGCAAGGTGAGTGAGAAGTTTAAAAAAGTGTTCACTTACCTTGTTTTCTTTCTACAGCCTTTAGCCGCGCTGGATGGGGAGAGCCGACATTCTCCTTGTCAATTTCACATAATGGCTGTTGGATCCTCCGATCCTACAGACATGTGAAATTTACAAAGTTGAAAGGTTTGATGAGTCCTCACCACAAAAACTCATCAAACTAAAGAGAATGTCAGTGTTTGACAGCTTCACAGAGAATGTCAGTGTTTGACAGCTTCACAGAGAATGTCAGTGTTTGACAGACTTCATTTCTTCTTTCATGAAGTCTTGACAGATAGCACGTCTGACGTTGACATGATCTGTCAGTGACTTCTTCCCTAATCGGTCTGCTGAGCCTGCAGTGCAGGCTTAACAAGCTCAATTAGGGGAAAATCCCTCTGATTGGTCAGGCGAGGATGGAGGCGGGACATTGACACAACAAGCAGCAGTCCCGCCTCCAACTCGCCTCCATTCACAAAATCCAGCCCAAAGAGTCTGCAAAGGGATATCGAGAGGTTCAGTGAGTGGGCAAAAATTTGGCAGATGGAGTATTATGTGGGAATATGTGAGATTATCCACTTTGGTAGGAAGAATAGAAAAGCAAAATATTATTTAAATGGAGAGAGACTACAGAATGCTGTAGTACAGAAGGATCTGGGTGTCCTCGTACATGAAACAAAAAATGTTAGCATGCAGATACAACAAGTAATTAGGAAGGCAAATGGAATGTTGGCCTTTATTGCAAGGGGGATGTCTTGCTACAACTGTACAGGACGTTGGTGAGACCACACCTGGAGTACTGCGTACAGTTTTGGTCTCCTTATTTAAGGAGGGATATACTTGCATTGGAGGCAGTTCAGAGAAGGTTCACGAGGTTGATTCCTGGGATGAAGGGGTTGACTTATGAGGAAAGGTTGAGCAGGTTGTGCATATACTCATTGGAGTTTAGAAGAATGAGAGGTGATCTTATTGAAACATATAAGATTCTGAGGGGGATTGACAGTGTAGATGCTGTGAGGATGTTTCCCCTCGTGGGGGAATCTAGAACTAGGGGTCATAGTTTCAGGATAAGGGGTCGCACATTTAAGATGGAGATGAGGAGGAATTTCTTCTCTCAGAGGGTCGAGAATCATCGGAATTCTCTACCCCAGAGAGCTGTGGAGGCGGAGTCAGTGAATATATTCAAGGCGGAGTTAGACAGATATTTGAGCTACTGGGGAGTCAAGGGTTATGGGGAGCGGGCGGGAAAGTGGAGTTGAGGCCAAAATCAGATCAGCCATGATCTCATTGAACGGCGGAGCAGGCTCGAGGGGCCGAATGGCCGACTCCTGTTCCTATTTATTATGTTCTGATTGTAATGATATCAGCAAATAGTGATGGTATTTGCCTGTTTGATTATTTATGCCTTACCAGCATATTTGCCTGATTGATTATTTATGCCTGACCAGCAGAGGGCATGTGAGAGACAAGGGCCTAGAAATTCAGTGGGCTGCGCCACCAGTTTGCGCCCAAAGAGGGCACTCAGTGGCTTTTGCGCCACTGGCCACACCTACCGCGATATTTAGCGGGGCGCTAATGGCGGCGTTAGCCTGTAGCGCTGCGCTGCCACCGATGACGTCATCGGTGTGCGCAGCGCCCCGCTATCGCCCCGATGGCCATATTTGGTCGTGCCCGCCTCTTCAGCGCCGGCCGCAAATAGCGACCGGTACACAGGGGCCTACCTGTGGCGGTAGTGGCGCTAGTTAAGGTGGAGGTGCGGCCGGCCGCTTTTTCGGCGCCTGCCTGCCCGCACCTCCGTCCCCGGCCTCCTACACCACCCCCCCCCGCGGCATTGCCGGCTGTTTCCCGAGAGCCCGGCACTTCTCCTTGGTGCCCAGCTCATTTGCCGGCACTCGCGAGCGGGGATCGCGCTGTTGCAGGCACCTCCCCCTTAACAGTGGGAGGAAGGCCTGCAGTACCGCAGCGTGCCGTGCCGCAGCGTGTGGCGCTGCGGCCCTTAGCGCGCCGATATTCAGTTTCAGCGCCCCAAGCGGGGCGCGGGAAGCCTCGTTTAGCGGCCCGCTTCCATTTGGGGCGCAGAAACTGAATATCCGGATGGCGCAAGTGGCTCCGCACGCAGCGGTAATTCCGGCGCCCAGGCGAGCTTGGCGCCCCAAACTGAATTTTTAGCCCATGCAGTTTAGTTTTAGTTTCGTTTTAGATGGATCTCTAAGATGGTGTCTCCTGTAATGCTGTTAACTGAGTTGAACATACTTTAGATAAAAAGTCATTCTCTTTCATGAATGTGTCGTCATTGAACCCACATACGGCACGGTGGCATAGTGGTTAGCACTGTTGCCTCACAGCGCCAGGGACCCGGGTTCGAATCCGGCCTCGGGTGACTGTCTGTGTGGAGTTTGCACATTCTCCCCGTGTTTGCGTGGGTTTTCTCCGGGTGCTCCGGTTTCCTCCCACAGTCCAAAGATGTGCAGGTTAGGTTGATTGGCTATGATAAATTGACCCTTAGTGTTAGGGGGATTAAATACGTGGGGTTACAGGGATAGGGTGGGATATGTGTTGGTGCAGGGGTTACGGGGATCGGGTGGAATATGTGTCGGTGCAGGCTCGATGGGCCAAAATGGCCTTTATCTGCACTGTGGGGTTTCTGTGATTCTGTGATACAAATCAATACATGGTGTCAGAAGTGATTGAAAAGAGATGAAGAGGAAAAATCTGAAGTTAAATCAGCTCTCCACATATTAGCAAGCCAAAAGAGAACATCGTTACTTACCATTGGAGAATAGCTAACGAAGTGAAAAAATGGAAGGTTTACTCCCACTGGCGAAGCTTCAGTTGACAGGTAATGTGGCTGAAAATTGGAGGAGGTTCAAACAACGTTTGGAGTTGTATTTAGCGGCAATCGGAGCTGACGAGAAAAGTGATAAAATGAAAGCGTCAGTGTTCTTACATGTCGTGGGTGATGAAGCGCTGGAGGTGTATAATAACTTCACATTCGCTGCTGATGGAGACAAAATGAAGTTGGATAAAATAATGGAACAGTTTGAGGCCTACTGCATACCTAAACGTAACGTGACGTTTGAGAGGCACAGATTTTTCACATGTGTACAGAAAACGGGAGAGACTATTGATCAGTATGTGACTGAACTGAGAAACAGAAGCAAAACGTGTGAATTTGGGGGACTGACAGACTCGCTGATAAAAGACAGACTGGTGTGTGGTATTCCAGATAATGGTCTAAGGGAAAGACTGCTAAGAGAGCAAAATCTAGACCTGGGAAAAGCCATAGCACTGTGTAGAGCTACAGAGACTGTGAAGTCGCAGGCAAAGGAGCTGTTCAGTGACAGTAGCTGCAACGTGGATGCAGTGAGAAAGAACGGACACAAACCGTTTAACACAAAGAGCGCCAATGTGAAAAAAGAGGCGTGGCCAGCGAACAAACATGAAAGGGGCAATCGAAAGTCATGTAGTCGATGCGGTACACAGCATCCACCAAAAAAGTGTCCAGCATATGGTAAAACATGCAATAGTTGCAACAAAAACAACCATTATGCCCGTTGCTGTAAGAACCAAGCGCAACAAAGCAAGGTCCATGCAGTAGATGAAAGCGAGATAGAGGAGTTCTATGTGGATGTTGTGTCTGAAAACAAAAAAGAAAAAAGAGACTGGATGTTGACACTAAAAGTGAATGACACACACATTCCATTTAAATTGGATACTGGAGCACAAGTTAATGTGATATCAGAGACTGATTTTAAGAAAATTAGACCCAGACCAAAGATACATGGAATAAAAGTGAAAGTGACAGGATACTCAGGTACTGATATACCAGTGAAAGGAAGATTCATTGTCAAAGTGACACACAAGGACAGAGAGCACACGCTAGCCTTAATCGTGGTGCCAAAGGATGTGCAAGCCATACTAGGTTTAAAAGCCTGTGAGAGACTGAACCTGGTAAAGAGAGTCCTCGTTGTAGAAAGCGAAGGAGAGACAGTCTATGATGAACTCATGAAAGAGTACAACGACCTATTTCAGGGTCTAGGCTGCCTTCCAGGAGAACACACGATCAGAGTAGATAAAAGTATGCCAACGGTCATACATCCATGCAGAAAAGTTCCGTTTGCTCTTCAAAAGCAACTGAAGGCAGAGTTGGACAGGATGGAAAGCCTGAACGTGATTCAGAAGATAGATGAGCCAACTGAGTGGGTGAGTTCCCTCGTCGTTGTGGACAAAAAGAATGGAAAGCTCAGAATTTGCCTGGATCCAAGAGATCTAAACAGAGCAATAAAGAGAGAGCACTTCAAGCTTCCTACACGTGAGGAAATCATGTCACAGTTTGCAAATGCAAAGTATTTCAGCAAGTTAGATGCATCATCAGGATTTTGGCAGATGAAACTGGACGAGGCAAGTTCAAGACTGTGCACGTTCAACAGTCCATTTGGCAGATACAGATTCCTAAGGTTACCATTTGGCATTGCCTCAGCTCCTGAAGTGTATCACAAAACTATCCATATGATCTATGAGCACCTGGAGGGAGTTGCTACATCAATGGATGACATCATAGTATGGGGAACCACGAGAACTGAGCATGACGAGAGACTGAAAAAAGTGCTGGAAGCAACAAGGAAAACAAACCTGAAGCTGAATAGAGAGAAATGCCAGCTCGGGGTGACAGAACTGACATTCGTGGGAGATATCCTTAGCGGTGAGGGCATCAGACCAGATCCCAGAAAGGTGTCCGCCATTGAGAATATGCCAAAGCCACAATGCAAAAAGGACGTGCAGAGGTTTAATGGAATGATCAACTACATGGGTAAATTCATATCCAACCTCTCAGAAAAGATGGCGCCACTGAGAAGACTAACTGAAAAGAACATAGAATGGGAATGGAATCATGAGCATGAGAAGTCATGGAGCGATCTAAAGAAACTGCTCACAGAAGAACCAGCTCTGAGGTTTTATGACCCAGCGAGACCCACCAAGATATCATCAGATGCATCACAGAGTGGGCTCGGTGCTGTTCTTCTGCAAAAATATGACTACTGGCAACCTATTGCATATGCATCGCGCTCAATGACAGATGCGGAGACGCGATATGCTCAAATAGAAAAGGAGCTGCTCAGCATCACATACGCCTGTGAAAGATTTCACCAGTTTGTGGCAGGACAAGCAATCAGTGTAGAGACTGACCATAAGCCCTTGATTGCATTGTTCCAAAAGCCACTAAATAGCTGTCCGCTTAGAATACAAAGAATGATGATCAGGCTGCAACGCTATACACTGAATGTTGCGTACACACCGGGTAAGCTGATGTATACAGCAGACACGTTGTCCAGAGCTGTTGACCCAAGAGAGCCCGCAAACACCAAAATGGATGAAAAAGTGAACGCCTACGTGGACATGATCACAAGTGCACTGCCCATAGCAGATGCAAAAATGGAGCTCATAAAGACTGAGACAAACAAAGATGAAACAATGAGACGACTGAGGAAAAGCATCTTGGATGGATGGCCCAACATGAAGCAAGACTGCTCACCTGACATGGCAGAGTACTGGAACTGCAGGGCGGAACTATCAGTGGTCGAAGACATCATCTACAAAGGAAGTAAAATAGTTATCCCAAAGAGTCTGAGAAAAGAGATGCTAAAAAGGATCCATGGAGGACATCTGGGAATCGAAAAGTGTAAGAAAAGAGCACGAGAGGTGATGTACTGGCCACGAATCAACCAAGATGTGACAAATGAGGTGTCAAACTGCACAATATGCCGGAAATATCGAGCAAGCAATCCGGTAGAACCACTAAAGCCACACCCAACGCCAGACAGACCTTACCAGAAGGTAGGCACTGACCTATTCGTATGTCAAGGGAAGGACTATCTTGTAGTCACAGACTATTACTCCCTGTATCCAGAGGTTTGTAGACTGTACACCACCACTGCAGATGCTGTGATAACATGTATGAAAGTCTTATTCTCCAGACATGGCGTGGCAAGCGAGGTCTTCACAGACAACGGACCCCAGTTTTACAATGCAAGTTTCCGACACTTTGCCAAAGAGTGGGACTTTGTCCACACAACGTCAAGTCCTCACTTTCCACAGTCCAATGGACTAGTGGAAAAATCGGTCCAGACAGTGAAAAGACTGATGTACAAGGCAAAAGACAGTGGAACTGACTTCTACCAGAGCATGCTTGTATACCGCACAACGCCGCTCGAGTGTGGTATGTCACCAGCCCAACTCCTTATGGGACGTCTGCTAAGGTCAAACCTACCCATCCCGGAGAACCTCCTGAAAACAAAAGAGGGGGAGAAAGTGAGGAAGTTCAAAGAACAACAGAAAGAAAAGCAAAAGTACTACTATGACAGAGGAACACAAAACCTACCTGAACTCCACACTGGTGACCAAGTAAGGTTCAAAGACAAAACAAACATATGGACTCAGAAGGGAACTGTCCTGAGTGAAGTTCAACCAAGATCATACACCATTCAAACAGATGAGGGTGCTGTTCTGCGAAGAAATCGTCGAGATCTTCTCATGGGACCAACCACAGCAGGTCAAAAGACTGATACTGTTGAACAACCTGATCACACAGCAGGTCAAAAGACTGATACTGTTGAACAACCTGATCACACAGCTGAGAAACCATCATCTGAGGCAACAACTCAGATTCAAGGACAATCAATCAGAAAATCCTCAAGACGCGTGAAGCCTCCTGAGAGACTCATTGAGCAAGTTTAAGTGCCTAGAATTTCGCTATCGCCGCGCCAGGTGTTTAGCACCCGAAATTTAGCGCTCGCCTGGATTCCCGTAGCGCCCGCCTGAAATTCAGTTGCAGCGCCCCAAGAGGGAGGCGGGCACTATTGCAGGGTTTGGCCGCCTCACTTGGGGCGCTGAAAGTCAGTTTCAGGCGTCCAGCTGCCGCTGCGCCACCCGATGCGGTGCGGCAGGCTGGGGTACTGCAGGCCTCCTCCTCTTAAGGAGGAGCTGCCTGCAGCCGTGAGATCGCCACTGGATTCCCCCGGCAAATGAGCCCGGCACCACGGAGAAGTGCCGGGCTCGCGGGGGTCAGACACCAATGCCGCGGGGGGGTGGTGTGGGAGTCCGGGGAGGAAGGAGCGGCCAAGCGGCCGCCGGTAAAGCGGACGGCCGCACCTCCACCTTTACGCCCCGGCCTCTCGGAGCTGCAAGGCCCCGTTTTACAAACGCTCCTTGCGCCCGCTACGGGTGAGGCGGCGGCAAGTGAATTTGGGCGTCGGGCCGGCATCGCGTTGAAACCGGGGCGCTGCGCAAACCGATGACGTCATCGGTGCCGGCGCAGCGCTACCGGCTAACGCCACCATTTGCGCTACACTGAATTCCAGGCTACCAACAGCGCCGGCGCTAAAGACCTCTTTAGGCGCTAAGTGGGCGCTAACACCACTGAATTTCTAGGCCAAGGACTCTTGTTATAGAAGGAAGTAATGTTATCTTATTCTTTCTTCAAGTTCTAGTGTATTTACATATTTCATGTGAACACACAAAACAAGGTTAAAAAACCTTGATCATGATAATGATAATGTAAGTTCATTAAGTGTTACAGTTAAAATGCAGAGTAATACAAAGAAAACATGTTGTTAGATAAAAGTAAAATACTTTTGTTTTAAGAAAGGGAGATGTAATGATATCAGCAAATAGTGATGGTATTTGCCTGTTTGATTATTTATGCCTTACCAGCATATTTGCCTGATTGATTATTTATGCCTGACCAGCAGAGGGCATGTGAGAGACAAGCAGTTTAGTTTTAGTTTCATTTTAGATGGATCTCTAAGATGGTGTCTCCTGTAATGCTGTTAACTGAGTTGAACATACTTTAGATAAAAAGTCATTCTCTTTCATGAATGTGTCGTCATTGAACCCACATACAAATCAATACACTTATGTTCTCATCTGAAAAACGGCACCTCCGACAGTGCAGCACTCCCTGTCCACCTCTCTACCTCTCTCCTCCTTTGAAATGCTCCTTAAAACCTACCTCTTGAATCACGCTTTTGATCACCTGTCCTTTTAACTTCTTATGTGACTCGGTGTCAAATTTTGTCTGAAATTACGCTCCTGTGAAGCACCTTGGGACATTTTACTACGTTAAAGGCGCTATATAAATGCAAGTTTTTTTTATTCGCTCATGGGATGTGTGGCGTCGTTGGCAAGGCCAGCATTTATTGCCGGTCCCTACTTGCCCTTGAGAAGGTGGCGGTGCAGTCCATGTGGTGAAGGTGCTCCCACAGTGATGCCGGGTGGTCTGTCCGGTTTTTATTAGTGTACTGCTTTGTAGCATTTGGTACAACTGAGTGTCTCGCTGGGCCATTTCACAGGGCAGTTAAGAGTCAACCACATTGCTGTGGGTCTACAGTCACATATCGGCCCAGACCAGGTAAGGACGGCAGGTTTCCTTCCCTAAAGGACATTAGTGAACCAGATGGGTTTTTACGACAATCCACTAGTGTCACCATTACAGATACTAGCTTTTTATTCCCCTAGTTTTGTTGTTTATTGAATTATCAGCTCCGTAGTTATTTCACTCTGGAGACTTCCAGCAACTCTCATTTCTCCTCAGCCTGTCCTCTAGGCTGACTACAGCAGGTTTATGTGGTCAATGGTAAGGTCTCTTCAGTAATATTAAGCAACATGTGCAAACGTCAATTGCAAGCACTCTGCATAAAATTAACTGGAACATTATTCAGAGTTTTTAAACCCAGAATGGCCATTTAAAAAAAAGTTAGTACTAAGGCCATCAGAAACTGCTGAAAATAAATTTACAAATGTGGTGTAATTCAGTCAAATAGGTGGATGTGGTTAAAAATCGCGAATCTTTACTGCCCAGTATTTTGCTAAAACATCAGGACCCGGGTGTTACTGTTTATGAATAAATCTAAAAGTCTAAAGGAGACTTCTTCCCACTCGCATCTTCTTCTCATCGTTTTCCCTCATTCTACACTTTTCCGTCCCCCCCTCTCGCAAACACCATTTCACAGGCTGCTCACGCTCATGCTTTTTCACCTCGGTACACGGCCTAGCCTTTGCTTTTATTTTCTGGCTGTTTTTTTCCCCCCAGTCTCGGTAGATGTTGGGTCTCAACTTCAGCTGCTCCTTCCAGGCTTGCTTCTTGTGGTTCTGAGGACCTCACCTTTGATGCTCCTTCCTCTGCTGACCGATGCCTGTTCCTCTGGGAATGATGAGCCTGGAAACTTCAGTCCAGTCGGTTTTGGTGACCACTGGTTCTGAGTTTTGTTATATTTGTGCTCTGAAACTCCTCAACACTTTATCTAAGTTTTGATTGTCTCTACATTATTGGACTTGCTATTTATTTTGTTTTAATTATTATACGTGCTACACTTATTGCCCTCACCACAATCTCCGCCCCTCACTTTATCAAGTCCAGTTGGAAAGCAGGTAAAGCAAAAGCAGTTTATTTAAAACGTTGGGGAAGCAGGTTATTTTCTTCTTGGTTGCTGAAGCAGGCGTATGCTGTGCTACCAACCATCCAACAACATCATGCTGTGCACAGCCCTGACATTACACATTCTCAGGCACAGCTCATCAGGCTCCAATATGATATACTGTTTTCACAAGGCAATTCAATTGAGTAAATGTTTCCATTTCTTACGCACTGCATTGCAATGCTACTCGCTGCTTTGCTACAGAAGCTGCAGGCTGATTAACCTGATGCCATGCACACATCACCCCAAAAAAAAGAACAGGAAAATGGGCACGGGAAAAGAAAAAGATTGGGCATGAGGGGGGAGAGAAGGAATGGGGTGAAGGGGAAGGAATGTGGGGTGGGTGAGTTGGAGAGATGAATGGGAAAAGGAGAGTAAGGGGTGGAGAGAGAGGGAAAGATTGGAAGAAGTGGCAAAGAGACATCTTGAGACACAACCTCAAAGCATGTAACGTCCCCACTGGTGACTGGAAGTCCACCACACTGATAACCAATGAAGGCACACTGATGGTATCTCTCTGAATACAAATGGTTGGATGAGTTGAGCAGGAATTGAGTAAACCACAAAACCAGAGTGGCTGCAACAACCAACTAACTCCAACCAGATTGACCCACGCAGTGACCAATGTGGGAGAACCTTCCACGTTGGGTTCATCAGTCACCAGATGGGTGCAGCAGCAACAACCCGCAAGAAGCTCAACACCATCCAGGACACAGCAGCCTGCTTGATCAGCAGCCCATCCACCACCTTAAACATTCACTCCCTCCACCACCGGCGCACCGTGGCTGCAGTGTGTACCATCTACAAGATGCACTGCAGCAACTCGCCAAGGCTTCTTCGGCAGCACCTCCCAAACCCGCGACCTCTTCCACCTAGAGAGACAAGGGCAGCAGACATGGGAACACCACCACCTCCAAGTTCCCCTCCAAGTCACACACCATCCTGACTTGGAAATATATTGGGCGTTCCCTCATCGTCGCTGGGTCAAAATCCTGGAACTCCCTCCCTAACAGCACTGTGGGAGCACCTTCACCACACGGACTGCAGCGGTTCAAGAAGGTGGCTCACCACCACCTTCTCAAGGGGCAACTAGGGATGGGCAATAAATGCCGGCCTTGTCCCAGGATGAATTTAAAAAAGCGCATACATCAGAGGTCCTAAGAAACCCCTGCTGATCCAGTCAGCCTCGATACATAGGAGAACCGTACATAATTCAGAATTACACGCATGGTCAAGTCCTCTTCAATAAAAGCCAGACCCGCTCGGAGTGTCAAGAAGACCCGCCTACTACACAGAGAGATTTTATGCTTAGATTGGGCTCTCGTAAGATTCACAAATTTCAATAAATCAATTTGTAATATTTGTGCTAAGTCCATATAATCACTCAAACTGTTACTGAATCTAGATGAAAGCACTTTAGTATGCAAAACATGATCTTTACAGGAAGTAATTAGTTTGTGAATAATAATTAATATGCACCGCAGTAATAATATTTGGTCTGCTGAGCAATGGAAAGAGGCACATTATTATTGAACATTTTCTGGTTGGTTTAGGATCCTACATTGAAGTCTGATAAATGATGATACAATTGATGTGAATGTTTGATCCATTAAATCTATATATTGTGAGTGAATTGGCAGGGGGTTGGCCCATTGGGATTGTAAACAATGGGAGGGAATGGGAAGGGGTTTGGTCCATTGGGATTGTATACAATGGTAGTGCATGGGAAGGGGTTGGCCCATTGGGATTGTAAACAATGGGAGGGAATGGGAAGGGGTTTGGTCCATTGGGATTGTATACCCGAGGGTGAATGGGAAGGGGTTTGGTCCATTGGGATTGTATACCCGAGGGTGAATGGGAAGGGGTTTGGTCCATTGGGATTGTATACAATGGGAGTGAATGGGAATGGGTTTAGTCCATTGGGATTGTATACCCGGGAATGAATGGGAAGGAGTTTGGTCCATTGGGATTCTATACAATGGGAGTGAATGGGAAGGAGTTTGGTCCATTGGGATTGTATACAAATGGAGTGAATGGGAATGGGTTTGGCCCATTGGGATTGTATACAGTGGGAGTGAATGGGAAGGGTTTGGCCCATTGGGATTGTATACAATGGGAGTGAATGGGAAGGAGTTTGGTCCATTGGGATTGTATACAAATGGAGTGAATGGGAATGGGTTTGGCCCATTGGGATTGTATACAGTGGGAGTGAATGGGAAGGGTTTGGCCCATTGGGACTGTATACCCGGGAGTGAATGGGAAGGGGTTTGGTCCATTGGGATTGTGTACAATGGGAGCGAATGGGAAGGGGTTTGGCCCATTGGGATTGTATACAATGGGAGTGAATGGGAATGGGTTTGGCCCATTGGGATTGTATACAGTGGGAGTGAATGGGAAGGGGTTTGGCCCATTGGGATTGTATACCCGGGAGTGAATGGGAAGGGGTTTGGTCCATTGGGATTGTGTACAATGGGAGTGAATGGGAAGGGGTTTGGCCCATTGGGATTGTATACAATGGGAGTGAATGGGAATGGGTTTGGCCCATTGGGATTGTATACAATGGGAGTGAATGGGAAGGGGTTGGCCCATTGGGATTGTATACCCGGGAGTGAATGGCAAGGGGTTGGCCCATTGGGATTGTGTACAATGGGAGTGAATGGGAAGGGGTTGGCCCATTGGGATTGTATACCTGGGAGTGAATGGCAAGGGGTTGGCCCATTGGGATTGTATACAATGGGAGTAAATGGGAAGGGGTTTGGCCCATTGGGATTGTATACAATGGTAGTGAATGGGAAGGGGTTTGGTCTCTCGGCCCGAGGTTATGACTCACTGGAACTGGCACCTGACGTGTAAGACCGCTCCTGTCCCCACCTAGCCCTAGATTTTCCTTCGTGGTGACTATGCAATAGGGTGGAACTGTCACTTGCCCGAATCGTGTGCCACTGACACGAGGGGATTTTTCTGCGTCGGTCAAATTTAAATCTTCTTGTTGGCGTCCCATCAGCGGAAGAAGAGAGTGGGAAATTTCTGCTGCTGCAGCTTAATGGAGCCAAGGAACAGTGTCCGGCCTCTGATAGACTCCAAATCAAGTGCCGGTGGGGTGAGTACGAATCAATCACCTTGCAATCAATTACACTCCCTGCTGTAGGCATTTTAATTTTTAAGAAGCCTCTGCTCGCCTTGACAACAGCAGACGGCTGTTATATGCAAACGTTGCTTATTTCTACACAAGCCAAATACTGCGGATGCTGGAAATCTGAAATAAAAACAGAAAATGCTGGAAACACTCAGCAGGTCAGGCAGCATCTGTGGAGAGAGAAACAGAGTCAACGTTTCAGGTCGATGACCCTTTGTCAGAACTGGAAAAAGCTGGAGATGGAACAGGTTTTTAAGCGAGTGCAGGGGCAGGGAGGGGGGGAGGGGAGGAAAGAACAAAAGGGAAGGTCTGTGATAGGGTGGAAGGAAGGAGAGATTAAGAGACATTAAGAGATGGTGCGAGGCAAAAGGAGATGGTAATGGGACAAGTTAAGAAACAAAAGATGGCTTTAGATGAAGTGTAAATGGCGATGGCAGAATGAAAGACAGCTGCCATGTGGGAGAGAGAAAAAAAAATTGAAAATAAGATAGGGGCCGAGGTTATGGTCTGAAATTGTTGAACTCTATGTTGAGTCAATGTTGCTTCTTCCTACATTGCTATGGCAGTAAACGTGCTGTGTCGCCTAACTCTATCCTTGCGGCGCTCTATCCCTATCGTTCTGCTGTGCCCACCCCTCTTTGGGCTGGTGCTTCCGGCAGCTGGTGGAAGTGACACCAGGCGATTGAGAGGGGCCAGTAACAGGCAAAGATCTGGAAGGACCTGGTAAAATCAGCCATAACCTCAGAGGAAAACCCCTGTGGGTCTCTGGATAGCGATCAGAAACTCTGACAATATTTTTCTTGCTTATTCCAGGAGTATTGAGGCCAGTTGCAGTGCCTTCACCAGGTACGCTGGAGCCCTGGACACCGGGAGTATATGGGAAGGGAATTACATAAGAACTAGGAGCAGGAGTCGGCCATTCGGCCCCTCGAGCCTGCTCCGCCATTCAATAAGATTATGGCTGATCATCGACCTCAACTTCACTTTCCCGCACTATATCCCCATATACCTTGATTCCCTTAATATTCAAAAATCTATCGATCTCTGTCTTGAATATACTCAACGACTGAGCCTCCACAGCCCTCTAGGCTGGAGAATTCCAAAGATTCACCACCCTCTGAGTGAAGACATTTCTCCTCATCTCAGTCCTAAATGGCCGACCCCTTATTCTGAGACTGTGACCCCTGGTTCTCGACTCCCCAGCCAAGGGAAACATCCTCCCAGCATCTACCCTATCAAGCCCTGTAAGAATATTGCATGTTTCAATGGGATCACCTCTCATTCTTCTAAACTCTAGAGAATATAGGCCTAGTCTACTCAATCTCTCCTCATAGGACAATCCCCCCATCCCAGGAGCTGTTGCACTGTAATCTGCTATTGGATTTGAATCGCATGTTTGCCTGGAGCTAACACTATTAATTACATTCTACAAATCACATCTTCACTAAGTAGACAGATTTGATTGATTCTAACTACCTTCGATTGCGAAAGCTAACTTATTGGTCGCAGTAAATTATGATGGCACATGCTACAAGTTGCAGCAGTGTTGCATGGTCAGTGTACTTACTGCCACATAACTGTCTAAAGTGTCGTAAATCCCATAAGTTGGGTTATGACCCCCCCACTGCCCCATGTTACAAGAACCTGATATCTTTCTGTTATTTTATCTCAATGTTTAAGCTGCTGAAACTTTGCGGGAAGTGTCTATCTCACTTTTCAAAGAGCTCTGGGGAACGAGCAGGGGGAGGAGTGGGACTAATTGGATCGCTCTTTCAAAGAGCCGGCACAGGCACGATGGGCCGAATGGCCTCCCTCTGTGCTGTATGATTCTATGAAGTGTAGAACACTGTGAAAATCACCCATCAATGAACACAGTAACTACTTGGGAGCCGTGGGTTACTGGGTATTTCACTCTGTAGGCCTCAGTTTTTTTTCCCTATGAATTATACAACGATGGCTGCTGCAGTTACCAAGTGAACCTTATTTTCAAATGAAGTGATTCCATCTAACCTGTCACCCAGCAGGTCCCTGGCTACACCCACCTTGGGTTGTCTCCGGGAAGTCGATGACTTTCATGAACTGTCTTCCTAATTGTCAGCTGTGGCTCAGTGGATAGCACTCTCTAGGCTCGAATTTCCAAGCCCCGTGGAGGTGGGTTTGGAGGCGGGAGTGGGGGGAAAATTGCAGAATCGGGGGGCACGAACCCTTCCCGCCCCCAACCCGCCTCCATGCCCGTTTCCCAGGAGGCGGGTACCCGACCTGTGCTGGGAGCCGCCTCCCCGAGGCGGGAAGGGGATTAGTGCCAATTAACTACCTGTTAACAGGTAGTTAACAGGCAGTTTTTGGCCTAATCCCTATTTTTAGCCCTGAAGTGTGGGCTGCCCGACGGCTCCAAACCACGTCAAGTTAGCGAGGCGGACCGTCGGGCTGAAGGGCTTGGAGGGTTCGAGATGTCCAGTGTTCAGGTGAGTGATGAGTGCAGAGGTAAGTGTGTTTGGTGTGTGTAAAGTATTTAAATAAGTTTTACTTACCTTTACTTACTAATGCAGGCTTCCTTCCTTCAGGTCTCGGGAGTCCCTCATCTCACCGGCACAGAAAGCAGAATGGCCGCGAGCTGTCAAAAGCTGCAGCATTCTGCTTTCTGTTCTGGAGGGATTTCTAACTGAGTCTGTGGAGAAGAACTCAAGTTAGAAGTCAGATTGTCAGTGTTTGACAGCTTCACAGAGCTGTCAAATGCTGATATTTCATCTGTCAAAAGCTCTTGACAGATGAAATGTCAATCCCTGACATCACCTGTAACTCTTTGAAAAGCTGGGCGGGCTCAACAAGGTCAATCAAGGGAAAATCACGTGGGTTGGCCACAAATCGATGGAGGCGGGACTACAACCCAAAAAGTGGGAGTCCCACCTCCATCATGTCCCCATTGACAAAATCCAGCCCTCAGAGTCAGAAGGTCGTGGGTTCAAGTCCCACTCCAAAGACCTGAGCACATAATCCAGGCTGACACTCCCAGTGCTGAGGCAGTGCTGCACTGTCGGAGGTGCCGTCTTTCGGATGAGACATTAAACCGAGGTCCCATCTGCTCTCTCAGGTGGACGTAAAAGATCCCATGGCACTATTTCGAAGAAGAGCAGGGGAGTTCTCCCCAATGTCCTGGCCGATATTTATTTCTCAATCAACATAACCAAAACAGATTGGGGGAAAAATCTGGTACCTTAGTGCCTCCCATTAGCGCCAGCAGATGGCACTAACAGGGTGCTAGAGCATTATCGCCGGGGCGCGGTGAATCCAGTGGTGGACGGCAAAACCCACCCACCCCCGCAGTGCCACCGCTAACAGTTATCACCGGGAGCCTCAACACCAGATGGATCATCAGTGACATCAATGTGTGCGCAATGCTCACTGAGCGCCCGATCTGCAAAATTGATTGTCGCCACCTACCTTAGTGCCTGGAGTAAACAGCGACAGGGAGAGCTGATGTGAAGCAGCAGTAAGTCGGCTCCAGGGACGTTATTTAAAGGGATCATCAGTAATTAATGGAGTTTCAGTGGTTTCTTGTCAGTTTCACCTAATGCAACATAATTCCATAATTTCAAGGTTATTTTGTATGAGGAGTGTGTGGTAACTAAAAAGTAGTTACATTTATTCTTTAAAAATTCAAACTGCTACACTTGGTTACATTAACGGGGGCTGTACTGGCAGTCGACCTTGCCCTCCAGGATCTACGGCGGAGGCAGAGAGAAAGACTAGAACATGTGGCCAGAGGGAGGAGGAGGGCCATCAGGGCTTTCAACAGGAGGCCTTACCTGCCGTGAGTGTTACGAGAGCACTTCTCCTACCTCCAATTAAGCAAGGAGCAGTGTATTAGAAGGCTCCACTTCACCCAGGAGGTGGTCACAGAACTCTGCCACTTCCTGCAACCAGACCTCCAGCCTCAGATCAGGGCGACCACGGCTCTCCCAGTGGCAGTCAAGGTCACCGTCGCCCTCAGTTTCTTTGTCAGCAGATCCTTCCAGTCTGCAACAGGAGACATAGCTAACATCTCACAGCTCGCCGTCCATCGCTGCATCCAGGAGGTCACAGAGGCTCTCTACAGTAGGAGAAGGGACTACATTTTCTTCCCCATCACCAGAGAGAAGCAGGATGAGCATGCTTGTGGCTTTGCCAGGATAGCGGGATTCCCCATGGTGCAGGGTGCCATTCAATGCACCCACGTAGCTTTGTGGGCACCGCATAACAATCCTGAGATCTTCCGTAACCGCAAAGGCTACCCCTCACTGAATGTGCAGTTGGTGTGCAACCACACACAGCGAATCCTCAATGTGAATGCCTGCTATCCTGGCAGCAGCCACGATGCCTTCATCCTGCGCCAGTCCGGTGTGCCAGCACTCTTCCAGCCACCACGTCAAGCTCGCTGCTGGCTGCTCGGAGACAAGGGCTATCCGCTCTGTACCTGACTCCCCTCCGCAACCCCAACACTCCTGCCCAGCAATTATATAATGAGAGCCGTGTCGCCACCAGGAACACCATCGGGCTGCTGAAGTAACGGTTCCACTGCCTTGACCGCTCGGGAGAAGCCCTCCAGTACGCGCCAGAGTGGGTGCCCCATTTAGTGGTGGTCTGCTGCATGCTCCACAACTTGGCCATCATGAGGGCCCAGCCCTTTCTACCAGGGATTGCAGGACCACTTCATGAGGAGGAAGAGGGGGAGGAGGATGAGGACGAGGAGGAGGAGGAACAGGAGCGAGGGAGGAGGCAGCCACTCAATCGGCCTTCTGAAAGTGCGGTCCGTGACCGCCTCATCAGACTGTGGTTCGAATGAATTAAACCCCAGATCCCTGTTGTTCACCACATCCCCATCATTCCATCCCTGTCACTGGCCATATCACAGCGCAAAGCTGAAATGAGATACTTCACAAAAGCATCCAAACTGAATTAATAAATTTATCAAAAATCAGTGAACACATTTACACCAAAAATATTAACTATTCACCCTTGTGCAATCCCTTAGTGCACCTCGTTACTGTGCCTTTGCCTACTCTAGTGCTCCTATGAAGTGTTGGCCCAGTGGCTGCAGCAGGGCTGGTGGAAGGCTGCTGAGTGTCCATGTGGGAGACTTCAGATGGCCTTGCAGAATGCCTTGGACCAGCTCTGGGCCTGGAAGTTCCGGCTGTAGACTGCACCACCTCAGCATGGGGGGCAGCAGTCTGGGCTGGCTGGATGACAGGCAGCGACAAGGGCAATGGCGGAGCGGCAGTGGTGGGAGCAGGTTCCTGCTCCACTGACCCACTGCCACTCGACGGGGCATCACTACCAATCTGTTGGAGCACAGATTGCTGGCCTGCTGCAACACTGTGAAAGCCCCGGTTGACGGTGGTAGACCCAGCCACGATGGCAGCAGTCAGAACTTGTGTTGCATCAAGCTGAGACTGCATGAGAGTAGTCCGAGATTGGATGCCACCAAGCGTAGACTCCATTACAGCACTAAGACGTTGCGTCGCTTCCGCCTGTGCTGCAATGGAAGCTGCCAGATCGCCCAACACACATGGCATCAGGTCTGAGTCACCACGGTCTCTCTGGGAGTCTAACATCCTTTGCAGACTGGAAATGATGGGCTCCATGGTGTGCGCAGAGCCTTGTGCAATGTTGGAGGCGGACTCCTCCACGCTCCTTACTATTGCCGACAGGCTCTCGGGCACCCAGCCCATTGCACCTATCATCTCCGTGTGCATGTCCACCACCCTTCTTCTAAAGGCCTCCCCATCGAAATCCTCATCTGAGTCCTGTGCAGCAGAACTCATGCACGAACTCGCCCTCCGGGGAGCTGGCCCCCGAGCTACCCTTTCCCCTGGGCTTACTGCAGCCCACTCGTCCCCGGTGCCTCACCCTGTGCAGATTCCACTACTATACTAGCCTCTAAATAACGCGTAGTGCCAGTATCTGAGCTGGTGTCTGTGAGTGAGAGATGCAGTGACACGGTGTGTTCTTCCTCCTCCTCTTCCCCCGCCTCACTCTCTACGGTGCCCTCAGGGACAGGCTGCTCAGGTGCTTGCTCATCATCTGAAAGCATAAAGGCACAAGAGTTGGATTAAGGTGAGGGGAGGGGGACAGGAAGGGAGAAATGCATGCATAGAGCATGATTAGCTGGAAAGTGCAAAACACTTGCGGGGTGAGGGGGAAGTGGGATGTGAGAAGAAGGAGTAGGGATGAACATATCATTGTTGTCCCCAAGGGGGTCAACGTTGTCAGTGGCCATGGTGCCCACCATCTGGCGCCCAATGATTTGCAGCACTCGATTCTCCAGCTCAGACAGTGATTGGGTGTTGGCTTGTCCCCCGCCTGTGCGCTCCTGCTCCCTCCTGTTGTGAGCCACCTTGGCCTGCAAGAGAAAGGAAAGTGTGTGAGTGAGTGTGGAGCAATGTGTTTGGGTGATGTGCCTGCCATAGTTGAATAGCTGTCATTGTGTGCAAGGTGTGAGCGTTGGTAGGTAGAGATTGTTGGTGGGTGAGTGCTGGGGGTGTGGTGCTTTGGGCAGTTTGTGAAGAATGTGGTTCAGATGGTGGTATGTAGCATTTGTTTTTTTAAATTTTTTTATTCATTGATGGGATGTGGGCGTCGCTGGCTAGGCCTGCATTTAGTGCCCATCCCTAATTGCCCTTGAGAAGATGGTGGTGAGCCGCCTTCTTGAACCGCTGCAGTCCATATGGTGTAGGTACACCCACAATGCTGTTAGGAAGGGTGTTCCAGGATTTTGGCCCAGCGACAGTGAAGGATCGGTGATACAGGTCCAAGTCAGGATGGTGTGTGGCTTGGAGGGGTACTTGTAGGTGGTGATGTTCCCATGCGTCTGCTGCCCTTGTCCTTCTAAGTGGTAGAGGTCGCGGGTTTGGAAGGTGCTGTTGAAGGAGCTTTGGCGAATTGCTGCAGTGCATCTTGTAGATGGTACACACTGCAGCCACAGTGCGCCGGTGGTGGAGGGAGTGAATGTTGAAGGTGGTGGATGGAGTGCCAATCAAGCGGGCTGCTTTATCCTGAATGGTGTCGAGCTTCTTGAGTGTTGTTGGAGCTGCACTCATCCAGGCAAGTGGAGAGTATTCCATCACACTCCTGACTTGTGCCTTGTAGATGGTGGAAAGGCTTTGGGGAGTCAGGAGGTGAGACACTCGCCGCAGAATTCCCAGCCTCTGGCCTGCTCTTGTAGCCACAGTATTTATATGGCTGGTCCAGTTCAGTTTCTGATCAATGGTAACCCTCAGGATGTTGATAGTGGGGGATTCAGCAATGGTAATGCCATTGAATGTCAAGGGGAGATGGTTAGAGTCTCGCTTGTTGGAGATGGTCATTGCCTGACACAAAGCAGTCATTCACCTTGACTACCCGAGTGAGGTCGTTAAAGTTCTTCCTGCACTGTGTGTGGGTCCTGGGGACCACAGTGCTGCCTGAGACCTGCTGCTCTACCTCCCTCCACATGGTGCATAAGACTTGTGCCGAGGGCCTCCTGCCACTTGCTGGGTAGAGCACTGCCCTCTGTCTCTCCACAGCGAACACCAACGCCTCCAATGCTTGACCGCTGAATCTGCGGGCTCTCTCCCTGGGGCATGGATCTGCCATCAGTACAGCTGCTTCAGTCCTCCGCCACCTTCTCCTTGACCTGCTGCTGCTTGCTGAGGCAGCTGCACAGCCAGCAATGCTGAGAATCAGGTTCTGCAGCATCAATGAACCTCCCCTTTAAGAACTGGAAAAAGCCTGTGGCAATCATAACTTGCGATTAGACTGCACCTGATATTGGTCCACCCTTTGAGTGTACTGCCAATGAGCTTGGGCTTAAAGACTTGAATTAGCCCTCTAATTATTTCTTTGAGCAGTGAGAATGAATTTTGCATGCAGTCTAAAGCATTAGCACCTGGCGCCAAATTTCCAACTTTTCTAATGATAACGCCTGGGCTATAATTAATTTGTAGCCCAATATCTGGTCATTATCTTATTGCTGTTTGTGGGAGCTTGCTGTGCGCAAATTGGTGGCGTGTTTCCTACATTACAACAGCGACTACAGTTCAAAAAATACTTCATTGGCTGTAAAGCCCTTTTTTGACATCTGGTGGCCGTGAAAGATGCTATATAAATGCAAGTCTTTCTTTCTTTCTAATTGAGGAAGCATGCTCACCAGAGACAGTGGCAGTAATAGAGAGAGAGAGACATGAAGAAACTGTCAAGATGGTTGTGTAGGGCAGCTATTGAATCACTGGAGACCAGGGCACAGGGTGCAACGGTCTAACAGTTTGAAGATGTCTGGGTCCCAGTAGAAAACTCCCCACAGCAACAACAACAATTTGCATTTATATAGCGCCTTTACATTGTTTACTTAGTATTTACAACACTGAAACAGGCCATTCGGCCCAACTGGTCCGTGCCGGCATTTGTGCTCCACACGAGCCTCCTCCCACCCCTCTTCATCTCACCCCATCAACATATCCTTACATTTCTTTCTCCCTCATGTGTTTATCCAGCTTCCCATTAAATACATCTATGCTGGTCGCCTCAAACACTCCCTGTTCCACTCTCTGGGTAACATCCCGAGGCACTTCACAGGAGCGTTATTAAACAAAATTTGACACCGAGCCACAGAAGGAGATATTAGGACAGGTGACAGTGGGTTTTAAGGAGCGTCTTAAAGGAGGAGAGAGAGAGCTAGAGAGAGGCGGAGAGGTTTGGGGAGGGAAGTCCACACAGAAGCATTCCAATCTGCTCAGAACAAGGGAGAGTCTCGGCAGTTTGCTTTTGTCTTTCAAATGCTTTTTATTTGATCCCCAAAGTGGGTCAGGGGAGAAATTGTTTGTGCGAAGAGATTGCTTCAAAGCCAGTGAGAGTGAAGTAATCTTACATTATTTGGTTTCTAGAAATTGCACGTTTGGCAGTCCAAGTGCTCGGCAGGTTTCCCGACTGTGGCTTCTTCCACACTGGCTCATCAATCCCACTAAGTTCCAATTCTAAACAATTTAGCTGTACTTTACAGCAATCTGCACTCAGCAATCTAGTTTAGTGATGGAACCAATTGAACAAAGGAAAGAAACAAGACAGAGACAAACAAAATGAGAAATTGGTCACCTGGCCAGGTCAGACTGACCTGAGCTGATCACAGTGCCATTAAACTCGAGCCCAGAGCCTAATCTGAGCCATCTCTCTACCTCGCTCTCCTCCTTTAAGACGCTCCTTAAAACCTACTGTCAACTGTCCCAATATATCCTTATGTGGCTCGGTGTCAAATTTTGTTTAATAACGCTCCTGTGACACGCTTTGGGATGTTACCCAGAGAGTCCTTGGACCCCAGCTATTCACAATATATATTAATGATCTGGACGAGGGAACTAGATGTAATGGCCCAGTAATTCCGGTCCCAACGCGTGAGTACGAACGGGGCACTTGCGCGTGGGCCCGTTGGAAGTGCCGGATTTCAGCATGCACAGCGCATGCGCGGAAAACCGGCATTTCCTCTCCTCTGAACCAAGGGGTTAAGAGGCGGTTCCCTTGCGATGTTGGAGGCAGCGCGGACGCGTTGAACTTCGGTTTTTTTGACAGGTTTGTCCGTGCGTGAAGGCCTCCACTTTTTACGAATGTAGAAAGCAGACGTAAGGACTTAGTTTTATAAGGTAAGTGGTCTAATAATTAAAGTTAGAAATTTTTTTCCACAGGTTTATTATTTTTAAAGAATTTACAGTAAGGTAAGTGTATTTTTGGACCCGATTTCTTGAAAAAAAAATTTTGGCAGAAATTTGAATAATTGTTTAAATTAGTTTTTTAAAGTTATTAATAGTTAATTTAATTATTGGAATGTTTTTTTAACTTTTATTTAAAGTTTAATTAGCGTTTTGGGCGCCCGGACTTTTCATGAGTTTGACAGGTCTTATGTCTAACTCATGAATGGACTTTTGTAAACTCCCATTGGTTGCCCAGTGCTCACGTGATCCCAGCCAGCTCACCGCACTAAGTACGCCGCTGGATCACGCACGCACAGCGCACCGGGAGCTGAACCGGGCCACAGACCGGAAATCCAAGCAGGCCCAGTCTTCAAAAGTCAGCGCGATATGTAAGTGTAGGTCGAGGGCTTGCACCCGCGGGAAGCCCCCGACCCGAATTTCTGGGCCAATATCTCCAAGGTTGCAGATGACACAAAGCTGGGTGGGCGTGTGTGCTGTGAGGAGGATGCCGAGAAACTCCAGGATGATTTGGACAGGTTGGGTGATTGGGCAGAAGCATGGCAGATGCAATATAACGTGGATAAATGCGAGGTTATCCACTTTGGTGTCAAAAACAAGAAGGCAGATTATTATCTGAATGGCAATAGATTGGGAGAAGGGGAAGTGCAACGAGACCTGGGTGTCCTTGTGCACCAGTCGCTAAAGGTAAACATGCAGGTGCAGCAGGCGGTTAAGAAGGCAAATGGTATGTTGGCCTTCGTAGCGAGAGGGTTTGAGTACAGGAACAAGGATGTCTTTCTGCAGTCCTACAGGGCCTTGGTGAGACCACATCTTGAGTATTGTGTGCAGTTTTGGTCGCCTTATCTGAGGAAGGATGTTCTTGCCATGGAAGGAGTGCAGCGAAGATTCACCAGGCTGATACCTGGGATGGCAGGAATGACGTATGAGGAGAGATTGGGTCGATTGGGCTTATACTCGCTGGAGTTTAGAAGAATGAGAGGGGATATCATTGAAACTTATAAAATTCTAACAGGACTGGACAGACTAGAAGCAGGAAGGATGTTCCCGATGGTCGGGGAGTCCAGAACCAGGGGTCACAGTCTAAGGATAAGGGGTAAGCCATTTAGGACAGAGATGAGGAGGAATTTCTTCACCCAGAGAGTGGTGAACCTGTGGAATTCTCTTCCACAGAAGGCAGTAGAGACCAATTCATTAAATATATTCAAGAAGGAGTTGGATATATTTCTTAAGGCTAAAGGGATCAAGGGATATGGGGAGAAAGCAGGGACAGGGTACTGAATTTGGATGATCAGCCATGATCGCATTGAATGGCGGAGCAGGCTCAAGGGGCCGAATGGCCTACACCTGCTCCTATCTTCTATGGTTTCTATGAGTCATAGAATCATAGAACGTCACAGCACGGAAGGAGGCCATTTCGGCCCATCGTGTCCGCGCCGGCCAACAAAGAGCTATCCAGCCTAATCCCACTTCCCAGCTCTTGGTCCGTAGCCCTGCAGGTTAGAGCATCCCAAGTGCACATCCAAGTACTTTTTTAATGTGGTTAGGGTTCCTGCCTCTACCACCCTTTCAGGCAGTGAGTTCCAGACCCCCACAACCCTCTGGGTGAAGAAACTTCCCTTCAAATCCCCTCTAAACCTTCCACCAATTACTTTAAATCTGTGCCCCCTGGTTTTTGACCCCTCTGCTAAGGGAAATAGGTCCTTTCTATCCACTTTATCTATGCCCTCATAATTTTATACACCTCAATAAGGTCTCCCCTCAGCCTCCTCTGTTCCAAGGAAAACATGGTGTGGAGATGCCGGTGTTGGACTGGGGTGGACAAATGTAAGAAGTCACACAACACCAGTTTGTAGTCCAACAGTTTTATTTAAAATCACAAGCTTTCGGAGCGCTGCTCCTTTGTCAGGTGATGAAGGAGCAGCGCTCCGAAAGCTTGTGATTTCAAATAAAACTGTTGGACTATAACCAAGGAAAA
Source organism: Somniosus microcephalus (assembly GCF_052327205.1). Taxonomy (NCBI): domain Eukaryota; kingdom Metazoa; phylum Chordata; class Chondrichthyes; order Squaliformes; family Somniosidae; genus Somniosus; species Somniosus microcephalus. Next base: position 37,296,803 of record NC_141018.1, read on the forward strand.
CAGACCCAGCCTATCCAGTCTTTCCTCATAGCTAAGATTCTCTACTCCTGGCAACATCCTTGTAAATCTCCTCTGTACCCTCTCTAGTGCAATCACATCTTTCCTGTAATGTGGTGACCAGAACTGCACGCAGTACTCTAGCTGAGGCCTAACTAGTGTGTTATACAGTTGAAGCATAACCCCCTGCTCTTGTATTCTATGCCACGGCTAATAAAGGCAAGCATTCCGTATGCCTTCTTAACCACCTTATCTACCTGGCCTGCTACCTTCAGGGATCTGTGGACATGCACTCCAAGGTCCCTTTGTTCCTCTACACTACTCAGTGTCCTACCATTTAATATGTATTCCCTTTCCTTGTTAGTCCTCCCCAAATGCATTACCTCACACTTCTCCAGATTGAATTCCATTTGCCACTGTTCTGCCAACCTGACCAATTTATTGATATCTTCCTGCAGTCTACAGCTTCTTTCTTCAGTATCAACCACACAGCCGATTTTAGTATCATCTGCAAACTTCTTAATCATACCCCCTATATTCAAGTCTAGATCAATGATATATGTCACAAAAAGCAAGGGACCCAGTACTGAGCCCTGCGGAACCCCACTGGAAACAGCCTTCCAGTTACAAAAACACCCATCAACCATTACCCTCTGCTTCCTGTCTCCGAGCCAGTTTTGAGTCCAACTTGACACTTTGCCCTGGATCCCATGGGCTTTTAACTTTGTGACCAGTCTGCCATGTGGAACCTTATCAAAAGCCTTGCTAAAGTCCATGTAAACTACATCAAACGCACTACCCTCATCTACCCTCCTTGTTACCTCCTCAAAAAATTCAATCAAGTTTGTCAGACACGACCTTCCCTTAACAAATCCGTGCTGACTGTCCTTGATTAATCCGTGTCTTTCTAAATGAAGATTTATCCTGTCCTTCAGAATTCTTTTTGAGTGATGAGAAGGTGGAACTCACTACCACAAGGAGTGGTTGAGGCTAATAGCATAGCTCAGGTTCTAAGAGAAGTAACAGCTATTTTGTTTTCCATTTCACTCCTCTTGTCTCCTGAAGCCTTTGATGTGCACTAGGGTATGGATCAATGGCCACAGCCATCCTCTCTTCAAATGACCAATTCTGCATGTATAGCTCTAGCCAGTAATGTCAGTAAGCTATTCGACTGTGGGAGGGCATTGCAGACATGCCTGATCCCGTCGTCACTCAGGACATAGACACTTTCCAGTAGATGGGTCACTGAATAACAATTAGAAACGTGACCCTGCTTTTCTTCTCCCTAACCCAGAGGTACTGAGACCTGGGACCACCCTGGCCGAGACCCGCTAGTGTAACACAGATTGGTGACAGGAACATAGGAACAGGAGGAGGCCATTCAGCCCCTCGAGTCTCCTCTGCCAAGCAATTAGATCGTGGCTGATCTGCACCTTAACTCCATTTACCTGCCTTTGCTCCGTATCCCTTGATGCACCTACAGAACAAAAATCTATCGCTCTCAGTCTTGATGTACCCCAACATCCAGAGCCTTTTGGGGGAGAGAGTTCCAGCTTTCTACTGCCCTTTGTGTGAAAAAGTGCTTCCTGATTTCCCTCTTAAATGGCCTGGCTCTATTTTTAAGATTATCTCCCCTTGTTCTTGATTTCCCCACCAATAGTTTCTCTGTATCTATCCTATCGAATCCTTCTAACATTTTAAACGCCTCGATCAGATCACTCCTCATTCTTCTAAACTCAAGAAAATACAAGCCACATTTACGCAACCTGTCCTTGTACTTTAACCCTTTTAGCCCCGGTATCATTCTGGTGAATCTGTGCTGCTCCCACTCCGAGGCCAGTATATATTTCCTGAGGTGCGGGGCCCTGAACTGGACGCAGTGACTCCAGAGGGGGTCTGACCAGGGCTCTGTATATCTCGGCATTAGCTCCTCCCCTTTGTAATTCAGGCTCACGAGATAAAGGCCAACATTCCATTCGCCTTTTTGATTGCTTTTTGTACCTGTCCACAA